>NC_071506.1:219315294-219915294 GCF_027887155.1 Malaclemys terrapin pileata | reverse complement strand
CCAGGACCCGGGCAGTGTGAGTGCCACTGAAAATCAGCACGTGTGCCATAGGTTGCCTACCCCGTACTAGAAGAAATGAGGAAATACAAAAACTTAAGGCTTGACCCTTCTGCTTCAGAAAATATGATGGTTTCTACCTATGCTTAGGGAGAGTGGTGATGCTGCTGCTCTTCAACCTGAAAAACAACCAGATATGCATTAAAATGTCTGGCTTTTCAGGCTGAAAGAAGCCTTACAGTCCCCATGGGCTGGTAATAAGTGGGTGGCGTGGTTGTAGTGGGTTTTCTTATATGGCATTGTTAAATGTGTTGGTATTAGCTGGCAGCTTGGGGAAGTTTCTGTCTTCTGGAAAATAATTACTAAATGCTAGAAACATGACAAATGTAACAGCTGAAACCCAATCTGCAATATTTAGAAAACATCTCTGTTACAGAGATAATTAGGAAAAACCTCCAAGACTACAGCAACACCTCTCATTGCCAGATATTTTCCTTCATGCTCTCTGCAGACTTGTTTTGAAGTTGCAGGGGTTCCCTCTGACTTGTAGTAGCATTTTGAGTCTCCTTCAAAGACATTTATTTGGTGGTCCATCCAGCTGATAAAATATTTCTCCTATATAAGTGCCTTCCATCCATTGTATCTGAGCACGTTGGGAGTGGCCTGTCATGAATGAGGGCCACGAAAACCTATAGATTTTAAAATACTTCCAACAGCTCTGCATTTATTTTTTTTTATTTTTTTTAATACGGTGAATATTCCTCCCAACTCTGATCTGGGGTACTGTCTTGATAGCCTGTTTCAGCTAGTCTGACAGGAGCTCTATAAAGAGCAATTATATGTATAAATGGCTAGTTTGAGTGAAATAACTACATGTGGAATAATCTCTGAAGCCTTGCCACACCTACAGTCGTGCATCACATCCTTTTCCTGCTATCCAGGATGTAGCAGAGGGATAGTGAGCAAGTCCTTAGTGATGAAGTAAAGAATGTGGAATAGTTCCATTGAGTAGCAGACTTCCTTTCGGGATTTTGAGCAAATGACTTGGTCCTGAAGAGTAACCTCATGCATATGGTACAGGATTTGGCCTTTACTTGAGCCTAAAATAATGCTACAGAGTGCAGAATAGCTGGCAGAATTGAGATGTACCATGTGTGTCTCAGAAGTTTAAAAAAAAAAAAAATTGTATCTAATTGCCTGACATACTTACTGAATCATAGAATATCAGGGTTGGAAGGGACCTCAGGGGGTCATCTAGTCCAACCCCCTGCTCAAAGCAGGACCAATCCCCAACTAAATCCCCAAATGGCCCCCTCAAGGATTGAATTCACAACCCTGGGTTTAGCAGGCCAGTGCTCAAACCACTGAGCTATCCTCCCCTCCAAACTGTACTACAATGCAAACTAGAGTAATATATTCAAAAGAGAGGTCTGAAAAAATTAATATTTCAATTATTTAAACTTTTTTAAATCAGGAGTAAGGAGCCGGTATCTGACACTTTTTAACTTAAGATAAGAACTGAAGATCATATGTATGCTGACCCCACCCTGTGATTTAACTTGTTGTTTCATAGATAACTTGTGTGTCACTTTTTTGCAATATAACTAGGGAGTGATTAAATATGTTAAGTTCATCCATTGTTATGAGTTGCTTTGCAGTCTGTCCACATACATTACTTGTACATCATTCTGTTGAAACAAAGCAATAGCTATCTATAGCTGATACACAGTTCATTTACAATTTTTTTTAATTGACTTTAAGGAGAAGAAAAATCCCTAAATTGCTTTTAAATTACTAGATCCATTTCTATATCCTAAGTAAGACCAAAAGTGCATTTTAGGCTAATCGAACAGCTCATTTTCAGGAGGATTCACTCAAATTAATAATGTGATGCAACATTCTTGATCTGAATGTGTGCTTAATTGTGGTATGCAGTTTAGGGTGGTTCTGATATTACTGATATAGCTTTTTTTGTTTTTTGCCTAGTGGCAGAAATTGGGTTTCAGTGTGGGTAGGTTCTTTCCCTCCTGAGTTATTTGTAAGTAATAGGTCTATACAGCCTGCCGGAGCAAGCATCCCAGCCCAAATCAACGGACTCGGGCTTGTGGGGCTAATGCTCCAAAAATAGCTGTGTAGACAATGCACTGAGGTTGTGGCTTGGGCTCTGAAGCCCACCCCACTTCTGTAGGCTTCAGAGCTTGTGCTCCAGCCCGAGCCACAACTTCAAAGTGCTGTCTACACAACTGTTTTTAGAGTGCTAGCACAAACCTCACTAACATGAATCTATTGACCTGCAGTGGGAGACTCGCTTCTGCGGGCTGTGTAGACATACCTCGTAAGAACACAAGAGGCAATACATTTAATTCTGGGTGGGTTGTGGTGGTATAATGTGAAACCCTTTTTGATTCATCATGAGTGACTATGAGTAAGGCTGCCTGTCTGTCACGGAAGCCCCTGGGCCAGTACCAGCAGCTTGGGTGTGTGGGAGGGGGCTCAGAGCTGGGGATCGGGGTGCGGGGCAGTGTTTACTGGGGGGGGGGCGCTCTCTAGCCTCCACCAGCATGTCCCTGCATCTCCTAAGCGGAGGGGTCAGGGGCCCCGTGCGCTGCCCCCGATGCTCCCGTTTCCTGCAGTTCCCAGCCAGTGGGAGTTGCGGAGCCGGCGTTTGTGGCAGGAGCCGTGCGCGGAGCCACCCTGGCTGCCCCTCCTCCTAGGAGCTGCAGGGATATGCTGGTTGGAGCCGGGTAGGGAGCCTGCCAACCCCACCATCCTCCCAGCACCCGCGGCACCCCTGGACCACAGCCCGGCACCCAGGTTTTAGTTAAGGGTATATAATAAAAGTCATGTTTACTGCCTGTGACCTGTCCATGACTCTTACTAAAAATACCCGTGACTAAAACATATCCTTAACTATGAGAATTGACAGAATATAACAGTTACTACAGTGCAGGCCTGTGTATGAAGGATTGGAATGTTTTGGCAGCAGGACCTTTGGTGTGCTATGTTAGGTAGGTGCAGTGACAACTTCATTATAAAAGGATTCAGATATTGATCTGTATTACCATGTAAAGGACCAGAATTCACATTCTGCTCAGTCTCACTTCCTGGTCTGGAATCACTGGGGAAGGGATGCTAATGTTTATCAATTGCTGTGCTGGTCAAAGCGCATTGTTATGGAGTCTTGTGTGATTTCATGGATGTAAGATAGGTGGGAGGGTAAAACTAGTGGTGTAGGATTCAGAAGGCATCTGCCAGCAGACTGGGGAAGGGAGATTATTGTTTTAGGTGCTTTTAGCTGCAGTGTGAATTTAAATCCACAAAAGAGAAGCTATAAAGTTAAGTGAAGGCTAAACGTGTGTTAGGCATGCCATGGATGGGTAGCGAACTGGGCAGCTCAGAAACGGTAATGAATGTAGAACTTGGCCATTGGTTTGAATCTGGACCAGGTTGGTAATGACTGAAAATGTTGCTGGATTCAAATGTACTTGCTTTACTTTAGACTAGGGGTTCTCAAACTTCATTGCATCATGACCCCCTTCTGACAAAAAAAATTACTACACGACCCTGGGCAGGGGGGCCAAAGCCTGAGGCCCACCACCCCAGGCTGAAGCCCTCAGGCTTCAGCAGTGGGGGTCGAGCATTGGCCTCAGCCCTGGGCCCCACCAAGTCTAACGCCAGCCTTGGTGACACCATTAAAACGGGGTTGCGACCCACTTTGGGGTCCTGACCCACAGTTTGAGAACCGCTGCTTTAGACAAGTACAGTCTTATTGTCAGACAATTCAGTGCCCTTTCTTATTATGTTTGCCATGCATACACTAAGGTTATATCAACCTGTTAAAAATGCATTTATTTTTAGTGTAAACTAACATGCCCCACAAGCCTGAGTCTGTTGATTCGGGCTGGGGTGCTCACTCTGGTAGGCTGTATAGACATATTACCGTATATACTTGATCATAAGCTGGTTCATTTATAAGCCGACAACTGCCCTCCTCCCCCCCCCCCCCCCCCCCCCCAAGATGGATAAGTAAAAATGGAAAATTTTTATAACCCATTCATAAGCCGACCCTATAATTCAGGGGTCAGAAAACTTTGGCTCTCGGGCCATCAGGATAAGCTGCTGGTGGTCTGAGATGGTTTGTTTACCTTGAGCGTCCACAGGCACGGAGGTAAACCTAAGTAAACCAAGTGTCCCGGCGCGTCGGCTGCTTACCCTGACGGGCCAGGACAGCAACTGGTGGGGAAATTTTTTGGGGGGGAGAAGCTGGGAGTCAGGGGAGTAACCCCTGTGACCACCCCCCACATGACCCCACCCCTAGCCCGGGACCCCCATACTCTCCCCATCCCATCCCATCCCACCTTATCTGGGGAGGGTCAGGGGAAGATGTTTCTGACCTGACTGGAGCTGCTCCGGCAGGCTGGGCGGTGCGGCCGCAGCCTGCTCTGGGCAGCGGGGCCAAACAGCACGGGTACAGCCTGCCAGCCCTATCGCTGCAGCTGCTTTGGAGGCTTGGGGGAGAGCAGCGTGGCCAGAAGTGGAGAGACTCTGGCCCTGCCTCTTCCTTTCTGTCTCTGCTGGCTGTGCTGTCTCTCCTTGCTCCCTCTGTTGGGAGGAGGGGCTGTGTCCCACCTCTCCCTCTCTATACCCGTTCATAAGCCGACCCCCGTCTCTGGTGCTTCTCTTTTTTACTAAAAAAAATTTGGCTTCTGAACGAGTATATACGGTAATCACAAACAACTCAGGGGGGAAAGAACCTAGGTAGATATGGCAAGCTGTAATTTTGTGTATTAACAATAAACACAGGAATACTGTCCTTTACCTGATGAGAGAATGGAGTGGGCAGTATAGACATCTCTCTCCCATGGGGTCTTCCGACATTCACTTTTAGAATGTAATTGGGAAGGGCTAGACTAAGTGTTGCACCACTCTTCCTGCGGGCACTGTTTTCCTGGAAAAACGCTGCTTAATCTAAACTATTAAAGTAGTTAAGAAAAACAGATTTCTGTTCTCAAACTTCCCTATGTTTGTTTTTGGGTTTTTTTAATAAAAACTTCGAAAGTGAGACTAGTTATTAAAAAAATCTCCAGAGACTAAAGTGCTCCATCAGGAAATCAGGTGAAGCATGGGCAGAGGCTGAGCAAGCTACCTCACACTGTTGAACCAGTGTGTTTTTAATTTTTGTCTGAAAAGACCACTTCCAAATTGATTGTGGCTCGTCTAGTCTCTGATCTTTGACCTATCTGCAGATACTACTAACAAAGGGTTCCAGTTGTGGTTTGTTTTATGTGAACACCTGTATGCTACATCCTGGATTGAGACTAACAATTCATTTTACATAAGACACCAGACAATCATCAAATGGTGATGATTTGGGGTTCCTATTGACCTAAATGTGAAAGGCTCCGTATCAGATTACCAGTCCCTAAGCTCCTCCAAGAATGTATGTTAAATCAGAGAAGCTGTTCAAATCAGGGGTCACATTCACTTTTGAATGTATGCTTTTTCTATTTGAAGAAATTGCAGTTCACATGCATTATAAGGATAAACTGTAGAAAACTACCATACATTAATTAAATTTGAAATGCTGGTGTAATTGAGTTTTCCAGTAATTCTTCATCCTAATTAAACCCTTCCATTTATTTTTTACTAATTCTGACTTGAGTAGTCAAGAATTGCTTGGCATCAGCAAAATCATGAAAGAGGAACTTTTGATTATTAAGATGTTCTTAACATGACAGGAAATGGAATGGAAATATGCAGGTCTGGATCTGTTGCACTCTTAAATATTAGCCTGAGATACACAATGTGAACTGAAGTCTCATAGGGAACACAGAAAATGCAGGGTAATAGGTCAAGTGACTAGCATTTTTGGTATCCAGTTTGAGACCTTATAGGGGAAGGGGCCTGATTTCAGAAAACCCTGAGTAACCCTTTGCTGAAAATTGGCCTTTTAAAGTTACTCAGGTGTATATCCAAAATCTCTAGTACTTTTTAATATCAATGGCAAAGACTTTCACAATAGTATATAATAAAAATGTCTTAGAGATGTGCTGGTAGAATTCAGTGGCTTATTTCACCTAAAACAATGAAAATAACTGTGTTCTCAGAAAGCCCTGGACCCTTAATTGGATGATTACTAGAATTAGTTTCATATAATTATGTTACAGTTGTGACTCTAATAGCATATACTTTTTTGATAAACAGGTTGCTACAAGCAGTAAGAACATCGCGGTTCACATCCTGAATTCTTTTCTCTCAAGAATTTGAAACAAGGGACTTCTTTCTAAATTGGACATGGCTAATCGAGGAGCAACAAGACCCAATGGGCCAAATGCTGGGAATAAAATATGCCAGTTCAAACTAGTACTTCTGGGAGAGTCTGCAGTTGGAAAATCAAGTTTGGTGCTTCGTTTTGTAAAAGGCCAGTTTCATGAGTTTCAAGAGAGCACCATTGGAGGTGAGAAATAGTGTTACATTTTCTCTAGCTTTGTATTGAGTATATACCCTCTCTGCCAATGACTGTCTTCATAAATGTAATGTGATACCCTGTGGTAAGCCATCTGCAGTAGTGATCAAATCTGGGACCTCTGGATCTTAAAGCATGAGTCTCTACTGCCTGGGCTAAAAGATTAGTGCTGTTATTTCAAGGCTGTTGCAGACTTGTAAACCTATATGTGCTGCTTGGTGGGGACAGAGTGGCACAATGTAAGTTTGGGTAGTCAGTTTTTAAAACTGTAGTTGGTGTCTGGTAATTCTTTAAGGCGATATATAGCTATTCTAACAATTCACATTTATTACATACAGTTAAGCTGCTTAGCAAGATGAAGAGCCTTGGTTGCTGTACAGCAAAACACACAACTTTTTGCAAACTTCTTACCCCTCAAACAGCCTGGCTTTGATTGTAAAGGAAGACACTCGCTGTATTTGTATTTTTCAATTTTCTTTAGGATTATATGTGCTTTCTTCTCCACCCCCACCTGACTGCAATCAAAGCTGACTCTTGGTTACTAGGCGGGGAAACAAGGATTTTATAATAGTCTGAGTGGATTTTACTTTTCCCCATGAAACAGTTTTTTCTGCACCACCTACAATGAAGCAGCTGCATATGGTCTCTGAACTGTACTCCTCCTTTGGCTAAATCTGAATAACTTCTTCCAAGACTGAAGTGATTCTCCACAATCACTTATTTGCACATAGACTGATGTAAGCTGTGCCCTCAGATCCGTAACATCTCTGTAGTACACCCTGTCCCTGCTGCTCCAGTGTGTGAATCTAATCTACATTTTGATGCTTCTATAGATGAGTTGGGTTTCACACACACATTAAAGACTGACAGAGCTGACAAAAGTAAGAAAATTCCAAATTAAATCTTACTACATCTGTTTATTGCTCTGTGTTTAGTTATTGTAGGTTCTGTGAGTCTGAGACTGTTTACCTCTGATCTCTTTAAGAGTCCGACATAAGTGGGTTTCTGTTTGCTGTTCCAGAAGTCTGGTATGTTTTTATTGACGTGTATGTCTGGCATCTAGAATTGCTGATGTGAAAGATTTTGTATAATAAACAATTATCTTAGCTGTTTGCTTTTGATAGTGTAACAAAGGTCCCAAGGACAGTTATACGGAAGCAAATTCCTAGTTCATGTACACAAACACACACCTCCCTCCACCCCGACCCTGTTACACATGAAGAGTTCAGTGGTCTTTGAATCTTATAGTTGCACTTTTACATTTACCCCGGTTGGTTTCAGTTTTACTCACCTAACAAGAATGAAAGAATACTTGAAAACAGCATTGAAATTAGGAACAAGAAGCCACAGAAGTGCAAACTGAGACATAAACTATACTAAATAGTGGATATTAACATATGCCTCTTTACTGTATTAAGTAGAGGGAGAAAAATGTATACTTTACATAGTCCAGCTGGGAATGTTACTGGATGCAAGTTACAGGATTCAAAAAACAGCCTGTTACTGTGTAGTCTTAGTATGTTTAAATTATAGTTTTGTTGCTGTTTGTTTACAGAAAGGCCTTTAAACAAAGGGGAGCTTATGTGCACTATGAAGCTGAATAATGGCACTCGTAAAAGAAAATGCAGTTAGATGGAGTAGGCACATTGACAGTGTAGTGCTGTTGTGTAGAAGACCTACATTCAAAAATAACGTTAGAGCTTTCTCTCCACAGTCTACTGGAGCAAGTCTACTGTGAGTTAGGGGGAAGTATGACTTCTAAGAAGAATGATAATCTTTAGATAATTAACATAGTTGTATTAACATTGGACTTATGAGGCAGCAAATTTCATTCACCTGGCTATAGAAGATGCAAGAAGCTTGCATTTTCATAATGGCTTTGGGTACATCGACGCCACAATAAAAGATGTGCAGCATGGCCACTACTGGCCTGGATCAGCTGACTTGGGCTGGTGGAGCTTGGGCTGCAGGGCTATAAAATTGCAGTGTGGGCTCTGGCTAGAGCCTGAGCTCTGAGACCCTGCAAGGGGGAGGGTCTTAGAGCCTGGGCTCTAGCCTGACTCCAAATGTCTATGCTGCAGTCTTACAGCTCCACGAGCCAGAGTCAGCTGACCTGGGCTCTGAGACTCAGTGCTGTGGGTTTTTTATCGTATTGTGGACAAACCCTTAGCAGGCTCTGCATCCATTCTGACCCCTACAACAAGACTACTCAATCAGTTCACTTCAGCTTTACAGCCTTTCATGATGGTGACAAACCTGCTTTTTGGTATACCAGTGTCCTCTATCGCAGTTGAAATTGTTGTATGTAGCTCCTCCTGAGAGTGGAAATGATGAAAAGTGATGGTATCGTGGTTCAGAGGTGTTCAGTCATTTACGAAGTGAAAAATGTGTCTAATGCACTTCTTACAAGGGGCTATTTATTGATGAACTGTTCTGTTTGTTTCTAGTTCCCAGGTGCCTAAGACTGAACCAAGTATCATACACTGTTTTCAGAATCAGAGCTACAGTAGTTTGCTGGAATGTAGAGAATAGTACAAAACTGTATATAGGAATGAACTAACGATGTACAGTGTGATAGAATATATCATTAATGTTGGTCTGTCGTGCCTTCTAGTGCATCAGAGTGAAACACTTTTGGAAGACTGAGTGCTGATTGTTTTGTGACAACTCCATTTCAATATTGTAAAACTAAAGTTAACTTATTGGATTTTCTTCCCATACCAATTGTCCTTTCATGCCTTAATTACTACAAGGGGACGCAGGTTGTCTTAATAATTTCATTTTGTGCTGTTGAAGCAGTATAAGACTGCTCCTAATATCCTCTTCCAACCTATTGTATTTTACCAACTGATGATGCATTCTGCTAAGGAAACTCAGATGTCGTATAACTGTGTGTACATAAATGAATATGAATGTGTAAAAACATAACTATAGACCTTTGATTTCAGCTTTTCTATCTTTTTGTAGCTGCTTTTCTAACCCAGACTGTGTGTCTTGATGACACAACAGTAAAATTTGAAATTTGGGATACAGCTGGTCAAGAACGATACCACAGTTTAGCACCAATGTACTACAGAGGAGCACAAGCAGCTATAGTTGTATATGACATTACAAATGAGGTAAGTACAATATATAGAGAAGGGGGGCAGCTGTGGGCTAATGGAACCAGCATGGGAGTTGAGACCTGATTCCTTTTCCTCATTCTTCCATTAATTTATGTGAATTTGAGCAGGTAATTTAATGTTTTATTTACTACTATTACAAGTAACTGAAAACTTCTAACTGAAAAGTTAGCAAAAAACATTTTTTTTTTCTCGTGTGCATTTGACAGCACTTTATTTTATCATTTTCACTGGTCTGTAAATGGTAAGTCAGTTACTCCTGTTTGTCACTTTCATACAAATAGGAAAATGTGATTTTTTTTTTTTTTTTTTTTTTTTTTTTTTAATTAAAAAAAAAACACAAATTGACAAGAGGACTTGGCAGGCTTAGCATTTAAAAACTGCTTTTATCTTTTACTGAAGAAAAGTGAGGCTTTATAATACTCTCCAGACACCCTCTTTAGATATACAATGAGCTCATATCATAATCTCTTTGCTGCTGTGTAACCATACCAGTTATAGGATGCACAAAGTGTGTTGTGGCCACCCAGGAGCTAGACCAATCACAAACGGAGGAATTAAAGGAGAATATTTTCCCTTCCACTGAATGTTTAAATAAAAATAATTCAAAATGCTATTGCCTACAGCAAAAATTACTTTTCTTTCTAAGTATGGAAGTGTATCCCATCACAATAGGTTGGACTGTATCATATGTACTAATATAACAAAAACCCACAATACATTAGTAGGCTATTGGTGCCTGTTTCTGCAGTGTGAGGTCAGAGACAAAGTACTTCACATCACCCAAGGAATGAAGCCATAGGCAACACATTTCACTTTGATTTGGCTTTTACTATTGAAGTATGGCTCCTAATTTTTACATTTCATTATCTTAAAAATTCTTTAAAAGAGGTTTTCAAGTTTTTATGCAATTTATCCTTTCACTGTGAAAATTACTAGCTACTGAGAGGATGGAAGAAATTAATGTAGAAGAGTACTCTTTTTGGAGATACATGATTTTTTTTAAATTATTTTAAAACTCTTTTTAAAAAAGTTAATCATTTGGGTTTTTCTCCTTCCCATTTCCAGGGGCCTCTGATTCCATTTATTCAGAAGCTTTTGGCCTAATGGCCTTGGCTTATTTTCCAACAGAGAGAGCACATTGGAAAACATAAATATAATGACTTGGATTTTGCTTGTAGCTATAAATAAGACTATAACTGAAAAATTGCAAAAAGAAATTTAAGGTCTAATCCTGAGGTCCTCACTCAGTTTTTATCCAGTCCTTAGGCAAACTACCCATTGTCATCAGTGGGATTTTCTTGACGAAGACTGGGAGAAAATGGGTAAGGACTTCAGGACTTGGCCCACTGTGGTTGAGTGTCTTGAGACCCTTTTCAGCACTTTCAGGGAAGAGAATAGTTTAAAATTATCACTCTTCTCTTCCAGTGTTTGCTCTGTTTTCACTCTAGCCAAGAGTCATTTTGGTCACTTTTTCATCCATTTAACGTAATTGATAAAGGGGATCTTAATTTTTCAGTAATGTGGTCCCAACTATGCACCTTTGGGAATTAAAGAAGTGAGGTTTCATTAAAAAGGCCCAGTCAGCCAGTTGGAATGTAGCTTTGGAGAATGAATACACTGATAGGTTTCTTGCTCACAGGACAGATAAGATAAATTTGGGTAGTAGGGACAAAAGGACAATAGAACTGAGTTTCTTTATTTTTCAATCATTAACAGGAGTCCTTTGCAAGAGCAAAAAATTGGGTCAAAGAACTTCAGCGGCAAGCAAGTCCTAATATTGTAATAGCTTTAGCAGGAAACAAAGCTGATCTAGCTAATAAAAGAGCTGTGGATTTCCAGGTACGTCATACATATTTTTTATTCACAAGAAATAGTGTGTTTTTGTTGGACTGCTAGTCTGTAATAGAAATCGCCTCAGAAGGGATCATACTATTTTCTGATGATTAATCCTTCATTGTAGGATTGCACATGTAATAGAATTCTGTTGATAATTGTAAACATGAATTTATAGTATATCTGAAAATATTATTTTCTAGGGAGAATTTTTTGAGGGGTGAGGGGTATAAATGTGATACGAAGTGACAGCTGTCCGAAAAGAGAGAGTTTCTAATTAAATTTTACTTAAAGGTACAGCTAACTTTTTTCCCCCAGATATGTCAGATCTATCAGTAAATTGAATTTGTATTCTGAGAAACTGCTTTTTCCTGTATGCCTCCCTAACAGTTATTAGGGACGACTTCACTAACAATAGTTAATCAATCTTAGGGGTAGGTGTGGTTCTGAACACAGGCCATTCTCAGTGAGAATTTTGGAATTCACTTGTTGACATTCAGGATATGATGCACAGCTGATCTGGCTACTTTATGGCCTGGTCTGAGCAATGTAAATTGAGTGAGTTAAGTTTTAGCTGACTTTTTGACTGTGTTCTTGCTATTTTTTTGCTTTTTTAAAACTGATGTACCTGTGCCCAGAGGCTTTTGGTGGTTCATTTAATAAAAAATATCTTAATAAAACCAAATCAAAGTACAGAAAAAGCCCCAAAGCCAATCAGTGGCAAACTATGACTGTAGGCTTGCTTATGACCCAATAGAACTCAGACTTCTATATTTGTTTTCATATTCTGTAATCTTAGGATCATCTTTGGCCATGAACTTTCCTTTTTCTCTAACATCATATTTGCCCACAAATGTGTTTTGACTTATCTAGAACATTGCTGTGTATGCCAGTACCTTAGTTCCATCTGAGTTCCTTTCCCATGTCTTAATCTCCATATATTGACTCTTGATTCCTTTCTCAGTGACTTTTAAAGTATCTGCTCTCTAGAATTCAACACATTCACTTTTACCTTCCCTGATTTCTCACTCTATTTCTTGACATTTGTAAATTATTAACTGTTTAATTGTGTTAGAATAACTTTGTAAAGTGTTTAGAAATACTTTTTGTACAAAAGATAGTATGGAAAATGGTGATTGTTACATGTATACTTGGAATTTGTTATCCCTAGAATTGCATAGGACAGAATTTAATTGCCAGGTTTTTGGACCAAATATAAATAACTTTTTAATGATCAATAGCACTTAAAAAAAAAAAAATGGCTAAAATGGATACATACGTTCCTTGGGGGCTTGGCTTTCAGTTTTTATCTTTGCAACACACCTTAGGGGTCTGTGTACATGGTGTAACTATATTTGGAATGATAACTTGTATAGGTATATCATTGCAAATTTCACTATCTCTGTAATAACTAATGTAACATAGCATATGGTTAGCAAACGATGCTGCTTAGTAATGAAAGTGAGGGCATGGCTACACTAGAGAGTTTACAGCAGCGTAGCTGCAAGCTCTCTAATGTAGCCACTCTAAGCCAATGGGCTAAACCAGGGGTTCTCAAACTGGGGCTCAGGACCCCTCAGAGGGTCGCATGGTTATTACAGGGGGGGTCAAGAGCTGTCAGCCCCCACCCTAAACCCTGCTTTGCTTCCAGCATTTATAATGGTGTTAAATATATAAAAAGTGTTTTTAATGTATAAGAGGCGTCGCACTCAGAGTCTTGCTATGTGAAAGGGGGTCACCAGTACCAAAGTTTGAGAACCACTGGGCCAAACCATCGGCTTAACCACTCCAGCCCCCGTGAGTGACAATGGCTATGTCGGCAGAAGGCAGAAGAAGCCGCCTGCCCGCCCCCCCCCCCGGCTGATATAGCACGGTCCACACCGGTGTTTATGTCAGCATAATTTATGTCACTCGGGGTGTGGTTTATTCACACCCTTGAGCAACATAAATTATTTTAACATAAGCTGTAGGGTAGACATAGCCTTAGTGATGTAGTTTGCTCTTCACAATTATATTTTCACCTGTCTTCGTGCCAGGGCCGGCTCTAGGTTTTTTGCTGCCCCAAGCAAAAAAAATGTTGGACTCCCCCTTCCCCCGCCCCATTCCTGGCTGTAAGGTGAGGTCACAGCAGCATCCCTGATGCAGTCTGGGAAAGTTTTCTAAAGGGGATATCTGGGCCAAAGCCTTCTGCTCCGTGGGCATACTTGTTCCCCATTCACAGGGCCACCCCGCTCTAGCAGTGAGCTCTCCATTCATAGCAAGCTGCAGCATGAGGTTTCAGCTACAATACTCCCTCCCCCTCCCTTTCCTGTTGATAGCGGCCAAGGGAATGCTGGGAAATGTAGTTCTTTCCCTGCTCCAGGGCTGGCTCTATAGACAGGAAGCTATCCAAGGAACTACAGCTCCCAGGGCCCCCTGTTGGTTCTCGGCTCCCAGGCTGGATCCCTGCCGGCTACTGCCCCTGCAAATGGGCTGCCCCAAGCACCTGCTTGCTTTGCTGGTGCTTAGAGCCGCCCCTGCTTCGTGCAGAACTTCTATTGAGTTAAAAGGGAGTTCTACATGTGGAATGAATAAAATGTATGTGATTGAAAGGGAGATTTGAGTTCCCAGTTAGAGGCTGGGAGCTATAATACTGGCCAGTAGGTGGTGGCACTAAAGGAGAGACTTTTAGAATAAAGAAATGGTAGAGTTCACATTTGAAATTCAGGCTAACAAAAATTAAAGGGTGGTATTGAATACTATTGTCCTGTCATGTTTGTTATAATAGTGAACTCTTTCAGAGTGACATATTTGTTTCGATAATCTGTCTTCAAAGGCAGATAGATTTAGAGGATCTCCAGAAATTGCCTCTTTCCCTGTGTGCTATTGAAACGCACGTGGGCTGCTAGGACAACTCAGCTATCAGCTTAGAACTTAGCTTTCGGAGGTCAGTGTTAGTTGTAGGCCCCACCTTTTGGAACTTGGTTCCCCTTACTATCAAAGCCAGAGTTTCAGTCAAGGAATTTATTTTAATTTTTTTATTTGTTTAGGCTTTTGTTTATGGATATTTTAGGCCAACCAAAAAGTGTAGGAATTTCCTAAGATTTGAATTCTGTATGGTTTTTAATTACTGTAGGAGACCAGTGTAGACGTTTATTACAGATGCTGTATAATACCTAGAACATCAGGCTGATGAAGTTTCAGTGAGCATTCTTTCATACAGATGATGTGCTATGTATTTTATCACTACTGACCAAGGGACTTAAGTATTAAGTTGCATAATTAAAAACAAACTAAAATTCTTATTATAATATGTAACTTATAGGAAGCGCAGTCTTATGCAGAGGACAACAGTTTATTGTTTATGGAGACATCGGCTAAAACATCAATGAATGTTAATGAAATATTCATGGCAATCGGTAAGTATTTTTAAATGGAAGCTACCTTTTCAGGCAACTGGTTTGTATGTAGTCCTTTTCTGAAGTTCATTCTATCCTAGCCTCTGAGTGGAATATTACCCAACTTTTCCCTCCTTGTTAATTGGATTTCCCTCTCTGTGGTAGTCTTCATAAAAGATGTTAGAGAAGCAGTCCTTTTTAATGTTCTAAACCTCAATCACTTAAGAACAATCTGGCTCTGGCCTCATCCCATGCACCAAGCATATCCCCTCATACTGTCAGAGAACAAGAATCTTTGCATCACTTCTGAACCCAAAACTTCCGTTTAGCAAGTTCAACTTGCTAAACAGTGTGGTGGTTTAGGGTCAATGGTCCATTTTGTCTGAGCTTCTAACAGAATGACCAAAGAAACACACTTTACTATATATCAAAATATATTTATCTTGTGATGCAGATAAGTAGGAAATGTTTGACTTGCAAAATTTTTGCTTTTAGGGAAAGGCTTGGAATTCTTTTAAAACAATCTAAAGGTGTGCAAGTGAAAAGGATATTGATACACTCTATACCAGTGGTTCTCAAAGCCGGTCTGCTGCTTGTTCAGAGAAAGCCCCTGGCGGGCCGGGCCGGTTTTTTACCTGCCGCGTCCGCCGGTTCGGCCAATCGCGGCTCCCGCTGGCCGTGGTTCACCGCTCCAGGCCAATGGGGGCTGCAGGAAGTGGCACAGGCCAAGGGATGTGCTGTCCGCCCTTCCCGCAGCCCCCATTGGCCTGGAGCAGCGAACCGTGGCCAGTGGGAGCTGTGATGGGCTGAACCTGTGGACGCAGCAGGTAAACAAACCAGCCCGGCCTGCCAGGGGCTTTCTCTGAACAAGCGGCGGACCGGCTTTGAAAACCACTGCTCTATACGATTCTAAGCTCTTTGAGGCCGGAGTTGTGCCGCGTTCATGTAGAGTCTAGAACTTTTTGTAGGCTTTACCAAAGATAAATAATGATTATAATTGAGATTAAAAAAAAAAATCAAATCATTTTTCAAAGGAGCATGGGGAGCAATGTTTTTATAAATCTTGAGTTGAAATGTGCAGAATGCTTCAATTTTGTGAACACTTTTCATGGAGACTCTAAATCGGGTTCTCAACAAATTTTTTGGTGGCCTCAGAGTGCGGCCACCAACTCTTGCTTGTGGCTGCTCTGACAATTTTTCCTAAAATACTTAATTAACTTAAACAAATAAATATGCACAGATATATGTCCAAATCATTGTAATCTATCTATGTAGGGTTTTTTTTGTTTTGCAGACACACTTTACTATTAAAATAGTGTGCAGTTGTCTCTATTCTTTATTGGACCTAAACAGAATAGAAACACAAATAAGGTGCTTTGAATGGTCGTGTCTTTTTTTTTCTTTTTTTTCGTGTTTTTTTTTTTTTTTGTTTTGTTTTGTTTTTTTAAGACTTGCTAGGTACTAAGTGTGCTGTGAAAAGTGATATTAACAAACACACAAATATCACTTTTCACAGCAGACATATTCAGCCCCGGCCAGCCCGCAGACAAATTAAGCCCTGGATGGGGAGGTGGGCACAGAGGCAGTAGGGGCCGGGGCACTGAGGGAGGTAGCAGGGGGGCAGAGGTGATGGGGGAGGGGTGAGCTTTGGGGTCAGAGCCTGTCACCATGCAGCCAGGGAATGGAGCCCGAAGCCCCACACACAGGGAACAGGGCCCAGGGACAGAACCAAAGCCGCCTGGCTGGAGCCTGCCACCTGAGGGCTGAAGCCCGACCCCACAAGCCCATGGTAAGGTGGGGTACTCACTGGCTGCCTGCTCCTCCAGCTTGTGTCTCTTCAGAGGGGTTCAGGGCGCAACTACTCATGGTGTCCCTTAGGGAGGGGCTGCTGCTTTGCCCTTCCCACATCCTCATCACCGCCAGGAGGCTGTGGCCACAAGAAAAGACCCTGGTGCATGCGGGAAACGCAGCTCTAAATATGCCTGCATAGTGTTGGTATCCCAAGTATAGCAACCAGAGAGTGATGCTAAATATAAACAAACGCATGTCTAGTGTAGTTTCTCTGTCCATGTTGAACGAACTGCATTAAGAACATTGTTATTTGATTTATTTTTAAAACCTATGGCATTAATAACCAAAGAACCTTTATAATTAAGTCCCTCATTGGATCGCGGGATGATCTTAAAATAATTGCTGCTGAGTTGTAGACAAGATACAGAGAAGTAATGGACCTTTATTAAAAGATGTAATTTGGAAAAGCCAGAGTAGACTTATTTGTTTAATAAAAATTTGTTGGAACGGTATAAACACTCAGGTATTATGTTATGCTTGCTACATTTTTGATAACCAGATGTTTTGCTGCAACTATAATCAGTCTTTTATTTATTTATTTATTTAATGGCTGGTACAATATAAAATTTAGAGGACAAAAATGATTAACACAACTGCTGTAGAAAGAGTCCAGTCACGTTAGCCTTTTACATTTTACAGGCATTGAATGTTAATGTAGTACTAATTGCATACTCAAAATGTATGTAAAATTTGTGGACACTGCAAAGTAAGATAATTAAAATCAGAATTGCAGTGGAGGCCTAATATTGCGGGATCTGCAATTTTCGCAATACCACAAATGAAGTAGGGCCTTATTTATAATTTTTATCCCTTAAGTATAATTTTGACTGTAAGTGTACTTTGACCTGGTAGTCTCTTTAAAATGAAATAATTACAGATTATAAACAGGATACAAATTTACTAAAGGTCTGCTGATAGTTGTTTAGCCCAAAAGTATACCGATCCCACATCCTGTGGTCATACTTGAGTTTCATTTTGTGAAAAAAGGGAAAATCCCCAAGAGGTAAGGGGACTTACCATATTTGTTTTATGAAACTTTCAAACTACTGAAAACTTTAAAATGAAAATAGTGTTTTGAATTTCATCCATAGAAATAAAACTATTATTACTCATGAGAAATGAAGCGGGAATCAAAGCAAGCATGTCTTCAAGATGTGCAAAATGGCCCACTCAGCAATCTAGAGATAATCACAGGAATAGGTGTAAAACTCAAACAAAAAAATATCAAATGGCCACATAGATTGTAAGTGTTGCATTTTCACCATGATAGGTCCATATAGTCTATTTGGCTAAGCGGTTTTACACTCCATCATGTAAAATAAATAGCAGCATTGTAATTTCTTAAAACCAAATGTTTCTTTGTTTGTATTAAACAAGGGTACACTTGTGATCTAATACATACTTTATCCAGGTATAAAAATAAGTAAAACTTAGTAAATATGCTGTGGTGATATTAAAAGATCACTTAATGTGCATCAGTTCAGAGTGTTTAAAGGTCTAACAAATATGTGGGGGGAGGAAAAAATCTATCTTTATGATAAATATTTGCGGGAGTCCTGGATTTTGATGATAAAAAAATGCCAACCTGTATCTCCATGTCCCTATTTAAATTTGAAACCAAATTAACTTTTAATGGGCCACTCTTGAATCCTCATACACTGCCTTTCTGTTGTTCCTTTTAACTAGGCCTAGAAATGTGATTTTTTTTTTTTTTTTGGTTTAATATTAAAATCAGTGGTTCTCAAACTTTTGTACTGGTGACCCCTTTCACATTGCAAGTCTCTGAGTGTGACACAGCCCCCCTTTATAAATTAAAAACACTTTTTTTATATATATTTAACACCATTATAAATGCTGGAGGCAAAGCAGGATTTGGAGCAGAGGCTGATAGCTCACGACCACCCATGTAATAACCTCTTGACCCCCTCATGGGTCCCGACCCCCAGATTGAGAACCCCTGATTTAAATAGTACTTTAATCTTTATTGTACCCCCTGAGTATTTTAGTGAAGTACATAATCTTTATGTAACATAATTTTTGTGTACAGTTTTCCATGGTACCCGCCACTGTAGTGTCTTTGTGAGCTTAATTCATACACTTTCTCTCCAATGTGCACGCATTCAATCATGAAATTCACCCTGTGCACGGTGCCAGAACAAGGCCCATGCAATTAAACCTTAAAGTGGTGCATGAAACTCATGATGTCCCCCTATGCAGGGATGAATTTAATCCCACGTGAGAACTGCATTCCAGAGCCATCTCCTCAAGAATGAGAAAATGGAAAAGCAAAATTACAGGAGTTAAAATACTTGCCAGACAGAAAAGAGGGAGACATGGCATGTAGCAGGCATTTGCCAAATGGCCTTTTTAGACCTGTTGCTACTTGACTCTGCTAAATTTAAATGGACATTTCCAGAAATTGTGGGAAAAAAAGTTCTCTAAAAGGGCAACGTAGAAAGCTTCATAGGGACCATGCAATCACAAATTAAGGCACTGTGGAAGGAGCTGGTTCTGTGTGGCCACAGATGATTTTTTTATATTTCCCATTCATACTGCCTGTTTGAATCCTTTAGGAGAAATTCAGTCTCTTTTGCTTTTCTGCTAACCAACTGTAGTATCCTTGCTTCAGAGTCTGGACATGCAGAGAAAACTTTAGTACTTCGGGCAGCATGTAGGGCAGGGGCTTCCCACAGCAAGGGTCAGGGTAGCCTTGTGAAAGTCCTGCCTACTCCACTCCTCCATAGCAACAACTGACTCCACTCTAGCAGAAAAGTGGCAGGGACTCCTACATAGCAGGATAAATAAATGTCATCAAGTTCTGACTGGCTGCATTTTTCTCCTGCTTTAGTCCAGGGTTACAGAGAGGCAGGTGGGCTGCAGGAAGGCAAAGGAACAATTAGTTAATTAAATCAGAGCTATAGGGAGTATGCAGCTCAAGGACAGATGAATAACTAGGACAAGAGCTGATGACCATTTATATGTACAACACAAACACACAGCCTAGCTAAATAGAGAAGTGCTTGGGGAGTTTATGAAGGGGCGCGGGGGAAGGAAAGGGACATGTGCTAGTTCTATGACCATTCTCTGCATGTATGTTGTATTCCTTTCCACTTTCTGTATTATTTTTTCCAACTGTTAGCTCTTCAGAGCAGTGTGTGTTTTAGAAACACCTAGCACGCTGAGTGCTGCTGTAACCTAAGGCTGTGATCTTATAACTTGTTCTTCATAGGTGGACCCATATTGAAGACATTCCTTGGGAGCCCACCTGCATGAACAAGTTGCAGGATTAGTGCCTAAATTGTTAATTTCTGTTGCTAGGCGATTCTGGCTATATTTTTCTCTCCTTCCAAGGATGTGGGTGGGGGGTTTTTGTCTCAGCTATTCAGGAAGCCGTGGATTCTAACATGGTAATAACAAATAGTCTTCATCTAGGGGTTCTCAAACTGGGGGTCACGAGGTTATTACCTGGAGGGTCACGAGCTGTCAGCCTCCACCCCAAACGCCACTTTGCCTCCAGCATTTATAATGGTGTTAAATTAAAAACACTTTTTTGTATATTTATTGCGGGGGTCGCACTCAGAGGCTTGCTATGTGAAAGGGGTCACCAGTACAAAAGTTTGAGAACCACTGTCTTAATCGTACATTTTCTGAATGACATACTCCGAAAGCCTAAAGCAGACAGGTTGTGGAATTACTATTTTGTTGCTACATATCTTAAAAGGAAATATTCAAATAGCTTTCTTGGACTCAATAGGTATTTAAAATTTAGTACAATCTTGATGCTAATTTTTGCTCATTTTTCTTGTTAATCTTGTAGCTAAAAAGTTGCCAAAGAGTGAACCACAGACTGCAGGAGCCAACTCTGCCAGAGGAAGAGGCGTAGACCTTACTGAACCCACACAACCACCCAAGGCTCAATGTTGTAGTAACTAAACCTTCAGTTGCTTTAAACTGTCTTGAATATTCTTCTGCTTCCTAACTGTTAATAACAATGGAATTGGAGTGTTTAATCTGGTCCAATGCAGCTTCCAAAACAGAAGAGACTAATGACATAGTCAAGTTTCTAATACAGAATTATTTTGTTTTTATCTTAATTTTTAACATGCATGTATCACTGGCTGTAATATTTCAGCAATAGAGGGGAAGTGG
Source organism: Malaclemys terrapin pileata (assembly GCF_027887155.1). Lineage (NCBI taxonomy): Eukaryota > Metazoa > Chordata > Testudines > Emydidae > Malaclemys > Malaclemys terrapin. The sequence goes on along the minus strand of NC_071506.1, from coordinate 219,894,496 downwards.
AAACTGAATAAACTTGCTTCAGTTGAAAGGTTTTAAAAATCACTTGCCATTAGGGATATAGAAGAATTACATTTATTGACCTAACCAGCTAGTCCTCAATATCCAGGTATTGGTTACTGTTGTAATTGATAGAATTGGGACTCTTCAAACGTTTCAATTTGTGCTTTTAAAAAAAAATCTTTCTAGAAACAGGGTCTACCGATACTTTAAGCTTATTTGCAGTATTCATGCAACCAGTTGTTTCTGCAAGTATCTACCATTTAAATATGCATTCCACATTTTCATAATTTAACTGCAAACAATACTTGCAGCATTTTAAGAATCCTATGCTTGCAGAAAAATGGATTTTAGTTGTTACACTGTATGTAAATTATAGTCAGCCCAGTGGTTTAAAGAAAATAGTGATTAAAAATCAAGTTTAACTCCATATTTATCTGTTTATAAAGGCACAAACCAATGAATTCAACTTTACAGGATTTTTCTTCACAAACCATAAGAGCTCTCCAAGTAAAACAAAGACAAACTAGGTGTCTGTGATTTTTTTTGTTTGTTTTTTGATCATTGCTGGCCATTACACAGCTGCTTATGTTTTTCCCCAAAGGAAAAAAATAGTCAGTGCACTAATAATTATGTACATTCAACTTGATTTTAAATTTGGATATTAATGTACTGTAAATAGGGTACTGCATTGTAGTCTACATTTGTTTAATACTTTCTGTAATATTTAAGAGTTGCTTAAAGGTATACAAAATGTACAGTTACTTAAAGCTAACTTTTCTCTTCCCCTAATCTAAAGGGGTTCTGAGTTCTTCCTTTATGGTTAGAACAGTAATAAATGATGCTCCTGTACCTGTAACATAAGTACTGCTGTCTGTCAGTAATGAACTCTGCAACCTTGTGTTCCAAAGTCCTTTTTATTTTGATCTGTCCAGTCTATTGCACTAATTCTTTGTTATTTTCATTATATGAAATTTACCGAGTGTGTCAGAAGACGATTTAATCTATTTCAATGTTGAACTGCTAGCAGAAATTTGTGCAGATTGTAAATTTGCAGTAATTTGGGCATAGCAAGGAAAATGACAGTTCACCAGTGTTTAGTTTTATATTGAGGTGCTCAGGTTTGAATAAAGTGGTTATAAAACAGGAAAGCATCGTGATTAGTGTCTGTTCTTACCATGAATTCAACAAGAAATCTTTATTGCATTTTAGCAGTTAGTGCTTTCATACAGTTACAGAAAAATGACTTTTGCCCCAAAATGGGTTGACCAGGTGAGGATGACACTTTAAGACTCATGTAACTTGACTTGCCTAAATCTAGGGTATATTGTACACACTTTGGTACTCTGTCCGGTAAGCACATTACACATTTTGAATATAATTGGGTATCTTATCACATCCATTTAGAAGTGCAACCAAAATAGTAATATTATCTCGAGAACCTGCTGCTAATGCAGTTTTTACCAGTTGTTTACTAATGTAATTTGCTGCACTGTCATAGAATGTTGCCGAATTAATTTCTCCTTTGCTGGCAATTTGTGAATGTGATCCACGATGATTAGACCGATATGCTTTTGTATCATCGTCAAACTGTTTCAATTCTTTAGAACCTTCTTGACTGCCAGAGGCTGACTGGATTATCTCTGTGTGTTGTGAACATGTTCCGTGATTATTAGACAGACAAGCTTTGGTATCCGCTTGTTTTACGTGATCGTCTAACTGCTGCACTTCTTCAGAACTCTCTTTGTTAGAGCCTGGCTGCATCCTGTTTTCATTTTGTGAATCTCTTCTGTTACATGAGCATGATTTTTTATTATTTTGTTTCAGACTGCCTTCATGTTGATTCTGGAGGAAAGCCTCTTTATTAAAATACCATAATTGGATTCTGTCTTCTAAGTCATTAATATCCATTGAACTACATAAATAGTCTTCATAGGGAACTACTGAATACTGATATTTGTGCATAGAAATCTCTTCTCGCTGGGCATACATTTCCAAATAAGAGGTGAACATTCTTAGAGTTAATATAACCACTTCATTTTTATCCAGAACTTCCCAAAGCCCATTAGAAGCTAAAATAAGGAATTGACATGAATCATCTGTAGGGACAGATATGGTATGTGGTACAGGAATAACAGATTTTTTCAACTTTGGATCTCCATGATGTCCAAGGCCACGAGTAGCTCTGATGAGCCCTTCAACTAGTCCTTTTGGTTCATTTGTGCTGATGTTTCCACCATTCTGAAGTATACGGTCTCTTTCCTTTGAATTAGAAGTGCTGTGTTCTTTGGTAAGGCAGTAGCTTTTTCCATTTTTGCATAAGACTGCGTGTATATTACCTAAAATAAAATAAGTACATTTTGCATTTCATAGTGTGACTGAATTTTTTTTACTAAACACTATTAGGTTATTCACAGTAATGAGCCATTTTGACAGGTGAAATCTTGTATTGTTCCTTTTACTTAGCTTTTGACACATTTGCATGCTGACATCCATCCTTATGCTGTTCTGCTTGTCACTGGTCTCTCAAATCTTTGCTGATTGAAGGAGTATCTGTACTTTCTAAAATGTCACTGTAGCATTGTATTTCAAAACTTTTGATGGGTTGTAATTGAAATTCAAAATATCAGACTAAGAATCTAATCCTGTGTAAATTCCAGCAGCTTAGATAATGAATTTCAAACATAGTTCAGTGCTTGCAGATAGTGTTGGCCTAAAGGCTTAAGCACCTTTCTTAAGTAGCTATTTAAAATGTATACATTTTTTAAATCTTGTATAGTTCCAGAAAGAAAGTGAATGTACAGGAAAGAAAATAAACAGTTTAGCATTTCTCCTGGTTCCAGTCAGAATGTGCTTTTTAGTTAGTCTTTCACAGTGTAGTCTGTAGTCTTTCACAAATATAGGGTCTAAATATTAGTACTTGTGTCTCTTGTAAAGAAGAGAAACATACATTATTTTTTTGCGACTTGGTTTTCATTTGTAATTTATACCATGATCAGATACTGCAGTGGTGGTTGTAATCTAAGCCATGGGTTAGCTATAACTGATTATGTATATTATGTATTGCCACTTACATTAAAATATTCTGCTTAGTTTTCCTGTCACCATGCTGTAGATAAAGTAGCTCCTCAATTACAATGAATTGCTTATTTAAAAAGTACGTGCTTTTGCAAGATCCAAAAGACTTATGCTGGTATGATCTTTGAAATAGAAAATGCTTAAGTCTCAATACAAGGTGCACATGGTAACAAAGCGCAAATTAGGACATGTCAGCTATAACGGGTTGTTCTCAGGAATAAGGTAGTCTTAAATTTTTTCTGAAGTTGCATGATGAGCTGTTGTAACCTCATATGAAAGGCCATTAAATTGACCAATTCCATGCTATATCAACTAATTTGACAACAGCATTAATCTATTCTGAGGATTAAAAGTCCTCTGCAGCCTGAGGTGGAGAACCTTTGTCTGAGCCAGCAGGGGAAAGAAAATGCTTGGGTCCTTCTAAGAATGGCGTTTCACCTCTTAGTGGGTTTTACGGAGAGGGACTCCATAGTGGATTTCCTGAATTGAAGAATGCAGTAGAAGACCACTGACTGTGGCACAGCCAGAGGGCGGTGGGTCTTCAGTTCTTTCCTCTGCCTGGAATGGCATACTGCATATGGCAGCAATGGTTCCTTCCCTCTTGTTTTGAGATAGAGTAGGAACAGGTTTCTGGGCCTCAGAAGGTATTTTCCCCTTGCTGCTAGATTGGCCCTGGCAGGTTGAGTTTTTTCACCTTTCCTGCTGCAGCCTAGGAAGACCCAGAAGTTAGGATAAGTGAGGCTGGGAGGTGTTTATCTAGTTACAGCTTGTTGGGTGCCTACTGCAGGTATTTGGTCCTGCTTACAAATATACACCAGAACTGGAAGCAGTATTAGGGACACGCATCCCCTAAAGAAGGGAATGGATAAATTGTTTGGAGCTCCTAATGTCATCCTCAACCCACCTATAAAGGGAGGAAAAGATTCCAGCAACAGTGCCTAGGATCAGGTTGAAAGTTTTTGAGTAGCTCTTTCCCAGATGTCCTGTGTCTCTGGCAGTGTCTGAGACAATTCTACTCTGAAAAGTGTAAAAAAGGCATCATCTTGTACAAGAGTGGTCCCTTTGTGGATTTGGAGACCTAGGTTCTTGCTTACGAGACATAACTTTTTTTTTACTGTTTACTTTTTTTTTCTTGTTAGCATTGCAGAGCCAGTAGTGAGATGGATTCTATTCTTTGTGTCAACAAATTTGTTTGCTAAATTCAAATCAGTTACACCTATGCAAGTCCAATGAAGGCAGGTGAGAGTCCCACTCTGATGAACCAAAGGAAATTTGCCAAACCAGGAATTGGGGCATGGAGTCTACAGATGTCTCCAAGAGCTGGGTGGGTGATTTAATGTGGGGAAAATGAAAACAGTTTAGATGGTCCCCTGCCATCTACAATATTCTCTCTCCCTACTCCACAGATCTACAGGCATTCCATTTCAGTTGCTCACCATATGCTTCAAAAACTCCAGTTCCCCTTTCATGTATCAAGAAACACTGCATACCCAATTCCTAAAACACTCCTATAAAGCCTTTGTGTGCTGACCTCAGCAATTACTGGGTGACTGCAAATGTATGCATGGACCAAATATATGTAAATAGTGAAAGTATGAGTTTGGTGTTAAGTTTTTGCATGTGCACACTAGAAGCACGTGATTTCGAGTTAGACTATTAGCATGATTTGTTAATTATGATTTCTAGGTGTGATATGTTAAATGAGGTTCCCTTTTGGATACTTCCTCCCCTACCCTCTACCCCAGTGGTTTGCATGGGTTGGTTTTATGCTAAAGGAACCTTTCCTGTAACCAGCAGAGTTCTTGGTGATTATATTAGACTGAACCATACTTATGGGGACACAAGTATAAGAAGCTTCCACATAGTATAATGCAGAGATGCTACATTATACTAAAATTGAGTGAGACTGAGTGAGTTTTAGAATGATTTTTGCTAATCTCACAGACCAGACTGACAATCTCTCTCTCTCTATCTTTATTGCAGAAAAGGGTTGCTTCTGAGAATTATTACATGGTGGTTTTATGACCCAACTGTCTTGTCTCTTAAGGCTAAACTGAAAACTACCACATTTTCTTGTCTGCTACTCTAAAATTGAACCTAGCACTTGTAAGATGATGCACCAGCTCTACCTTGGCATGGGGGAGAGGGGAAGGGCAGGGGGAATCAAACTTCATCTTAATGGTGTATGAATCTAATGCATTTAAAACAAATCGTTCATTGGGTAGTTAGACTTCATTTTTATTCAATATAATTGAATAAAATATCAAATGATGGATTGTGTTTGGGCCAATCTTTTCAAAAGGATTTTAAAAAAAACAAAAAGTATCTCAAAATGACTCCAAGCCCTACTTCATTACCTATGTTTGACCTGGACCATGTGATTAATAGAGCCTAAGGTAAAGCTTAGGTTGGGATTGGGGCATAGGGCAGAGCATTTTAGATATGAGGGGGCTGAGGAATCATCCCAAACTTGCTGCATTTGGACCATGTTACCGTCCCATTGAACTATACAGGCTTTCCCTTACTACATGAAGTGACAAATGGGTTCCAACATTTTCCGGGCTAACAGTAACCAATGACCCAAACAAATTGGTTTGAATGGAGTTTCCATTTCTCCCAGATTAAATGCAATTCATAGTCTCACAGCTGGCTTCCAAGTACTAGTGGGATAGGAGCACTTAAAATGCTCCTAATAATTGTACAAGCTTGTCTAACCGGCCATTGTCAGATATTTGTTTGGTGCAATGGAGAGTGATGTCTTTAGATGTTGTTAATCATAAGGCACTAGTACTACAAAGTCTCAAAATTTAATGATCAGAGATTATTTCCATGCCAAAAGACACTTTTTTGTTTCTGGGTCTTTCTACTCAGCTGTAGAATTTGGGAATGATCCTACTTTTGTTCTGTTTTGAGACCTGTGACACATCTGCAAAGCAGTTGAATACTTTGCTTCAAATCCCACAAGGACCTTGTGTACACTAATGAATTTTACCCCAAAAATTCCCCAGGGAGATTTAATGAACAGAGATAATTAGTGAAAGCTAACAGTACCTTGTCTAGAGTAGGGCTACCACTGTGCATCTGAACTGGACAGCGTGGTGAGAATTTATTGGTAATATTCCCTATTGTCATTGTCCTTAATTGTGGCTATTGCAGCTATAACCAGGTAAAAGCAGGAGTCTATTGAAAACAGAATCAGATCTGAGCAGAGTTTCCACCTAAAATACTCCCAAAGGGGAAAAGAATCTCCATAAATTACCCTTGAACATTATATTTCAAGAGTAGCACTAGCTCTCCTCCCCATGTAACAACAGAATAAAAGAGGAGATTACTCTGTTGCCTTTGACACAGTACTATAAACAGCAGAAGCAGTCAGATCCTTATCTACGCCCATGCACCTGAGCTGCTACTAATGCCAGTGTTTTGTTGCGGTTTGAGGGGGGTAAAATTCCCTAGTGTAGACATTGCATATATGTCTCTTCTTAAGTTTGACCCACGTTTGGCTTAAGTTTTTACCAAAGTTAAAATGAATGAGACTTGGAGAAAGGGAAGACTTCTGATTTTTGTGCCATATCCCACACTAAACCTTCAGTTTTCCTTCCTTAACTGTTTCTTCCACCTTTTTATGCTGGTCACTTTTCCTGCATCCCTCAAAGTCTTGTAATTATACCAGTGACTCTAAATGTTCGCTTAATTTACAGCTGTAAGTCAAACATACTATCAGATATATGGATGAACTGTCTTATAGAATAAGCTTGATACTTATTGTCTGACATTAGCATCCATTGCACAGGGTTTCATCTTGTACCCTCCAGAATGTCAACTAAAACCTCTTACCACTAAACTTGGCTTAAATTTTTTTTCCCCATTGTAATTGGGGGAGGAGGGAGAGCACCAAAAAAATGCCCAACTCCCCCAGCCCCAAAAAACAACCATTCCGTAAGTCAATAACTTACATACCAATGTTAGCAATATGCAGTATCCCAGTACTGCTTTCGGATGGATTTGCTGAATTAGTAGTAGTGTTTTCAAGCAGCATTGTCTTCTCTTGTTCCTTGATGCTCTTTTCCTTTTCATTACTGATCCTTTCCACTAAACAGGTAACAGCTGTACAGCTACTCCAGCGAACTTTGGAAACCTCATTCCTTCCAAGTCGTAGAAGTCTGTCCATTCTCCAAAAGGACTTTGCATATGCTTTGTGAATCCATTCATAAGTGTTTGGCTTGGTTTTCTTATCACTGTCTGTTTTACCAGAGAAAACCTTCTCCTGATCCTTGTAATTTTCCTTGATTACTGTGACAAAAGAATCTAGGATCTGTTCCTCATTTCCACTCACTTTGTAAGAGGAATCAGTCTGAGACAGTTGGTCAAGAAATAAAAGTGGAAACTCTGCTGAAACTGTCTCAGCAGCAAATACACCGTGATATCCATCGAATAAGCCCAAAAAACATGTATCTGACCTATTTCCATAATTATCTAGCACAATGAATGTATCTTCCATATCTGCTCGCCATGTTGAATTTTTGTCTTGACAAATTGCTAATGCTTTTATTAGAGAATTGCTTACTTTCTTGAGGTATCCAGAACTGTCAACAATATTATCAACGCTAAAATAGGAGGTGCCCTTTGATTTATTCTTAAGTAGCTCTAACGAACAATCAATCTTCTGTTTGTCTCTTTCAGTGTATTTAGAAAACTTGATCAGTCTTGAAATTAATTGCTGTCTCTGAAGTAAAAGTTTGTTGGTGTCCGTTTCAATCCATGGACGATGATAACCCAGTAGAGCTAGGGCTTTGTGCTCTTTTTTATGATAAAAAAGTTGATGTGGGTATATTGTTTGTTGACATATTGAACAAAGAACTGGAATATCCCCAGAATCTACTTTCCTGGGCACAAAACCGACCTTCTCACCCTGATTTTCCTCATGTCTGTAGAGTTCAAAGTCAGCTGTTTTTGAGGTACTTTGTAAATTTGGTTCCCATGTCATTCTGCAAAAGGAGTTGAATGTTATTAAAATCCTCTTTTAATATCCAATACAACTACAATAATCTAGCCTTCATGCATGCCCTCTTTTAATCTCAAAATTATTAGCATTACTTTATATTCATGTTTATGTCCAAGAAGCTGGAAGATTTAAGCTGAATGCACATGGTGTATATAAAATTACTAACTAAGGTTGCAAAGCCAAGCACTCAAAAGTTAGGAAATGCCAGAATTCAGGGCACAGACTGAACAGCGCTCACACTGCGTAAGCAGCTTATTCAGTGTTTTGTTTTATCCTTGTCCAATGTGTATGATCCCACTCCTTATTTACAGCACACTATTAAAACACTTCTCTGAATACAGAATTATTAATTTCTTCATGGGCTTTTGTATGGGTCTCATCACTATTGTAGCTGAATGCTTCACAAACTATTTTCACAACACCCTGGTAATAGGGCACTATCCCCATTCTACAGATGTGGAAGGGAAGCACAGAGAAATCAAAGTAATTTTGGATGCCTAATTTGAGACTTCTAGCGTCAAAGAAATATATGTAAATAGCACTTTTTCCTTTGCGTGATTGCTCATATGTATTCTACAATAGATGTGCATGCTCACCACGTGCACCAGTGTCGGAAGTTCTTCCCCTAGCAGTACCCGTAGGGGAGCACCCCAGCAACCCCTGGAGTAGCGCCTCTATGGCATGGTATAAGGGGTGCTGCACGCTCCCCCCACCCTCAGTTTCTTCTTGCTGCCAGTGAAGGTGTTTCGGAACTGCTCTGCTCCAGCTTTGCTGTAGCTTGTCCCCAGATCTTTTGTTCGTTCAGTGTATGTGACCTGCAGTTAGTAGTTTAGTTTATGCACCCATGCCGGGGTATGCCCCATGCCCAGGTTTAAGTTGTGCGACACTTGTAGGTGACTGATGCCAGTGAATGATCTGCACACTGACTGTTTACGCTGTTTGGGTGAAACTCATCTCAGCGATCGCTGCAAGATTTGTAAGTCGTTCAAGCCTCAGACCAAGAGAGAGAGAGACATTAGGCTCCAGGCCATCCTGATGGAGTCAGTGTTGACCCTGACTTCGGCGCACTGCTCTGAGTTGATACCAGGTACCGCAGTATCGATGTGCAGTGACCCCCTAGTGCCATCTACCAGTCGGCACCGCTCCCTGTCTGCGGAACATGCCAAGAAAGCTAAGAAGCTGCGGCACCGGAGCAAGACTGGGGGAGAGGCTACACCAGGGATCGGCAACCTTTCAGAAGTGGTGTGCCGAGTCTTCATTTATTCACTCTAATTTAAGGTTTTGCATGCCAGTAATACATTTTAACATTTTAGAAGGTCTCTTTCTAGAAGTCTATAATATATAACTAAACTATTGTTGTATGTAAAGTAAATAAGGTTTTTAAAATGTTTAAGAAACTTAATTTAAAATTAAATTAAAATGCAGAGCCCCCCGGACCGGTGGCCAGGACCCGGGCAGTGTGAGTGCCACTGAAAATCAGCTCACGTGCCGCCTTTGGCACATGTGCCATAAGTTGTCTACACCTGGGCTAGATCCATGTTGGGCAGTCCTTGGTCCCCATCGGCCTCTAGGCCTCCGACTCAGGTCGAGTGGAGTAGCCCAGCCCATGCAGAGCAGGCTTCCCCGGATGTCTGGATGCCCTCCACGCCAGAGGCCTTGCACGCGGCCCAGGACGTTATCTCCATGCCGGTACCAGGAGCACCGCCAATGTTGGGCCCATGGTCCAGGGGCAACCCGCCACTGGGATCTCCGCAGTCGCCCCTCCCTTGGTACCGGTCACTGTCAAGGGAATGTTCCTGACACCATTCGCTGCTCAGCGACCATCCCGTGCGTAGTTCATGCAGGTTGCCGTCGACCCCCACCAGGTTGTCTGGCTGGGTTCCAACGGACAGAGACTCCAGGCACCGTTCTGCCTCGAGGAGCGGACACCCATGGGACTGAGGCAGACAATGCCAAAGGTCCTCATTTCAGAGGAGCTATTGTAGCCAGTTGCGATGGAACATTGACGCCGTTCCCGTTCGTTGTCTCGCTCCAAGACCTTGCCACAGCACCACTCCCGGGCATCGATCGTCGGTGCCTAACCATCGCAGATCCGCCCTCTGGAGCTGATTGTGGAGGAGCCGCTACCGGCGGTACCGTTCCTCCATGTTGAGATCACGGTCTTGTGGTTAGCACCGCTCCCGGCAACGCCGCTCCTTCCCGTCCAGGGACAGCGGCAGGTCTTATGTCAGCCTAGCCTCCCTTCATAGTCGTCCATTGATGGGTCAGGCCAGCCAGTACCGAACAGCCTACTCTGCCGGTGCCACAGCAGGTGCAGTGGTACCAGGCCCTGTGACTGGCACAGTGGTTCCAGTGGGCACTGTGGCCCCCGACGCAGCCCCTGGTGGGGGCTCGCTCGATGGCTGGAGCCTTGGAACGGCCATCGGCCTCCCTCTCCCAGCCTCTGAGAAAGGAGTTGGTGGGACGTGCATCTTCGGTGCCATACCCGGAGAGAGAACAGGTGCGGATCTTCTGGTGCCAGTGGACATGCAAAGTACTGTACCTGCCTCCTCCCCGTCCCCGGATGAGGTGATTGGGGCCCCTCCTCCCTCCATCCCGCAGGAGGACTCTAAAGCCCACCAGGAACTATTGAAAAGGGTGGCGTCAAACCTCAACCTTCAGGCAGAGAAGGTGGAGGAGCCCTCGGACTCCCTGTTTAACGTCCTGTCCACCTCGGTACCTGACAGGGGTGGCAAAAATTTCAAATGCCTTGTGGCAAACCCCGGCCTCATTGCCCCCCAACTCTAAGAGAGCAGAACACAAGTATTTTGTGCCCGCCAAGGGGCATGAATATTTGTACAACCATCCTGCCCCTAACTCCCTGGTGGTTGAGTCAGTCAACCACAGGGAGCGGCAGGGCCAACTAGCCCCCACTCCGAAAAATAAAGATTCAAGGAGGCTGAATTCCTTTGGCAGAAAAATTTATTCATCCTCGAGCTTCCAGTTACGGGTGGCGAACCATCAGGCTCTTCTGGGCCAGTATGAGTTCAGTCTGTGGGACTCTCTGCCCAAGTTCAAGGACTCCCTCCAGGAACATGACAGGAAGGAGTTCAAAGCTCTGGTGGAGGAGGGTACAGCGGCTGCTAGGGAAACCCTGCAGGCAGCGTCGGATGCAGCGGATATGGCAACACGGTCCATGGTCTCCGTGGTGCCCATGAGAAGGGCATCGTGGCTCTTGCTGTCTGGGCTGTCTAGTGAGGCACAGACTTCCTTGCAAGACCTCCCATTTGATGGCAAAGCTCTGTTTGCAGAACTGACGGACATAAAACTGCATGGTCTGAAAGACTCCTGCACGATGCTTAAGACTCTTGGCCTCTATGTTCCAGCTCCGGCTAGACCTAAGTTTAAGCCGCAGCAGGCTCCTGCCTAGGCCACCCACTCTACATATGAGCCCCCTTATAAGAAGTCGTGGGACTATAAGAAACACCTGCAGAGGCATTCTTGGCCTGCCCCCCAGCCTGGGTCCTTCAAGGGCAAAGAGGCAGGGAAACGGCAGTTTTGACTGTACGCCCGGGATCAACCTACCAGTTCACATCAGGGATCCACCCTCAATAAAGCTTCCCTTCTCCAACTGGTTGTGTGCTTTTCTGTCTGAGTGGTCGCGGCTGACCTCGGACCAATGGGTCCTCAGCACCATCTCCTGGGGCTACACCCTCCAGTTTACCTCTACTCCGCCCAACCACCCTCCACCCCTATTCCTCCTGGGAGACGCCTCTCACGAGGCCCTGCTCAAGCAGGAGGTGGGGCAGCTCCTGGGCCTAGGAGCAGTGGAAGTGGTGCCAACGGAGTTCAAACGCAAGGGGTACTACTCCCTCTGTTTCCTTACCCGAAGGCCAAAGGGGGGCTCAGCCCATCCTGGACCTGCGAGGCCTGAACCAGTACATGGTGAAGCTCAAGTTCCGCATGGTCTCTATCATTCCCTCCCTGGATCCCGGGGACTGGTACGCTACCCTCAATCTGCAGGACGCGTACTTCCACATCCATATGTTCGAGGGGCACAGACACTTCCTCCATTACACAGTTGGACAGGAACACTACCAATTTACGGTCCTCCCATTTGGCCTGTCCACTGCCTGCAGGGTATTTACAAAGTGTATGTCTGTGGAAGTGGCCTACTTCAGGCACCATGGGGTCCAGATTTTCCCCTATCTGGATGCCTGGCTGGTCAAGGACAGCTCCTGTTCGCAGGTACAGGATCAAGTGGCGCTCCTCTGTCCATGTGCGCCACTCTGGGCCTGTTGGTAAATGACACCAAGTCCACATTAGTCCTAGTTCAACGCACAGAGTTTATCGGGGCAGTCCTGGACGCCACATCGGCCAGAACCTCCCTCCCACCGGACAAGTTTGAGACCCTAAAAGGGCTCATCAACGCAGTCATGAGGTTTCCAGTGACAACAGCCAGAGCGTGTCTCCAGCTCTTGGGTCACATGTTGGCGTGCACATATGTGGTTTGTCATGCCAGACTCAGGATGAAGCCCCTCTGGTTAGCCTCGTGTTCTCCCAGGCCAGAGACAAGATGGACAAGGTCCTCACTGTGCCTGAACCGGTGATCGCCTCCCTTCGATGGTGGTCCCCCCGCCAGGGAACATGCTCTGCGGGGTCCCGTTCAGAGGCAGGCCACCATCGATGGAACTGGTGTCTGACACGTCGGACCTGGGGTGGGGAGCCCATATGGGAGATGTTCAGCACAGGACCTGGCCCTCCACATAAACGTCAAGGAGCTCAGGGTGGTCCGGCTGGTGTGCGTGGCCTTCCGCTCACACCTGGAGGGCTGTGTGGTCAGGGTTTTCACGAACAACACGGCCTCGATGTTTTACAGCAGTAGGCAAGGCGGTGCCCCATCATCTGCCCTCTGCCTGGAACCCCCCAGCTGTGAGACTTCTGTATAGCTCATGACATTTGCCTACAGGCCTACCACCTACTGGGTGCCCAGAATTCACGGGCGGATCACTTGAGCAGGGACTTTTCCTCTCAGCACGAGTGATCTCTTCACCCATAGATGGTGCACAGACTTTTCCAAGAGTGGGGAACTCCCCAGGTGGACCTGTTTGCAACTCGAAGGAACTGTCGCTGTCCCCGGTTCTGATCCAGGGGGGCTGGGATGGGGTGCTATCCCTGATGCCTTCCTCCTATCCTGGTCAGGCCAGTTGCTCTATGCCTACCCCGGTTCCCACTCATTGGCAAGGTCCTGGAAAAGATAAAGACAGACAATCCTCCTGATTGCCCCGGCATGGCCAAGGCAGCATTGGTACGGGACCTTCACGAGCCTGGCGGTTGCCCCACCATGGCCGTTACCATCCCACCTGGACCTGATCTCCCAGGACCAGGGCCACTTCCTCCACCCCAACCTAGCAGCACTCCACCTCACGGCAGCTGAGTGGGGCATCTCCCCCATGGCTGCACCAATCCAGCTCATTTTGGACTACCTCCTTCACCTTAGAGCCCAGGGCTTGGTGCCCTCATCTGTCAAGGTGCATTTGGCAGCCATATCAGCCTTCTACCTGCCGGTGAAAGGGCACATGGTATTCTCCCATGCCATGACTGGCCAATTCCTTAAGGGATTGGATCTCTCTTCCCGTACGTTAGGCCACCGATCCCGCAGTGGGACCTGAACTTGGTGCTGGCCCAGCTGACGGGTCCCCCATTTGAGCTGCTAGCTACGTGCTCCTGGTCGCAACTCTCATGGAAGGTAGCCTTCCTGGTAGCGATCACGTTGGCTAGGCGGGTTTTAGAACTCAGGGCCCTGACCTCCGAGCCCCCATATACGGTGTTCCAAAAGGATAAGGTCCAGCTCTGCCCACACCCTTCGTTCCTCCCGAAGGTGGTCTCCGCCTACCATATGGGTCAGGACATTTTCCTGCTGGTCCTCTGCCTCATGCCCCATGCATCCAGTGAGGAGCGCCGCCTCCACTCACTGGATGTGAGACGGGCTCTGGCTTTTTACCTGAAGTGGACTAAGCCATTCAGGAAGTCTTTGCAGCTGTTCATTGCCTTGGTCGAATGCATGAGTGGTCAGCCGATCTCCACTCAGCGGCTCTCCAACTGGATCACCTCGTGCATCCGTACCTGTTATGACCTGGCGGGAATCCCCTAGCCATCAATTGTGAGGGCACACTCACTAGGGCGCAAGCTTTGTTGGATGACTTTTTAGCCCATGTCCCCATTCAGGACATTGGCAGGGCTGCCACATGGTCTTCAGTTCACAGGTTCACCTCTCATTATGCGATCGTCTCCCAGACCAGGGACGACGACGGGTTTGGTAGGGCTGTGCTCCATCCCGAGAATTTGGGAACTCCTACCCGCCTCCAACAGATATAGCTTGGAATCACCTATTGTGGAATACACATGAGCAATCACTCGAAGAAGAAAAGACAGTTACCTTTTCCGTAACTGGTGTTCTTCGAGATGTGTTGCTCATGTCTATTCCACATCCCACCCCCCTTCTCCTCTGTCGGAGTTGTCTGACAAGAAGGAACTGAAGGTGGGGGGCGCATGCAGCACCCCTTATACCATGCCACAGAGACCCCACTCCAGGGGTTGCTAGGGGCACTCCCCTATGAGTACTGCTAGGGGAAAAACGTCCGGCACCAGTGCATGTGGCGAGCACACACACCTATTGTGAAATAGGCATGAGCAAGACATCTCAAAGAACACCAGTTACAGAAAAAGTAACTGTCTTTTATATGTTCAACATGCATCTCCCATTGACAATAATTTTAGCTGTAAAAACTCAACCCTAAGGTCTCAAGTGGAAAAACAGTATGTGTTTATGTAATTAAGACTACCATAATGCATATGCATAGGGGACTGAATTAACATTGCACAGGCCACCTTAATTCTGGCCTTTTCCTAATTTTTGAGTGTTTGACTTCGCAACCTTATGTTTTTTAATGTAGTTTTTTGTGTGTAATTTCCTAGCTTTTAAAAAAAGCAAACTGAAAAAACAACACTGCCATGCTGTGGCTTCATATTGACCCCTTCATGGCTCATAAGCAGGGTTGCAACCTTTAGATCCACAGCACAGACCTCTGTCACTTGAGCTAAGGGAACAACTGATACTAATAGGAGGTTGTCACCCTCTGTGTGAAGCAGCACTAGAAGGGGATGAGATGCGTGCTTTTCCAGTGGATTTCACAGATATTTGCTGACAACAGAGGAATGGTGGGACTCCGAGATCTTGGGTTCCATTTCAGTTTCTGCAGGGCAGTATTAACTAGTGGGCATAGACCCTTCTGTGCCTGTGCCTCCCAAACCTAATCCCTTTTGCTGGTCCTTTCTCTCCCTGTCTCTCAATTCCTCGTCCGAGTCTCTACTCCCCACGCTTCTTGTCCCACTCTCCAATCCCCCAGACTCCCCATCCAAGTCCCAATCTTTCCCCAGCCCTGTCTCCCAGTTTCCTACCTAAGCAACTTGTTCTAATCCCCACCTGGCTTTTTGTCCAATCTCAGTCTTCCCCAACACTGGCTCCATGTCTCCTTGCCTAGCCATTCCCAATTTCCCCATATCCCTGGCTCCTCAAATGATCTCAGTCTCCTCCCACTCCTAGCTCCCAGTCAGTCTTCTTGCCTAGCCAGTCCCAGTATCATCCCCCCCACCCCCCCGACCCAGGGCTGGCTCCAGGCACCAGCGAATGAAGCAGGTGCTTGGGGCGGCCAATGGAAAGGATGTAGCATGCTCACTGCAGATGGAATTGTCAGGGAATTTAGCTATCAACCACTAATAAAGTCTCTATGGAGCATGTGTGAACTGAGATTTTTCCAGGGGCTTATAACTTGACATATTTTGGAGGATTTGCCTAGGGATGGCATAAGGCACACATCTGACACCAGCATGAATGCCTCGCCAAATTCCTAATCCCTGCTTTAGAACATGGGGGCACAGGAGTGTCTCAGTTATAAGAATTTGTTTAACATGGGCAAAACAATGTGTTTTTCCTAGTCTTTTATTCTTGGAAACAAACAAAAATTAAAAATAAATAAATTAATTAAATCAGTCTGAAGCATGGAAAAAATCCACTCAAAGAGTTAAAGCTGTAAGTGAAAAGAGGGTTTTATAATGGGAAGTGTCAGACAACCTTATCGATAGGTGGCACTACCAGCTCTGCTTATAATATGTAATGGCTGAGAAATCATGCAGATGGTATTATGAAGCACTTAAACTCTCTCCTGTGCTTATATTACTGTAATGTGATATGATATGTATAAAAATCACAAGTCCTTGTATAGCATTGCCTCAGTCTATTTATCTATAGAAACTAGTGTGTGTACATAGGTCCTCAGATACTACAATGATAGGTATAGTGTAAGAACCTAGAAGTGTTGAGTGTGGCACAGCTAACTACAACATACAGCATTCTATCTAGCAAATACACATACACGCTGTGTTTGTATGTATGAGTACAAATTGGTGTTTGTTAGAGTTAAGACTGCAAAATAGTTTTCACTATAACTTCTAGTCACAGACATAATTTCCCAATATACGCTTGTAATACAGTGGGGAGAGACCCACCAGCAAGGCAATGTCTTTGTCAACAATTTCTTACTCCCAAATGTAGGTCTGCCCTGCTGTAGGAACTCTTCCCCAAAGTGCCTTTTTGGGGGCTGGCCCTTTAAATGTGGTAGAGCCAAGCAGCTGCGGGCCTAAGGTGTCTACTTGGCGATTAGCACTGCTGCCTGTAGTTCCCTGTTGCCAAGCTGGTAATTATCCTACTTGGTTTCTGAAAGACAGGGATATTTTCTGATGGCAGTGGGTTGGTCAAACAAAATTCCTTCCATTGATTTTTTTTTTTTAGTCAAAGGAGAGTTAAAAAATATTTTTGCTATTGTAAAAAGCCTGTGATATGTTTAAGATGCCTGATTGAACCTAATGCCTCTGATTAGTTTGCGGTAGGAAAAATCATTTTAAAAGTTATACGTGGACTCCCCCATTTTGTGGTCAGTAGCATCTGCTACAATACTAGCAAACCCTTATTAAAACCATTGTAACACCACAGTGTGTGTTCTCCCTGCCCAGACGTAGCTATTGCTCTCAGGCTGCAGGGGCTATTTGTATGAGGGAGCTGGTGTCTTTCTGAAATATGTACAGCAAGATTCTCTTAAAATGCTGTACTGCCTTAACAATGCAGATGAAATAATTGCACATGTAACTCCTGTTTGCTGGAAGTGGTACTCTGTCCCCCTCTGGTGGTGGCTAGGCCCCTTGGAGATTCATAAGCCTGCTACAGCTTTGGCCAGTGGTTCTCCACCCACGGCCCAATCAGCACACAGCTCAGTCCATGTGACATCCTCAGGGCCATACAGGTAGTATATATATTGTGTGGATGCGGTGCACATAGCGGCATATGTGGCTCACAATGGTTAATTGGCTGAGAATCACTGGGCTCGGCTAATAGAGAGGTGTCTTTTAGCTCATGCACTAGCAACTCATGCATTTAGCTCCAGAGTTCCCAGGTTTGATCCCCGCTGCTGACACCCATGTGAGGATCAGCATTACACACACATGAAAAAGGTTGCAGATTTTGTGATTGTGGTGCTATCTGCATGGTTTTGTTGCATTCTGCATATTTTAAATTTTGAACTGAAGGATCAAAAAATTGGTGGCATCAAAAAGGCCTGATATAAGTGGGGGCATCTCCAGACTAAATAGCGGGTAGAGTTTTTACAGTCTTGGTTCTGCACAAACGTTGTCAGGTTTAACTAAAATCAGTTTTTAAATTAATGTATTTAAATCAGTGCTTTCCCACTGGTGGACACTCTTAGGGTTTGTCTACACAGGAAAATTGTACTAGTTACACTGGCATAATTAAACAAGGATAGTTACACTGGTATAAATCCTCGTGTGGACACTCTTATACCAAAATAAGTGTCCACATGGCACTGGTAGGTGTTAAACTGTCTTTATGATGTATGAAGATTGACTCATTTTTTTCCCAGCTTATTTTTTCCACATCAGAGGTATAAGGTCTTGACTTCCCTATTTCTGCTGGAGGGCAGAAGAACTGCAGGGAAATAGTGACATCACAATATACTGAAACTGAGTTACCGCTTTCTGAGGGTACATCTACACTACAGCGGGGAGTCGATTTAAGATACGCAAATTCAGCTACGTGAATAGCGTAGCTGAATTCGACATATTGCAGCCGACTTACCCCGTTGTGAGGACGGCGGCAAAATCGACTTCTGCCGCTTTTTGTCGGCGGCGCTTACTACCACCTCTGCTGGTGGAGTTAGAGCGCCGATTCGGGGATCGATTGTCGCGTCCCGACGGGACGCGATAAATCGATCCCCGAGAGGTCGATTTCTACCCGCCGATTCAGGCGGGTAGTATAGACCAGACCTGAGTCCTAAATTGAGTGGAAGAGGAATGAGAAGACTCAAGGTTCCAGCCTACTGCGATATCCCTGTGCAACTTCAGTGCTCCAGCAAGATAAGAGAAGCCAAGACCTGGTCCTGCTGATGTGTTTAAACATAAAAATAAAGCAGAGAAAAACCACACCTTAAAATGGTGAGAAAAAAATGTCAGGTCACTTTATTAAAGAGCAGTAAAAGGGCACCAACAAGATAATATTTGCTAAGCAGTTTGCATCTCAGAGCCCATGCATTAAATCTTGGTTAAAATGTTATTACTATAAAATGTAGGCTACTTGGCTTTTGTAGGACTACTCATATGAGCAAAGCTACTTACACATGTAAGTGTTGCAGGCTATCAGGCCAAACGATTGTGGGGCACAGGTTAATATTGCATAATGCATCACAGTCTCAGTAAATATTTTAGTTCTGGGCACTGGTTTACTGCTATTGCACTCTGAGTTGGTCAATATGGGTAAAGCATATAGTTAGTCTGTATCTGCTACTGCTACAGTTTGGCTATAATGTAGTCTAGTGAGGTGACATTTGAATTACATGGGTTTTAATTTGTGCACCTCCACTAATTATACTGAGCATTAAAAATCTGATGTGTAATGAAAAGTAAAATGTACAAATGTTACCTTCGTATAACCATTAAGAATGCAGTATCCAAATGAAAGAGCCATGTAAACATCTTTCCTTACCCACGTCATTCCTCTCCCTTCTCCAGGATGTGCTCCTTCCTCACTTACCTATCATGGCCATCGCCTCAACTGTAAACTCTTTGGGGCACGGGACCTTCTTCCTTGAGCTTTCTCTGATACCCCTCCTGTACATGTGGGCACTACAAGGTAATCACTACTACAAATAATAATAAGATGGATGCAGGAAAGGTGGTTGGCTGACTTACCTTTGCAGTCTAGCACATATAGGAGGAGGAGGAGAAGGAAAAGATGATGTGTCTCTGAGGTCATAATCTCCCTGAAAATGTCATCACAATATCAGCCAACAACATATTTTTCATCCTCCCAAGGCCACAGTGTGGGAAATTCTCCCTGAACAAGGATCATTCTAACCCCCACTCCCCTTGTTTTTCATCTCTTTCCCTTCCCTCCTGTCTCCCTCTTTCCTCCCTTCTTTCTCAATCATCTCTTCCTTCTCTGTCCCACATTTCTTCCCTGAGCTTGCTCGTCCCTATCCGTCCCTCCTTGCCAATGGTGTGGAAATGCTGCTCATGCTATCTCTATGCTGTCAGGTCTTCTCTTCTCCTTCTGACTTGTGCTCTGTTCCCTCGGCATGTAATACATGGACAGGTTGGAGGTGGCTCAAAAGGGAATTGCTTGCACTAGAGAATGTTGATGTTCCCACTACTATTACAACCTTCTAGCAGGCATTTCATACACCTGGCAGCCACACAAATGCTTCCAATGGGAACTAGTATTCGCAGCATCACAGGTACAGCTCTTCCTCTGACCATCGATAAGCTCTGTATCTCCCTGCTCCACCGTAGTGCCAGTGTAGACCACAAGGGCTGGGATAGTATCTGCAATGGTGCAATTGGTCCCTTAGTGCAATTCCACAATGCTCCGGCCCTACTCCTCAGTGACAGCTCTGACTGCCCAGAGCATGGCTCTGTCACTTGTCAAGATATCCCCTTACCAGTTGCATGCAGGCCCAAGAGCACTCAAGGCAATATTTATCTGGTCTCAGCGCTACCCAGCCCCTTACCCCAAAACCCCAACTCTAAAAGCAGCATTGAAGACCCACAAGTTTACTGTAAAATAAAATGTATATAAGCTGTATTGAATACTTCTAAAACCTATATAAAAACTCCACCTGAAAGACAAAATTCCCTTGTTAGCCAGCACAGCAACCACATCATAAACCTTCTACCAGGGCACTTACGTCATTGGGGGGTGGACTCAGAGGCCATGCACAGCCTCAGAGCATCTAAAAAAGGGACCATAGCAAAAGGGACATTAGTTAGGGGCTGGACAGGAACACTACACTGTGTCTTCCCCAAGTGAATCAACATATCTCACCATTATGCTCTAGCACCCTCTGGTCAGCACCCACCCGTGATATATCCCAGAGCAATGATACAGCCTCACTGGGCCCCCACTACAGGACATATGGGAAGGGGGTCAGGGGAACTTGGCTGGCCACATGGACGGGAGGGCCCAGAAGAACTTGGGCCCAGACCACTCCCGTTTCTGGATCCTAGGAAAAAACACAAGAGACAGAAGCTGTTAGTCTAGCTACAAAGCAAAAGAAGAAAATTCAAACATAATTAGAATAATTATAGAATAAATGAATGAACATAATTAAGCTCCTTACTTCCCTCCTTGAGTACAGACACTAAATGCTGATGGTGCTCAGCATAATATTGCCTGAGACTTCATGCCACTGTCTTTATGGCAGCAAATTCAGTAGTTGCTACTAAGTTTCCACTATCACATTTGCAAGTGTGAGGGTGTAAAAGGGTGTCATCTCAGTCCCTTAGGACGGACATGCAGTTCTTTGTTAAGAGCAGAACTATTCAAAGTGGAACCAACCAAAACTGCGGCAAATATACGCTTATGTATTATAGATATTATGCACCTGATTCCGGGAACTGTGCTGGCCATTGTAGGTTAGATGCAACAACCTACAAACCTGTAATCCTTCCAGTAACAGCTATGCCAGGGACATGGTGCACTCAGAATGCTTCGTAGATACGCACTGCACTGTTGCAGCTTGTACTGGTTTGTTTGCACCAGTGCAGGTTGCAGTGGTGTTAATTTGATCCATAGATATTGAAGCAAATCAGAAGGGCTTCTGCACCACTGGTATGAGGTAACCACAATAGGAAAACCTTTAAGTCTTTTCCTGGACAGTTGCAGAAAAAGGCATACAAGTTTTCCTAATGTAGCTGCATGCACCTGACGGAAGTAAGTGGCTGTGTCTACCTTAGCATTTTGCTTTCTCTCACAGCACTGTAATACCAACAGTGCAGTTCCAATCCTGGCAGCAATAGAAGCAGCACTAGAATATTCTGGCTACTGCATTTTTAACTCACTGTTATCTGAGCCTGGTAAAATGCCAGTGGTCAGGATATACTAACTCTCCCACCATCACTAGCACCCATGGACCTGCCCTGGTGGTAGTATATGCTGGGCGATATTAAGAAAGAAAAACATCAGTACCGACAAGTAGCCTGTTGAGATGGGGCCAGGAAAAGTGCTAAGAAATGGGATGTCCTGCATGATGCAGGACACTTAAGAGCTATAGCCAACCATGAGCTGTTCAGAGCAACAGCAGGTGAAGAAGACGGGAGCTATGACAATGCTACCACCTAACAATGAGCTTTTCAGAGAACAGTAGTGGCAGGAAGGGGAGAGACAAGGGTATTGGAAAGGGCAGTGGAGTGGGTAGGATACAATGGGAGAGGTAGTAGGGGAGAAAGAGGAAGGGCAAAAAATGCATGGGGCAGCCTACCATCTTTGAATCCTGTAAAATAATACATTATAGGCCTATACAATACATAGTAAGACATTGACCATGTCCTTAAATTCTCATTGTGTGTAGCTAAATAGCTCCTAAAATGAGCTTCTGAACTTAACACCTGTACACAGTTGCTGATTTTATAAGGCGCTCAGCAGTTTGTAGGTGAGAGTAGCATAATATCCTGCGCTTCTAGGGCCAACTGCTAGAGCACTTAGTTTTTGATAAGTCAAAACTCTTACTGAAGTCAGTAAGATAGTGTTCTGCATAATTTCCCTGTAGTTTGTGTTACTAAAATTACCCAGGAATATTGTAATGATCCTCTCTCTCCCTCTTCCATTTATCAGTTTTTACTTTCAAAATTTAGTATATTTGGGAAAAAGCAAATCTATCAGGAAGGTCAGTAAATAAAAATATCTCCAGTTCTTATTATCAACTTGTGCTCCTAGGCAGGGCAAGCAGTTAAAAAACGGGGTTCTCTTCTGACAAGTGACTATGTAACATAACATTCCTGCTCTTCAGATCTGCTCCCTGGGTCTATTCAGAGTCTTATCTTCTTACATGAGTGACAAAAATAAGTTGATATTGCTTTTTACTTCTGCTAACTCTGTGGGACTAACATAAGTCCTGGTACTTCAAATGCTTACACCCGTGCATAGCTTAATGCATACATGTGGCCTCACGGGGGTCAAGGGGGCTAGCCACATGAGTAGTTACACATATGCTTGTGTTTGTAGGATAAGAATTATAGCTAGAAGCGAATGAGCTGGATTCTACTCCTTTCTGCGTTTCATCAATAGAATTGTTCACTAATTTCTGGTTAGTGCCAATTAGTCACACCTATGTAAACCAACTGAAGTGTCACTGAGGGCAGAATTTGAAGACAGTGAGGTTTCACAGATGTTACTTGGGGTATAATTTACCTTGCAGCATCTTTATTATTGATGATGAATAAGAAGAAAAGAAGCCCCTGTGGGGTTCCACAGGGATTGGTTCTTGGCCCTATGCTATTGTTTTTGATTAATGGCCTGGAAGAAAACATACAATCGTCACTTATAAGGTTTGCAGATGACACGCAATTTGGGAGAGTGGCATATAATAAGGAGGACAGGTCACTGACACAGAGGGATCCAGATCTTTTGGTAAGCTGGGCACAAGCAAACAATGTGCATTTTAAAAGGGCTAATTGTAAATGTATACATCTCGGAACAAAGAACACAGGGCATATTTATATGATGGGGGACTCTATCCTAGGAAATGGTGATTCTGAAAAAGATTTGGGTGCCGTAGTGGATAATCAGCTGAACACGAGCTCCCAGTGCGACATTGTGACCAAAAAGGTCTAATGCAATCCTTGGATGCATGAACAGGAGAATCTCAAGTAGGAATAGAGATATTATTTTGCCTTTGTATTTGGCACTGGTGTGACCGCTGCTGGAATATTGTGTCCAGCTCTTCTGTCCTCAATTCAAGAAGGATGTTGGTAAAGAGAAAAGAGCCACAAGAATGATTACAGGATTAGAAAACATGCCTTATAGCGATAGACCCAGGAGCTCAATCTATTTAGAGGTGACTTGATTACAGTCGATAAGTACCTACATAGGAAACAAATATTTAATAATGTGCTCTTCAATCTCGAGAGAAAGGTATAACATGGTTCAATGGCTGGAAGTTGAAGCTAGACAAATTGAGACTGGAAATAAGGCATAAAATGTTAATGGTGAGAGTAATTAACCATTGGAACAATTTACCAAGGGTCCTGGCAGATTCACCATCACTGACCATTTTAAAATCAAGATTGGATGTGTTTCTAAAAGATCTGGTCCATGAATTATTGGGGAAGTTCTATGGCCTGTGTTACACATGAGGTCAGACTAGATGATCACAATTTTCCCTTCTTAGTCCTGCCTCAATGCAGGGGACTGGACTAGGTGACCTATTGAGGTCCCTTCCGGTCCTACATTTCTATGATTCTAGGCTTGGAAAATATGACTCAATTAACTAGTTTGACTTACAATCCCCAAATTGAGTTTATGGACTTCAGTTAGAAAAGCGATTTTTATACTTATAAATTAAGCACACTTGATACCAGAGTATCAGTGAGACACACTAAACAGGGAACTTCATAATATCATAGCAATGCTGACTTCATCGGAGCTATGATAAGTAACACCAACTGAAGATCTAGCCCAATGTTTCCAAGAAGTGAAGCCCCTTATATTTTACAGATGCCAATGTAGTGGATGGAGACAGGTGGGCATATTTTGGCTGTCACCAATGCAGTTTAATACAAATTTGTGTTAGGCTTTGATTTATTTACTGAATATTTTAGCAGAGGATTTGAATGACAATAAAGAATGTAATACCACATTTCCTGTTTTTGTTATTGAATGAAAAATTATAAAGCTTACCTATTACCGCTAAAACGTGTTTTCTTTTGCAGCCATTCCTCTCTGTAACACTAAGTAGTACTTCTGCATTTGTAGTGACACTGGTGTTTGCAACTGTTACTATAGTAACTGTCTCCCTAACCACAGGCTGCTACATTTATTGTTTGCGTTGTCTATTAAGCAATAAAGTAAAAAGATATGGGTGCTGCAAGATAACCACACTCCTGGGGATAGAAGATGAAAGAACAATAAAAGTGTTCTTTCAAACCATAATACCCAATATCCTATCATATTTTATTTATGACATTGAAACATAACTCATTTTCCCTTCACAAAACTTACATGAATAATGTCATATACAGAATATAAACCATGCTAGACAAAGTAACAACCACTTCATAAAAAGCAGTGTCTCATAACATTTTTCATCTTTGCTTTTATTTTAAATTGAAATAAAATCACTTAAGGCTTTTTAGGACCTTGGAGGATAGACTGAAGCAGTTATTCACATAGGCTGTGATCCTGCAAGTGCTTGAACATGGGCTTAACTTTATGCATGAGTAGTCCCGTTGAAGTCAGTGAGACTACTCATGTGTGTAAAGTTAAGTGTATATATGTTTGCAGGATCAGGCCAGACAATGCACTTTTCAACCTCAATTTGCAGACTGAGCGTAAACTAAAGATGACTGATCTTGAAGAGAAGCTCGTATTTGGGGGGTGGGGGGGAAAGGCACTTCAACAAAGCCTAAGTCCAAGAGAAATGTGCTCAGAAATGTTAAGAGTCCAGTGGAAAAATATTATTTTTTAAAATATAAACATTTCACTATAGTGTTTGCAACCTACATTGTGCAGTAGAGAACCTTAAAGTGAAATTGACTAATGTAGTTGAGAGGGAAAAAAATAGACAAAAGTAAATGTGCTTAAAAATGACCTTTTAATGATCTAACATGGTGTTTATAACATACAGTAGATAAGAATTATTATGTTTAATCCATCAAAGAAATAAAACACTAAAATTATAACAATTGCATTTTTAAAAGGACTAAATTTGTAAGCTAATATGAGGTTCAATTTCCACAAACAACTTTAACTGATGTCCACATTATCTATTGGTATTTTGTGTTATGTGGTACTGAATGACCACCAGGCCACTAGGACAGTCTGTCTTTAAAAAAAAAGAATGTCACCAGCCATCTTAATAGGACACCGTTAACTTGAATATCACATATTTGTCAGAAAATGTTGTACCACTTATAGTTACAAGTATCACTTATAATTACAAGAATTGAAAGAAGTTGGAATTTTTTCCCTTTGTTTATTTTGTACATTTTGTGCATAGTCAGTTTTACTTTACCCTGTATAATAATCAGGGCCGGCTCTAGGCACCAGCAAAACAAGCTGGTGCTTGGGGCAGCACATTTTTAGGGGCAGCATTCTGGCGCGGGCCATGCCGCCCCTAAAAATGTGCCCCGGTCGCCCTAACTCACCTCCGCTGCTGCCGCTCGCGCGCCGCTTCTCGCCCTCCCTCTCAGGCTCTCAAACCCGGGAGGGAGGGGGAGATCCCGAGCAGCCGCGGCGCGCGAATCAGCTGTTTCACGCACCGCGGCTGCTCGGGATCTCCCCCTCTCTCCCGGGTTTGAGAGCCTGGGAGGGAGGGGGAGACCCCGAGCGGCCACGGCGCACGCGCTGCTTCTCCCTCTCTCTCCCTCCCTCCCTCCCTCCCTCCAAGGCTTGAGAGCCTGGGGGGGAGGAGGCAGGGCTGGGGATTTGGGGAAGGGGCGGAGTTGAGGCGGGGCCGGGGGTGGGGAAAGAAAAAAACAGGGGGTGGGGGGAGGGCGGCCAAAATTGTTTTCTCTTGGGGCGGCAAAAGTCCTAGAGCCGGCCCTGGTAATAATCAGGCCCTGAACCAACAAGTGCCGAGTCCAAACAAGTAGACCCCTACCAGTATAGCAGCTGTACAGCACTCTGGGATTCATCTGTGCACCAGTGCTATTGCCTCCAGTGCACACACCGAGGAATTAAAAACCACACAACCTTTTAAATTGTGATTTTGTTATTATGCAACTGCTGTTCATGGTTCCTCAGAGCTGAGTCTAAATTTTGCAATTCAAGCTGAGTTCCAACCACTTTGCTTTCTATGAAGAGTACAGCATATCCTGCCCCAAATCACTATTGGGCACAGAATGACTATTATGAGAATTCACATGCCCCCATCCCCACTGTTATATGTCTTCTTCTCTGAAAGATGAGTCATTCATGGGGCCAACATGTCTATGTTTTTGACATAGAATCATAGATCATCAGGAGGTCATCTAGTCCAACCCAACCCCATACTCAAAGCAGGACTAATCCCCAAGTGGCCCCCTCAAGGATTGAGCTCACAACCCTGGGTTTAGCAGGCCAATGTTCAAACCACTGAGCTATCCCTTCCCCGCCACAGCTAGTCAAAGTTTGAGGCTCTGTGCATATCAGACTAAGCAATTGCTTAGTGCCCAGAGCAGCTCAAGGAGGCCCTCTGTTAGCTTTTTTTAGTACAGCAGAACCTCAAATATACAAACACCAGAGTTATGGACTGACTGGTTAACCGGACACCATATGAAACTGGAAGTAATCAATCAGGCAGCAATGGAGACACACCCCTCCCACACCAAAAAGAAGCAAATACTGTACTGTACTGCATCTTAAAGGTAGGCATATCTGGGCTGCTTGTCCCCACTCCACCCCCACCCCCACGTGCTGGACAGCCACTTACAGCTATGGTGGTGAAGATGCTGGGGCTGCCAGCCAAAGGCAGCTGGGGTCTGCTTCGCTTTCACCACCACCACCCCTAGGAGGAGGATGCGCTGTTCCCCCCTGCCTCCATCTGGGAGGTGGACACGCTGTTTTCATACACACACAAACCCTGCCGGGAGGGGGACAATTTTGCAAACTCAGTCCAATCCAGGGAAAGAGGCTGCCTGCAAGGAAGCTGCCAGCGCTGAGGAGGGAGCTCAGCTGCTGCTGAAGCCTGGCCTGGAATATCAGCTGCTGGAGTTGGAGCCCGAACTGTGCTTTGCGCAGAGTTACCAACATTTTAGAGTTACAGACAACCTCCATTCCCGAGGTGTCTGTAACTCTGAGGTTCAACTGTATGTGTTGAGTGTGTGTGAGGGGGGGAATATGGGCTAGCACTGCCTCTGAATTTACACATCAGTTTCAACCCCCTAGCTCAACACATACGATTTAACCTTAGCTCATAAATAAGGCTATGATTTTGTCATGGATCTTTTTTGTAAAAGTCATGGACAGGTCCTGGGCAATGAATAAAAATTCACAGAAGCCGTGATCTGTCCTTGACTTTTACTAATAATATCCCTGACAAAATGAGGAGGGTCCAGCACCCTGCACCACTACATGCAGTGGCTAGGAGCTTGGAGGAACCCTTGACCGGTGGGCTGGGAGCTGCGGGTCCGCCGGCGGGGGCTTGG
Organism: Malaclemys terrapin pileata; assembly: GCF_027887155.1. Classification (NCBI taxonomy): domain Eukaryota; kingdom Metazoa; phylum Chordata; order Testudines; family Emydidae; genus Malaclemys; species Malaclemys terrapin. The sequence goes on along the minus strand of NC_071506.1, from coordinate 219,866,691 downwards.
GCACTCCAGGGCATCCCTCGCCACCCATGGAGGCTGTGGCGTTCAGGGGATACCCTGCTGGTGGCTGGGGCACTCTGGGGAATTCCCCTACCGCCAGTGGGGCCTGGAGAGTTCCAGGGGATTCCTCTGCTGCTGGCGAGGGCTGGGGGGGAGGCCACTGGGCTGCTGCCGGAGGGTCCCCCACTGCCGGTGGTGGCTGGGCTGCTGTGTGGCCCCTATGTCAGGGAGGTCTCTGAAAGTCAGGGATTCCAAGACTTCCGCAACCTCTGTGACATACTCATAACATTAGACCAGGAGTAGGCAACCTATGGCAAGCGTACCAAAGGCAGCATGCGAGCTGATTTTCAGTGGCACTCACATTGCCTGGGTCCTGGCCACCGGTCCGGGAGGCTCTGCATTTTAATTTAATTTTAAATGAAACTTCTTAAACATTTTAAAAACCTTATTTACTTTACATACAACAATAGTTTAGTTATATATTATAGACTTCTAGAAAGAGACCTTCTAAAAACATTCAAATGTATTACTGGCACGCGAAACCTTAAATTAGAGTGAATAAATGAAGGCTCGACACACCACTTCTGAAAGGTTGCTGACCCCTGCATTAGACTCTATTGACAGGATGGGCAGGGATGAGTTAGGGGTATGGTTATGCTGGAAGGTATTAATGGCTGTCCTTAACCAGCTGTTTGATCTACAGACTCTTGCAGAGGTGCCTGAGGCTGTGATGCTGCTACACAGATGACAGAATCTCCATGTGTCCCCCATGTTCCCCTTTCTTCTTTTCCCCCAAATCAGTAAGGTAGTACCTACTGATGCCTAGAACATTCCCTGAAATCTTGGAATTGATCTGATGTGATGTTCAAAAGGTATCATGTTACAGACAGAAATGCTACCGAGTTGACCACAAGGCCTTGCAAGCTTGGCTAAATATTAGTTTAATTTAGCCTAGGAGTACAAACACTTATGCATGTCACAATTATGTGGCTATTGCATGGTGTCATTAGCTAGAGTTAAGCTAATAGAGTTAAGGTCATGGGGTGCTTAGGTAGTTCCCCCCCCTAAAATATTTGCATTTCTTTTAAATTTAACCTTAACCCTCCATTTCCTGGGTTCACAGCTTGTTTGGGGGATAATCACAATATTATGCCTCTGATGTTGTTTACTGTTAATTTACAGATATGCACTCAATCTTAACTTTATTTTAATCTAGGTTTTGTAATAGCATATATACAGGGCAGGCCGGCTCCAGGCATCAGCGAAGGAAGCAGGTGGGGCGGCCAATGGAAAGGGGCGGCAGGTCAGGGTCTTCGGGGACAATTCAGAGGCGGGTCTTTCGGGGAGCAAAGGACTCGCCGCTGAATTGCCACTGAAGGCTGAAGCGGCAAGACTGAGCTGCCGCCGAAGTGCCGCCGATCGGCTTTATCTCCCCCCGCCACTTCGCCAGCTTGGGGCAGCAAAAATGCTGGAGCCGGCCCTGCATATATGTATTGATTAAGTCTATTTGTGTGGGAGGTTTAGTAGTATGTATTGACTATTATTGGAAAGCCATAAAGTAAACATAAAATAGAACTTAGTGGTTGTGGTAGAGCAGTGGTTTTCAACCATTTTGCTTTTGCAGACCTCCTAAAACATTTCAGATGGAGGTGCAAACCCCTTTAGAAATCTTAGACATAGTCTGCAGACCCCTATGGTCTGCGGACCCCAGGTTTAAAACCACCGTGGAAGGGTAAGAAACGTTGACTCTCATAAATATTGCCTTCTTTCTCTGGAGGGCATAAATTCTTACGTGTCGCTTTAGGACTTGGGGTGTGAGTGGAGTTTGGGGCGGCGGACTGTCCCGTGCAGGTAGGGTGTTGGTGAATTGGAAGGAAGCGCTTGAGAGCAGGAGTGTGGCTGCTGGCAGTAGCTCGTGCGTGGACGGTGCGGTGTGTATGTGGGAATTGCTTCCCTTCCTTTATACTTTTTGCCATGCAAGAAAAACACTGCAGCAGCGATCTTAAGTCTCCACTCAGGCCGGGTTTGGGCTTTATTGTTTTTTCTGGGGGGAGGGAACACAACAAAGCCGAAATTGCACGCACCCTGCTTGTGCCTGAAGGACGGGGGCTGGGAGCGCTGGGCTGCCGCAGACAGCTGGACTGAGCGGCTGGCGATGCTCCCGGCGGGCAGGGCAAGTGCCCCCCCGCTAGCAGGTCGGTGCCTCCCCCCTTGAGCTGGCGGAGCCCCGTGCGCTGGGAGGTGCGGGCCCGGGAGCACAAGGGGCGGCCCTCCCGGCGATACCGGGCTACCGCTGCTCCCCGCCTCCCAGCTCCAGAGGGGCCGCCCGCGGCGCGGCCAGTCCCTCCCCCCGGGGGAGCAGCCGGCGGCTGAGCGGGGAAGGGGAGGGTCTAGAGCTCGGCGCACCGAGCCGGGCGCGGAGGGAGCTGCCGGACGGGCGGCTCCTGCCGGGTTCCGGGCCGGAGACGGCGGCGGCATGTCCGAGGCTGGCGGGGCCGGGGCGGCAGGAGGCGGCGGGGCCGGAGGGCTGCAGCAGGGCTCCCCGGCCGCGGGGGGGCTGGCTGCCTGCGGACCGGCCCGGGCTGCCGCTGCCGCTGAGAGCCCCGGGGGCGGCGGGGAGCCCGGCTCGGCCCGCGGCGCGGGGAAGAAGGCGCAGCTCCGCTCCGCTCCCCGGGCCAAGAAGCTGGAGAAGCTGGGCGTCTACTCCGCCTGCAAGGTACCGAGCCGGGCCGCGGGCAGCTCCAGTCCCTGGCCTGCGGGCGGCCCCGGGCTTCGGCCCCTGCCGCTTGGGGAGCGCGGAAGCGGCTGCGCCCTGATTGTTTGTCTTTGGTTTGAAACCAGGCGCAAAAAGGGAGGCCCCTAAAATGGAGCTGGGGAATGGTGTATGTGGGAGCAAGCAACCCCCCCGCAGTGCCTCCGGGCCCCCCTCTCCTAGCCTGCCACCCCCCAACACCCACCGGCCAGCTCCCCTCTCCCGTGTGCACCCCCGCGACAACCCACCCCGTCCTGCCACCTCCACCCCCTGCATCAACCTCGGAACCCCCCGCCTGCCATCTCCGTCCTGCCCACTCTCCCCTGTACAAACCCCTGCCTACCACCTTCACCCCCCTGCAGCAACCCCCTCCTGCCCACTTCTCCCCTGTACAAACCCCTGCCTACCACCTTCACCCCCCTGCAGCAACCCCCTCCTGCCCACTTCTCCCCTGTACAAACCCCTGCCTACCACCTTCACCCCCCTGCAGCAACCCCCTCCTGCCCACTTCTCCCTTGTGCAACTCCCTCCCAGCCACTGTACCCCCTGCAACGAGCCCCTTTTGCCTCTGTGCAATCTCTTCACTGCCGCTACACCCCTCTCCACCTCCTGGCCATCTTCACCCCCTGCAACAATCCCGTGCACCCCCTCCCCTCTGCCACCCTCACCCCCTGGAAGAGCCCCCATGCGACCCCCCTCTTTGCAGACCCCCCCAGTGCCCCTTGCACTTTGTGGGTGGTTCTTGTGACATTTGCATGGAAGATCAGACCGAGAGGAGAGCCCCTCCCTTTCTCCTGAACAGCAGGAAGAGGGAACTTGGCCGTAGGAAAGTGGGGGCGGGACATGGGAGAATATTGCCCGTTTCTGAAGAAATAGAGGCTGACGGGGTGGGGGTGTCTACAGGTATGTGTGCGGAAGACGGTGCACGTGTCTGACGGGAAGGCGATTTAGGCCAGCAGCACACACCATCCCCTGTCATTACTGTATTATTTGTTTGGTGAAATGCTGCTGCAGCTGCTTGCCTTGTAAACACAGGATTTGGCAGCGGGACAAGCCCCAGCTTTGAACGCTGTTGCCTTATTATTTTAAGCCCCCTCCCCGCGTTGCCCTCCCCCTGTGTTTGCAAGACGTGCTGCCCTGGCAGATCCCGATGCCTGCACGGAGGAGACGAGTGCAGGGCCAGGGTGAGTGTTGGGATCTGCAGCTGCACTCCTGGGCCGCCGGGGCCCTGAGCTTGGCAGCAGCGCCTTTGTTTTGACAGGATGACAGCTGAAGGAGGCGGGGACTTCGCCTTGTTGCTTCTGCGGCCTCTGGCTGACAAAAACATTGCATTACTGGATTATCAGTAATGTGAGGAGGTCAGAGCCGAGCAGCCAGTGGTAGAGGAGCTTTCCTAGGGCTCATCCTAAAGTTCTTCTCCTCTTGCTCTAGAGAAAAGAGGCCAGGCTATGCGCATTCATTCAAACACCGTTAGAGACTGCGTCTTGAAGCTCTTGATTTTATTAATCTTTTTAAAACACTTGTTACCCAGGGAGCAGGGATGGCTGTTTGATGGTTTTAGCTTGGTTCCCAGTGGGGAGCTGTTGGCATCACAAAAGCCTCTGCTAGAATTGGCACTCTCCTCCGCAGTCTTGGCAGAGAAGTAAAGGAGTGAGTGCAGCCTCTTAACTCCCACAAGCTTATCCTTACTGGTCGTGATTTAGGCATATTGGAGAAGTTGACGCTGCCATTGCCTTTGCTTCTATGGGGAAATAGGCTACATTAGTCTCTGGGGTCATTAATCCAGCACCTCCGATGAGCACTTAGCTCATTTAAATTATTTACAGTACTGAAATCATTACTAGAAGAATTGAGGTGAACATGAAAAAGAAAACTGAGAAAATGTAGAGCAGTTATAAAGCAGATGGCCTTATTGCAGGGGTCAAGTAGAATTTAAAAGAGCAGCATGTGTAGTCAAAGCCTCAGTGAGATTGGCTCTAGTTACCTGAGAGATTGTTTCTTCTATAGCCATCGCCATTCATAACATCTGCGTTTCACCAGCACAGTGAAAGTGTTGACTGGTAGTAGGAGCAAGAGGCTTCTGAATGCAGGCGATGGAACCTTCATGAGGGCTGAAATTGATGATGGAACTCACTCCCATAAGAATGAACAGAGAATGACCACTTTCAGAATTAAATGTGAAATGAATTGCTTTGATTTAGCTCTCCCTGAACAATTTGTTGACACAACACTCCTCCTACCCACAAACACAAGCAAGCAAACAAATAATATGTTTCCTATGAACGAATTAAGCTTTTTCTCCTTTAGGCTGGGAGGGAAGGAAGAAAGGGAGAGATTGCTATTTCTAAATATTTGGCAGGTGTTCAGGTACCATAGTGATGGGGCTATAAAAGAAATAGTATTTGCAGGAGGTTGCAACAGTGAAGAGGTCAACTTTGAATTTTCATGCTTTATGTCTCAACTTTTGATTAATTTTTGTGTTTGATTTCACAAGCTCTCAGATCACTGAAGTATGTAATTAGTGTTCTCATTCATGCAGTAAGCATATGTGAATCCTGTAACAAAAGAGTAAATCTATGTATAGTTCACCTTAAAGAGCGCAGGGAATGTGCCTGTCACTCAGCATGTTTGGCATTCTCTAGTCCTTGTATTTTTCTCCTCTCTCACTCCAGCGTGCATCACAGCAGTCAGCAAGATAGAATTTATTAGAATCTTAACCTTTGAGGTGCTGTAAGTAGCAAAGGAAGAGAGAACATTGATTAGGTCTGAAGAGACATGACAACACAGGAAGGATCAGAGATAGTGAGAACATTGAATGGAGGAAGACTAGAGTGTGGGCCTGTCTGGTAGCAAATGTTGCTTTGCAGGAGATAAGACTTTCACAATGCTCTATTTCCACCCTTTGCTTCTCTGGAAGGTAGGCTGTTCATACCTTACTGCTATTGCTCTCTAATGATGCCCTCTGGCTCATCTTTGAGAGGCACTGGCAAACTCTGCAGGGAGAGTGTCTATGATGCGGTGTGCAGGGCTTTTGGTGGAGAGAAAAAAGGAAAGATCGGACTATCCCTTAAGGAGGATACAAAGGAGAGGCAGGGCATGGGAAAGACAAAGCACTTTTACTAGAAAACAAGATGATAAAAATAACCATATACTCAGGGCTACAAATGTTTTTACAAAAACTATCTTCATTAATTTTAATATACTTTCTATGTGGTGTACTTTTAAAAAAAGCGGTCAAACTTTTTGGCCTGAGGGCCACATTGGGTTTCCGAAATTGTATGGAGGGCCCATTAAGGGAGGCTGTGCCTCCCCAAACAGCCAGGCATGGCCCGGCCCCCGCTCCCTATCTGACACCCCCCCCCCCCCCGCTTCTCACTGCCTGACGGCCCCCCCCCCCCCCGGGACTCCTGCCCCATCCACCCCTCCCTGTCCCCTGACCGCCCCCGGACCTCCTACCCCTGACTGCCCCCTGCCGCCCCATCCAACCCCCCTCCTTCCTGACTGCTCCCCTGCGACCCCTGCCCCCATTCAACCCTCCTGTTCCCTGCCCTCTGACCACCCCTGCCCCCTGACCACCACCCCGAACTCCCCTGCCCTCTATCCAACTCCCCCGTTCCTTGCCCCTTTACCGTGCTGTCTGGAGCACCGGTGGCTGGCGGCGCTACAGCCGTGCCGCCCAGAGCACCAGGGCAGGCAGCCACGCCGCCCGGCTGGAGCCAGCCACGCCACCGCGCAGCACAGAGCACCGGGTCAGGCCGTGGCTTTGCAGCTGCACTGCCCAGCAAGAACTCGCAGCCCGCCGCCCAGAGCATTGTGCCGGTGGCACACTGAGCTGAGGCTGCAGGGGAGGGGACTAGCCTCCCAGGCCAGGAACTGAGGGGCCGGGCAGGAGGGTCCCGCGAGCCGGATGTGGCCTGCGGGCCGTAGTTTGCCCACCTCTTCTCTAAAATCTCAAGTTAAAGTGCACAATTTACTTTAGAAAGGCAAAATAGAATACAATTAAAATGAATTAAAAGCCCCCTTTACATTGGTATGCTTTGTAGTGCATTGAAATGGACACTATTATAAATATGAATGAATTCATAAATATTTATTTTGCCCAGCATGCGATTTGATCATTTGAATGCAAGCTTGGCAGTCATTAGTATGAAAATAGCACTGTGTGACTTACACTCATAAATGCATTTAGTGAAGATTGTAGGAGGAAAAATCATTGGCTTTTTATACATGTTCCTTCATGTGATGTAAACCAAGTCTCATTGGGAGCTCTATAAATGTCTTTAAGTATGTAATATTTTTGTACTCTTACATTTTCTATATATTAAAACAGGATTATTTTTTATTCTTATTTATATATAGCACAGTAATGCCTAGAGGTCACAACTGCGACTGGAGCCCCATGGAGTTTGGCACTGTACAAACACTTAAACAATGTATATACTGTGGGTATTAAAGCAGCACGTTAGTGTAAATGCAGCCTGTAAAGACAGAAAGGGTTTTTCTATTGCTGTAAGAACACCACCTTCTAAAGTGACAGTAGCTAGCTTGACAAAAACATTTTTCACATCCCTGAGTGTCGTAGATATGTCACCCTAAATTTTAAGTGCAGACCAGGCCATAGTAGGAAACAGTCCCTGCCCTGAAAAGCTTAGTCTAAATAATTGAGACAGACAGACGGTGGGAGGGGACTGAAGAGGTGAAGTGTGTCACAAGAAAATTAGGGTTAGAGTAGAACCCCGCTCCCCTGAGTCCCAGCTCCGTGCTCTATCCGCTGGACCACATTGCTTCTCATCAGGTTCTAGTTGTGCAGTACTTCTGTAATGTTCAGATCCTGCGGTGAGCTCAGTGAGGGTGGACCCCTGTGCTCAGATGGAGTCCCATTTCATGTGAACATTGGAGCTAATGACATATCTATTTAGTGTCATATTTCTGTCTTGGTTAATGTTACCTGCTTTATAGGACTGATTGAGATAACCCTTGACTGTCCTACCTTTTGCTTAGCTTTGTAGTCTGGAAGTATAACTTTTGAAAGCTTATCTGAATGATAAATTAGTGGGTGAAAAAGGGTTAGAGTTGTTCTCTGGACTATGTATAGTTCCATAGGCTCAGATGTTTAATGCTTTCTCAATATCAGTTTAAAAGCTGGTGCAAACCCATCTATCAAGGTTTCTTGAGCCCAATCTAACTTCCATTAAAGTAAATAAAAAAAATCAGCCACTGACTTAAATGTGCATTCGGGGGGGGGGAGGGGGGAAACAGGTCCATATTAGCCGACAGCTACTATAAAAGTAACAGCAAAATAGGAATAAATCAGATTCTAAAATTTGTCCTCAGAAATCTAAGGGCTCTACAGAATATTTTTGACAAATGGTTCTATTCCCCTCTTAATATCTGTGTGATTCTTCTCAATGTTATATATTTTCATGGAGGATACTCTAAATTTGAATAGGAACAATTAGAAATAACTTTTGCAAAGTTATCAACATTTTTGTTTTCGTCTGCATGAAGCTTCTTGTGTAAGAGTTTATCATCGATTTGAGGTTACTGCTTGCTGGGGAGAGCTGACAGCTAAATTTAGACACCCTAAACAGACTTGTATAACTTTTCTTTCTAAATCTGAGGGAAGGATAGTGTTGTGTAAGGTTTTTGTTCCGCCCCCCCTGGAATTTCGCAATAAACCTATTACATCCTACTCCCCCTTTAATTACTAAATAGGCCAGTCCTCTTCAAAGAGCCAAGTACGATGCCTAGCTCAAAGAGCTAATTCTAAGAGTCCTAGGGTCTTTTAATTTACAGCTAATCTAGCTCAGAATTTGTACCTATCTGTTCTTATTTCACCATCTTTAAAATGGGGATACTATTTCTTAGCATGTGAGGTATTGTGAAACATCACTCATTAATCTTTAAGCATTTTTAGAACCTTAGATGAGAGGTTGCATGAGCAAACTTAAGTTTGTCATTTTCTGACTTTTGAATACTTCATTTTGTAATCTTAACATTGTAATTCCACAGTTAAAACAAACAACCATGGAGCTATTAATAGAGTACCTGAAGCATGCTATTTTCAGTCTCATTTTGGATGTAGTGTCAGTGTACAAGGTTCTAAAGTGCAGGTCAGCCATTTGTCTGTTGGACAGCAAATAATATTAAAAGTCTAAAGTTGTTTTTGGTTATTCTTGGTTCCTGGACAACATGCTTTCCTAGTCTTAATACTTTAATTACACATAATGTAGAGGTATCATGAGGATTCAAATGTTCATATTTTTTACATTGCTTTTAACAAGTAAAGTGCATTGTAATTGCTAAAATTTTGTACTAATCCAGATCTTTCCAGCATGGGTTGGGGATACTTCTGAGATAGCATACACAATCACCTATTGTGGCCATTTAAGGAACAGTGTTAATGTCCCCTGGGTTGGAAGGATGAGGCTCAAAACCAAAGTTCTTGAAGGCTGTGGTAAGGCAGGGGAAAATGAAAGTATCTTAAGTGTCCTTTATTAGCGCCCTGCAGATGGCCTAGAAAAATCTGTACAAGAACTGGTTGTACTAGATCAGATATTTCCCCCCAGACAACTCCCCCCCAAGACTGTTTTTGAAGCTAAATTAAGTTTTTGAGGAGGTAATTTCATAGTTTCTTTTCTAACAAAAAGCAGATGAGTGACATGTAAAAAGAAAAAACATCATGAGAGGGCCAGAGAAAGAAATGAGTGAATAAAACACGGTGGAAGACTCAAAACAACTCAACGGGATGTAATTTAAGCCACTAAGGAATGCACACTGAGTATTCAGCGTAAAATATTTGCACTGTCAGGGTCCATAATGAAGGCTTAGTTATCAAGAGAACCTTGTTCAGGTTGTGCTGCTGTGTTGTGACCGAGCTTTTATGCTGTATCTGGTGCTTTATGCTGAGTTTTTAAATGTTAATGTTTATTTGAGAGAGAGATCTCTGGAATATTAGAACAAAAGAATTGAACATCTGTTTCAAAAGATCTGGCTAGGTTAGGAAGTACAACTGAGGGCAGAAAAAATCTGCCACTGAACACATTTTATGTTCTGTGGGAGGGTTGATATTTAAATCTGGCAGTTTAACTGAGCTGTTATCACTATTCATACATCTGTTTGTTTGCATCTTTGGTGTTAATTATTGTGTGATACTAAAGTTTGTGTAGTTACTCGCTGTTTATGGATTTAAGGATTTGGAGTAAACATTGTGTTGTGTGCTTATGTGAAATGTTCACTGATGCTCATAGGAAATTGTTTTAGAATTCTTTAGCCCAGCTTTTCTTACTATTTTTATTAGATATGATTGACACAGCTACAAGCTTAATATTTGAGTGGCTTTTTTATAGCATTAAACATTGCCTTTTGTTAGAGACATGCTTGGGTCTGAGTGGGAAAAAAAAACCGTTCTGACAGACACAGAGGGATAAAATGGTTGGATCAAATCCAAGTCCCTTTTAAAAAAATATTCTGGTTTCTGTTTTTCAGAGCTTCTTTATTACTTTTGAATTTTCCTTAATGATGCTTTGTTATATTCCAGGCTGTTCTTTCTTTCTCTCACAAATAACTTGCATTAGTGCAATGCCAAGGTTCCACATTTACAGTTATAAATTAGGAATTGCAAAAATTAGCAGTTTCATGGCAACGCTGACTTTTCCACAAAGCATGTATGGGCAATCTGGGTGGCATCAGGTTTTGTCTTTCTCTGCATCCTAAGAAAAAATATGGTATCAAACAATCTTAAAGGGTATGTCTACACTGCAATAAAAGATTGGTGGCCCAGCCGTGGCTGGCCCAGGTCAGCTGAGTTGGACTGCAGGGCTGTACAATTGCAGTCTAGGCGTTCAGGCTCAGGCTGTGGCCCAGCCTCAGAGACTCCGCAAGGGGGGAGGATCTCAGAGCCCGAGGCCCACTTTGAGCCCAAATGTCTACACTGCAATTTTATAACCCAAGCCCAGAGAGTCTGAGTCACCTGATCCGGGCTCTGAGACTTGGTGTTGTAGTGTAGACATACTCCAAAAGATACTCTTTGTTGTAAACCCTGGAAAGGTTTACAACAGAGAGTATCCTTGGTTCACAGGCATCACTCAAATCTCTGCCTTTTCTTCCTAGTAACTAAACATAAACAGGTTCCACAGCCATTGAGTGACTAAAACAAAAGTAGGACTCATGCTTGTCAGTATGTGAAAAATATGAGTGCTTCTCCAGATAAGCTGGATATCTGTGGTCTTCCAGATACTGGTGTATATTCGGGTATTTTTCTTAGGCCTTGTCTACACTTACGGGGGGTTCGAAGTGCGGCGATTGATGCATTGGTGGTTGATTTAGCAGGTCTAGTGAAGTATAGCCTAAAATTCACTAGAATTAACATAAATCCCTCCAGACCTCTGCTTATTTGAAAAAAAAAAATTATTGGAAAAAATTGTTCCTATAAGTCCCTCCCATAGCTCCCCATCTCCAAAACTGACCCTCCTTTTTGCCACATACAGACTCATCTTCTGGGAGTAGGGTTGCCAACTTTCTAATAGCTGAAAACCGGACACCCCTGCCCTGCCTCTTCTCCTAAGGCCCTGCCCCGGCCCCTCCTCTTTCCCCCGAGACTCTGCCCCTGCTCACTTCTCTCTCACTCTTCCTCTATTCTCGCTTCCCCCTCCCCCGGGACTCATCTGCCATCTACAGAGCCAGGCTGGGAGGAGCTGATGCGGAGTCTGCCCAGTCGGGGCACAGCGGTCAGGTTTTGGCTCAGAAAAGGAGTGAGGGGCTGGGACGGGGAGGCAATAGGGGCACAGTGGGGCAGGAGGGGGTGTTGGTCCCCAGAGCAAGGGGATGAGGCAGGGGCAATCAGGGCACAGGCTGGTGGGATGAATAGGATCCCCCCTGGGCAGCGGTGCCGGTATCTACCTCTCCACCGAATGCTTGAGCTGTGGATTCAGGAGCCAGTTCTCTCCATCAGCAGCTGGGAAGCTCCTCCAGGCAGCAGCTTCTGCTCGTCCTGCCCTCTCAGCAGGGAGGCTGATTGCGGTTACTCCAATAACTGGACTTTTAATGTCTGGTCAGCAGTACTGATTGGACATTGCCAGGTCCAGAAGTGGCGGAAGTTCCCTAAAATTGGAGGGGCCACTGGTGCCCGAACTATGGCTTGGCCCCTGTGCTGCCTCTTCCCGTGAGGCCGCACCCCCATGTTGCCCCTTCCTCCAAGGCCGCACTCCCCTCCCCCCGCTCGCTCCTCTCCGCTCCTTCCCCACTTTTGCTCACTCTTATGGCTGGTAAAAAGTGGGAGGGCTATGCTTTTAAGTGATGGGACCATGACCCCTTGGCCCCCTGTTCCGGCACCCCTGCCAGGTCCCCTTTTCGACTGGACTCCTGGCAACCCTACCTGGGAGCTTAGTGGCTCCCTCCTCTACCTGGATACACCTCTCAGCTGCAGATAGCTTTTCACATTTCTGCCAACCATTTCATGCCCAGACAGTAGCGTGTGTGTGGAAGGGGAGGGAGAAGCACACTTCCTCTTTCCAAGGGTGGTGTGCTGATATGTGCTTCCTGGGAATCTCTAGGGGCAATTCTAATTAGCCTGTTGACTTCAGCTGCTGCATGGACCTTTTGCATCCTTTCTAATGTGCTTGACTACATTGGGTGCAGTCATCGGGTGCAAACTATGGCATGCATATGGTATCACAGGGATAGACTGGTGGTGCCACGAGCCCTTCCAAATATATCCAGTGAATGGTAATTGCTCAAACGTTATGGAGAGTAAACATGTTATATGTTGTCCAGCAAAGAGGCAGCATCTGGCATTGCAATGCTTAGTGCACAGGTTGCATAATTTGAAATGATGGAGTTGAAGAACTACTTCAACACAGTTGACTAATATTTTCAGTTCTGGTACCTGAAAAGCCGCAGTCTCTATTGCCTCTGTTGGGCACTGGTACCTTAGGTATAAGGCAATTCAAAACAAAAGACAATGAATTTTTTGTGGAATAAGCTACATTAAATATTTATTTTTCATACCTTTTCTGAACATAATGACACACACAAGGTAGACATTAACACCACAAATTGAGGTACTACACTTATTTTTAAGTTACTGTCAAGTATTGTGCAGCATTTTGCAGTAATTTCATTACTAAGAACCTGGAACGGCAAATTATTGTGTATCTTGTTACAGTGAAGTACAGAAATATTTCTAAATATAGAGCAGAGAGGAGATGCTTTTCTTGTAGGTAGGTCTTCCGATTGGAATATGACTTCAGTTAGGAAAATCCAGAAGGTCTTTAATTGCTTTGATGCTGGTACTCAGAAGAAAAAAAATACCTTCAGTGTTGCTCTTGTACCAAGTACTTTGCTTCTGAAGTGCTAGCATTCCAGTGGAACATTGCCACTTCAACCCCTGAATGTCTGGAATCTGGCTACCGGAGGCCCCACGGCCTACCTTATTATGTTACCAGTCCTGTTAGTTAAGATTTACTGGGCATCTTTTGCCATCATTTCCTTCGTAAATGCCAGTGCTTCTGGAATTCCCTCGTTTTGGTGGTTTGCTCAAACCTGTGGTTTTGGCGCCTCTATTGCATGATGTATTGTTTATTTTGTTTTGCTTCACATGCCTGTTGTATGGTGGTGTGTTGTATGGTTCCTAGTCAGCAGTATAGAAGACAGGGCAGTGATGCTGATGCTACCGGGTGGGCGACCTATTTATTTTATTGTTTTAATTGTAAAAGTGTGTAGATGATATAGCAATAGGAGCCAGCACATCAAATAGATGAATGCTGCATTTGCACAAAAGTTGGAGAGAGGACCTGCTGTAGAGAAGTTAGTCTGTGGTTTGGAGGGCTTGTCTGTTTTCTCAGCTGGTATCTTCTGACCAGCTGGTAGTAGTTATGGGCTGCCACATATCATTGTGAATTCTCTGCTTTTAAGTAATGAGTGCTATTTTATTTCTGTGCATTTCTAGAAAACATGAAATACATTTGTTGTGTGGTAGATATATTAACTGTCTATTTTTATTTCAGGCTGAGGAATCTTGCAAATGTAATGGCTGGAAAAACCCTAACCCACCTCCTACTCCTCCCAGGGCAGATTTGCAGCAGACAATTGTCAGTCTTACTGAACCATGTCGCAGCTGTAGTCATGCACTGGGTAAGTATTTAGCTTCTCTTGGATTTGCAATCCATGTTCTTAGACCCTAGGTCATAATATGACATATTCTGTTATTCCCAGACAAAATCTATGTTAAGATGGAGTTATGGTTGGGTGTATGCATCAGGAATTTAGAGTAAAATATAGTAGAGATGTTGAAGTAATCTTAAAAACAAGTGCTACAATCCAGGAAATCCAGAGTAAAGGTTAAACTTAAAAGAAATCCAGATATTTTAAGGTATGGAAATGCACAATTAGTTCACCAAACAACTTTAACTCTGCCATATAGTTATTTATTTAGTGTTTGCATAGTTGTCTAGCCAAGCGATGGCATCTTTAGTGGCGTGATGCAGTTCTTGTAGGCCACTGCTGAACCTAGTCAGTAGGCATTCATCGACAATGTACGTCATCGTCTGTGTTGTGCCGCAGCTGCACAAAGGGCTGTCACGAAGGCCCCAGGAATATTGGTTGGCTGCACAGAGACCTTGCCTGATCCAGAACCTGTTCAACAGGGACCACTGGCGACGGGGCAGGTCAAAACCAGGCAGGCAGATTGTGGGGTCGGCGACGAGGGACTCGTTGGGGATTATAATAGATACCATTCCTCTTGCCAGAGTGTGTCCACCCTAACATCCTGGCATGGCGGATAAGACCATAATGGGCAATGTGACGGTAAACGTGCAGCTGGTGGTTTAAAAAGGTCATTGTGCAGTTGGCAGGCTTGAGTTGGCGCATACTTTCTCCAGTAACTTGCCAGTGGCAACCTCTTGTCTGATATGAGGAGGAGCAATATTGCTCAGAACTGGAAGCCATGGGGTGGAGTTAGATGCAGGGTGCCGAAGATGATATGCGTGGTGGCATGTAACTGCATATCCACCAGTTTGGTGTGTAACAATAGACTCCAAACTGATGTGCAGGACTCTGCCACCAAATATGAGGTGGCAAGAGCTGATGTCCACAAAGTTGGAGCACGAGCACCCCATGAAGAACCTGCCAGTTTGCTAAGAAGATTGTTGTGCATCTTAACTTTAGCTGCTGTCTTCTTCAGGTGGGCATGGTAACTCAGTGTGTAGTCTAAGGTCACACCTAGATAGACTGGTTCTACTTCATTCTTCACCTTCTGACCATTCAGATAAACATTCAGTTCTCAGGTTGTGCTGGCATGATGAAGATGGAACAAACTGGAGACTGTTTTTATGACCCTTGGCTGGAGGCGCCAAGTCTTACAGTAGTCAGCTAACTTTATCATGTCCCGGTTTAAGGTGGCATCAAGCTCGTGAAATGTCCGGGCCTTGGTACCACAACAGATGTCGTCTGCGTAAATGAACTTTCATGACTCCGTTGTTGGCAGGTCATTGATGTAAAGGTTGAACAGGGTTGGCGAAAGAACAGGCTTGGTGAAAGCACAGAGCCCTGGGGTAACCCATTGCTCTGTCGTCTCCAAGCGCTCGTCTCCTCCCCCATATGGATTCTGAACTGCCTATCGTGGAGGAACAGTTCAACGATGCCTGTGACCCAAAGTAGCAGGACCCATGATACCTTCACGAGCAGGCCAGTGTGCCATACCGTATCGTATGCTGCTGTTAGAGCGATGAAAACAGCGCCTGTTTTCAAGTTTTTCTGGAAGCCATTTGCAACAAATGTGGTCAGCGCGAGCACTTGGTCGCATGTGCTACGGCCTTGGCGAAAGCTGGCTTGGTTAGGGCTCAAAATTCTCTTCATGTTGGGTAATATGCACTGTAGGACCAAGCGCTCCAGTGCCTTGAAGCACACCGACAATAATGATATGGGACAATAGCTTGATGCTTGACTTGGGTCCTTTCCAGGCTTTAGGAGGCTAATGACTTTTGTGGTGCGCCATATCTTTGGTAGTTTACCTTCACTGATGACTTATCGTGAGACTATGCAATAATCATATGACTAAGATTAAGGCATTTTAGTGTTTGTAGTCCTAGATTAGATTTTTAAGGGCAGATTTAGACTCTGCCACCTCCATCCCCCATTGTCAATATTGTGGCTGATATCTGTGTTGTGGTTCTTCTGAAACTACAGCCTCATTTGGGGTCTGTCAATGCTACAGTTTCACCTCTGTCAATTGACCTAGTTACAGCATGGTTGTCTCACAACATGGTTATTTTTGTAGTATAGATTAGACTCTGGACAGTGCTAAAGGTAAGAGTCCATGTACACTACAAAATGGAACTATGCTTGTACCATGTTGTGCGAAACTGTGTTGGAACCAGTCTTCCTGTATGGTTAAAGTTATTATATAAACAACCTCTGTACTACAGAAAGGACTGTTTAAGTCCATTGTGAAACATGGTTGTATCACAGCCAGGTTACAACATAATGATTCCTTACTAGTGTGGCCAGAAAAAAACCACCATGTGTCAGGGACAGTTTTAAACTTTGCGGCTACCTAAGCTCGAACATGATTACTTAACATGGTTATAGCGTAGTTTTTCTGACCATGAAGTCAAGAAGAAACTGTGCTAATAATAGTTGGGCCACAACAAATTTCAGAACTGTTTAAAATGAAACTTGCTTTGGTTGTATAGATATGGCCTGAAATTACAAATCAGTAAAATCAGCAATTTTGTTAAATTATGTAAAATCATCACAATAGGTGATTTTTTAAAAAAGTAAACAGTGTACTTTTGAGGGATTATTCACTACAGTATTTCTGTAGATTTGTTTACCTCTCTGCTCTCCTTTTTGTGTGTTCTGTTGTTGTTTAACCTATTTCTGGGCTTTTCTTTATTCATTGCTATCATTTATGTTCAAAATCTCTTCTTTCATGCAAGAGAGGAATAACAAATGTATAGCAGCACATGAGTTCAGTATGTTTAGCGAGGCAGTTCATTTAACTTCTCAACGTGTAGCATATTTTCGCTGCCTCTGGGATATGCAGTTAGATTAATTTATGTTATGAAACCCTTTCACACCGTGCCCTTGGGATACTGAAGGCATTTCTTCACTGCTGCCTAATCCTGTTAGGTGCTGAGCCCCTATCGCTGCATCTTCGGTAGGATTTGAAGGTGCTCACCTCCTTTCAGAAGAGCTCAGTGCTTCTGAGGATCTGACTCTTGGTGAAAATCTTCGGTCACTCATTAACTTGGAAATCAGGAATAGCAGTACATTGTTATTTTGAATAAACATTACGGACCAAATCTGGTGCAGTGTTTCTATTTCATTACTGCCACAGTGAAGAAAGATGAAGCCCTGTCATCTTCCCAGCTGCAACTAACGAGGATGATGCTTTGTTCGGAATAACAAGTGCCACCTACCACTCGGTTGTACCTAATGTGGAAAAGTGAACATGGTTCAGAAATATTTCTCAAGACATTTTTCTTATTATTCTCACCCTGATCAGCATGTTTCCCTCTTGAATTCTTTTAAAACCTGAAAGGTCATGAGGTATCCCTATTTCAGCTGCTTCCCCAGCACTATATTCTCTCGCTCCCTGGGTTATACAAACCCGATTTACGGAAATCCGGATTTACGGAAAAAGTTCCGTAAGGTTTTTTTTTGCGTAATTGTTGGAGATACGTTCCCGACTTACGCAAAATTCGACTTATGCAAGGTGTTACGGAACAGAATGCTTGCGTAAGTCGAGGAGCTTCTGTATGCAGAAATTTCTCCACTGTTCTGGGAAATGTGATGTTGGCTTTTTGTGCTTATATTTTTTCAGCAATGTTGCCCAGGCATGAATGCACAGTAGGCTCTTCCCCACTCAGGACTTGTCTATATTCAGTTTCACTGGCTTAATTAAAGGTTTAGTTAATCAGATGCAAAAGACTGTGGATGCTTATATCATCTTAAATTAGTCTTATTTCTGTTTATTTTATGGGTTTGTCTACATGCACTTTCACAGAAACAACTAAAGTGACATAAATTCACACTTTTTGTTATTTTGGTGAAAGTCCATGTGTGGATCTTCTTATTTTAGATTGTTCCTTAAATGGATTTAGCATAATCTGAACTAAGAGTGTCGTGTTGTGATAATTGGGCCTACAAATTTACCCTAATTAAACATTCTGTTGTAAAAAGTATATGAAAGTGCTTAAGATGTTACGATAACCTATAATAACAAATGCTGATGGAAAGTAGGTGAACTAACTTTCAATAGTGAACATAGGCGTCAACTCCGTGGGTGCTCTGGGGCTGAAGCACCCACAGGAAAAATTAGTGGGTGCTCCTCACCCACTGGTAGCCAAGCTCCCCCCTCCTTGCCGCCGCCTCCCCCTCCCCCCCAGTACGCCCCATCCCCGCATCTCCCAGCGCTTCCCTCACCCCCTCCCCGCTGCTTAACAGCTGTTTGGCGGCGCTTAGGACTTTCCGAGAGGGCGGGGAGAAGCGGGGATGCGGGGGAGGAGCGGGGATGCAGCGCGCTCGGGGAGGAGGCAGAGAAGAGGCAGGGCAGGGGCGGGGACTTGGGGAAGGAGGTGGAATGGGGGTGGGAAGGGGGCGGCGCTGGGGTGGGAAAAGGCGGGGTGGGCAGGGACTTTGGGGAAAGGGTGGAATGGGGTGGGGCGAGGGCAGTGCAGGGGTGGGAAGAGGCGGGCCAGCAGTGGTGCCAGGGGTGGGTGGGGGGTTTGAGCACCCACCGGGCGGAGGGGAAGCCTATGATAAGGAATGTTATAAACAGGTGCAATAGAACCAAACAGACTAAACAAAAGGGCCTACTGATATGGTTCAAGAACTGTATTAAAATCATGCTTGGTAAAAACAGAAGATGTAGAACCAAAGAAGATTGGTGTGCTGGATATTGGGCCTAATTGGTGGATAAAATAAAGAGAGGATGGGCTATTTCATCCCGTCTCTCTTTGTGGATCCTTAAAGAAAGAGACTTTGGGGTGGGAAATGAGAAAAACAGACGTTGGCTACTGGAGTGAGCTTCACTATCATGGCTGCCGCAGGGCCACCCGGGGGGGGGGCAAGTGGGGCAATTTGCCCCAGGCCACACAGGGGCCCCCACGAGATGTCGGAGGCTCCCCCCCGCCTCCACCTTCCCCCATCCCCCGGCACCTCAGCGTGCCGCGTCCAGGAGCGGCCCTGGACAGCGCTGCAGCGGCGTGGCTTGGGCAGGGCCTGAGGTCCTCCCACTCGGAGCTGCGTGGTAAGGGGGCGGGGCTGTGAGTCCCGGTGGGCCGAGCGGCAGGAGCTCCTGGACGCGGCTTGCTGAGGCTCTGGGAGAGGGGGTAAGCGGCATGGTAAGCTCCTTTGAGCTGGGCACCCCCGACCCATCCGCCCCCCAGCTCTGACCCCCAGCTCGGAGCCCAGCCCCTCTGAACCGGGCACCCCCCAGCTCCGAGCCCAGCCCCTCTGAGCCGGGCACCCCCCGACCCCATCCCCCCTAAGCTCTGACCCCCAGTTCCGAGTCCAGACCCTCTGAGCCAGACACTCTCCGACCCAGAGCCCAGCTCCCCACCCAGCCCTGGGCAAGAGTAGCGCCACCCCCAGGCAGCGACAGCCCATTGGCACCAACCATCACTATCACCCAGCGACAGCCAATTATGTAATTGCAAATTTATACATACCATTAAAACAGTTAATGTTTTTAAATAATGTATTTCGTGTATTTTCAAATTTTTGAATGTATTTCACTGGTTATTTTTTACATTTCCAAATACATGTTACTATAGTATTGATGTCATCTGGATCCCTCTCTCTGGCCTCATCTGGTCAGGTCATCACTTAGGATTAGGACAAAGAAGGTCCAGGAGATGGCGGGACACGGCAGCCCAGGGCCGCCCAGAGGATTCAGGGGGCCTGGGGCAAAGCAATTTTGGGGGCCCCTTCCATAAAAAAAAGTTGCAATACTATAGTAACATGTATTTGGAAATGTCAAAAAATAACCAGTAAAATACAGTCAAAAATTAATTTTTAATAATTTGAGAATACACAAAATACATTATTTAA
Organism: Malaclemys terrapin pileata; assembly: GCF_027887155.1. Taxonomy (NCBI): domain Eukaryota; kingdom Metazoa; phylum Chordata; order Testudines; family Emydidae; genus Malaclemys; species Malaclemys terrapin. The sequence goes on along the minus strand of NC_071506.1, from coordinate 219,846,887 downwards.
AAACATTAAATGCTTTAATGGTATGTATACATTTACAATTACATAATTGTCTGTCGCTGGGTGATGGTGATGGTTGGTGCCAATGGGCTGTCGCTGCCTGGGGGTGGCGCTACTCTTGCCCAGCGCTGGGTGGAGAGCTGGGCTCTAGGTCGGTGGGTGCCCGGCTCAGTGGGGCTGGGCTCCGAGCTGGGGGTCAGAGCTGGGGGGGATGGGTCGGGGGGTGCCCGGCTCAGAGGGGCTTACCATACCGCTTACCCCCTCTCCCAGAGCCTCAGCAAGCCGCGTCCAGGAGCTCCTGCCGCTCGGCCCACCGGGGCTCACAGCCCCGCCCCCTTACCACAAGGCTCCAAGCGGGAGGACCTCAGGCCCCACTCGAGCCACAGCGCTGCAGCGCTGTCCAGGGCCGCTCCTGGACGCAGCACGCTGAGGCGCTGGGAGATGGGGGAAGGTGGAGGCGGGGGGGGGGAAGCCTCTGACATTCTCGTGGGGGCCCCTGCGAGGCCTAGGGCAAATTGCCCCACTTGCCCCCCCCACCCCTCCGGGCGGCCCTGATATTTTATTGTGTGCGAGTGCCTGTGATTTATTCTTGGGTATATTAAAAGGATAGAGAGTAACAAATTGGGATCCTAGTTAGACAATTCATTTGTTTGTTCTGTTTGCTCAGTAATAATAATAATTAATAATACTGAACCCTCTATTAAATACAACAGTCTGAGGCTGTAGATAAAGAGTGCTTATGTTATGCAAGGCACTTCTTCTAAACTCTACTATGGTATATTCCTTACAAAACAGACTCTCTGCGGCATCAGAACAGCTGCAGTTGTTTTTAATTAAGAACACACCAAATCTGGAATAATTTGGATTTCTCCATCGGGGTCCTCAACTCAGTCTTTTGATCTAGCCACTTGTGAACCAAATTACTATATTGTGCATGAGTGTTATCTTTTTACTATGTGGGGATAGCCACAGTTCCCTGATGCATCTTGATTGGCTGGTCGACTCTCTCCTTTATGGCAACTGATGTTTGTGAGTTAGTCAGCACTGGCTGCTGCAGAAGGACGTAAGCAGTGACGCTCTTGTGGAGAATTGCCTTCTTACTGGTACGGTTTGGATAGTGCAACTGATGGGGATTACACAGCTCTGGGTCAGAGTTACTCCGTATTTGGTATCAGTGGAGGGGAGGAAGCATTTCTGTATTTAGTATTTGCCCTTTAGAGGTTGGCGACCAAAACGTAATTTTAAACAGTCCACTAGACTGATATGATTTTAAAAAGTATTCACACCAATAATACAGAAATGACAATTTGTGGTAAACACAAACTGTTAATATGTTTGAAGCAATTTACTGTTGGGTTCACCACATGGCGGTTAGTTCTACTCTGTGTGTTGACATATGACCACACACAAGTCAAGATAATATATACGATGCTGATAGCAGTTGTACAGGAAGTGGATGTAGCTGGCTTGTAATGCTGATACGCTCTAGTTGTTGGTTGAATCCAAGGTGCGCGCGTGTGTGTATGTGTTTTTTACAATGCTATCAATTTTTAATGTGCTGCTGATCTAGAAGTGAAAATTCATTATTTTAGCAAAATCAGAACTGACAGCTGGAAGTATTAAACTTTCATATCTTGTTGGAGGACAAAATTGGAATCATTTTACTCTGCCTGGAACTCAAAATATTTTAAATGAAAGAAGATAGCTTATGATGACTATCTCACTTTCAGCTGGAGAACGTTAGGGACATAAGAGATCATATTGTAAACACTCCTTTAAGGAGAAAGGAGTGGATGCACTGTTAAATATCTTGCACCAAAGTCTGCTTTCAGTTGCATCTGTACAAGTCCACTGAAGTCAATGGATTTGCAAAGAACTGATTAAACTTTCCAGAACAAAACATCACCTCTGAGCTGACAAAAAATAAGGAATTTCAACTCAAAGGGCATTTCCTCCTTTGAAATCATAAGTGCTTGAGAACGGGAGTGTATGATGGAAATACCTTCTCAGTCCTAACCATATTTCACTCCTAGGATAAGATGAATAATTTTACAGCATGTTTCTTCATGTTAAGAGGTTTAACATTTATTTTGTTAAAACTTTTAAAGCTGTTTTTTTCCACTTCTAAAGAATACTATGGTAAAGCATTGCATAGGAAGAGGTGCAAATGGTCCTGATCCTGCAAATGCTTATGCATGTGGGTTATGCCATGGAGTTCAGTGGAACTACTTCAGTGAGTAGAATTACTGAGGTGCTTAAGTTTTTGCAGTATTGGGCTCTTAAGTTGTAAGCTTCTCAGGGCAGGGATTGCAATTTCCTTTGACTAGTACAATGCCAGTCACATTGTCATGCCTTAACAAATAGTAGATTTCCTTTATTCACAAAAATAAAAGTCCAGAATTAACATTACAGGTGAAGGGCAAACTGAATATTTAGAATTATATAATATGTGAACAGTCTCCTTTGAGGAGATGACTACAAAGGCAGTAGTAGTTATGCAGACAGTTTGGCATGTTTCAGGAGTCTGTTCACTTCATATTTTGTCAAAAGACATCATTCTTGATAAAAGGGGAAGGGAAATCATTAAACACTGGGGAACCAGTCCAGTCCAGAAGTCACTGGGCTGTTTTTGAGCTTTCATTCAGCATGTGTCTAGAAATAGGTGAGAAGATTTGAGGGATAGGCCACTTGAAACTTTAGTAATTTAAATCTCTTCAGTCTTTCTGGATTAATTTTACTAATTTAATGGAATGGAAGCTACTGGCTTTTATCATGCTTGTCATTGTTTTGACTTTGTTCATTGAAAATGCATCTTTCAAATCCTTATCATGGATATAACCCTGAAGACCCTAGCCAGTTTCTAGGGGCTAGGAGAGACCTGTAGAAGACATTGTGCTAGTTGTGGGGAGGGATGAGGAGGGACTCTTGGCTTAGAGCCAGTTAAGACCACTTACCATTTTTTGTGAACCAAAAATGTTTTTTTCTTCAGGTTTAACTTTTCTGTCTTCCTGGAGGTATTTTTGAGGCCAAGTTTTGAGACCACCTTTCAGTGGATTTCCCTCTTTGCACCTACAAAACTGCAGCCTCAAAAAAATCGCAAGTGCAAAATTATGCTTGCATTTTGCAGGTGCTAAAAGGAAAGGCTGGCTTTTGTAAATCTGGCCCTGTATTTGAAAAACACTTCCCTAAAGCTTCTGCTTGGAAGGGCATGTAGAACATGCAGCAGGAGGAGCACTGCAAATGTGACCCACATTGTGAATCCTTGGAACATGATACTATATAAGTAGTCATGAAACATACTTACCAGTGCCTAGTTTAAAGCAAGAGATTTTCATTTGTGAGCAGGAATTTTTCTCTCATTGCTGGTTAAATTGCCACTTGTAAATTGCCACTGTGGGGATCGAACCTGGGATCTCTGGGTTAAAAATCATGAGCCATTACTACTTTGCTCTAGGACCAGATCCATTAGCTTGGAGGCAGTAGCATACTCATAATCTCTTTACATAACCTAGACACTAAAGAGAGTAAGAGCACTAAGCTGTGTTAGTGTGGGTGACATAAATAGTGGAAGCACAATCTGCTGGTAGAGTAAGGCAGTAGCAGACAGGATTTGTGGGTTCTGTTCTCAGCATGGCCACAGACTTGTGTGAGTTTGTACAAGTCACTTATCTCTGTGCCATAGTGTATCATCTGTAAACTGTTATAAAAATTGTCCATATGGAGCCTGTGACTTGAGGTTCTTCTGATGAAAGGGGCTGTTTAAGTGGTCGTGGTTGCAAGGTTCGTCCTTTGTGTTGTCTTTGAAATTATGTCTTATTGGCCATAGAATGCCATCCTACCAGCTAGTCTTTTCTCACAATTTTTGGATTTTTATTTTGTTTAGCTGCTCATGTTTCTCACCTGGAGAATGTGTCTGAAGAAGAAATGAATAGGCTGTTGGGGATAGTGTTGGATGTGGAATATCTCTTCACCTGTGTCCACAAAGAAGAAGATGCAGATACAAAACAAGTTTACTTCTACCTGTTCAAGGTAAGATGAAGATGTTTCTCAAAATGCAACATCATACCATTGTATTTCTGCAACTTTAGATACACATGTAGCATCTTGTCATATCTTTCATTCTTTTGTACTTACATTAATTTTATTGTCCTAATGGACCATTATATTTGTATTGACTTAGACTATTTGTAGGATAAGCTCTCCTTTTTCCAAGATAGTAATAAGATTTTTAATTTTGGACTAGATTCTGCTACCCTTATGTTGCACAGTACCTAACTTCTGAAGTCTTCCTAGTGATTTCAGAGTCTGGTCCCAAGTCAGCACCCATTTGGTATGTATTTTCTTTCCAGCCATCAGCAGCATCTTCCTTAATTACAAGTCAGAAGAAGAGCCAGTTGACAATGAAGCTACTTTAGCTGTATACACATGGTCAGAACAGCCTTTCTTGGTGCATTTCAGAGGGCGAAGCAATTAACTCTGAAGTTAATTTAGCTGCAAACTTAATTTATTACATGTACTAGCAAATATTTCAATAATAATAATAATAATAATTAATATGTTGTCCCAGTATAAATTTCACTGACTGTCAAATGTTTATATAAAGAGTTAACTATTTAAAAATAAAATTGTTTGTTTTTTGATAGCTTTTGAGGAAATGCATCTTGCAGATGGGAAAACCTGTGGTAGAAGGGTCTTTGGAAAGCCCCCCCTTTGAGAAGCCCAGTATTGAACAGGTAAAACAGAACATGATAATTTTTGTGATCAATGACCCTGCTGCAGTCCACATGAGTGGATTTAGGCAATGTGTGAATATTAGTTCCCTGTATCATTTTGAACAAAGGTGAATCTGAGGTTTGCATGAAGATGATTTCCTCTCCAGCCCTTGGGAAGGGCACTGTGGTTCAGTTATTGAATTATTTTCCAGAGTGGTAGCTGTGTTAGTCTGTATCAGTGAAAACAGCGAGGAGTTCTTGTGGCACCTTAGAGACTAACAAATGTATTTGGGTATAAGCTTTTGTGGGCTAAAACCCACTTCATCAGATGCATGGAGTGAAAAATACAATAAGCAGTATATATATACAGCACATGAAAAGATGGGAGTTGCCTTACCAAGTGCGGGGGTCATTGCTAACGAGGCCAGTTCAATTAAGGTGGAAGTGGCCTATTCTCAACAGTTGACAAGAAGGGATGAATATCAAAAGAGGGAAAATTACTTTTGTGGTGCTAACAAGGCCAATGCAATCAAGGTGGACATCGGCCATTTCCAACAGTTGACCAGAAGGTGTGAGTATCAGCAGAGGGAAAATTACTTTTTGTAGTGACCCATCCACTCCCAGTCTTTATGGTGTCTAGTTTGCAAATTCATAAAGTTAGGCCTGAATAAAGACTGGGAGTGGATGGGTCGGGTGAGGTGGAGTGAGGGCATGGCCTCAGGGAAGGGGTGGAGTGAGGTTGAGGCCTTGGGGGAAGGGGCAGAGTAGTGGCAGGGCTTCAGGGTGAAGCAGTGGTGGAGTACCCACCGAGAAAAATTAAAGTCAGCAGCTGTGGTTTAAATAGTAGATTCTCTTAAAGTACCTTTTTCATGTATGTCAGGTCTAATCTTTGTTTATTTTGGTATACTTGGCATTTGAAGTTGAGGAATATAGCACCGGGATGAAATCCTGGTGCTATTGAGATCAGTGGGAGTTTTGCCATCGACTTCAGTGGGGCCAGGATTTCACCCCAGCATTACAAAGCAGAAACAACTGAAAGAAAACCAACAGTAGTTGGTGCCTTTATGAATACATAGGTGGACAGAGAACATACACAGAAACTGAGATTTTGATTCAGCAAGATACATAAGCGTGTGCTTATCCTCAAACACAGGAGCAGTTCTGTTAACTTCAATGAGACTACTCACATGCTTGAATACTGTACTGAATCAGGGCCTGAATATCTTTCAAGCAATCTGTGGCTTAATGGGAAGTATACTCTTTTATTAAATAGCCTATTTTAAACTGGCACAAGGTGTAAATGTTTCTTTGAGTTTAGCTTATCATAACTTAGTAAAATAACACTCTTCACAGTGGCATTCCTTGTTTTTTTTAGGAATAATTAGAGTATACATAATGTTATGTACTAAATTTCTTATTTCAAAAAATAATTAATGTACGTAATGTTATATACTCCTAATCCCTAAAATATACATTTTGTACAGAACTTCTTTTTTTAGTAGTAAAGCATTTTAAGTTTTCCTTTTGGTTAATTGGGTTAAGAAATCTCTACAGGTTGATATGAGGGAGTAATTCTCTCTACAGTTTATTTGGAAACAATTTCATGTCAAATGAACAATATTTTCTGGTAAATTCTGGATTGCTATAAAATAAAAGAATCTAAGTCACACATTAAATTTGCTAAGGCAGCAGTGCTATTTTTTGTTTGTAAGAGTATGAATTGTGGCAGTTTATTTTAATGACACATTTTAATTATCTTTAACTGAGTGTTTATTAAAGGGGTAATATAAAGAGTGCAGTGAAGTGATGTGCATACGCAGTACGGGCAATTCATGAAGAAATAACACACTGTATAAACAGGAGTAAGATAGAAGTACTCCAAGCTCCACCCACAATTCAAAAGTAGCTGGAAGTTTTTGCTTACATGATCAGGAATTAAATATTATTAACGATCTCTCTCCTTAAATCTGCATCTGTAGTCTTCAGCACTAATGCCCATCGGCACTGGTAGTGAGGTGTGTCACTGGTGGGTCTGGGAGTGATGGGGACATGCATGCCACCCTTTTCCCCTCCGTGTGGGTGAGGAGAAGAGGAACAGGGGAACTTAGGCTCCCACTGGTGCCTCTCTTCCCTCTTGGGGGCAAGGGGAGTGGCTTGGCTCAAACAGTGTGTGAATTCTGAGCCTGTCCCACCCTCCCCTGCGGCCATTGAATGATTGGGATGAGGACAGACCCCTTGTTTGGCTCCCTCCTGCAGAGATGGGGAGAAGGAAGGAAGGAAGGGTTGTTTCTGCCCTCTGTTGATCTCCTGAAACCATTTTGGCATTGTTTTGTCATGGGGATGATTGCAGGAAACTTACATCTCTCCTAGAGCTATTGCTTTAGTCTGTCTGCTGACACCAGAATGCAGAACTGAAATGAATTGCCGTAAAAGGATGTCTTTTCAATCATAAGGAATAGAAACTTCTTTTCTTAAGTGAAAACTTAAATTTTGCAGAAACAGGAAAGTGTTGGTATGACTCACCAATGATTGGGTTGGTCTGACCCTGTGAGTTTAATGAATCCACGACTACATGGCACACATACAGTATTGGGGGATACAATCTAGAGACTTTGTTTCTGAAATGCAGACTTCCACCACATCAGCTAACACGTTGATGTATATACTCTTTGCCGGCTAATGCCAGAAGATAGTGACACAACCACAAATATTTAATCAGATCTGAATTCCTTCCAGCAGAAAACAGTGTTACACATACATACTACTATTATTTGGCATTTATATTGTGATAACACCTAGAGGCCTGAGCCAGGGCAAGGCTCCATTGTGCTAGGTGCAGTACAAACATATAATGACAGCCCTTGCCTCAAAGAATTTACAATCTGTATCTCTAGGTCGGTGAAGAAAACAGTAAGTGGGCTGAGAGCGGACAACTCAGTAGCAGACAGATTGTGCCAAAACATTCTGCTAAGTTTGCATGCAGTTCTGGCCAGTCAGTAACAGTAATCACAATTGGTCAGCTGGCTAGTCCTTCTCAGATGGCAATACCCTAGCTAGGGTGACCAGACAGCAAGTGTGAAAAATCAGGATGGGGGGTTGGGGGTAATAGGAGTCTATATAAGATCAAGACCCAAAAATCAGGACTGTCCCTATAAAATCGGGACATCTGGTCACCCTAAGTCCCTAGCTAGTATGTTACATGCTTTTCTCAGTCCCATGCCTAAATCTCAGAGCAGTTAATTTCTAACAAGTGAATGTCAGTTTACAAAGAGTACAGCATGGTCATCAACAAAACTGCACATGTTGGGCATCCAAGAAAAAGCGCATGACCTTTCCCCAGTAAAAGTTCTATATCATGTGAAGTAAGAGATTTATGTAGCGGTTTATACCCCTTATTATAGGCCAGTCGCTAGAGGGAAATAGAATCAAACACACTTGAGCAGGCATGACTTTCCATTTAGCAGAACCAATACTTTAGTTACACCTCTGGCAGGAGCAAATATTTCAAACGACCCAATGTGTATTTTCTCTGTGTTGTAATACAAGTTCTGTTATATTAAAAAAAAAAAGTTAGTGCTCACAGGAAAGAAGGTTATGCCTAAATTGTTAAATAATCATCACTTTCACCCTCTGTTTTAAGGGAGTGAATAATTTTGTACAGTACAAATTTAGCCACCTACCATCAAAGGAAAGGCAAACGATAGTTGAACTGGCTAAAATGTTTCTAAACCGCATCAATTACTGGCATCTGGAGACACCTTTGCAGCGAAGATTGAGATCTCCTAATGATGACATTGCTGGCTATAAAGTGAACTATACAAGGTAACTATGTTTATATTCAGTTTTCCCTTTCAGAATATAGGCCCTGATTCTGTAGCTAGATGCACCAACAGAGATTTCTTACAACCATTGTCTTTACCTGTAGACCTACTGGCTTCAATGAAGTTCCATGCTGTCATAAGAGGCCCATGCTCTCGCTTCTATTTACAGAATTGGGGCTGTATTTAATAATTACTCTTAATCTGATTGGATGCTTCGTGGAATGTCAGGCTTCATTTCATGCACTATAAGTTCATGAAGCTTGTTGTTTAAAAACCTTTTTAAAAAATTTAGAAATCTCAAAGCCTCCGTTTCAAACTAAAGTATGAGAAATGTGCAAATTAATACCATCTTTAAAGATTTGAGAGCAAACTGGTTACCTGGCATTATTAGATTCCTTAAAATGAAAATTCATATGTATATTTTCACTACTTCCATCAGAATTCTTAGGAATGACTTATTGGAAAAAACTAATATATTTTAATTTCTGTAAACTTATATTTCTTAAAAAGTAGTATGGTTGCTTTTTGGATTAACAGCAGAGGTGCTACTTAGTCTTCTATAATAACAAATGCTCTAAGGAGGGGGTTAGAAAGGACTGCAGTTCAAGATCAACAGAGCTCTCCATCCTTACACTGATAATCTTAATTTTATCACTTTTACAAAACTTCAATTCCATCAGCTGTATTAAAGAGGAAAGGCAAAAAGTGTTCAGATAAAAATGAATACTCCTAAGTAAATAAGAATCATTGATACCATAATAGACCATTGTATTCGTAGTCCTTATTCCCCCATCCGTGTTGACATATGTTAGCGTGTATAAATGAGGGAGTATGATACCACATCAAACTTAAATCTTGATTATAAAATTAACTGTTATGCTGCTCTACATAGTCAACTTTACTGCTGCTTAACCCCTTCAGTGCCACAATCCATCCCCTGGAGAGATATAAACACAAAATGCTGTATTTTTATATTGGTCTGCTAATAGAGTATAACAAAATCCTTTATGGAATGAGTCACTTGTAAATTAATGGAAAAAAGGAGAATATTAGGATGAGATTTAGTGAGAAAAAGTGACTTGGAGAAAGGGAGGGATGGAAAGTTTAGACAGATTTGGTCAGTCCTAATACAAAAGTGACATTCCCCCTGCACATATGCTATGATAGGGTATGTCTGATATGCTCTCTCATTCAGCAGCAAGAGTGTTCTACAGGGTCTGAAGGTTAGAGAGAGTTTGGGAAGATCATGAAAGGAGTTACCCATTTTTCAGAGAAATGGCAGACCATGCAAGTGCTACTTTGCTATATGTGCAGGGGACCTAACCTGGATTTGTATAGTCATTCAATCTTCTTTTGTTGCTAGTGGTTTTGACACATCAGATTATTCCCAGGTAGAGGTAATTATCTGGCTTTTTTGCTGCAGGTGGCTGTGTTACTGCAATGTTCCCCAGTTCTGTGACAGTCTACCTCGATACGAAACCACACAGGTCTTTGGGAGAACTCTGCTACGCTCTGTCTTTACTGTTATGAGACGGCAACTCCTGGAGCAGGCTAGACAGGAAAAAGACAAGCTTCCTCAAGAGAAACGAACACTAATCCTCACCCATTTTCCAAAGTAAGGAGTAACTGCTCATCTTCCTTTAAGATTGTTAACTAGCAATACGCAATTTTGTCTTGAGATGCAAAAATGCTTGTTAGAACAACTAACTGGTTACATCTGCAACAGAAAGACTATTTACTCCGATGTTCAATGACACATAGATGTTACACCAGCCCTCTGCTGTCACTTGCACTACATGTAATCATTAGTACATTCATACCTTCTAGGTCTATTTAATACAGTGACCGTATCTCTTTGAGATGGAGTTTTGTTTTATACGTGGGGCTGTTTTTGTTGCCAGAGGGGTTGCTCTCACTTTGTACTGGAATTTATGATTGGACACTGTTTCTGTTTCTTTTTCCTTTTCTTTAGACCGCATAAGTATCTAAGGGCAAGTCTACACTACTGCGCTATGTTGGCGCAGCTGCATCGTGTCTGGGGAAGATGTGCTATGGCGATGGGAGAGTGCTCCCCTGTCGGCATAATTACTCTACCTCCGTGTGAGTTGGAAGTTAGGTTGGTGGAAGAGCATCTCCCACTGACATAGCGTGGTGTCGACAGCACTTTAAGTCGATGTAACTTGCGTTGCTCAAGGGGGTGTCGTTTTCATAACCCTGAGCGATATAAGTTACATTGACTTAAGCGGCAGTGTAGACCAGTCCTAAGTAGTACAATAGATTCGTTCTCTATTAGTTTGTTTAGCTCTGCATCTTTCTGTGCTCTCTCAGACAGAAGTTGGTCAAATAAAAGGTATTGGCTCATCTACCTTGTCTCTCTCAGCAAAGAGCTGTCAAATGCTAGCATGGATTAACACTAACAGGAGTAAAGAGCAATATAAACCCTCCTTGGTTAGTAAGGGCCAGATTGTGTTACCTCTTACTCATATTGAATATTACCTTTCATTACATTGAAGTCAGTGGAACTGCTTGTGGAGTTAAGGTATTTCTCAGGAAGGGAAAGGGGATCACAATCTGGCTCCTAAAGTAGGATGGTATTATACTAAATAGGGAGCAGATCTCTGATCAAGAAGGTGCCATGTTTACATAGTTATGGTTCTAACCCAAACTGTACTAGGCTTGGTGGAAATTTAATTTGAAAAGCACTTTTATCTCTGCAACTTCTTGATTTTTCTAAGAAAAGCATGTACAAAAGATGTGTGAGAAGTATGAATGGAATAGTAAACCTTTTATACACTATACTCCTGCTCTGAATTATTTTTCTACTCTATCTCCCTCTGCTACTTAGACTTAGTTCATTCTGCAAGCTACAGTTTAGAATACAGAACTAATTCTTATTTTCAAAGTGACGTTCTCAGCAGTCAAACCCTGTATGGTCCACTTGTACTTTGTTCAACAATGTCTCCACATGTGGTGGGTAAGCACGTGTGCCTTAGAAGCGATCTTTGAGGGATTTGTAATGTGATTTAGTTATAATTATAACATAAGTGTTATAGAGCAACATTTCTCAAATGTGGCTACCCGGGGCTTTTCGTGTGACCACAGCCTCCTGGGTGGTGATGGGGGGGAGAGGCAAAGCAGTGGCCCCTCCCAGGGCTGCCAGTAGGGGTTGGGCCCTGTCCCCCTCTGGAGCCACAAATGCTGGAGGAACAGGCAGGTGGTGGGGCTCAGGCTTCAGATCTGGGGTGGCAGGCGGCAGGCTTCTGCCATGTGGCAGCGGGCTCCATCCCCTGGCCACTGGCTTTGAGCCCTCACTCTGGCCCCATGCTCAACCCCCCACCCCAACCTGTTGCCTCCTCTGGCCCCGGGCTCTGGCTATGTGCTCTGACCCCCAGCCGCAGGGTTTTGGACTCCACCCATGGTGCCACACAGTCCAGCCCTGGCCCCCAGGCATGTGGCAGTGACTGCCGGCCCCAAGCTCGCCACCCCTCCACATTGCCCCTGGCCCCCACTGCGTCCTCCGGCCCTGGACTCTTTGGGCTATGCAGCTGCAGGGCTCTGGTCCCCGGATTCACCCCATATCATCCCTGGCCCCAAGCTGCCTCCCTACCCTCCTCCCTGTCCAGGTCCTAATTTGTCCCCCAGCTTGCCAGGGCTGAGTAAGTCTATTGTGAAAAATGATGTTTGTTTGTTAATATCACTTTTCACTACCTTCCTGCTAGCTAGCAAGTCTGCTGCTGTGAAAAGTGATATTAACAAAATACAAATATCACTTTTCACACAAACGGACTTACTAGCTAGTAAGTCTTAAAAAAATAATCAACCAAAACAAGCAAAAGAAACAGCACCAAAAAGGGACAAGAACACACAAAACACATTATTTGTTTCTATTCTGATTAGGTCCAATAAAGAACAGAGAAAACTGTATGTTATTTTTGTTATTGCCTGCGAAAAAGCCCTACATAGATAGATTACAATGATTTGGACATGTATCTGTGCATATTTATTTGTTTTTCCTAAACTTAATTAAGTATTTTAGGAAAAATTGTCAGAACGGCCACCGGCAATAGTTGCACTCTAGGTCACCAAAAAATTTCTTGAGAGAACCCCTGGGTACATTTACACAGCAATAAAAGACCTGTGGCACAGCTGCTGCTGGCCCAGGTCAGCTGACTCAGCCTTGCAGGGCTTGGGCTGTGGGGCTATAAAATGGCAGTGTAGACATTCAGGCTTGGGCTGAAGTCCAGGCTCGGAGACCCTGTGAGGGGGTGGGGCTTGGAGCCTTGGTCCCCAGCCCAAATGTCTACACTGCTATTTTTAGCTCTGCAGGTTGAGCCCCACGAGCAAGAGTCTGCTGACTCAGGCTCTGAGACTCAGCGCCATGGGATTCTTATTGCAGTGTAGACGTGCCCAGAGGTTATTGTTTTCTTAACCAAGATAATATTGTAATATTTAAAAAAAAAAGTAGGAGGGTTAATTCAGAAGTATTTTCTGAGGTACAAGTTTAAAGTCCTTTTGACACAATGTAAGTATACACATGTTATATCTGTGGGCATCTAGGCAATGAGGGGAGTACAAGGACCATTGTGTACTGGGCAGGTACATACAATATTTCTGACCTATAAACAGCCTAGACTAGACTTTAATTTGTGGTTATGCTCACTGTCAGTGTGACTGAAAAATGGTTGGGGGGGGTCTCAACCGCTTAAAACGTTATATAGCCATTTTCAATTATAGTGGATATCCGCTAACTCCCCATGTGCCGTATATGTGTATAAATGTACTATGTATAAAATACAATGCTGGGACTCAGTCCTCCAAACCCTTATTGAGCAGATTCAATAGATTCATAGATTCATCACTTTGTTTTCTGTTTGTTTTTTTAAAGCCGGAAGCGCTCATTAGATCGTCTACCCTGCCCTCCTGTATAACACAGGCCATTAAATTTCTCCCAGTTATCCTTAGATTGAACCCCATAATTCGTATTTGACCAAAGCACATTGTCCAGAAAGGCATTCAGTTTGGATTTGAAGACATCAAGAGATGGTGAATCCATCACAGCTCTTGGGGCTTTGTTCCAATGGTTATTCACCCACATTGTTAAAAATGTGGGCCTTATTTCTAGTGGCTGGCTTCAGCATCCAGCCATTGGTTCTTGTTGTGCTAAAGAGCCTTATGTACCTGCTATTTAAACCCAATCCAGTCATTAAAACACCACGATCAAGTCACTTCTCAATCTTCTTAACAGAAGTCCTGGGTTCTGTTTCTGGCTCTGCCCCTGACTTGCTGTGTGATCTTGGGCCAGTCACTTTCCCTCTCTGGGCCTCTGTTTCTTCCCCCTCCCACTCCCCGCTTTCTCTCTCTTGTCTATTTAGCTTATAAACTCTTGGGAGCAGGGACTGTTTCTAATTGTGTGTATGTGTAGCACCTAGCGCAGTGGATCCTGATATCACTTGGGGCCTCTAGATGCTAATGTAATACAAATAATAATTATACATTTATAATTATTAATAATGTTTGTTGTTATTACTGAAAAAAGGAAGGACCATAATAAGGGTTAAAACTGGACTGATGTTTCAGGAGGAATGGGTAGCCTTTAATACTCAGTGCTTCTGTAGCAGCTATTGATCTGGAACTTGCAAAGCACGGTGCAAAGGTAGTTAGTCTCATTATCTGCCTATTTTACAGTGGGGAGACTGAGCCACAGATATGGGAAAGGAGGTGGGAAAGCAGAGCTGGGAACTGAATTGGCCACGATGATGTAGGTTCTTATTTCAGTGAGATATCACTTGGGAACTGAGTGGTGTCTGTGTCCACTGCCTAGTGTCTGGGACTGTGTACATGGGCATATCTATATGTGTGTGTGTGTGGATGGGGAAGGTGGTTTGGGTTTTAAACTAATACAATCAGATGGTCTTCCAGCATTAAAACCTATCAACAGTCCAGCTGCATTTACTCCCAAAGTCCTTCTGAAATCTTGTACTTGCTGTGGTTATAGTGGACACTGGAGATGAGAGTAGTTGAGGTTGAAGAAGGAAGGACATGGACTAACAATCGCATCTTCAGCCTTTTTTCTTAGTGCCCTTGGCAGCACTTTACATAGTCAGTATCACTGAATCTCCTGCAAAGTCAGTTTCCCTGTTGTTTTGTGAGGTCTCTTACACCGGGATATGGCAGAGAAAAACATTTACAAACAAAAAATGAGGTGGTAAAACCACAAAATGTGGCAGGGGGACCTTGGGACAGCAGCTGCAACTATTTTTAATCCTCTTTTGAAACTGCCTAGGTTACTGGTTTGACCTTTAAAGCCTCAGGGAAATTCACCCCTGGATCCTGAGTCAGTTTCACTGATTTATCACTCAAATGATCACATTTGATTTCAGCTGGACATTTCACATAAATAAGGATTTGTCTAGAGTGTGTGGTGTCAAGCTTCTGGCCTCTAAAAACCCTTCCCGTGTTTCACAGGATATGACTGCACTGCAGGGGGCGTTGTTCCCAGGATGGGAACGGACGGACAGATAGACGCACACATGCGCACGCGCGCACCCCCCAACCAAGCTAACACACTAAAAGTCACAATATGGCCATGGAGGCATGGGTAGTAGCTCAAGCCAGCCACCTGAGTACAGTGCTGTCTGAGATCCCTGCTGCATGATCTGGTGTCTAGCCTGTGCCATTGTCGTCTCACTGCCTTTTTTAGCACGCTAGTTCAGTGAAAACTTGTGCATGTATGTGTCACAGAGCTAGGAATTCCACGGCCCAGCTTCAGTGTAGACCTATCCAGAGGGTGTGCAGCTGTCTGAGCTATGAAAGGGAATTGATGTAGTGATCCTGTGAAGGCATGCTGGATGTTCTGATGTGTAACACTGAGTGTTATGATTGTGAGACATTCCATAAAAGAGTGTAAATAAGTTCATTTTTTCTAAACATACGCACGAATTTTTTACATGTCATATAAGCAGTAGGTGCAATTACACACTTACATGGAAGTGTTTTCATAAGACCGATGTAAATGGCTAGTGCTATTGGGATTTTTGTACATGAACATGAAAGTAAGAATGCAAACTCATGCTAAATACTAGATTTTTCAGAATTAATAGGAAATAAATTTCTTGCAGTTGCATAAGACCAACACACTCTTGCTTGTCAACACACAGCTTTCCTATTAATGCCCTCACTTGTGCTATGTAAATGTAGTATGCCACCTGTGATCGAAAAAAGTTTTAGTAGAGGAAACATTTGCATCTAGTTAAGGTGTTTAACCTCAGGTTTTACATGTTCATCATGGGTATTTTATTAAAAAAATATTTTAAAAACCGTCCAGCAATGTTCAGTTGTAGAATCACCAGCTTCTCCAGTTTCTTCATTCTGTATTCAAAAGATTTTAATGAAAGTTTTAAATGATTATTCGGAAGGAAGGCCTATCTTCCTTTGGGTAGTAGTAATTCTTTGGTGTTTAATATTGCCTCTATATTTCTACATCTAGGTTTCTATCCATGCTAGAGGAAGAGGTGTATAGTCAGAATTCTCCTATTTGGGATCAGGATTTCATGGTGTCCTCTTCTCGAACTGGCCAGCTAGGAATCCAAACAGGTAATCTGCATTTAGGACAGGGTCGGGGAGAGACTGTATAAAGAACACAATAAATCTGCAAAATCTTCCACTGAGAGAAAATGGTGTAATTGTAAGCAGGCAGTACTGGAAATGCAGATTTATATGGCAGCTTCTGCTGAAACAGAGAGCCTGAATATCTGTCCAGATGTACACAGGAAGCAGTCTCTCTGGTTCCTCATGGAATGATGAAATACTCTCCTCTGCAAAGGCATACAACTGGTGTCTTATCTCAGAACATTTTATATCTTGTTGCTGTAATACGTACTTTAGCTGTCTTGTTTTTTTAGAGCTCCCTCAAGCATTGCCTGGTGTCCATTGACACATCCTGCCCTATACCAGCTGTTCATCAGCTCAGTTCAGAGGAATGCTTTCTCCGAGTCACCGCTCCCCAGAAGTCTACTCATGGCTGTATCACAGAAGCAGCACTTATAAATTTCCGGGGGAATCTGGAAAAGATGTATCTGTTTGTAGAATATTTAAAATCCATTCATTCTGCTCAGTAGTCTGTCTATCTACTAGACTACCAAAGTTAGGGTTGGGGATATTGAAGCATCTGATGTATCTTTTCCTGACTGTCAACTGGGGAAGCATTGTGTGTGTCTGATAATGGGGCTTTTACCACATATTAGGGCCCTTCTATTGGGACAGGCCTGTAACTTTGAGTAATTCCTAGTTTCTAACTAGTATCCAATCATATATGGCATTGCAAGGTTGGGGTGGAAGACCCATGTTGAAAAATATATCTATAAAAATAGGTAAACTGTTAAAGGGCCAAGTGAAATTAGACTAAGCTGTCCCCCACCTCCACCTAATCCATCCTATTTATGACTGGTATAAGAGAGCACTAAATGTATCTTGGTTACAGAGGCCATTTCATCAGCTAATCTTCAGTAAACTTCAAATTTTGACCTATATGCCTCCGGTGTCAAAGTAGCCAGGTTCTTCCCATGTGAATACTTCAGAAAACAATTAAAAGGGTGCCTGTTGCTTTTGAGGACATAACAGTAAGGGTTTACAAAGAAAGAGACTGCATGTGTCCAGTTTCCAAGGAACCTCCTTGTCAGAAAATCATTAGTGGCACTAAACAAATCTGAGCATGTGGCATTAAATATATTTTAGTAGGGGTGGAGAAGTGTGGGGGGTTTATTTTGAAAAATAATTGTATAGCTTTAAGTCGTGCCACCAGAGTAATTTTCATTGGATTTGGTTTGGGTAGCATGTTCATAGAATCATAGCAATGTAGGGCTGGAAGGGATGTCAACAAGTCATCAAGTCCAGCCCCATGCTCTGAGGAAAGACCAAGTAGAATAAGGGAGTGCACTTTAGTGAAATCGTACATCTTTTCCTAGAAGACCCTTGAGAACTAGCTGCTAATCGTTTCTTGACATGGCAGAATGCCAGCTAGCTAGGTAGGTATGTTGAGGAAGCCCATTTTTACTAGCATTTGCACAACACTGCAGAGGAATAAAGCCTGACATTGGCAGTGGAGTAAAATTAACAGTGTAATACAATGGAAAGGTGTTAGAGCTATATTTGTTACCTGGAAGCTTTTAGAAAATATAGTTCATAAATCCCCACCTGCTCACCACGGAATGTGGCTTGCTGTGCAGTATCAAATTTTAAAATACAATAAAAGAAATCAGAATAAAAAACCTCTTCTAAAAATATATACAATAGCATTCTTTACCCTGGTTTTTGATTGTACTACATAACATAGAGTGCTGTTGAAAACCCACTGGATACTCGCTACCAGTGTAACTCTTTGAAGTTGTTTGTTTGTTCTTCCAGTCAGTGTTGTGGCGAATTCTAACGTCTTGAACATTCTTTCTCTTTTATATTGTTGCAGTTATCAGTCCTCCCCCTGTGGCAAGGTCTGTTTCATATAGTGCAAGTCCTTCATCTCTAGAACAACCCAACAGCGGAAGTATGAGTCCTGCTTGCAAAGTTTCTTCTTGCCATGACCCAGCTCTAGGTAACTTGAAAGAAAGTTGATCTTGTCTTCTGTTCAGCCTAATTATCACAACATGGTTTTATGTTGTGTCAAGCCTATAGTTTTCTTTGTTTTTAATAGCTGTGGCATAGCTGAAATCTCCAGATCTTGTTCCTTGGGGGATGGGAAAAAACAAGTCAACTTTAAAGAATCGGTGTCCTTTCTAATGTAGACAAATTATAGCATAGCATTCACCGCATGTTGAACTCTGGGGCATAGAGCCACCCTAATGGAAAGCAAAATGATGCCCAGTTTAGTTCAAGCTCCCAGTTATTTACTAGACCATTGTTTTGTTTACAGACATGATTTAAAACTCCCATGTTAATCCAGAAGAAAAAAATCAAAGGTGACCCAAAATTCTTTTTTGAAAAATGAGGCAATTTTAGGGTCACATGCGTAATGTTCCAAGTAGTAGGAAGCAGAGGGATATCAGCACATAACTGTTTATGAACTTGCTTTTTTCTTGTAGTTTAAAGTCCTTTGAAGTCATGTTACCCGCTTTCATTCCACTGCTGTGCTCCAACATGTATCAGCGTAAGCTATTTGGGTTACAAAATGAGACAATTAAAAAAGCAACAACCAAAAATATTTGCAACACAATAAAAAAAATCTTAACCCAGACCCCTTCCCTTCATATGTTGTCTCTGTGCTCCAGAGTGTTTACTTGAAAGCTGTAACCTCTCAGTGTGATGCTTATTGGGGCATTGTAGCAGAGTGGAAGCCAGAGAACTGTGACCTAACACAAATAAAAGATAAATTTACAATTAGCCATATAGTGGAAAATCTCTGCCCCATGCTATTTGGGAGATTCAGCATTTAACTCATTTTAAAAACAGTCTTCAGTCTGCCTTTACTACATTGCATCTCAGTCTATAATTAACACCAGTGTTGTTTCTATTGTATTTTGATTGGGGGTTTTAATATCTTGGTTTCTTAAAGTTACATATGGTTGAAATATATATACTGTCAGACCAGCTGCACTTTTGTTCCCACAAGGAGTTAAAAAACGTCAATAGTGGATATTTAGTTCTAAGATAGCACAACATGTAAGACATAACTAGCTTCACTTTTATATCAAGTTTTGGATAAAATTACTTGAGTTAATTTTTTAAAGGGAAGTGGATTTAGTGAACTTTTGATGTTTTGAAGAAAATGGCAAAAATATGTACTATTGGTAAGGCCCTACCAAAGTCACAATCCATTTTGGTCAATTTCACGGTCATAGGATTTTAAAAATCATAAATGTCATGATTTCAGCTATTTAAATCTGAAATTTCACGGTGTTGTAATTGTAGGGGTCCTGATCCAAAAAGGAGTTTGGGGGGGGAGGGGTGTCACAAGGTTATTGTAGGGATGGTTGTGTTACTGCTACCCTTACTTCTGCACTGCGGCAGCGCAGCCTTCAGAGATAGGCAGCTGGAGAGCGGCGGCTACTGGCCAGGAGCCCAGCTCTGAAGGCAGAACTGTTGCCAGCAGCAGCGCAGAAGTAAGGGTGGCACGGTATGGTATTGCCACCCTTACTACTGCACTGCTGTGTGCAGAGCTGGGCCCTCAGTCAGCATCTGCCACTCTCTGGCTGCCCAGCTCTGCAGGCAGCAGTGCAGAAGTAAGGATGACATGGTATAGTATTGCCACCCTTACTTCTGTGCTGCTGCTTGCAGGGCGCTGCCTTCAGACCTGGGCACACAGCCAACAGCCGCTGCTCTCTGGCCGCCCAACTCTGAAGGCAGCGCAGAAGTAAGGGTGGCAATACTATGATTCCCCTAAAATAACTTGCTGATCCCCTGCAACTCCCTTTTGGGTTCAGGACTCCCAATTTGAGAAATGCTGGTCTCCCCTGTGAAATCTGTACAGTATAGAGTAAAAGCACACAAAACACTAGATTTAATGGGGGGAGACCAGATTTCACGGTCCGTGATGCGTTTTTCATGGCCATGAATTCGGTAGGGCCCTAACTATTGGCTCATGAGTGTGGGCAGCTTTTCAGAACTTTCCTGTGATTGTGCTAATTCACCATTCACTTTATTGGGGTTTCTTGTCATCCCCAAATGCACATAACAGTGTTAGTACAAGTCTGTGAGGTTGATGTGATTTCAAGATGATGGCAGTACAAATCTCTGAAGAGGACATTGTGATGATGAGAGGCAAAATGGTTTTAATGTGAATTTATGGAGATAAAATAGTGCAAGCAAATGTATGTATGTCCTCAAGTCAGTGCTGACATTCCAGCATAAAGGCAATGTTGCACTGATGATGTTTACATCTGATAATTTGATATAAACAAACATACCAGTGACATTTCTTTCTATTTCTAGGTTTTTTAAAAAAATGAAATTATATACAAGCACCAGAATCTAGGACTAATGTTAGAATGCAAACCAACTAAAGCAAGAACATGGTCTAAGTTGATGATTCATAACCTAGTCCCATAGTGCTTAGACACACAACATGCTGCCAACAACAATAGGAGAAGATTAAAGTGCAGATAAAGGCAAACAAGCAATTATTAAACTGACATCATTGGGGTATCCTCTCAAGGACTTTCATATTTAAGCAGTTAATACTGCAAATCAAAATATGTTTATTTTTTAAATGCCAGCCTTGCAAATGCAGCATGGGACCTGAAAGCTAAGCTCTTTTCTTCCTGTCTGTTACACAAGTAATAGATTATGCAGCTGGAATTTAGCTGCCAGATTTGTGGATGGTACATGAGTGAGAAAAGAATCCAGCTCTGTCTTAAATAGCTATACTGTTTCTAGTGCAGAGTGAAAATTTGTTTTGGTCAGTGAAGCCAGGCAGTGAGCAGCTAGGTTGAGTTAGAGAAGGTGCCATTTTTAGTCACTCCTCATACCATAACTACAGGTTAAATAACAGTGGGAAGAGATTTAATCATTATGGGACAGGTTTGTGGAGAGAGAATTGTTTTCAGTGCTGTGTGCTTTTATTTGTAAAAGTGGCTTCCTGAGGTGAGTATTGCTCAGAGCCATAACTAGGCATTTTAGCGCCTGGGGTGAGCAAGCATATTTGCAGCCCCTAGTGGTAATGCGTGAGGGAGCATATGGGGTCATGTGCACCCTCCCCTCCCCCCCCCCAGATTTCTGCCATCTATTTAACACACAGGTTTTCAAACTGTGGGGCATGCCCAGTTTGAAAACCTTTGGCTCCTTGCAGGAGCTAGTGGATTGGATGCTGGATCCTGCCAGGAGCCTGTGGTGGAAGCTGCCCGGCCCGTTCAGGCTCCTGGCTCTCTGCGGTGTGGGTGCCAAGGTGCTGGTTGGCTCTGCCCTGCCCCCTGGCTGCCAGCAGCAGAGCCAGGAGCACCAGGGTAATGGTACCTGTAGTATGCCCCATCCATATTGAACAAGGAATAGAGTCTGAGATTCAAACTCTGACCTGCACCTTGGCAGTACATTGCTGTGCTCTTTCTGTTGCTAATTTTTCTGCATTTTTAGAACTTTCTTTCATCCTAAACTTTTCAGCTTTTAATAAATAAATGTTTCTTTTCTCAGGTACCCCCCTCTAACCAACTTCTTTTTTTTTTTTAATTAGGCGGCTCTTGGGAACATGAGCTGCCTGCATTAGTTCAGTGGTAGCTCAGATGCAACTTAAGCGTATAGTTTGGTTTCTTAGCAAGACTTGTAATGATTTCCTAGGGCTCTGAGTAATGGATTCATGCCTAGTACAGACTTATTAACATAAAATTTATCACGTCAGTACTGTGAATTGTAAAATTGACTTCTGGCATTGCTGAAAAAGCACCTCAAATCTTAGTTCATTTACAGAAATCAATTACATTAGGAAAGTGATTAACTGCCGGCTTGTACTTGCTTTGATCCACTGCAGCGTTCACTAGGCTAATTTCTTGCTGCTTTTGTCTTATAAATGGAATATGTTCTGTGTCTGTGGCAACCTGTTTGGCCTTTAAATTATCCTTTCTTTTTGTTCTGATTTGATTGTGTAGGAGAGAAGAGAAAGAACACTGAACCTTATTCTCAGGAAGATTCAAAAAGGCCCAGAGTTGTAGGAGATATTCCTATTGAATTGATCAATGAAGTGATGTCAACAATTACTGATCCAGCTGCGATGCTGGGGCCAGAGGTGAGAAATGTAGACCTGGCAGTATTGATGGTTCACTTTTGTAACCATTACAATACAAATAGGATAATATAAACTACTAGAATTTAAGGATCCATTATAATTATCATGCCTTGTTTCTCTTTACTTAACATGAAGGAAAATATTTGGTCCCTTTCTCAAATGAAAGGCATTGTTTGACAGAACAATAAATAGAGAGTCAAAAAAAATCTGTTATGTAATATGTACCGCTTACAAAGACACTGATACCAGTGGTAGCAAAGAAATGCTTCAGCAACTCAGATTGCTCACAGCTTGTTTTACAAGGTACTTTTACTGCAGAGGAGTTCTATAATACTTCATTATTAATTGCAGATGTTTCCTATTTTCTCTTGTTACTTTAAGACATGGGTGAAGTTAGTACAAATCTTGTAGCAGAATATTAGATTCAGATTTGAAACTTCCGCCAATCACAGCAGGGCCAATTTTCCTTTAGTGAATAGGTAGATGTGCTGAGGCTCAAAAATGAAACAACTTCTTTGCTTTTTCTCCTATAGCTTTTTCCTTAACTGAGGGGGGACCCGGGAGACTGAATTGTATTCTACCCTTTTTCTACATTAGCATACACACCACAACATTGCACACATTTTTGGTTTGCATTGACGGCTCTTCCTTCTCCTCATTCTCCTCCTGATTATGTTTTGCCAGTCTTTCATATTTGCCAAGTTTCGCAGAAGATTTGGAGCTTTTACAAGGTTCTTACCCAAATTTTGTAATCTGATTGATGGGTATGTTCATTGTGAATGTTGGAACAATCAGGACTCAGGGCCTGGCAGTGACTGGATGCTCAGCAGCTAAACTTTGCTCTGGAAAGCAAACAATGCATGGAAGTCTGGTCGAGTGCAAAATAAAAGTTACTGTGGGCACAACTGTAATTGGTGACAATCCTATGTCTGTAGTGTGTTAGTTCCAACTATGCAAATAAGTATGTGGGTTTTCCCAGACAGCATTAGAAATATTTTAGTATTCAAAAACTTTCTTTTCTTTTCTTTTCTTTTCATCACATTCTAAAGGATAGGTGGTTGGGAGTACTTCAGGCTTGTTTACTATGAGTAACTATGATGAGCTTTCATTACCTGTTCATTTAATTCACCATGATAAAGCTAAAAATTTAAAAACAAAATATAGCCACAATTTTAATAGGACCCACAAAAAGTATTTTTTCCAGTATTGCTAGAGTAGCAATTAACAGATACTATTTTCAGACTTCCTCAGTAGATGCCAATGTAAAAGCAAAAACGTTTGGGCATGGTAAGGTGTTATACAAGTAGAAGTTGCTAAACAAATTGGCTGTATTAATTTCCACTCTATTCAGATATAGACACACAATTGCCAGATTTTAGAAGCAAAATTAGAAGGAAATGAAATGTTGTTTTCAAATTCTTAAGATAGTTGTGTAATCATGGAAAGTAATAAAATCAAAACTCTGTCAGGCTTATTGGCAGAGTTACTTTTTATTTAATACACAGAGGCAGCTCTGTTTGTAAAAGGATGAATGGGAGACTTGGAACATTTCTTGATTGTCCTGTTGATAGATGTGAAATTAAGACAATATCTCCTCAGACTCTCTCAAATGTATTTTTGTTCCCCTCTTGCACGACACAGACTAACTTTCTGTCGGCACATTCAGCCCGGGATGAAGCAGCAAGACTAGAAGAGCGTCGGGGAGTGATTGAATTTCACGTAGTTGGAAATTCCCTGAACCAGAAGCCAAACAAAAAGATTATGATGTGGCTAGTTGGTTTACAGAATGTATTCTCCCATCAGCTACCCAGAATGCCAAAGGAGTACATTACACGCCTGGTTTTTGATCCGTTAGTATCTTCTTTCTGATGTATGAGAGTCTGTAATGTGCGGTAGATAGACAGGAAAGGATCAATTTACAGAACAAAAAGGACAGAAAGCATGTCTGTTCTATGCTTGCTTTATTATTTCAAACAGAGATTGAGCCTGGCAAATATATCGGGTTGCTACTTTCCAAATGTACTGAATATAGATATCATCAGAAGGTGTGAGAAATCTGGAAATAATCTTTATTTTTGCTGTTATAAAAGTTAAATTAATAGCACTGGTTATTGGCTAGTGCAGGGAATGGATGCAGTGCAGATTTTCCAGACCTTGAAGTTTGCAATAAAATTCTTGAACCTTGCCATAAACAGTTATGAAAGGTTTACTGATGGCAGTCTTGTCCTTTTAACTGCTAGCACATGGTGTAAGTGCTGCTGAAATGGATATTTCTTCTGGTTTTTGCATACTTTTGAGAATAGGTGCTTAGAAATACCTATAATAATTGAACAGGAGTACTTGTGGCACCTTAGAGACTAACAAATTTATTAGAGCATAAGCTTTCCTGGACTACAGCCCACTTCTTCGGATGCATCCGAAAGCTTATGCTCTAATAAATTTGTTAGTCTCTAAGGTGCCACAAGTACTCCTGTTCTTTTTGCGGATACAGACTAACACAGCTGCTACTCTGAAACCTATAATAATTGACTGCCTGATCACCTATGCTGGAAATTGATCACTTAAGTTATGTAGAATGCACACATGGAATCAGGCATCTGGTAGTAAAGGCTGAATGTCCTGAAGGTCTGTTAATCTCTTATTTAGCCAGGGTAAAGTCATGATAAGAAATGCAACATAACTGTATAACTTATAGTGACAAAGGCAAGAAAACTCTTTGAGGCTTTTTACAGTAGATGCAGAACATGATGTTAGTTAAATCAGCAACTGTTCTGTAGATACAAGCAATTGGTTTAGACATTTATAATTGCTTTTGGAAAGCAAAGAATAAATTTCTGAGGGAAAGATGGCACCTGTGCTATGCCCATGAACTAAGGCTGTCATTATTTTATGCATTCAGAAAACACAAGACCCTTGCATTAATAAAAGATGGTCGTGTGATTGGTGGTATCTGTTTCCGGATGTTCCCATCTCAAGGATTTACGGAGATTGTTTTCTGTGCTGTGACTTCTAATGAACAAGTCAAGGTAAAGACAATATTAGAAGTGGATTTATTGTACAGTTGATTAAGTCTATTTGAGTTCTGCGGGGCCAGAACTCACTAATGGATCATAGTCATAATTTTAGAATCATCTTCTCACTTCCCTTTCCTGTTCAGGAATACTTGGCGATATATTTAATACACAAAGCAATTCAACTGCCTAAAAATGTTATAGATCTGAGGACCACCCCCTTCAGAATAATTAAAAACATCTTCCATCAACACACTAATCTGTTGGCTCCCGTTATTGGGCTCTTTACTCTGTAGTCTTCACTGACTGGCCTTATATCAGCTTATTTTAACATTCACAGTTGAATGAAAATGGGCATTCTGCTTGTGAGGCAGTAATGCTATGGACCACAGCCTTAAATCACTTCAATTAACAATACAGTTTTTAAAAAGTGGGCACATTCTTGCATCTGGCATGCTGTATAATTCTACCAGTGTGTACTTGAAGGGTATTTAAATGTTAGGCCATGTCTACACTATGGGCATTATAGTGGCACAGCTAGGATGCCGTAACTATGCTGCTGTGGTACCCATAGTGTAGACGCCTCCTAGAGTGACAGAAGGGGAGTTTCCATTGCCATAGACACTCCACCTCCCCAGTGACGGTAGCTAGATTGATGGAAGTATTCTTCTGTTGACCTAGCTATGTCTGTACCAGGGGTTAGGTCAACACAGCTATGGAGCTCAGGAGCGTGGATTTTTCGATGCCCCCGAGCGCCGAAGCTATATTGACCTAAATTGCCTGAAGAATGAACCTCTCTGCTTAAAGAATGAAGAATGTAAAAGTACAGAACCAGATTTCCTTTTAACACAGGATTTCAGGTGAATCAAAATTATGGCTGTTCGATTTCAACCTCTTGCCTTTAGATGGTGCTGTAGCTGTATATTCAGTCAACTGTGTTTATAGATGAGAATGAAACTAATTTGGAGTTCACATCACAGAGTTGGCAGAAGTTATGTGCTACATGCAGGCTCTTGGAAACAAAGAGCCAGGGTGGAGGAATAGCAGAGTGGGAGTTGAATGCTTTTACAGCCTTAAGTATCTTCCCTCAGTCTTGGATTCACTAAACTCCAGATTTAGAGAGAGAGATTCACTCACTCTCTTAGCTGGCGGTCTGTTACAAGGGCATTCATCCAGCATTTCAGCAGATTTGAACAATAAAATATAACAGTCCAGACATGTATATTTCTAAGACTAAATAAATAGAAAAATGTGTGTTCAGTGTGTCATGGCTTTTGCTGTTTTAGTACAAAGTTGTGCTGACACACTTTGTGTAACAGTTCTGCTGGGGTAGCCTTTCAAAAACCAAACAAAAAGGCCAACTGTGAAAAGTAGTTGCTTAAACAATACATGCATGAGCACTTTGGTGCACAATTATCAATTTTACACTCTTGGGTGCCTGTTAACATACATATATATTTGAGATAACTACATCTGAAAACTGGGCTTCCTGTGTTCCTTTCTGTGGGAGGTGGCCAGCGCCAGCAGCTCACTCAGAAAATGTTTACAAATGGATCTTAGGAAGTGTTTTTCAGCAAGAAGAGGCAATCTTTATGAACTTTCAGATAGCTGGACTAAGTAAAATGGAGGACAATTTTTTTTTTAAATTTAGCTTTTGAAAGTTGAAACAGTTTAGAAGTAGCTGCATGTGACATCTATGTACAAAATGTGCATTGTAGCTTGCATGTCTTAATTTCTCTGTATGAATATTCAGCTGCAGAAGTTTTTGTGAGAATGAATACAATTTGAATAAATGAAGAAATAAATTTACATAAAATAAGATAGCTAAATAAAAAATCATCTCTAGGACAGAATATTCCAGGTATATGTAATTGCCACTATCCTTATCAGAATTACTTAAAAAATATTCCTTAAAGCCTCAGATGTGACATTTGGTTGGCTGGCAGACAAAATAATTTAGAACTCTTGCAATGGGTCACTAAACTTGTGACCAGAGAATGATGGGCACTGAAAATGTCATAGTGTATGTCTATAGTGCATTTAAAAACCCGTGGCTGGCCCATGCCAGCTGGCTTGGGCGAAGGGGCTGTTTAATTGTGGTGTAGATGTTCGGGCTCAGGCTTCAGCCTGGGCTCTAGGACCCAGCAAGGTGAGAGGGTCCCAGAGCTTGGGCTGCAGACAGAGTCTGAATGTCTACACTGTGGTTAAACAACCCCTTAGCCTGAACCTTGCAAACCAGAGTCACCTGGCATGGGCCAGCTGCGGGGGGATAATTTCAGTGTAGACAGACCCATAGTCTTTAACTTACTGTTTGGATTGTTCTGCTACAGAGAAATAAGCTTGACTAGCACTTACATCTCTAGTTTTTAGGTAAAAATGATTTTTCATTACATTTTTATCAAGGTTTCTCCTATTTAAATTAAACCCTTGTGAATTTAGAATTTGAACACTGAAAATCTCTTTATGGTGAGCACATCGTAGAATTCTAAAGGACTTTTGGGACCCCTCAACAGTCCGTCAGTTGTCAAATCACGTATTTGATACCTGTCATACTCTTGGAAGGGTGAAACAAGTATCTTAGTAGCTTACTTAAATTTCAGAAATATGCAATTTAGGCCATAATCTGGGGTTGTAATTTGAAATGTGAAATCTGTAAAAGGGCCCCAAACTTTTAAAGGGTAGCCACTGAGAATAAGTTGATGCACAGGTATTATACCCCACAGTGACAGGCTTTTCAAGCATGTGCCATTATTAAGTATTCTGTATTCAATTTCCAATATTTATTTATTCCTGATATAATTTTGTTGCCGTCTTCCAGAGGCTATTAAAGATAGTGAATGTTGTACTTTCCATTTTGTAATTTATCTTGTGTCAAAGCATAAGAAGTCTCCCAACCCTCCAATGAAATAAGGAAACCCCAGATACGTTTCCCAGACATTTTTAAAGACTCCAGTTTTGTATCCATTGCCTCAATAATTGCAACATAAGCAGGAATGATTAATTCAGTTACATTGTGCGCAGTTAACATAAAATACTCTGTCTCATTAGTGGGTTTAGTGTGTATCAGTTCTTTTTCATCACAAGAGAAAAAGAATAGGACCGTTTAGAAATGTAAATAGCGTATTTATTTTCTGTAGGATTATTCACTTTTAGCTACATTATTGCATAATTCTATTTCTGAATGAGATTGGGAATTGTTCTATTTGGAGTCAGAGGACATCTTTATTCATTGTTTATTAATTTATATTGTGGTAGTGCCTAGAGACCCCAATCAGAGATCAGGCCT
Organism: Malaclemys terrapin pileata; assembly: GCF_027887155.1. NCBI lineage: Eukaryota > Metazoa > Chordata > Testudines > Emydidae > Malaclemys > Malaclemys terrapin. The sequence goes on along the minus strand of NC_071506.1, from coordinate 219,818,358 downwards.
CCACTGGGCTCGGTGCTTTGCACATATAATAAAAAGATGGCACCTGCCCCAAAGAGCCTACAATCTTAGCATGTGATGAAAAACAACAGGTGAGTAAAACGAACAAGCAGAAGGGTAAGAGGACAAGGTAGCAATGAAACAATCATGATTACCATAATAAACAGCATTCTTAGTACATCAACTGCCTAGCCATTACAAAGTGTTTTGTAAGTGACATGACCAAAGTAAGTCTTAAGGAAGAATCTGTTTCTCAGATACATCATTGTAGCATCCGAACACCTTTAGCTTTGTTAGTCCCCAAGGTTGTGACTCTATATGTTGTATTTAAGTTAAATATCAAGTATATATAGATGTATTCACCTTGAATTACAACTACCTGAAAAAATTACCTCTAGATCAACACTCTACTCCCCAAGAGAGTTGAAGTTGTTTCTTTTAGATCAAAAGTGAATCAATAACTAGAAGCTATGACATTCTGTGTCCTCCATTGGGTCACAAATGTGACCTTCCATGTATTTTAAATAGTTCAGTCTTTAATCCTCTCTAAATTACGAACCTGAGGTCCTTGAGTACAGCTCTGGAGAAATACTCCCTTCAAAGAACAGCCTTCCCTCCATAGCTTCTAATACACATAACACCAAAAAGGTTTTCCTCATGAGATGAATTTCCTTAACTATTTCCACATAGGGTTATGGAACTCACCTAATGAATCATCTGAAAGAGTATCACATCAAACATAACATTCTCAACTTCCTCACGTATGCAGACGAATATGCAATTGGCTACTTCAAGAAACAAGTAAGTCAGCCCAAGAAAAGTCTTCAGACAGTTTAAGACATTGAAATGTAGAAACACTACGGCCGTGTCTACAGTTACAAGCTTACAACTGCACAACTGTTAGAGGATTTGTGTAGCTGTGTTATGCTGATGGCAGAAAGCTCTCCCATTGACATCATAAAACCAGCTCAACAAGTGGTGGTAGCTGTGTTGGCGGGAGAGCTTCTCCTGCCGACATAACCCTGTGGACACGAGCACTTATGGTGGCAAAACTTGTGGCACTTGGGGGTGGTTTTTTTGCACCCCCCGAGTAACAAAAATTTTGCCAACATAAGTGCTAGTATAGGTATGGCCTAAGTAAAATGTATTAGCAGCTGTGTAAAATGTGTAGTGTCTTTTTATTTTAATGTACAAAATATGTTCTGTGTTAGTCAAAGTTAAGGTACTGTCTTTATAGAACAGTTTATTTTGAAGGAAAAATGTGAATATATTTGCAGATTACATAATACTCTCAATTAAGTGTTTAAACAAGTCACAGCTGAACTTGGTTAAGATAAATTCAGACTTTCTGATTTCCTAATTGTATGTTAAAAAGCTGTTACTAGTTGCATGCTCTTAATAAATCACTGTTTTTGGAAGGAGTTTGAGGTAGGACAGATGTATGTGGGAATACAGTATTCTTACCACACTGAACAGAAATAGATTTAGCGCCTTATCTTGTATCTCTTTTGTGCTCACAAATCACATAATCACAGTGAGTTATGCCAGCAGAAAATTTTAGTCTAGTGTATGGTGACTTTGTGTTTTAATCTTACTTTGATCCTTCTTTAAAATACATACTAAATAAGGAGTCAGTTCAGCACTGAAGCACCAGTCCTGTTTTGGGTCTGCTACCATGGACCCATACACAGTTCTGTTAACTTCAGTGTGAATCCATGTGAGTGTGAATCCATGTTATCACAGTCCCAAATGCAGAATTGCACCCCTATATTGGCAAATTTAAACAAAAACAAGTCAGATTCCGCTAGTCTAAGAAAATCCATAAGGAAGTGGCCAAAGGGGAGAAAAACTTCCCCCCTCATTGTTTCATCAGAGAATTGTGGGGGTTGCCCTCCTATAGTATGTGTGGGTGTGGTGGGGTGTTCTGTCCCCAGTCCCTGCAGATTTTATGAGATCTGTATGCTGTAATCTCTGGAACTTTCTTTGGTTTTATATTTTGTTTTTTATTTTTTGCACTTGATTTTTATGGGGGAGGGGGGTTGGCTGATTTGGTTTTGTTCTTTTGGGGCACAATGCAGCAGCTTTACTTAGGGAAAACTTTCATTGACTTCAGCAGAAGCCTTGCCTGACTAGTGACTGCAGGATTGAGACCCTTTAATGTAATGTTGAAATAGAGCTGAAAGTTGCCTTCATACTCATCTATAAACATCTTACTTTGAATAAAAAACTGTCTCCCCACCTCCCCCACAACATAACTGGTTACATTTTGGAGTTTAGTTTCTACTCCTGATATGGGCCATGAACCTGCATGCGAGTAACTGACTACTTACGTGTAAAGCTACTTATCTTCTAACTAGGGCCGTGGTCTGTAGCTCTTTCTTTATATTTTTGGTGTTTTGACAGTGTAATGAATCTGATTGTAATTCATAATTGGTTTTTCAAGTAATGTGAATGTAAAAAGAAAATTGCATTGTATCAATTTGAGTTTATCATTTCTTAGGGTTTCTCCAAAGATATTAAAGTACCAAAAGCAAAATATGTTGGCTATATCAAGGATTATGAAGGAGCCACTCTAATGGGATGTGAATTAAATCCAAGGATTCCCTACACTGAATTTTCTGTCATCATTAAAAAACAAAAAGAGGTAAATAATGAAATAAGATATTGTTTAATATTAACACTGTTTTAAAAAACCTACACATTTAAAATGGCTTATATAAATATTTCTAGAACACTTTAGTCATCACTCAGACATCTATCCCCTTTAATGCCCATATCTGGTATTCAAAATCTCACACAAGCCATTTTTAAAATTAATTAAAACCTATATTTTATTCTGGCCTTAAAATTATCATAAATTTACCATCTCTCAGGCATAAATTCTCCTTTCCTACAGTTAACATTGAAAAAATTATTGATGTATTACTGATGTCACAAAATGAAATTACTCATTCTGGGTGAGCAGGTGTGTGAAATGTTGAGGTTGCTTTAATTATTTTTCAACTGGTTTTTTTTAAGTATTTGATTTACATAATCATTATTGCAGCATTCATTAATGGTAACTTTGAGTGGAAAGTTCTTATTTATATCCTTTAACTAGTTCACATTTTTTTCACACAAAGATCCTGGTCCAGCAAAACATTTTAGCATTAAAGTGACAGTTAAGCACATGCTTAAATACTTTTCTGAAATGTGGTCCAGCTGGGTAGCCGATGAAACAGAAATGTTCACAAATACGTTTCTTTAAAAAGCACAAGGCTACTGGGTCCTTCTGTGATGGAGTCAGATCTTGTGATTTCAGTTTTATTTTGTAAAATAGTGTTTGTGTCAAGCAGCCATTTCCTTTTAACCGGAGAACATCCTGACTGAACAACAGCCTGCTCTGTTTGACAGAAGCTGTTTCCTATATTAGTCTTCCAAGTTCCAGTTGCTATTAATTGCATTACCTCAAAGGCAGAATTATTTTAAAAGATGAATGGAAAATGCAGTCTGTTCTTAGAGAACAGAGTCTCAAAACAACTGATTCTGGCCTTCATTTTTTTAAAAATCTCTCCTGATGCCTGTGTGTGTTAAATCTCACACACATTCTGTCTCTCTTCCTTTTACTTTCTACAGTTGATGCCAAGTAAAACAACTTTTTGTAAAAAATTCAGTCTTTCTGAGCACATTAGGTTCCTGGACATCATTTAGAAACCAAAGTTGACTAAAGTTGCATGTGTACTTAATAGCTAATTTGGGGATCCTTCAAGTACTAAAGCTTGTAATATATCTGTAATAGATCAAAATGAATGGAAATTTAATATCTAAATCATGAAAACATCGTAGTTTTTTCCTTACCATTGTTTCTTCCTTTATGTGTGTATTTAAGTATAAGGAAAGATAACGTGAATAACTATAGTCATCCCATCTGATTGTGGTAGTATATTTCGTGACATTGAACTACCTGTATCTATTTAGATTTCTCTCACGTTTTGCCCTTCTGAGCAAAAAGTTCTTCTCCGCAGTAGCTAACTTTCAGCATCTCAGGGCAGCTTGAATTTGACACATATGCTGTGTCTTGCAAAACATATTTTTGAGCTAATCAGGCAGCCAGATGAAATTTCAGATTTCTTCTCAATGTAGGTGTCTGTAGGCTATATGCTTTTTTTCTCCCTTCAGAAAATTGAGCCCAAGGATAAAATTTTCAAAAGCTCCTAAATACCATTTTCAAAAGTTACCTGATCTGCACACAGATTTTGTACTGATTTCTGTTAGAGGTGTGATCTTTTCCCCCCCAGAGTAGTTATGCTTGAACATCTCTGGTGTGGGTGCAGTTATAATGGTATAAAGATGCCATATGCCAGAATAGCTTATTCCCCTTCCTACATGGGGATAAACTATTCCAGTATAAGCACCTTCATACCGGTATAATTGTAGCCATACAACAGGAGTTGTACTACTTTATCTATACCAGTATTGTTAAAGTATACAACTTTTGTGTGTAGATAAGCCATTAATCACCCTTAAGCTTATTTTCAAAGCTGACTTAGACACTTAAGTCATTTAGGTGCTTCTGAAAATTTTACCCCAGGTCTGGTTGCTTAGTTATTTTATGTGTTTTTCACTAATCACCTTTGTTTAAAATGTTTCAAAGGAAGTTGAAGTGTCTCAGTTTGAAATAGTTTGAAATGCTCCATATCCTGATTTTTCTAGTTCTATCAGCTTGTACAGAATTTAAGCTCCCATTTAAAGAATTGGGTTGCACTCCTCCGGCTGCAAAGAAGAAGGTTCTGAATGTGAACCAACACACTGCTGTCTGGCATAGTCTGTAAATAAAGAAAAAACAATAGTTCTGGGAGGTATGAAATATCCCATCACCTTGATGACTTGTTGTCTTTGAAGTCTAATTAACATGCTTAAATGTCAACATTAACCATTCCACCATTCATTTCTTCTGTAACATCCAGTAATTTTGGGATTGTGGGTGGAGTGTGAGGATATCACCACTTCCTTCTAACTTGGCTTTTGCAACATGCTGGTGGATTAAGCCTCTGGTGTAGCCCGTACTGTAGTTCTTTGGCATTTTATCAGGTGTGTCAAAAATCTGAATTTTTTTGAGAGAAAAATAGTAAAGGATGAGTCTTTAGAAATCCCAGGGGGAGGGAGGGTGGTGCTGGTGGTTTTGTTTTTGAAGAAAATTCTCTTCCCCCATATTAAAGGAAAACTATTGTAATGTAAAAGATATTGTGATTTCCAACTAATTAAAAAAATAAGTAAATAACCAATATTAAGTGTCCTAAATGCATAAAAGAACAATTAAACAGGAAGCAGTCATCTTGACCATGACATGTTTGAGAGAAAAAGCATAGCTAAGCATTTTAATGTACATCAAGAGCAGAAAACCAAATTACTTTGAACTGAGGTAACCAAACGGAAAAAAATAAAATAGAATTTATCTTCCAATTGGGGCAGTTTCCTGACTTTTTATGCATTCAGATTTTGAACTGAATTTGTATCTCAATCCATATAATCAATCTGGACTTCCTGGGGGGGTGGAGGGGGGGAACATGGCTAAAATGGCAGCTCTCATTAACGTAGAAGCACCTTCCACAGTTTGAGATTTTGAAATGGAACAGGTTTTTCTAAAATCTGGAGTATAAACAGTATTCTCATTTAGTAAAATATTTGTTGACTGGGTCAATCCTGCGTTCTTTATGCACCCAAAATGCTCACTGATTTTAATGGGACTCTGTGAGATCAGGGTCCTGTTATGTTTCTCACTGCCACAGTTTTCTTTAATGTCCTACCACTTTGCCTTTGAGCCAGTCAACTACTTTCCTTGACTTTCAAAACTAAAACTGTCTCCCCTGCCTTCTCTGCAATATTATTACAGATCATTAAAAAGCTGATCGAAAGGAAACAAGCGCAGATTCGAAAAGTCTATCCTGGCCTTTCCTGCTTCAAAGATGGAGTACGACAGATTCCTATAGAAAGCATTCCTGGAATTAGTATGTACCAACCTCCCTTTATAAATGCGGAGCTACATCAAAACAGCCAAGGCCCAAGTTTAGAGAAATTTGAATTTGCCAAGTATTGTCTTTTTAATAGGATTCAATTATCTAGGTTTGTTAATCTGATATAAGACAGGCTGGATCTGTTTCTAGTACCATTATTCACTTCTGGCTTAGAGACTTCCCTAAGGTATTCTGGTGTAGTGCTTCTCTACATACATTTATTTAATTCTGCCCCCTTTGTTTTGCTTCACAGTGCAATCGGCATTTTCCCTCTGAGTTCATCTTACGTTTACAATCCTAGACCGCAATACAGTTCTGTATTAAATAGATACTTATTTGAATCAGGGCACAACAATGCTACAACCAATTATTTTTTCAGTTGTCTGTGTAATATATTTTATGTCCATAGGAAATTATTGTGTTGAATCATTTTTACATCTATTTTCTTTACATAGAAGAGGCTGGATGTAATGATAAAAGATGGTAAAGAATTTTTAAAAAACAGTGCATTCCTTGTAGAGCATGTTACAGCATACTTGAGTGTGGTATGTAGGAAATTAGATTGGGTGGGAGCTAGAGTGCTGTAGTTTTATTAGGATTAGTCTTTAGAAAGCTTTTTATTGAGGGAGTACTGTAATTTTATTAACATTTTAGATTCATATTAATTTCAACCTGAAGTAGTTCTCATGTAATGTTTAATTTTGTTGGTGTGCAGGAGAGACTGGCTGGAAACCAAGTGGAAAAGAGAGAGGGTAAGTACTGCTTGGACAAAGGATGATGATGAAGCAGTTTGGGAATCCTTTGAGAACAAACGTCTCTAAACTGAGTAGCTTTGAAATATTTCTTTCCATCTATCACAAAACGGAGATAAGGAATCTGCTGTAGAATAGCTCTTGGGTCTTATTTTTCCATTAATGATAAAATGTTTTAAATTTGTGAGTTGCTCTTATGTAAGATGTAGCATTGTAGAAAATGAACATAAGAGATAAAGCTTATCTTCTTTGTTAATATTTTCTTTCAAGTAAAGAACCCAAAGATCCAGATCAGCTTTACAGCACATTAAAAACCATCCTGCAGCAGGTGAAGGTGGGTATTAGTTTTAGTTTACCTACTTCAAAGATTTTGAAATGATTTCCAATATGGAGTTTCCATATTAGATACCTTACTTTTTTCTTTACCAAAGAGCCATCAAAGCGCTTGGCCCTTCATGGAACCTGTGAAGAGAACAGAAGCTCCTGGATATTATGAAGTTATAAGGTTTCCCATGGGTAATGCCATTAACATTTTTAAAGTATAAACTTAAAGATCTCTCTAGCTGGAGACATGTGAGACAAGTATAATCATCAAGATTTATTGTTACAAACATTTTCTAATGTATTGCTTGCAGTGCGATAGTTTGCAATTCAGCAGTGGCAAAAATATATTGCTATCAGTTGAAATGTATGAATAGCTTGTAACCTCAGTGAAGCATCTATATTATGTACTCCTGTAAGAAAACACAAAATATTACAGTACCTGAGAGGATCCCACCAACCTCTTAACCGGGTCTGTCCCAGCATCTTTTAGCTGACTGTATGGGTTAAGAGACCTGTGAAGATATGATCTCACATGAAGGGTAATTTGACATTGCATATTTTGTTGTATATTTTTATCTAACTTGTTAAAAAACCCAGAGACAAAATTTCCAGACTCACCTAAGTGACTCAGAAGGCTAGGTCCTATTGTCTGGCTGTGCTGGAAGAAAGACAGGAGGCAATGGGTGTGGTTCCATTAGGCCAAAACTTCATTCATTTGAAATATCTGGGAGTACCCGGCAGTAAATTGTACAGTGAACCCATTCTTTCCTTAGTCATTTCCACATAATACCCAGGCATCATGCTGCTGGGACTTCTCCACTCTCCCCTCACCTGAGGTGAAAGGGAGTTATGAAAGGAGGGAGGTCAAGATATGCAAGACAAAGGAGCCTCAAACCCCCTTCCTCAGCTCCCTTAAGGGGTGCTTTCCTTCAAACCCTTTTCTAGTCCATTTTATCCAGTAATTGTGTCCCTTCCATACTGATTACCTGCACTTGACATCTGCTCAGGGCCGGCGCAACCCATTAGGCAACCTAGGCAGTCGCCTAGGGTGCTGCGATTTCGGGGGCGGCGACAGCGGCGGTATTTCGGTGGCAGGACCTTCCACCGCCTCTGTGGGGGGGGCCCCGGCATTTCGGGGCGGGACTGGCGGCACTCCTGCATCTGCTGCAAGTTTTATGTACCAGGTTGCAACATTATAACTTACCCCCTGTGCCCCGCTGGGTCCCAGACCTGCTGTGGGGAAGGCAAAAAAAAAACAACCTACCATAAAAGAGGGCTTCTCTGCGACTGGCTGGGTATAAATACCTCCTCCCCCCCCCCCCCCCACTTTTCTGGTCAGCAGGAAGGGCAACAGAGTGACGGTCTCTTGACTTGGCCCCAGCTATGTCCTGCCCTCCTGTCCATCCCTCCTCCTCCTCACTCATTTAACTTGTAATTTAAATTTAAATCAAGTGCTTGTTTCAGTTTAAGCTCAGCACATGTGCTAATTATCATAACCAGTCTTACAACATTTTTATTTTGAGATCTTGAAAATCACTGTGTGTGTTTTCTATGGCCCAGCTATTGTTCGTGCTTCTATTGCAACACAACTGCTAATGAGAAAAAAAATGAATTTTTACTTTGCTATGCTGTACATAGTGATTCCATCCTGTTCTAAACAAATGCTTATTTGCTTTCTAGCACCACAGAACTAAAACTGAATCAAACTCTGCCTTCTTTGCCTTACAAATCATTCCTCCCTCTCTTACTGCTTCCAGTCATGGTATTTTCTCTTGTGATCGGAGAACAAACACAACTTAATTGAGGCCACTGTCGGTATCTCTGTGAATCAGTCTGTAGGGCATAGAAAACCCTCTGTTCGGCTACACCGAAAGGACAAGAAACACTGGATGTGGTTTAATTTAGGCTGCAACTTTATTATTAACTGGCTGGGTGCACCCAGCAGATAAAAGTGTAGTGCAGGTAACTCTGACTATTTCAATATCTACATAGGGTGGGGTGGGGAGGGCTTCCGTCAGCCACCCCCCTCCCCCTGCTTTCATCTTTCAGCTGGCTGCTGGGTCCTTACCATCCTCCCACCTCGAATGAGGGTTAAAGTGGGCTCTAAGGGGTGCGGGTGTTGGCTCCCTGCCATGCCAGTCAGAGAGTAAAAGTGGGCTATCAGGGCGGGGAGTGGTTGGCTCCCTGTCATGCCAGTCATAGGCGCCTCCCCTTCTGCTCCACCCCCGTTTCCACTCCTTTAACAAACACCTCCTTCAAATCCTTTACCAAACCATAGATCTGATCACTGTATTCCTTCCCTGCAGAGTACGTGCACTGGACGTTCGCCCCAGGCTTACAGAATGAGTTGTGACATCACAGCCTAACTCCTGTTCTATTCTTACTTCAACTAAGGTCCCCCCCGCCAAGAACGTGCTGTGGGGAAAGTGAGTCCCCCCCACCACTCTGTCTTGGCCAATCTGGTGGTGAGGGAAAAATTCTTTCCCAGCCCTCCCGCCCCTGTCTCACAAAAGATCCTAACCAAACTTGGTACCACTTTTATGGCTGGGAGGGTGGGTGCTGCTCTGCCTGGTCCAGATAAAAGAGAGCTTTTCCTGCTTGGCTTGCATCTATGTACTCTCTTCCCCCCCCCCCCCCCCCCCCCCCCCCCCCCCGTTCTGGTCACCTGCGGGGGATGAGTCAGCGTGCCCAAGCTAACCTGCTCTGAATCTGCAGCAATGCCCTTAAAGAGGTAGAGTGCTTCCCCCAGCAAGCCAGACAATGCCCCTGCCACCACATGCTTAAGGTGTGGTGTGGTCATTCTAAAGAGTAGAGATGCAATACATAGCTTTTCTGTGGAGTCCTCGATTAGTTACTAGGAACATACCCACCATTCTGCCTTAATGATTATTGTACGTAACTAATCCTTGCCATATAGGAAGTATATGCATTTGTATAAAATAATAATCACCTTCCAGTATCCTCTTAAAGCAAAGGTATTTCATTTTCTCTTCTCAGTGAAGAAAATGAATGCCATATTGCCATATGGCTGAATATTATGAACCTGCTTTGTGCACAGAGTTTAGGCCACCATTTACTCAGAACAGTTTTAAGATTATAAAGAACACTTACTGCCTGGATTGGATAAATATTATCCTTCATTTTTTTTTTAAATGTTCTGTGCTGTGGATAAAATAAACAAACAATCTCTGTCAGCCTTCATTTTAAGGTGAAGATAAGTTTATCATCTCAACTAGAGCATCCAACACCAAACAACTGAAAGCTCAGTTTTTGATTTGTGAGCCTGCACATTGTATTGTCCTCCTGACTGCCAATATACTGACACTTTAAAAAAATCTTCATGTGATTGAACATATCAACAATGATAAAAGATTAACAGCCCTCAGCTTTGTGTTTTTCTTGAGTGGGATGAATGTGTTTTGCCAGATTTCTACATCCTTGCGTTATCAAACATAAAACACCCATAATAATGTTTTCTTTTTAAAAAGTTCCCGTGCAGCCTAAATTGCAACACATTTTATGGGTGTATAGCCATAGGTTTTCTGACTACATCCAAAGGCAGGTTTTCTCTGAAAGGAGTCCCAAAGATGGATAACTAGCCCGGGTTTATCTGGTTTCCACTGCTATTCCGAATGCTTTTGCAGCTACTTATTTTTCTAAACTTTATCATTTCTAAATGGTGCCTTCTTATTTCATTTAATTTTTTTTCTTTTCACCTGTGGTAGTCCAGGATGCATGACTAAATGGAAAACACTTCTAGTTTTGCTGGCCATAGCTAGGCTTTGATGATAACGTTCCTGTCAGATGAATGAGGAGAATCTACACAACTGTTGGAGCTAGATTATACTGCTTGATTCCATAAAACAAAAGAGTGTTATGGTTAAACTAGTACAACCGGTTAATCTTTTTCTATATGCATCCTTTGTAGAATTAATACCATTTATGTTTTTTCCCCAAATCAGTCCGAATCCTAAAGGTACAAATCATCCCCAGGTGAGCTGAGCATGAAATTAGCTTGAGGCCTACATTTCACAGTGCTATGCCCAGGCCTGGACACACAAGTTGCGCTGATTTAACTAAATCAGTTTAGACAGATGTAGCTACATCAGTGCAAGGCCGTGTGTTAGACCCTCTTAAATTGGTTTAAGAGTGTCATATGTAGTCTTAGGCCAGGTCCACACTAAAAAGTTAAGTTGACCCAACTACGTCACTTGGGTGTGAAAAATCCACACCCCTGAGCAATGTAGTTAAGCCCACCTAACTCCCAGTGTAGACTGTGCTAGATCAGCTGAAGAATTCTTTCGTTCACCCAGCTGCCACTCTCGGGAAGGTGAATTAACAACAGTGACAGGAGAACCCCACCGTTTGCTGATGTGAGTGGCTACACAGCAGTGCTGCAGCTGTTCCTCTGTAATGGTTTAAGTGTAGACATAACCTAAGCTAATGTCAGCAAGCAATCAACTTTAGCTAAATCGATACAAAATACTCTTAATCTGATTTAAAAGTGCCCTCAGAAGGGAATTACATTAATCTAACTAAATCTGTTTCTAAACACATTTACTGATAAATCAGTTCAACTTTTGTCTGACAAGGTCTGAGTCTCCAGAGTGGGAAAAGCTTGACTTGTATGCAGCTGGCGTATACTACACGATTCCTAGTTTTTGTGAACTCACGGTTCAGTGCTGCCAGTATTCCATGTAAGAAACATAGTGTTCCCTTCATGTCTCCAAATACATGTACTCAAGGCCCAGAAAAGAGCCCTAACGCTGCTCCAAACTCCTGTGGTGGTAACACGTTGCTTTCATGCTTCAGTTCCCTTCCCACCCTCACTTACCCGTTTACATGCTGAAATGTCCTCAGTTTGGTGTAACGAACATAGTGGCATACTTTTGTGTTACATTTTTGCATATTCCTACTTATTGTGCACAGTATCTGCTTGTAAATTTGGGGTCACTGGTAGAATTGACTTTATTAAATGTTTTGTATCGGTGGTAGCCGTGTTAGTCTGGATCTGTAAAAAGCAACAGAGGGTCCTGTGGCACCTTTAAGACTAACAGATGTATTGGAGCATAAGCTTTCATGGGTGAATACCCACTTCGTCAGTGTTTTATTACTTTTGACAGTGGCTTTGGCTTCTAGAGTCAATGACTTATACATTCTAGTGGCTGTTTTTCTCTTTTTTCTTACAGTACATTTGCCACTAAGAAAGTGGTTTTTCCTTATGTGAATTTCTTTCCAGTAGTAGAAAGCTGAGGTCTGACATCATCCTACTGGTATTTTCCCCACTGCCAATAACATTCCTGGTCTTCCTTCACAAACTAGATTTAAGGGCCTTTGGGGATCTAGCTGGATCTTAAAAATGCTATGCAACTCTGTTTTGACATAGGCAGAACTGTGGCCCAAATAGCAATTTGACAGAAATCTGAAAGGTACACCTAATTTGTGTAGGGGTGTGTGTGTGTGTGTGTGTGTGTATTGTTCACATGTGTCTGCATTAATTTTTTCTACAGTCTAAATACATGTTTGTGCTGTTGATTTAATAATGCATTTCATAAAAATTAAAATAGAGATTCAGCAGAGATTCTTTCGCAGCCAGGAAGTCTGTGTCAGCAATTTTTATTCCTCTCTCTCTTTTCTCCTTGATTTGTATGTTTTATTTAGGTGGATATTTCATTCTGTTCAACTAAATAAAACATACAAATCAAGGACTTTACAAATCAAGTTTAGCAACATTTTGAAATTTCTCCCTAAACTGATGTGTGCTTTAGTTATTTGTGGATTGCTCCAGAAAAAGAGACACGAAATCATATCTCAATGGTTGCTTTGTGTTTGTTACATGCAGACTGTACAAATATTGTTATACCTAATTGGGAGGAAAAAAACCTGCGAGGAATTGGGATGAAAATGTTGACTGTATACTCAGATAAAGAACCAGTGTTTTAATGACTTTACTCATTTTTAATATATGGAAAATGTCCATTAATTAATGATTTTTGATCAGATTTACTCATTTAATGAAGAAAACAATGGTAAAAATGGAGATGAAAGTGTTGCTGGATTACTGTCAGAGAGACAATTAAATAGTTTGCTTACCGGTATGGTTGATTTACATTCTGCTAAAGTCAGTAGGAGCTTGCCTTTGTGAGAACTGAGTCAGGATCTCAAGAATTAGCCCCCAAAATGAGCACAGGACAGAAAGCCCACAGTTGTTAGGTGCTAGATAAATGCAGAGTGTTCCTGGTTGTTGGAGGTACAACATGACAGGAAATGGATAAGCCTTTGCCTTTAGAGTAGCTGTTACTGAGTTTTTTGCCTCATTGCTATTCATAGGTGGAAGCATGAGTGTCGGTTAGCTGTTTCTTTTGTAGAATGCTGTGCAACAAAACGAGCAAATGGCAGAATGGCTATTTGTGGGTACTCAGCATACCTATTCTTCTTTTCTGAAAGAATTTCACGTTAGTTGTAATTTATGTAGGGCTTGTCTTGTTTGGAGAGTCATCTTTTTTGCAGATCAATGGCAGAAGGATGGGTGAAAAAAGCTCAGAGTATCTTTATTTCTGCAGGGTCTGATACTATCACTCTACTGTAACGGAGACACGAATGTCATTTTTGGAGCTGTGCATTCTTCTTTAGGGATCTCATGGCTTTACAGTGAATGTGCCAGGATCTCCACTGCGAGCAGTGGATTGTGTGGTCCTCGGCAATGAGTAAGATTTATTTCTGGTGCACTGATTAGATATTTTATTAAAATATAATTTTTTTTCTTTCATGTTTCTCGAGCCTGGGCTCCAGCACTGCTATGATATAGCTGTGAACTGGAAAAGCATTCTGGCCATCTTGCACACAGAAAACATGTCACTACCTCAAAATTTTTATATCCAGTACTAGCACCTCCAAAATAGAAACAAGGTTTTAACAAGACCTAGTGTAGAACTATGGATTGCAAGGTCTAGATGTGTGTTGAGTTCATTGATGTGTTTTGTGAGCAAAAATAGTGGAGGACTTTCGTCACTTTGTTTCAAAGCTGCCGAACAGTAGATGGTAAAACACACTTGCTTAGATTGCTGAAAAACAGAAATCTTGTTTCATAAAAACCCTGTATATTTTACTTGGTTTTCCTCTTCATTAAAATATAAAATAGCGTTCGTGATTTATTCTGTGCATAGTATATTACTTCTATGTACTTTTACTTACCACGTGTAATAGAGAGATGTGCATTCTTTGCTGTATTCAAACTGAATGGCATATGTTGATTAACCTGATGCTGTTTTTGTTAATGCAGATAGCTAGAAATTACATGGCAGTTTGAACTTTTTATTCACATACGCTAGGGCCTCATCCTTCAAGGTGGTGAGCTCAACTTCTGAGGTTGAGGAGACTCAACGCCTTATAGGATCAGGGCCTTACAGAGACAAACGAGTATCAGGAGAACAGCAAGTATGCCTTAATCTTTAAATTGAGACATTTTAGGTGCTGCAGAATTGCATTCATTGTTAGTGGCAAAGATGCTTATGTGACATAGGGCTTGATCCTGCACTACTATTCAGTTTTGCTATTGACTTCAATGAGAGCAGGATCAGGCCCTAAGGGAATAAAAGTAATTAAGAATAAGTAATTTTCCATTAAAAAAAATGAGCTGATGGCAAAGATTGTGTATCCCAAGCACTGTATATGTCTTTAGTATTATAGGAATCAGATTGCTAATCTTTTTTTTCCTGTACAGATCTGAAAACCATGAGTGAACGACTCAAGAATAGGTACTACGTGTCTAAGAAATTATTCATGGCAGACTTGCAGCGGGTCTTTACAAATTGCAGAGAGTACAACCCCCCTGAGAGTGAATACTACAAATGTGCCAATATATTGGAGAAATTCTTCTACACGAAAATTAAAGAAGCTGGATTAATTGACAAGTGACAGTTGTTTCTTTCAACCAATCAGTGTGCCTAATTTATAGGCACAGTATGCTATTCACCTTCATGTAGATTTGGGACTTAATACATATATGTTCAAAAAAACCTCTGTGTATTTTAACTAGCACTTTTAAAAACCCTTTTAGTTTTGCAAACATGTATTATACTGAAGTTACAGAAAATGTTTATTTTATTAAAATGAAGCTTTATAATGTATTTAACATTACTTTAAAACTTCTTTTGCATACATATTTGCAGTATGGTCAAGAATAGGCTTTTTATTGGATATCCCCAAAACTTTCATATGGGAATTTGCACGTTTGGGGATTTGGAATCAGAAATTCCCATACAACGAATGTTTTAGCTTATCTAATGCAGTATATATTTGAAGAAGTTTTATTTTTTTCCAGTAAAAACAAAACATTAAGGGAAAATTACAATTTAAGAGGCACTGAAATATGTTTTGTCTCTACGTTTCATTGTAGAGTCCTTTATATATATTATTTTTTAAAAGAAACAGTCAGCTAGTTCAGACACTATGAGAGAAAAGCAACTTATTCTGGAAAGGAACTGCTTTGAATCTTTAGGAAAAAATCCTATATAGATGCAAACTTTTCTATGGATTTGGTTTTTGATAAATATCTACCTGCAAATAATTTGTGATTTCATAACCACTATTTAAAAAAAATCATATTGACTTTGCTTATGCAGGACATAAGTTCCCCAAATAACTCAAAAATTGTAGTAGGCATATACTATAGTCACATACTTTACTTTAGTAGGGATATGTTTTTGATGTACTTCAGTGAACCATTCCATTTCCTGGTCGTTTAATTGATACGTTCTTTAGAGTTTCAGACACAGATCATGAAGACTGTTGCTTAAGTACATACAAAAATGTTACATATCACAGCCTCTAGTTTATGTATTTGCCTATGTGGTAAACTGGATTTTCTACCAAGTTCTACTGTAAACATTTTATTAATTATAATGATATTTAGACCCAGGAATATATTTAAAAAGTTACACAGCTCATGTTAATACATCATTAGGTATCAAATCAAGCACTTCTGTGTACTACTGCTTACACTACATATAGGAGGTACTCTTACCTTTCTAATAGAGAGAGAGATTACCCTAATACAGGCCAAAAAAGAAATTGTCACTTGACATTAATTTTATAATTGAAATTTATAAACTGGTTTTGTGAAGCCTCAACTTTAACTTGGTGTTTTTATATGTACAGATGTTACATGGTAAAGTGCAGTAGTTATCGGGTTGAAAATAACTGAGTTGTGACGAAACATATTCTTGCAAAATACCTGTGCAGTGTTAAATCACAATTCTATTCAACAAGTAGATGCCAGAAATTAGTTGGAAGTAGCTATTGTGGTACTAAAGGTATTCAAAATGTTAACATTAGAATTGCCTCAATGCTTAATATCTGAAACCAGTCTGAATTACATTTAGATTTGTAACTATAAAGGTACAATACTAGAATTGTATTAAAGCATCCAGTACTGACTAGAAACTATATTGTAAACTGGGCCTACAGATGCACCTGTTGAGCTTGGTATCCTGTGAAAGTTTGTTATTTTCTGAGTAGATTTTCTTACTGTCTTTAAATCAGATTGTCTCTTCTATATTGAAAGCATTTGTTTTCTAATTTAAAAATTAATATTTTCATAGATATTGTGCAATAAAGCTACAGTAGGATGTGTGGTTTTGCAAATGCTTTAACAGCCGATAAATTTTACATTTGTAAAATTAATATATTGTACTGGTACAGAATAGTTTTAAATTATATATATATATATAGATATATAGATACATATATATATAAAACCTAATTATTTTGGTCTCTTATTTCAATAGATGACTGCTCTGAAGACAATATTTTATTAGTTCTCACATTTAAAAAAATACACTGAAGCGGTTTATATTTTCTTGTATTGAACAGAGATTTGCAAGGCCCAGCTATGCAATTCGTTTATCTACCAAGTTGCACTGTGGGTAGCTGCTCTAAAGTTAACACTGCAGGCCAATGAGTTCATTTGAGTGTAAAGTCTGCAGAGTTGGGCCCTTCTTCATGAAGAGCAATGAAAATTCCAATAAGTCTGCAAATACAGTATATGCACTATTCAAGCTGAAACATTCATGCTACAAGTGCCTGTAATGGTTTGAATAAATCTTTATTGGCTTTAGCTGTTTAGTAAAGTTGACAGTCTATATTATTTTTACTTGGGTATCTGCTCTTGTGTGGTTCATGGTATTTTTTGTCCTCGCAAGAGCCATTTGCTGTCTTCATTAGCTCCTGGCTTTTGATGTGTGTCCAGTTAATTCCCTTGTCTAGATACTAGAGTACCTAGTTTTTGGATTTTAATTCTCTTCCACTTGGACACCACCTGTGAAGCAGCAGATGGTGGTAGGTACAATCCTTCTGCTGTGCTCTGTGCAAGCTGCAGATTATGGATAACTTTCTTAGGCAGTCCTAGATAAAGCGCAGCACTGCACTAGCCCAAACTCAAACACAGGCATAACTTCCAAAAGAGTGTGAAAGCGAAACGATCACACTGTTGAGAGTTGGAAATAATTAGCCTTGCCACTGTGTAAGTTGTACCTCTGTCAGCCCTTTAGGTTATACCTACTGCCATTAAAAACCCACAACTGGCCCATGCCAGCTGACTCAGGCTCATGGAGCTTAGGCTAAGGGTGTGTTTAATGGTGGTGTAGACATTCAGACTGGGTCCCAGAACTTGAGCTCCAGCCCAAACCCAAACATCTACACTGCACTTAACTTAGTAAATTAGCCAGTGAGCAAGCAGGTGCCTTTCAGGACCAGCCTAGCCAATCATCTGGGTAATTTTGGAAATGATGCAACAGAGCAAAGGGTAGGGCCAGGTTGAGACTCTTGCCTGCAGTGATTCCTACCTGCTCCATGCATAGGAATGGAAAACTTATACATAATTTCCTTTCTGCTAGCAGCATCTCCCTCAATTCTGGACATCTGGGTTGCTTTCCCCTCTCTGTAGCTCACAGAGACAAATCAGTGTTTTGGCATGGCATTGTCTGGTCACCCCCTCCACCCCACTCCTGCTTTTAGCCAGATGAGTTGTTATCAAGCTGTAAAATTTGCATAACATCCTTAACAAATATTCCAGAGATGATGATAATGACTAGAAACATTAAACCAAGGAAGACAGTCACATGATAACAATTCCACTTAATACCTGACTCATGAGCCATCCAGGGAGGATAGAATTGTGGGAGAGACTGCTAGCAGAAAAGAAAAGAAATTTTCCATTCTGCAGCCCAGCATCTCCCGCAATTGTGGGTATCTGGTACAAGTGAGCGAACAGATTTAGGGAGGGTTATGAAGCAAAAGTTTGTCAGAAAAGAAACACTCCACTTTTTCTGTGAGCTCGCTTATCTCTGGGCCAGCAACTGCAGCACCTTCCTGCAGGTCCTCTGAAGACAGAAGATCGATCTTGTGCTTAAAGAAGGTGTTAGCTGTGGACCAAGTGGCCACTTTGCAAATTTTCAATGGTGACACACTTGGTTGTTCCAACTATGAGGTTGCTCAGAATGTCCTAGAACATATCTTCATCCCTTCTGGGACAGGAACCTCTAATGATCTGTAGGCTTCCACAATATATAGTCCACCTAGCAACAGAGAACTTGGAAGTTCTGATTCCCTGGCATTTCAGGTGAAAGAATACAACCAGGAGCCTGATCTTGTGGCTTCTGTACACCTGAGAGTGTGTGTCAACACTCTTCTGACCTCTAAGGTATGCCACTCCTTTTCAGTTGGATGTTATGGTTTTGGATAGAACGAAGGAAGTATATGTCTTCGGAAGAAAGGATTCTGGTGTTCTGAGCACCACTTTGTCCTCATGGATCATGCAGTAAGGCTCCTGTCTAGATAAGGCTGCCAGCTCAGACACTTGCTTGGTGGACATAACAGCTACTAAGGAACAAATCTTAATGGATAAATAGGCCAACACTCAAGTCAGAAACTCAAAGAGATGACTTGTCAGAACCTTTAAAACTAGTGGAAGGTCCCATTTTGGGAAGAGTGGTCTGATTGATGATCTAGCTTTGGACTGCTTGAAGGAATCTGGCTAGATGTGGATTGTCTGCCAGGGAGCCAGAGGATTCTGCAATTGCACACTACTAACAGACACCTGACAAATAATGGTACTGGGCTGAAGGCATCTGTCTAAGCCTTCTTGAAGAAAATCCAGAATGGTTGAAATTACAGACTTCTGGGATTTGCACTGTGCTCTTGGCACCAGTTGTTGAATCTGGACCAGACAGAGGAATACACTTTTAGTATCTATATTCTCCTAGACAAAAGCAATATCTTAATGACTGTGAAGGACAGACTAAGACCTTCTAGTCACTAGTGGTCCCCTCTCAATATGCAAGCTTAGCTGAAGCCAGTTTGGGTCTAGATGAAAAGGACCTTGAGAGAGGATGTCCTGTTTCCAGTGGGGCTCCAATATCAGCTCTATCCATTCTGAGAGCCAGTCTCCTCGACCAATGGGGAGTTATCAGTATCACTATCGCCCGTCCTCACTTTGTTTTCTCAACTACCTTCCACAGTATGGGAAAGGGTGGAAACTTGTAAAGTAGGCTCTGCAGCCAACTGTGCAATATGGCATCTGTCACCATGCAGCTGGAGTCTGCTGCCCTTGTGAAGTATTTTGGCCTCTTAGTGTTCATACGATTCCCAAATAGGTTGGTTGAAGGAAGACCGAATGTCTGAACAATGAGCTTGAAAATCTCCTCCTTGAGGCACCACTCTGAGTTGTTGACCCTGTGTCTGTTGAGCCAGTCTGCTTTTGGTTCAGTTCTGCTATAATATGGATTGCTCAGTGGGGAAAGGAGGAACTGTTCTGCCCACCTCATTATTGCTGTTGCTTCTGCGTGTGATGTGGGACTTCTTGTTCCCCTTGGCTGTGTAAATATGACTGCAGTCATCTTGTCTGCTTGAACCAGCATGTGGTTCCCCCTTAAGGTGGACTGGAACCTTTGCAGGCCTACTTTGAAAACTCTCAGCTCTGGGAGGTTTATGCTGTGAACGCTTTCTTCCTTGTTCCCGATGGCCTGGGCTGTTTGGGTCTGTGCAGCCCTCCAGGCTGATGTTCATTGCGAGAAATTGGACTATAGAATCTTGACGGCAGATGGACATGCCTTTGTGACATTGTCGTAGGCTGACAGCCATTGTAAAGAGTTGAACATCTGTGTTGGAACCCGTACTTGATCTTTCATGTGTTCTGGGGAGTGGTCCCACACCTTTGGTACGAAGTCTTGAAGACTGTGATGTGTGATTATACTCATGAATGATCCCAGTGCATGACACCAGGAGTCCTAGTAGCTGTAGACATAGGACTATGGTATGGTTCCTACAGTTCTGGAGAAAGAAAATAAATTATTGGATGGAACCAGAGAACTTTTCTTCGCACTCATGATGAAGCTGAGCCTGGAGGAGATATGTGGCCCTGTGTGCCATTGACTGCAATTGAGCTCTGATCAGGATGTCATCCAGGAAGGGGTTCAGGTTACTGGTAATTCCCTGGAACCTGAGTCTTGCTATTACCACCACCATCATCTCTGTAAAAATCCTGGGGGCTAAGGACAGGCTAAATGCGAGTGTTCAGTAGTGATAAAGTTTCCTGCTGTAGGTGATTCTCATCAGCTGAGAATATACGTCCGCTGAGGTCGAGAAGTTCTAGTACAGGAGATGGCATGGTAGAGGTCAGGGGCTTCAGCTATGCTTCATATTCTTCATCCACTTATTGAGACTTTTGGGGTCAAAAATGGCTCTATCCCCAATCCCCATGCACTTCTGTACAATGAAGATGGAGGAGAGCCCTGAAAACCTTTCTTCTGACAGAATTTTATTACTCCCCTATCCAGAAGATGACAGATTTCTGTTTGTATCAGATTATTTTATGGGGTTATTGGAACTGGATGACTTGATGAAAAAGATGGGGTGGAGATGGCAGCTTATGGAAGTATCCCTGGCCCACTATTTCCCTGACTGACTTGTCTGTGGACAATTAGAACTATTCCTCTAAGAAATGGGAAGTCCTATGGCTATGTCAAGAATTGTTGGAGATGCTGGGTGACAGTTTTTCATTATTTGGGTCGCTTCTCACTAAGATGCTAGATTATAAATTGTAATGTCTATTGAACCCAGAAGCCTCTCGAAAAGCTGGCTGTTTAGTTACTAAGTCTATATTTACTGCATCTTCTCCAACTAAAGGCATTCCTTTTACAAATAAAAAATCTGTCTGTAGGGGCTATGAGCATATTCTGTTTAACTCCCTACAATCCTATAGAGAAACACTGGCAATCTTAGGTGTAGGCAGAACTGGGCTTCTTACTCCAGTAATGGAAATTTACAAGAGCTGGTCCTATATTCAAAAGATATCTTAGACTAGATGTTTTAATTCAGTAGCTATTGCTTTCATATACACATAGTTCTGCATTAAAAATTAATACTTGGTGTATACTTTGCCCACTTACTGTGAGACTTCTCAAGTTCTGCTAGCCCCATCCTCCTTGGTGGATTTGGCAGACAAACTTTTTAAAAGTGAATACCCCACCCCTATGGTATCAGAATTCCATGATGAGGAAGACCATCCTCTGCCTGGCTAGTGGCAGCTTTGCAACTACAGCTGTATTGGGAGAAAGTGGCAGCTGCAAATTTTTAGTAAAGTGAAATGAGCAGGTAGGAAAGTACGTTTCTGTTTGGCTAGATTTTTCTGTAAAACCCTGTTAAAAGGAAAACAGCAACTTTTGCAGGAAAAAAAAAAAAGGTAATCCAGGAGTTGCATAATGAGAAAAGCTTTGCACATTTTACATCTTCATTTTAAAAAAAAATTGTTCCTCCTAACCAAGGAACCTCCTTTTAGCTCCCACCAATACACAGAAGTCAGAATTAACCAATGGCAGCTGCCGAAGTGGACTACTACAGTTTACTCCCATCTGTGTAAGTTGTGCTGAACTGTGTTACCAGCCTGGCTAAAAATCATGTGTTACCAATCAACTTTCATACCCATTGTCTTACTGTTATTTTGACTATGTAAATAGAGCTTAATATTGGAAAAAAATGCATCTGAAGACTGAACATTGTTACTCATATACCTTATCCAGTATTTTTGGTTTGACTTGCACAGTTTAGCTGTATACTAACTCTACTTCTTTCACATGGAATTTAAAATGCCAACAGCTGGAGTCATGGCAAGAAGCTTTTTAACATTTTCTTTACCACCTCTGAGCCAGGGCATGGCTACAGTAGAGAATTTACAGCGATGCAGCTGCCCTGATGCAGCTGCGTCTCTGTAAGCTAATATAGCTTCTCTCAGCCAACGGGAGAAAGCTGTCCCATCAGCTTAACTTCTCCAGCCCCCACAAGTGGCAGAAGCTACGTCGGCGGGAGAAGCCGTCCCACTGACATAAGCGCCGACGTGAACAGCGCTATGTCAGTGTAAGTTATGTCGTTCTGGGAGGTATTTATTCACCCCCCTGAGCAATACAAGTTATGCCAGTGCAGACATAGCCTTACTGAGGGTACGTCTACAGTATGAACTTATTCTATTCAAATTTTCGGAAGCCATTTTATACATTTGGTGTTGTGTGTCCCCACTAAAATGTATGAATTCGGCGGAGTGCGTCCACAGTAACAAGACTAGCATTGACTGTCGGAGCGGTGCACTGTGGGAAGCTATCCCACAGTCCCTGTTGCCCATTGGAATAGTGGGTTAAGCTCCCAGTGCAAAAACATTCTTGCGGGTGTTTCTGGATGCGTGCTGTCACTTGCTCCTCCCTCCGTGAAAGCTACATCAGATGCCATACTGCCAGCAGATGGTGCAGTACGGTGCACTGCCTGTCTCCTGGTACTATGAATCCACTTTGCATGTCCTCGTCTTTCTATCTACTCTTTTATCTAACCATTTCCCGCCTTTTTTCAGCTACCGTGAACCGAGCAGCACAGCTTCCGCCGCAAACTCTGCTCTCCCATCGCTAGCTAATTTTTCTATGCTGTCTGTCCTGGGCTCGCGTGGAAGCTATAGAAGGCAACAATTCCCCGCCATTTTTCAGCCATCATGAACTGAACCACACAGCTTCTGCCGCAAACTCTGCTCTCCCGCTTTTGCAGCTCTAGCAAGCTTCCCAACTCCAAGAAAGCTACAGAAGACAACCATTTACCACCTTTTATCGGCCATCTTGAACTGAACAGCTCTCCTATGTTTCACGCCCTTTTTTCAGGATTACCTGTGCAGGCACCATAGCGCGGCAAGTATGGAGCCTGCTCAGATCTCCGCTGCAGTTTTGACCATTATAAATACCTCGCACATTATCCAGCAGTATGTGCAGTACCTGCAAAACTGGGCAAGGAAGCAACAACAGTGCGATTACTATACTGTTGAGGACATGGACACAGACATTCCTAGAAGCACGGCATATGGCGATTGGGAGATCATGGTGGTCTCGGGCTAGGTTCATGCCATGGAACGCTGATTCTGGTGGGACCGCATAATGTTGCAGGTCTGGGATGATTCCTAGTGGTTGCGAAACTTTCATATGCGTAGGGCCACTTTCATGGAACTTTGTGACTTGCTGTCCTCTGCCCTGAAGCGCAAAGACACCAAAATGAGAGCAGCCCTCACAGTTGAGAAGCGAGTAGCGATAGCCCTGTAGAAGCTTGCAACGTCAGACAGCTACCGGGCATCAATTTGTAGTGGGCAAATTTACTGTGGGGGCTGCTGTGATCCAAGTTGCCAGGGCAATGAAAGACCTGGTGATATCAAGGGTAGTGACTCTGGGAAATTTGCAGGTCATAGTGGATGGCTTTGTTGAAATGGGATTCCCTAACTGTGGTGGGGTGATAGACAGAACCCATATCCCTATCTTGGCACTGGAGCACCAAGCCACTGAGTACATAAACCGAAAGGGGTACTTTTCAATGCTGCTGCAAGCACTGGTGGATCACAAGGGACGTTTCACCAACATCAATGTGGGATGGCCAGGAAAGTTGCATGATGCTCACATCTTCAGGAACTCTGGTCTGTTTGAACAGCTGCAGGAAGGGACTTACTTCCCAGACCAGAAAATTACTGTTGGATGTTGAAATGCCTATGGGTATCCTCAGGGACCCAGCCCATCCCTTAATGCCATGGCTCATGAAGCCGTACACAGGCACCCTGGACAGTAGTAAGGAATAGTTCAACTATAGGCTGAGCAAGTGCAGAATGGTGGTAGACTGTGCTTTTGGATGTTTGAAAGTGCGCTGGCGCAGTTCACTGACTCAGATCTCAGCACAACCAGTATTCCAATTGTAATTGCTGCTTGTTGTGTGCTCCACAATATCTGAGAGAGTAAGTGGGAGACGTTTATGGCGGGGTGGGAGGTTGAGGCAACTCGCCTGGCGGCCAATTTCGTACAGCCAGACACCAGGGCAATTAGAAGAGTGCAGCAGGCTGCGCATCAGAGAAGCTTTGAAAGCCAGTTTCATGACTGGCCAGGGTACGGTGTGACAGTTGTGTTTGTTTCTCTTGAAGTTACCTGCCCGCCCCCCCCATATATATATGAAAGGAAATAAAGTCTAAATTGTTTAAAAACTGTTCTTTATTATTTGTTGCACAACACATTGAGAGGGTAGACTGGGGGAGGGCGGGGTATTGGGTTAGGGGGGTGGAGGAGGAGGAGGGAAGGATAAGTACAGGAACCAAATCAAAAGTTCGCATATGCCAGCTTTCTGCTGCTTGGGTGATCCTCTGGGGTTGAGTGTGTGGGTCCCCATAGCCTCCCCCCCTCTCGTGTTCTTGGGCGTCTGGGTGAGGAGGCTATGGAACTTGGGAAGGAGGGAGCACGGTTATACAGGGGCTGCAGTGGCAGTCTGTGGTCTTGCTGCCTTTCCCGCATTAGATCCACCATACAGCAGAGCATGTCAGTTTGCTCCACCACAAGCTTGATCATAGCATCCTGCCTGCTCTCAGCACGTGTGTACCTCCTCTCTTCGTGTTCCTGTAATGCTTTATGGGATTCTGCAGTTGTTTGCCTCCCCGCATTCAGCTGGGCCCTATCAGTGCGGGAGGACTGCATGAGCTCGGCGAACATGTCGTCCCAAGTTCATTTTTTCCACCTTCTAATCTGGACCACCCTCTGGGACGGAGTAGACAGGGGCTATGTTGAAACATTTGCACCTGCAGGAGGAGAAAAAGGGAGGGTAGTATTTTAAAAGATACATTTCAGAGAACAAAGGGGACACTTTTTGGTGTGAGTAAGCCATCACACACAGCCGGGCAACAGAATTCAGCTTGCAGGCAGCCTAGGGGCACGCAGGGTTCTGTTTCTTCTACGTTAATTTCAATGTTTTCAAATGGATGGGCCCCTTTTCCCATAACAAGCAATGCCTGGTGGGTTTGCCATATAAAAGGAGGGCCTGCGGGCTCTCTGGGATGATCGCTTCACACATCCCCACCCTCCCTCCCTCCCCCACACACGGCTCCAATGAGGCTCTGAGCAGGGATGAGCCCTTTAAACTAAATGTGAACAGCCCAGCGCAGCTGGGTTTCCCCACCGCATGGCTCCACTCGGGCTCTCACTCACCAGAAGTACTTTTTCAGGGTCATGGTCTGGGAGTCTGCCTTGGGAGTGGGGGGAGGGTATTGGCTCCAGCCTTAAGAATAGTTCCTGGCTAGGGCAGAAAACGGATTCCCTACTTGCCGCCTGTGCATGGTCCTCCTCCTCACTCCATGCAACTCCCTCCTTGAAGGTGTCCACAGACAGTGGTGGGGTAGTGGTGGCGTCACCTCCCATAATTGCATGCAGCTCATGGTAGAAGCAGAATGTATGGGGCTGTGACCCAGAGCGCCCATTCGCCTCCCTGGCTTTTTGGTACGCTTGCCTGAGCTCCTTGATTTTTGTATGACACTGCTATGTGTCCCTGGAGTAGCCTCTTTCCGTCATAGCACTAGAGACTTTAGCGTACATATTTGCATTCTTTTTTTGGAACGTATTTCTGTCATAACAGCCTCGTCTCCCCAACATGCGATGAGATCCAGTACTTCCTGTTCAGACCATGCTGGAGCTAGTCTGCGAATCCAGGACTCTGTGATCTCCTGTGATGGTGGACTCTGCATGGTCACCTGTGATGGTGACCAAACAGGAAATGAAATTCAAAAGTTCCCAGGGCTTTTCTTGTCCATCTGGCTAGTGCATCGGAGTTGAGAGTGTTGTCCAGAATGGTCACAAGGGAGCATTCTGGGATAGCTCCCGGAAGCCAATAACGTCAAATTACGTCCACAATACCTTTAACCTGGGATTGCAATCTTGATTTGCTGAGGTGGAGTACAGAAATCGGATTAAAGAGCCCTTTAAATCGAAAAAACCAGTTTGGTCGTGTGGATGGATTCATTTTTTTTTTTAATTAACTCGGCTAATTCCGAAATAACAGACTAGTGTAGACCAAACCTAAGGGTTTGTCTCCACTACCGTTGGGATTGACGTTGTGGTGATCAATCCACCTGGGGTCGATTTAAATCGACAGCTGATCACTCTCCCATCAACTCTAGTACTCCACCAGAATGAGAAGAGTAAGTGGAGTCTATGGGAGAGTTTCTCTCGTCGACCCTGCAGTAAGTAGCTCTAAGCTAGCATTACCTGAGTTAAGCTACTAACGTAACTCAAATTGTGTAGCTTAATCTGACTTTTCCCCATAGTGTAGACCTGCCCTTAGACTGAAACCATTGCAGTTAGAATGTAAGTTCTCTACAAGACTTTATAAAATCTAAAAGTTTTATTATACATTTCAACATTAGTAGACTACAGCTTTGTATAAGTAACAAGACAGCTGTACAAACTTGCTCACTTAAAATTGTAATCTAATCCCAAGATTTACTATAATTCAGCTCTATCAAGTGAGGGGTTACAATAAGCAGGGACTGACAAATCTAGTAATCAGTCAAATAATTCACATAGTGCTTATCTTTTTACACCAGAGATTCTCAACATGCCTTCAGATAATGGACTTCACAGTGGAGTTCAGGAATCGAAGAGTTTAAATAGAAACTATTGCTGGGTAGCAAGACTGCTTTTATAATGAACAGGCACAATAACAGTTACTCCTTACTCTATTAAATTCATGATCTTAAAGTGTTTTAGATGTATTCATCTGAGCCCTATTGAAACTCCCATGGAATCTAAATTTAAAATAGTCTATAATTATCACTGCCTACCCAAATATACAGTTAGATTTCCCTGGTACACAGGACAGAGACTGAGCAAGACATTATTCTTATGGCATAACGGTAATGTGAAATTTTGACAAGTGTCAAATTACATAGCAAATTTGTTAACTAAATGTTCTTTGCCTCAGAACTCCACAAGGGGGTGCAAAAGGGCTTCTCAACGACATCCAACAAATGCCTCATTGTATTTGGACAGAGATTCCTTTTTAACAGAACTGTGTTTAGAATCTTTTTTCTGCTTGAAAATTGGAGAGTTCAGAAAACACATATCTGTAAACGGATCTCCTCTTCTGAGCTTCCTGTCAAAATAATTTAGAAAAAAGTTATTCTTGCACAGCTTTAGATGTAACACAATGTAGTTTTCAGCTAAAAAGTTACATTTAACAATCTTACTTGAGCAATTCAAATGATAAAGGCTTTGGTGAGAACTTTAATTTCCTATCAAATAAAATCCTAAATCCACCTTCTTGTAAAAAATTTTTTAGTACATTAAACTGGACAATAAAATAAGATACTAACCCGCTGATACTTGGTTCCTTGTAATTCACATTAATAGTACATCTGCGTTTGTGGCTGGGAATTCCTATTTTTTCATCAATACATAAAAATGGATGAGAGATTCTACTTTTTGTACCAGACGATGAAGAGATGTTGGTGACATCACAGAGATGAAGACGAGATGTCTGAGAAGCCTCAGGTTTCCCTGCTGAAAGAATTGAATGGATACTTTTTTGCATTGCTATGCTACCCGTTATTTGTTACACAGTACTTATTGAGACAAGGATCAAAAGTTTTGCCCGGGGGAAAAAAAAAAAATCAATGTAGTTTTGTCTAATAAAGGGATCTATTCCCTAAATCAGAAGGAGTGTGGGGCAGACCAAATTCCTCTGTTCTCAAGAAAAACTACTGCTTTGAGAGCAGCAAAGCAAAGTTCCAACTTGACAACATCACAAAGTGCTTCAAACCTTGTCCAGGATGAACTACACCTCTACCCCAATATAACGCGACCCGATATAACACAAAGTTGGATATAACGTGGTAAAGCAGCGCTCCAGGGGGCTGGGGCTGCGCGCTCTGACGGATCAAAGCAAGTTTGATATAACGCAGTTTCACCTATAACGCGGTAAGATTTTTTGGCTCCCGGGGACAGCGTTATATCGGGGTAGAGGTGTACCTCTAAAGGAAAACAGAGAGCAATTTCATTTCCATACCCATTCAAACCTTAGCCTTAAGTGCTAGTAAACCATGTTAGTTCTGGAGACATCTATCAATTAAACCAATGATTCTCAAACTTTAGCAACCCCAGAACCCCCATTTTGATGTAAAAAATTTCAGAGACCCCCAAGCCTCCTCGCTCACCCCTTCCCTGCCCTCTTTCCTGAGGCCCCACCCCTACTCACTCCATCCCCTCTCCTTCCACCGCTCGTTCTCTCCCACCCTCACTCACTTTCACCAGGCTGGGGCAGGGGTGGAGGTGCAGGCTCTGGGAAGGGTATGGGAGAGGGTGTGGGCTCTGAGAGGGAGTCTGGTGGGGTGGGCAGGAGGGGTAAGGGCTCGGAGAGGGAGCTTAGGTGCAGGCTGGGGCAGGGGGTTGGGATGCAAGCTCCAGCCAGGCAGTGTTTACCTCAGGAAGCTCCTGAAAGCAACCAGCACATCCCTCTGGCAGCGGCTCCTAGGCAGGGGTGGGGCCAGAGAGTCTCCATGTGCTGCCCCTGCCTGCAGGCATCGCTCCTTCAGCTCCCATTGGCCACAGTTTCCGGCCAATGGGAACTGTGGAGTCAGCAAGCAGAGACTGTCTCTCCCCGTGGGGCTGCAAGGACATGCTGGCTCCTTCCGGGAGCAGCAGGGAGCCAGGGCAGGTAGGAAATCTTAGCCCTGCTGCGCTACTGGACTTTTAGTGTGCAAGAGGCGCTGGGAGGGAGGGGGAGGAGTTGATCAGAAGGGCCCAGGGGTCCACAGACCCCAGTTTGAGAAACGCTGCACTAAACTGAACTGACAACACCCCTTTATGTCACACGCTTCCAGGAGTCATCTGAAGCTATGACTTTTGGTCACAACTGACCTGAGCTGCATTTTAATCACTGTCCTAGAAAAGTAAAGGCTCCAGTGTTCTATGATTGATATTGCCAGGCATCGGACTAAAACTAGGAGTGATTTATGTATAGCAGTTACGTGTATTCTTGTCACAGAATGCTGCCTTTGGCAAATTATGAAAAGCTAAAGAATTCCACAGAAGAGATTTTTATAAAAAAAGACAACCAAAAATTAAGACGTGTCTGGAGTTTACAAGTGCCACAGGCTTCTCCAACCCTGTGCAAATATATGCAGGTACATGGTCCTCACTGATAATGCAAGCTTTCTATCCTATCTCCTAGAACTGGAAGGGACCTTGAAAGGTCATCGAGTCCAGCCCCCTGCCTTCACTAGCAGGACCAAGTACTGATTTTTGCCCCAGATCCCTAAGTGGCCCCCTCAAGGATTGAACTCACAACCCTGGGTTTAGCAGGCCAATGCTCAAACCACTGAGCTATCCCTCCCCCCCTTTATAGCCATTTATTTTTAAAACCCCACTTTGTTACCTTTATACTTGTTAAACTAGAAATTTTGCTTTATAAAGGGGTATGCCATATCTTTTAAAAATGTATCCAGTCTTGCTTTAAAACCCATAAGTATAAAGCATCCACCATTATCACTAGGGCTCTACCAAATTCACAGTCCAATTTGATCCATTCCATGATCTGCGGGTTTTAAAATTGCCAATTTCACATTTTCAGATGTTTCATTTGAAATTTCAGTGTTCTAATTGTGGGATTCCCAATCCAAAAGGGGGTCACAAAGCTGATGTGTGTGGGGGGTGTCATCGTATTACCACCCTCACTTCTGCGCTGTTGGGCTTTGAAGGAAGCAGCCGCAGAACTTCCTGCAGCTGGGGGAAATTCCCGGAGGTAGGGTGAGTCTGATCTTCCCTGTGCTGCTGGGAGCACCCCTGCTGGTGGCTCCTAGCTGCTAGTCCCAGCTGAGCTGGGGAGCGACAGGACTTCCTCTTCCTCTGCACGGCCACTCTCAGGGGGTGGGTGGGTAAAGATCAGACCCACCTTTGGGTACCTCCCCTGGCTGCACAAGTTTCGGGGCTGTGCTGCTTTCAGAGTCTAGCTCTGAAGGCAGCAGCCACGGAGCTTTCTGCAGCCGGGGAGATTTCTGGAGGTGTAGGTGGGTCTGATCTCCCCTGTGCTGCTGGGAACCTTCATAGCTGGCAGCAGCCACAGAGCTTCTTGCAGCTGGGGGAGATACCCAGAGGTGGGTCTGATCTCCCCCAAGAGAGCAGCTGTGCAGGGGAAGAAGTCGTCCTGTCCCTCCCCAGCCTGGCGGACTAGCAGCTGGAGCCCAGTGAACAGTAGGTGCTCCTGGCTGGCTCCCCTCTAATAGCTTGATTTCATGGTCTGTGACGTGTTTTTTCATGGCCATGAATTTGGTAGGGCCCTAATTATCACCATGCACCTTGTTAAACTGTTCCAATTCAGTTACCCTATTAAAACTTCACCCCTTATTTCTAATTTGAATTTGTCTAGCTGCAGCTTCCAACCATAGGCTCTTGTTATGCCTTCTTCTGATAGGTGGTTCTTTAATCTATCTGAAACTTCTTCCCCCCAGTAGGTAGGTAGACAGTGAACAAGTCACTTCAACCTTCTGTTGGATATATTAAATAGATAAAGCTTAAAGTCTTTCGGTGTAAGTCATGTTTTCCAGACTTCTAATAATTTTTAGCTCTTTTCTTAATCCTTTCCAGTTTTTAAACATCATTTTGGAAGTGTGGACACCAAAATTGAACTCAGGAGTCCACTGCTGGTCTCATTAATTCCATATTCAGAAATAATACTACCTTTCTCTCATTCTACGTGATATGTCCCTGCTAGAACAACCAAAGATCACAGCAGCCTTCTTAACTACAGCATTGCACTGGAAGCTCATGTTCTTCTGGCTATCACATGACCCCTTAATGCTTATCAGAGTCACTGCATTCTAGGATATAGTTTCCCATCATAAGTGTGACCTAGTCTTTTTTCCTAGATGGATAACCTTGCATTTGGTGGGATTAACACACGTTCAAATGAGCCCACCTTACCAAGCAATTGAGATCACTCTGCATAATTGACCCATCCCCCTCATTATTTACCACTTCACCAACTTGTGTGTCATCTGCAAATTTTACCACCAATGATCTTATTCTTCTTTCAGATCATCCATACAGACATTGAACGACAGTGGGCCAATAACATATTGCCATGGAAAACTATTAGCAATGCTCCCTTTGGATGATGATTTGCCAGTTACAATTACATTTTGAGACCTAGCAATTAATATAAATTACCTGATTTTGTATATAGTACTAATTTTTAATCAGAATGTCACACAGGACTACATAAAATGGCTTACAGAAGTCTTAAGTATATTATATCAAAGATACCTTTATCAATAAGTTTGTAAACTCATTGAAAATATCAAGTTTGTTTTATGGCAAACAGGCCCTGTCACACCATGTTGCTTGGCGTTAGTTATGTTACCATTCTTTACTAATTGCATTCCATATTAGCCTTTCCATGACTTTGCCCAGGATCAACGTCAGGTTAACCTACCCAGGTCATCCCTTTAATTCTTTTTAAATATTGACACGTTTGCCTGTTTCTCTGGCACTTCCACAGTAAGCAACGATTTGTTAAAAATCAACATCGGGGGTTTTAGAACTTCAACTTCAACAGGATACTTGCAATCAAACTGATCATACAGCACCAACTACTAACTGATGTGGGGGCATTCAAGAGCATTACCTTTAAAAAAGAATAATGGAACTTCAGGGATTTTTGTTTTGTGGTTGTACAGCACCTAACACAATTGAGTCAGTGACCAGAGCTCATAGGTGCTACAGTGACATAAACTAGTCAGAGATGGCAAGAAGCAAGCAACAAAAAAATAAAACCCAAACAAACAAAAGTACCTTTAGCAAAATTGCAATATATATTTCCAGAGGAAGAATTCTTATCTACTTTTGGTAGAGTATCCATAGTACATAGAAGAGAATGTGATTTTACTTCATCTAATTTCATCACAGTTCTTGACTGAATGTTGATTTTCCTGATCATGGAGGTACTATCCACTGGAGTATTTTCAACAGTGCCTGCAATTTTAAACAGATTTTTAGAACCACCACTGGGTTGTGCACTTTATCAGTTTTTTATATGGAAAATTTGACAGTACACATATTCCCCCACATATTCCCCCTCAGTAAAGTATGTAAAATATTACATTGTTTATGTATAAAATTAGAATACAATTTTTCATGCATTTAGATTAACTGTTATAAGGGAAGCTGCAATGAGTAAAGGGGGACACTAAATTTAGTGTAGTCAATTTAAAAAAAAGGAATTTCAGCTACTATACCCTACTCTGGAATCTCCCTGTTAATTTGAGTTTGACAATACTGTCAAAGAAAGTAAAAAAAAAAAAAAAATAAGTGCCCCAAAATTTCCTTAATGAAGTCAAGATTGCTTAGTAGTGCCTTGTGCCTGTCCCAAACCTCAAGTCATCTACACTCTGAAAGCAAGGAAATACAAAGTTAAAGTAAATGACACCCCTGAAACGTAACCCTAACTCTGCTGTCCCTGAGAGATGCCCCAACATGCCAACAACACAATCCTTTGTATCCCCCTTGTTCCAGCCCAAGACCAACCTCTTAATCCCCTTCCCTACCATCCATTCCCACTTATCCCATCTTCCCTTAATGCCACAGTCCTGCTCCACTTCCCCTTCAACATGTTCTTCCTTACTCCAGAACCCCCCTATAGTCCCTAGATCTGCACCAAAAAAGTTATGAGAATCTGGAAATGTTATGAGCTGTTCATATTAGAGGAGCTGTGTATAAGGAACCTCTTTACCAAGCAACCCTGCAGCTGCTTTCCTTTAATCACACTCAGTTCCATTGGCCATGATGATTACATTACGCTAACTGCTTATTGTAATCTTTCATATTACCTCAATTTAATTAATGCTAATTTCCTTGACAATACTTCTAAAGTAAAATCACAGTCCACATGTGGCTTTTAGAGCACTTTAAAATATCACTCAAAACAGAAATTTTGGTCTCATGGCAAAATTTCCAAAAAGAGCCCCTGCAGAATGAGGCAGTGAGCAAGGAACATACACAACCCACATTCTCTAAAGGCTGCCAAGGGTAGGGTTCTCAGTGCTTGGGTATAGCTATGGTTCAATGATCACAGCATGTCTCCTTGAGCCACTCAATTACTGTGACAATAGTCTGCCTGGAAATTTTTTGATTGGTGGTAAAGGTTTAGTCTTCTTGCACATGCATGTTTTATTCTCTTTGTTTCGAGCTAATCACACTCGAACTCAGAATTCCTAGCTTAATTTTGAATATCTTCAGTATAACCCACCCAAAGGACACTGCGTGCCATGCAATAACTGAGATAAATCCTGAGTGGCTAAACTCAGTTTGGGGATGATTAGAGCCATAGTTTGAGGAGCCTTATGTGTGTGCAAAAAATATTAGAACCAGGGTGATTTTTAAAAATGCTTTAAGAAGGGGAGGGGGGATTCTGTATCTCAGGAACCCCTTGCTCAAATGACTTCAAATCTGGACCACTAACCCTACCCTGCACCCAAATGAGGCAGAATAAATTTCAAGAGAATCCAAGTAAGTAAGTGGATTTTAGCATTTAGTAGAGTCCTCTTTTAAACAGAAAACAACATGCACATTTAAGTGAAACCAGAGCTATTGCTCTCCTGTAATTGAAAGATACTGTAATTACTCTATTATAGTAACAATAGTAGGTAAAGAAAGAATTTTTTATAAGCTGATGGTATCCTGTTAAGGTCTTAATTTTCTATTAAAAAATATTGCCTCCTGATTTCCCTCATCCCCAAAACGCCTTCAAATACATTTGATTTGGGGAAAATTAAGTGCCACCGAGAAATGCATTAACTCAGTTTAAAAGGAAATTAAGAAAGTGCACGTTAAAACTACAACTTATCCCATGGGAGAAATGTTGACATTTACAAAAATGCATCATATGAAATTTATTTCAATAACTTAATAGTTTTAAATGCTTTTAAAAATTTAGCTTGTTTAATTGACTAAAACAGTGATAAACCACTACTATATATAAAAAAAAAATTGCAAAATGCTTTCCAGAAAGGTCACTTACTGATAGATTTTTCATTTGATGTAGTATTCTTAGTCTCTTTTTCATTACTGGTTTTCTGTTGCTGGTACACCACAGATCTTTTAGATCGTGGTCTTATATGGACTGGACTTCCATCATTTTTGCACTGTGAGCTCTTCCTGTATTTTGATTTACTCCTGTAAGGCACATACAGGCTGTCATCAGAATTCTCTTCTGAATCACTTGCTTCACTGCTGTGTGTTTTGGATTCAGATGTATCCTTTCTTTCATCCACGTCACGGTCACAATCATTCATCTTGTTTTGTCGGAAAGGTGTGATATGGACATTCTCCTCAAACTGAAAATCATAAGCTTTATTGGAGCCAACTGATAAATCCAGTTTCGCTTTGGAAGTTTGTTCTGCCTGGCTTCTCTGTCTTTTTGATCTTGTTCTGGAAGTCTTTTTACTTCCTTCCAATTTTCCTTTTTGTACTTTCTCTCTTCTTGTTTGAGAGTCTTCTCTGCTTTTAAGCTGAATTTGTTTAAGTTTAGGTTCTGCAACTGAGCAGTTCAATTCAGTCAATGTATCTGCCTGATCCAACATTGGCTTCATGTTTATCTTATTTTCATTCAGTTGAGAAAGATTTGGCTCTATATTTTCTATATTACCTTTCTCTAGACTTCCCTCAAGTCTAGTTTCATCCTGTTTACAAAATTCTCTGGTCAAATAAGCCCTTTCTGAATGGTCTAGATTATGCACATGAATTTTCCTGTTTGAACAGTGATGCCTGGTAGATACAGTTTTTGGTAAGGTATTACCAACTTGCCTATCCTCTTCATCTAAAAGAGTATTTTCCAGGTTGGCCTCTAGGTTGTCCAGATGAAAATCAGATCTTTGTCCTTCTGAATAAAGAAGATGATACATGTCAAATTAAATGTTATTGGACCTGGAGGTGTTTAATTTGTTGGCAATTTTAGGCTTTTAACAAAGATGAACAATCTTAGAATTTTCTACAGGCAAGTATGAACCATGACATAAGGGACAACCAAAGTAATCCCTTGAACACAGCCTCAAAAAAGTAATTCATAGCTGGACTTTATTTATATATATATATATATATATATATATATATATATATATATATATATATATATATATAAATGCCTTTTGTCTGGTGAAAAAAGTTTCCCTGGAACCTAACCCCCCCATTTACATTAATTCTTATGGGGAAATTGGATTCATTTAACATCGTTTTGCTTAAAGTAGCATTTTTCAGGAACATAACTATAACGTTAAGCGAGGAGTTACTGTATATGACCTGAGCAGCATACCAGTTTAACTGTACCCAATCAGGATCAGAATTTTGCAAGAGAAAAATCAGAAGCAGGAAAAGAATGATGATGATTTAAGGAATCACTTTCAAAATCCTTAATTATGTTTTGAAAGTTACTTTCATCTGCTACTTCAATTTTAGGAGGACGAACCATCGCTAGTTGAACCTGGGTTTAGTTACCTGTGTTTGTTGCCATTTTCTTAACTGAAGTGGTATTTTTAAAGGTCTGCCAGGAATCTGACATAGAATAAGATGCATTGTTTGTATCAGTATTATTCTCTATTTCATTTCCAAGCATTTCGCCTTCTAGGCTAGCATCTGCAACAAGAACACGTGTAGGAAGTCCCCTAGGAACAAGAGTTGGAGTTTATGTATTAATCATACATTTTAAGATAATTAATTTTATTTGATTATTTTAGCAGCTTCCTCCCCTTAATTCCTACTACAAAGATATTTTGTAACAATCTGAAAAAGTATTTCCCACTGCAATTCTGTATGAAACACCAACCCTCTAGTTTGAGAACTACATCAAGGAGGTATGTCTTTGAATTTAAAATTAAACTCTTGCACATTCTTTAACTTGAAAGTTTTAAGTCCATTTCTACCATCGTATTCTGCTACCAATATGAGAATTTATCTACTTATAAAAGTGATGAGTTTTTTACAATGACTAACACTGACAAAATGTATCTTTATCTCTAGAAAATGCTTCTGGAAGAGTGGTAACTGGAGTTCGAGTGCTAACTTGGTGATATGTACAGGACTGTGGGTAACTTCATTCTAAAGTCTATTTGTAAACATTTCAGATTGCTCTTGAAAACCTGACTGCTGCATCTTTTCACACTACTATGTCTAATGAACAATTTCTTAAATTGAAATTATTTTTTGTGGATGAAGGAGAAAGGAGATCTGTTGAAATATAATAAAGATGTAATTATGAACTGGTCTAGTAGTACGTTATGTTGCTATGTAGGGATTCAGGTAGAGTTTCTGAGCTCATGTCGTGCCCTGGGATAACAGATATTGAGTACATTTAGAAGCAGTAGACCTTCTCCCAAGAGCTAAGTGTTGAGCAGAGCAAATGCTTCTAGATGTTCCAAGAGTAGTTTTCCTCAGATCTGGATTTTTGGGGGTGGGAATAGGAAAATTTGGGGCAGATGGTTTTTGGAGAGAAAATCCACTGAGCATCCTGGAAAGACTCCCCACCTCCACAAAAAAGTGACATTTTCATTGGCCAAACATATAAACAGGACTCCAAAAACCAAGATTTTGCTTAAAAACAGGCATTAATGGCAATGTACAGATACATTCTGTCAAACATCACTGCTTATCCCTCATCATTATTTCATGAGCAAACAGAAGGATGCTGATAAGTAGTTACTATAGTAGGCTTTACAAAGAAAAATTAATGCATTAAAAAAAAGCACTTACAGAGAACCAGCTTGTCTTAAAATACTGGAGTCGTCATCTTCAAGAACTGAGGGATACATCCTCTTGTTCTGTAGTCAGAACAAATCATACTGTGATGAAGTGGTAATATATAGATTGTTACAAAACTCTAGCAGACCTATGAGTTAAAGGAACACCTCGACCTTGAAAAATCACATTTCTGCCTGAAAATGTTGTACATATAGTTACATGTAACACACATTACTATAATTCATAGACATGAGTGTAACACACATTACTATAATTCATAGACATGAGCATAGAATTCCCGGTTTCTTTACTTTGCATATTTGACAGCTTTTTGTGGATGATTAGTTTCACTGTTTCTCTCTTGTTGAAAAAAACTCAGACCTCAAACAGAGAAGCCTTTAATTTTTTTTATAAGAACTTTAAAAAAAATTAGGATACATGATTTAAAAGATACTAGAATATCAAAATTAATTCTGAAAAAATTATGTTTGTGTTCTTTTAAGACAGAATTTTCTTTTTGATTATAAATTCGGTTTAATACTGTGCCATCTTTTACAAACCGCCTTTGTTAAAGCTTGTTATACAAGCTGTCAGCCTAGAAGTGTATATTTTTAAACAACAAATAGCTTAATGTTAAATGGTATTTTAGTAATCAAGTAATTAGAACAAATGATGACTGATTTCAATGTTTTTCCTTCCAGCTTTTGGACAACAGGAAAGCTACAAACATAATGGGCCAAATGTGGCACTAGATTTTTTAAACAGATCATGCCTTTAGGATGTTTGTGGAGGGAAAGTGATGAAGAATTTGTCATAAAAAAGAAACTAAACTGTCAAAAATTGCGAATTCAGATGGGCAAGTTTTCAAAGTTGGTGACAGGCACCCATGAGGGGAAAAAAAATAGTGTGCATATCGTCTGTGCCTATATACTTTTTCTGAAACTGGAAATCAGATAAATATCTATGCATGCACCAAGGTTTTGTAGCATACATGCTGCATCTCACTTGGAAAATTTAACTGAAAGTTTAAAATTTACCTAACAAGAGAAAATTTTCTGAGAATGAAGATTTAGAAAAACTAGAATCCAAAGAGATGTGCAGTATCCCTCCACATAACAATTTTAGAAATGTCAAACTAAAAACGTGGGAGTAAGATCTTGACTGCTATGTTATTGTAATAGTTTGTAGCTCTATAAACTTGTAAAAAACAGTCATAACAGATTGCCATCCATTTTTAATAGCGGTTCATATCCTTTTGGATAATAGAATTTAAGTATTTGGCAAAATCTCTCTTAAAATGGGCTAAAGGGAGAAAACACACTGAATATGCATTAAAATATGCATATAACAGTCTTAAGTAATTGCATATCTTTATTTACTGTACTTCCATATCACCTTATCCTCTGCACCGTTTCTCTTTGGAAAGGATTTTGAGATCTACAAGTGAAAAGGACTGATAAAGAGTTAAGAATTATTACAGCTCTACCCCAATATAACGCTGTCCTCAGGAGCCAAAAAATCTTACCGCGTTATAGGTGAAACCATGTTATATCGAATTTGCTTTGATCCGCCAGAGTGCGCAGCCCTGCCCCCCCGGAGCACTGCTTTACCGCATTATATCCGAATTCGCGTTATATTGGGTCGCGTTATACCGGGGTAGAGGTATATTTTGTCTGTAGACTATAACAGCGTTTAAAAGAGAACTGGATAAATTCATGGTGGTTAAGTCCATTAATGGCTATTAGCCAGGATGGGTAAGGAATGGCGTCCCTAGCCTCTGTTTGTCAAAGGATGGAGATGGATGGCAGGAGAGAGATCACTTGATCATTGCCTGTTAGGTTCACTCCCTCTGGGGCACCTGGCATTGGCCACTGTCGGTAGATAGGATACTGGGCTAGATGGACCTTTGGTCTGACCCAGTACGGCCGTTCTTATGATAAGTTCTGCCTCATATCTACAATTACACTGTACGTGCCGCAGGACAATGACTGTCTAACTTATCTGTCTAAAAAACACCTAACATCCTGTGGGTGTTGAATTAATAAGGGGTGGGATTTTTGTAAGCACCAAAAGTGACTTAGGAACACAGGTCCCCCTGAAAGCTAATGGAACTTATGCAAAGTCACTTTTAAAAAACCTATCCAAGAACCAAAAAACTACAATGCACAAAAATACATGCAAATCTAAGAAAAATACAGGCTGGACTTACAAGATCAGTGGAACACAAATCCTGAGCTGGACCAAGAAGATCAGCTGTATCGAGTAGGTTTTTAGCAACTTTTGAAACAATCTTGCTCAAGATCAACAATCTGGTCTAATGGAAGGAGAAGAGCAAACAATTTCACACTAATTCATTCAAAATAAGCAATGTAGCACTCTCTCTTGTACTATTAGGTTACTTCTCTCTTTTTTAAGTGTACCATGTGTACTATGCTAAACAAAGAAAAGAGAAAATAACCAAACAGAAGATAATCAGTTGCAGCTTGCAGAAGAGTAAATTTTTTTTCATGCAAAAAAATTAGTTTCACAGTATTTTCACTGAAAACCCCAAATCAAAATATTTTCACAGGGGGAAAAAAAATGTCCTGACTTGCTCTATTAATGCTGGTGCTAAGGTAAGTAAACAAGACTTTTATAAATATGTATGAAGTTGAATAGTTTTAAAAGGGGTGGGGAAAACAGAAAAGTAAAGATATTTAGACAGCTACGAAATACCTGAAACCATTATAACAATTAGAGCTGCCTGAAAGTGAATTTCTGGTTTGGGAGAAATGTAGACATTTTTAATTGCTTTTTTTCTGGTTTTCTTTGGAACAAAATTTTCTTTTTGAAATGTCCACAAACTAGAAATTTAAAAAAACATTTCATTTTAGAAACACCAATACATATGGTGGTTCTGAAACAGAGTATGTTCCTGGAACCCAGGGCCTGCTGCCTGAAATTGACATGATTCTTGTTGTTTTCACCTTGCTGGTAAAACTAACAAGAACAGTTTCAGTCAACATCTCCCGGAGTCCGCTGATCTGGGGCAGCCCTACCATGAAGTCCAGGGTTTCCAAATTCCTGGGCCAGCTAGAGAATTTGGAAGCGGTGGGGTTGCCTGGCCAGAGCAGTCCACACGCCACAGCAGTCCCAGAGCTGTGGACCATGGAAGCTAGTCCCAGGACTTCCAAGCTCCATCACAGATAGCCTTGAAATCCTGGCATGGCATGCTGCCTTGGAACTTTGGACCCTAGAAACTTGAGATCCCCAACGGTGGGGCAGCCCACATTGGTGGGGCTCCCTTGGAGCCACAGATCCTGGAAGTCGTTAGGTCCATGACCCTTGGACAGTCTGCATGGCAAGGCTGACCTGGAGCTGTGGATCTTCTAGAAACCCTGGGGCAGTCCACATGACAGGACTGCCACAGACCGCATCCCGCTAAGCTGGGTTCCATTGGAACTCTGCCTGTGATTTGATGGAAGTTCACTGAAACTGTACCATATTTGCAAACCTTTTGTGTTCAAGAAATCGGTGTTTTCCAATTGAATTGTTTTGTCAGAAGTTTTCTAACAACAATGGCTAAGGATACAATTTAGTCACAGAGGTCACAGATTCACCTCCATGACTTCTTCGATTTCAGCCCCTGCTATGGCCACCAGCTGTTGTGGCTGGAGCTGTCAGCCCCCACGGGTTATTTTTAGTAAAAGTCACGGACGTCCATGAATTTTTGATTATTGCCCGCAACCTGTCCATGACTTTTACTAAAAATAACTGAGACAAAATCTTAACCTTAACAATAGTTTTTGATAACTCATTCAAATTGAGTTAGATGTGTAAAACCAGCTCATAGATTATGGTGACTTGGCTAACTTTCAAACAGGGGTGATAAACAACGTATCAAAGTGTGGAAAGAGATGAGAGAGAAATATCAAAAGGATGGGTTACCTTTAATTGGAGTTGCAGGGTGCTAAGCACTTCTGAAAAAGTTGGGCCATTTATATAGGTGCCTAAATAAGGATTTATGAACCTAATTTCAGGCACCTATTTTTGAAAATCCTGACCTTAGTTTTTGAAATCCTTTCACAGATGTACACACTTTGGAGCCAGATTCTATCTAATAAATAAATGTGGTTCCAACTGATTTTAACTGGAGTCCTTCACAGTGGGCACAATTCAGCCTTTCAAAGTTCAACCTATTTCTTACTAGAATAAAGATGTCATTGCAATGAAAATACCTCAACAGGTTCTTTCGCTTGCTGTGAGCTAAGTTTTCTTTGTAAAACAAATATCTGAAACTTCAGAGACTGATACTCTTTCTTTAAATGCAGAATGATATCTTGGGCTTCTTTCATTTTGGCTTTTTCCTCTTGCAAAGCTAGAGCTAGTGCGCGATTGTTTGCTTGCAAGCTTTTCAGCTGCACCGAACTGTTGGCTGTAAGAAAATAAACAATACTTAGAAATGATAAAAACCAAGCTTATGGAAAAATTGTGAAACAAAATATTAAAGAATCTTACTTGCTATTTTGCATGTTATAGGCAAGACCTGGTTTGTTTTACCCAACTTTGCCCATTTTTGATTTCTTTTCTCTTTCATTCGTTCTTTTATATTGTCCAGACTGTCCTTAAAGGACCTTTTCAAGCATTTTTCTCCACCCATCTTCTACCTAAGGAAAGGTACGTGCAAAGAACTGATTACAATATTTCAGAATATGTACTTGCAAGCAGCGGTTTATGACGTCCTGCACTACGAAAAAATCCATTCTAGCTGAATCAGTTTTACAAATGAGTTCAGATAATAGATTCCTCACCACAGACACAGCTATATTTATAAGATGTGAGATTTAGCACTGTTATTAAGATCTAAATATAGTTAGCAGACTTTAGGAGATACTTGAAAAACAGTGACTTTTAGTTTCACTATCAGTTGCTTGATTGAACTGGAACTTTCCATCTGAAAAATGTTGTGCCTATTATTGCTACAAATAGTAGCCTGAGAGTACTAGAGAGAGGTTTTTTTGTTTGTTTGTTTTTTTACACTTTTTGCATTTGACAGCAATAAGAATGGCCATACTGGGTCAGAAGCAAGGTCCATCTAGCCCAGTATCCTGTCTTCGCCACAATTAAACACCTGCAGCTGGTCCAGGTCAGCTAAATTCAGGTTTGAGCTCAGGCTAAGGCAGTGGTCCCCAAACTGTGGAGCACAGAGGAACATTCAGTGGAGAGACAGAGAGGGCCAGGGGAGCCCAGGCCAGCCCGCACAGGGGGTAGGGAGGGAGCACCTCCCAGCCCCGCTCTGCCCCCAGCTCCTGGCCATAGTTCCGCTCCTGGCCTCACCCCCAGCCTCTGGCTCTGCACCCGACTGTGTCACTGCGGCTCTGCTGTCAGCCACAGTCCCAACCTCAGCCTCCAGCCCTGAGTGCAGCTTCACTCCCGGCCCCAACCTCAGGTTGCAGCCCTGCTGTCAGCCCTGGCTCCTGACTGCAGCTCCTGGGGGTGGGGGACGCAGACAGATCACATTACAGGTAAGGGGGGGAGCACAGTGTAAAAAGTTTGGAGACCATTGGGCTAAGGGGTTGTTTAACTGTAGTGTAAATGTTCAGGACTGAGACCCTCCCCCCTCACAGGTACCCTGGGGATACATCTATATTGGAAAAAACCCACTGGCTGTCAGCTTCAGACACTGGGTCTACGGACTTTGGCTCAGGCTATGGCACTAAAAATAGCAGTGTAGACATTCCTGCTTGGCCTCCAAAACCCAGCAAAGTGAATGGGTCTGAGGGCCGAGCTGGAACAACAACCTTGCTATTTTTAGCACCAAAGTGCAAACCCAAGACTGTTGACCTGGGCTCTAGACTCTCTGCTGGGGCAAGGTTTTTTTATTTTTATTTTTTTTCTTCCAGTGTAGATGTACCCCTAAAAGAGAGTGGTAGAGTAAAACTGAAAAAGCAGCATATGGCTCTGTGCACTGAAAGGAGGAGTGTGCTTATGATCAGTGAAGCGGAGCATATTTGGTGGTGGTCTTGGGAGAGAGGAGGAAAACCTTGAATTTCTTATTTAAAAATGAGGGCAAGCTAGTACAAGTGCATGATAAGAAAATTTATTTTTTCAAAAATGAGTCAATTAAAATGCATTGACAGTGCCTCTTCATGCATGAGAGTGCAACATGCAGTGGGGAAGGAGGTCAGAGGAGCAGCTACCAGCTTTGGTTGATTTTCTCTAA
The DNA here is from genome assembly GCF_027887155.1 of Malaclemys terrapin pileata. Classification (NCBI taxonomy): domain Eukaryota; kingdom Metazoa; phylum Chordata; order Testudines; family Emydidae; genus Malaclemys; species Malaclemys terrapin. The sequence goes on along the minus strand of NC_071506.1, from coordinate 219,774,986 downwards.
AGGGTATAGCTACACTGTATCCTAAACCCAGTCTGTGGGACCCAGGCTTGCAGAGTTTGTTTCCAAGCCCACGCTTGAGTGTCCACATTGCATTGTACACCTGGGTTCACGATTGCTGGACCTGGGTCTCACAACCATGCTAATGCATCCATCCCGCATTACACAGACCTTCTCACTCTGGGCTGCAGCGAGACCTGCCACCACACGCTGCAAAATGACAGGGCTTGGATCCGAGTCACGCAGGGGCACTCAGGCTCTGCCCCTCCGCCCCAGTAGAGTGCGAAGACCCCAGGTCAGCTTGATGTGTGTGGAAGGAGGGGACTTGGGCTAGTGGGAGCCGGGCTCAGTGCGCAGCGCCGGATATCCACCCCCAAAGCTAGAGAGGAGCCTGGAGTCCCGTGAAGCAGCCGCCGTGTATCGAAGAGGGGCTCGGAGCGCAGGGCCCCTCCCTTCTCGGGGCAGCCCCGGACGAGACCAAACGCTGGACAACTGGCGCACGCCGCAAGCGAAGCCGTGAGCGCCCGTCACGGCCTGTCCCGGCTGCGCCCCGACTTCCCACGCGCTCCCGGGGCCAGGCGTTAGGGCGGGACACGCTACGGCTCCGCGCCCGGGCCGAGTTTAACCCGCCCCCCACGGGCCCGGGCAGAGACTAGAGCGTCGGCCTGCCCATGGGGTTACAGGAAGCGAATCCCTGGGCCGCCGGCCCTCCCCCATCGGGCCCCATCCACCGGCCCTTCCCCCGCATACCGGGCACCCCCACCCGCTCGGCCCGCGCAGCAGCAGCAGCACCACTGACCCCGGCCCGCACCCGTGTGGCACCGGCCGCCGCCTCTTGCTCACTCGCGCGCGCGCTCCTGTTTATCTCCGAATCTGACCTCAACGGACTCCGGCGCTTAGACCGTTGGCTCCTGCCTCGCTTCCGGAATCTTCCTAGTTCGAAATTCTCCGCTTCCTCCGCCCATTGGCTGGACAAGCTATGCGTGACGTCATCGCGCAACCGGGTGCGGCGAACGTGCCAATGTTGCTGTTATCATCCGGGTTCTCGTGCTCGGTTGCCGTCGCCTCTTGGTGCGCCTCCCCATTAAGTACGGCCTCCTCGGCGCTCCCAAGAGCCTCGCTGCCACTGCTACGTACGTGATACGTTGGAATCCCGGCGCAGCTGTGGTCGGCGGTTCAAGGTGGCTGCCCCTGTGTCAAGGCCCTGGCACCAGCAGCTACTCACAGAGCCTAGCCCGCAGGTGGCTCACTAGCTCCTGCCCTGTCCCCTCAGCACTTAGCCCTGCCCTGCGTGCCCCCTTCAGACCCTCCCTGCCCTGTCCCCTCAGCACTTAGCCCTGCCCTGCGTGCCCCCTTCAGACCCTCCCTGCCCTGTCCCCTCAGCACTTAGCCCTGCCCTGCCCTGCGTGCCCCCCTTCAGACCCTCCCTGCCCTGTCCCCTCAGCACTTAGCCCTGCCCTGCCCTGCGTGCCCCCTTCAGACCCTCCCTGCCCTGTCCCCTCAGCACTTAGCCCTGCCCTGCCCTGCGTGCCCCCTTCAGACCCTCCCTGCCCTGTCCCCTCAGCACTTAGCCCTGCCCTGCGTGCCCCCCTTCAGACCCGCCCTGCCCTGTCCCCTCAGCACTTAGCCCTGCCCTGCCCTGCGTCCCCCCTTCAGACCCTCCCTGCCCTGTCCCCTCAGCACTTAGCCCTGCCCTGCGTGCCCCCCTTCAGACCCGCCCTGCCCTGTCCCCTCAGCACTTAGCCCTGCCCTGCCCTGCGTCCCCCCTTCAGACCCTCCCTGCCCTGTCCCCTCAGCACTTAGCCCTGCCCTGCCCTGCGTGCCCCCCTTCAGACCCTTTCTGCCCTGCTCTCTCTCCAAATCGTCCCTGCCCTGCACCTCTCCAGACCCTCCCTGTCCCCCCTACGATCTCTCCAAATTCTCCCTGCCCCCACACTACCCAGCCCTGGTCTGCACCCCTCCAGACCCTCCCTGCCCTGCACCTTCAGTACCCAGCCCTGGTCTGCCCTGCACTCCTCCAGACCCTCCCTGTCCTGCCCCGCTCTCTCTCCAAATCCTCTCTGCCCTGCCCCCACGGTACCCAGCCCTGGTCTGCACAGTTCCAGATCCTCCCTGCCCTGCAGGCTCCGTACCCAGCCCTGCCCTGTATCCCTCCTGACCCTCTCTGCCCTGTCCCCAGTCCTACCCTGCACCCCGCCAGACCTTCCCTGCCCTGCCTCCAGCTCAGCCCTACGCCCCTCCATGTCCTCCCTGCACTGCACCCTCACTCCCACTGACCAACCCCAGTACGAGCCATGCCCTAAACAACCCCAGCAGATCCGCCCTGCCCCATGCATTCATATGCTCTCCTGATCCTCCCTGCCCTGAACGCTCACACACACCCCCACTCCAGATCTCCCCACCTTACTTTAAACACAGGTACCCTCCAGATCCTTCCTGCCCTGTCTGCACATTCACACATCCGCTCCAATTCAACCTTGCCCTGCACACACACCAGTATGCATCCCTGTCCTGCCCACTCAGACCCTCTCTAGTTCCCCTCTGCCCTGCACACATACCTTTGTCTTTTACCTTTTAACCCACACTGCTATCTTTACCCTTTGACCTGCATCCCCCACCCCCTTCCATATTCCCCATTCTGTGGCTGTACACCATACACATATCAGCAACCTCCAGCTTCCCCCTGGTCCTGTGCACACCTGTGCAGGAATCATCTACCATCCCCTTATATATACTTATACATATACACTGCTTGTCACAGTACCCCTCTGCTCCTTGCAGCATAGGAGGCCACCTACTTTTCTCAGGGCAGCCTACTGGGAACAGTGGGAGGAAGTGACCATATTTTCTAAGAATAGCCTATAACAGAGGTGGGCAAACTACTGCCCGCGAGCCACATCCTGCCAGCGGGACCGTCCTGCCCGGCCCCTGAATTCCAGGCTGGGGAGGCTAGCCCCCGGCCCCTCCCCCGCTGTCCCCCTTCCCCCGCAGTCACGCTGCTGCGCAGGGAGCACTCTGGCATGCCGCTCCTGCTGGGCTGCGTGGCTTGCACCCACCCACCTCCCAGGCTTTCCAATAAGCCAGTCCTGCCGCTCTGAGCGGCAAAGTAAGAGGGTGGGGAGCGGTGGAGTTGGATAAGGGGTCCTGGGGGGCAGTCGGGACAGGGAGCAGGGGGCAGGATGGGGTGGAGGTTCTGGGGGTGGTGGTCAGGGGACAAGAAACGGGGGGGTTGGATAGGCGTGGGAGTCCCAGGGGGCCTGTCAAGGGGCGGGGGTGTAGATAGGGGTCGGGCAGTCAGGAGACAGGGAGTGGTGGGGAGGGGTTGGATGGGGGTGGTCCTGGGAGGAGGTGGTCAGGGGACAAGGAACGGGGGGGCTTGGATGGGTTGGGGGGCTCAGGCAGTCAGGGGTGGAAAGTGAGAGGGGGCCGATAGGAGGTGGGGACCAGGCTATTTGGGGAGGCACAGCCTTCCCTACCCGGCCCTCCATACCGTTTCGCAACCCCGAAGTGGCCCTCGGGCCAAAAAGTTTGCCCAGCTCTTGCCTATAACCTTAGTGCCTTTGAGAAAAAATGGGAGATAGTACCCATTTTGAAAGAGGGCAGTTCTCAGTGAGTATCTCTGAAGCATAAAAATTTTGTAGGTCAGCCCCTGCTGACGGGTAGACTTTCAGTTATGAAGACTAATGGAACAAATAATCATTGTTATTTAACTTTCATCACACTCCACAGTCCATTCCTGCAAAATGAGATAATGTCTTTGATTACATCCTTTTGTGAGATCTGGACTAGCTGACCTATTTAGCTTTAAGCTGTTTCTTGGGCTGTAGAGGACTGGTAACTTCTGACCTATGAAATGCAAAATGAAATACAAATGAATGATAACACATTAGTAATGGAGCAGGTGATCTCATCCTAGTAATAAGTGTATTGTTGCACTCAGCCAAAGAGAAGTCTGAGTCTGCTCCACTTGATTTTTTTCTAGAAGGTGTTTTACAATGACTGTAAAAAGCGACAAAGAAGCCTATGGCACCTTATAGACTAACAGACGTATTGGAGCATAAGCTTTCGTGGGTGAATACCCACTTCGTCAGACGCACAATGACTGTGTTTTTCTGTTTGCCCATTTGATTGTAGATACAGGAACTGTAAATTGTGTGACACTATATTCAAACTGTTGGAATTTTTGTGAATTGTGTATTGTTGGATATCAGCTTCTCATATATTCCATGTTGAATTACCCATTTTTGCTTACCTATTACATGGAAGTTTTTGTTTCTTAGTCTCTCCATTTCATAATAGTAGGCCTGATTGTGCTATTGCTTACACAGGTTGTCGCTATTGTAACACCACTGATTTCAGTAGAAAATTGACTAGCTCACTTTGAGCATATAGTTTTTATGATCTAGTATGGAAATGACCTCAGAGATGAAATGGCATATTATGAAGGATCATGAGCTTTTTAGAGTTTGACATGCAATACTGTTAGCCAATTGGACATGCTAGTTAGTGCTTCTTTTTCAATTTGTGAATTCACACAAGGCCAAAACAACAGAACTCTGTCTCTGTGCTTACAATTTTCTACTCCCAGTATCCCAAATGCATGTATTTTGTCTTTTCTAATGGTACCACAAGTATTCTGCCTTTAAAGATTAGAATCTCTAGAACTCTGCCACTTAGGGCTGACACAAATATTTTGCTTTTGGCCAATCAGCAGTTCATGTTTTCCAGCAATGAAGGTAATGGGGTTGTGACCCCTGGCTCTCCTATATTCACCACTGTCATATAATTATGATATGTTTTGTACAAAGTATGCCTTGTGAGGTATCATTCTAAAATTCTTGATCTGCTAGACTTTAATATCTTGTTGAACTGTATGTGCTATCATTGTATGTGAAGTTATGAAGTTTGGCTATGTATGTGCTACTAAAACATGTTGTGAGGTTGAGAACGCCCACAAGCAGCCTTTCAGGTACAACAATAAAAAGGTCAAACAATGTTATTGGCTTATTGAGGGAATTCACACAAGCACAAGGATTACCCCAGGAACTGTGTATAATAGAAACCTCTCAGAGATAGCACCAAACAATGCTGTTTGACCCAGATCACAGCAAAAGAGCTTTCCAGCAAGTTGGAAGAAGATATAAAAGGGAGAAATGACATCATGACTACACCTCACTCTCTCTACAACAACACACCTGAAAGTACCGGAGGAAAAAGACTTAACTGGGTGGGCAGAGGTGGGGGGGTGGAGTGCTGGTCCCAGGCTAAACTGACTTCTAGCCTATGTATGGAAACTTGGTGGACTGCTTGTATCATCAGCCAGGGTGAGAAATTGCTAATTCATATCCAGTCTTTCTAGTATCTTAGGCTTAGTTTGCAGTTTTGTTTATTTACTAGGCAATGTACTTTGATTTGTTTGCCACCATTTATAATCACTTAAAAGCTATCTTTCTGTTGTTAATAAATCTATTTTACATTTTACTTAAAACACTGTGTGTTGTTGGAAGTTCAAAGGAGATAAATCTCAGCTCATGAACCAGAGTTGGTGCATGTTCTCTTTCCTTTGTAGACGTGGCAGACGTGGCAGGGTAATAAATTCATACTGGTCGGGTTTTGACCAAGACAGGATGGTACAACTCTGGGGTGTGAGGCTGGGGAGCTGGGAGTATTTTGGCTGTAGCTTCTCTATTGTGGGTTCACGAGTGGTTCGCCAGAGCATTCATGAACACAGCTGGGTGTGGTCCCTGCCTCTGGATGTTGGTGTGGTGGGTGCTTGCTTGGAGGGATTTACAGCTTGTCACAACATCACAGTGCAAGAGGGAACCCAGATTCGTGAGACAGAGGGCTCAGCTGTACCTCAGTTCCAGGTGGCACCCTGGGAGGGACCCGTCACAGGGGGTTCTTGAATCCCTGAGTTCTATTACTAGTCTGGCATAGAAAAACATAGTCTGGCATTGAAGTTGTGCTTCAATTGAAAAAAGAACAGGAGTACTTGTGGCACTGTAGAGACTAACAAATGCCACAAGTACTCCTGTTCTTTTTGCAGATACAGACTAACACGGCTGCTACTCTGAAACCTTCAATTGAAAAGGAAGTCTTTTCTCATTCCTAACCAACTGCTTCACTACCAGTGACTTATTGTTTTTTCAGAGAATACTGCAAAGGCATAATAATTTCTTGTCTCTTTCTACTTGCTCTGCTTTTGATGATATTCACCAAATCATTTCTGACATAATTGTAAAGAGTTTGGGGAGTTATTCTAGATCTCCCTTTGTTTTTAAACATCTAAATTCTGTGTTCTGATAATCTTTTATTCCTTTTAACGATGACTAAGTTGTGCACATTTCTTTATCACTCATCTTGAGACATGTATATCTTTTTGTTACTACATGATTAGATTGTTGTAGGCTACATCTGCTATATTATTTTGTGCTATTTATAACATTTGATCCTTAAGCAGTGAATCTTTCTAGCTCAAATAACTCTCTTTGCTGTAAGCAATTTTATATTTTTCTCTATGGGTACTGATGCTATCTTATGTGTCTGGAGTGACCTGGATTAGTTTTATGCTACTATATGCACTAACATGACAAAACAGTTGTTGAAATGATCAGAGTTGGTAGGGCACTAATAGATGTATACCCTTACTTGGGCTTGATCCACTTCTGTTAAAAAACATAGAAAGACTGACTTTAATGAGAGTTGGATTATGCCTAAATGATTCCTAAAATAATAGCCTTTTTAAAAAATGTAATGAGGTTCACCTTGGAGTTTAAAAAGTGATACCTCTATGACCAGTTAGATATTCTCTTCTAATAGGTTTTTGGAAAATAATGAGAGTTTTTGCAATATCAAGTTTTTCTCAGAGCACATTTTCTGGTTGTTTGCATTTTGTAAAGTCTTTTTATTAGATTTTAAAGAGGCGTGATAGCTCACAGTGTATCATACAGCACAATTATATTAATAGTTTCATTTCTCACTAACTTAAAAATCAATACCAGAGACAACTAAAACCATTACATAAATGAAAAGAAAAAAGATGAGAAAAGATAATACCAGTATACGTAACCATGAGCCTGTAAACGTTCTAAATACTTCTCAGTGGAATTCCAATTTAAGCTTAGTATAGTGCTATTACCAAGACAAATTCTAAGCCCAGTCCAAGTAAAGTACTTATTAGTCAACACTTACTATTTTTCCTTTCTAAAGATGGGAAGTGGATTGAACTGAAGAACTTGTGGATCTAAAGGCGGAGGAGGCCTGGAATTACTTCAAGTCATAGTTGCAGAAACTATCAGAAACCTGCGTCCCAAGAAAAGGGAAAAAATTCATAGGCAGGAGTTGTAGTCCAAGCTCGATGAGCAAGCATCTCACAGAGGTGATTAAGAAAAAAGCACAAAGCCTACAAGGAGTGGAAGATGGGAGGGATCGGCAAGGAAAGCTACCTTATTGAGGTCAGAACATGTAGGGATAAAGTGAGAAAGGCAAAAAGCCATGTAGAGTTGGACCTTGCAAAGGGAATTAAAACCAACAGTAAAAGGTTCTATAGCCATATAAATAAGAAGAAAACAAAGAAAGAAGAAGTGGGACTGCTAAACACTGAGGATGGAGTGGAGGTTAAGGATACTCTAGGCATGGCCCAATATCTAAACAAATATTTTTCCTCAGTCTTTAATGAGGCTAATGAGGAGCTTAGGGATAATGGCGGGCTGACAAATGGGAATGAGGATATGGAGGTAGATATTACCACATCCGAGGTAGAAGCCAAATTCAAACAGCTTAATGGGACTAAATCGGGGGGGCCAAGATAATCGTCATCCAAGAATATTAAAGGAACTGGCATACGAAATTGCAAGACCATTAGCAAGAATTTTTAATGAATCTGTAAACTCAGGGGTTGTACCGTATGACTGGAGAATTGCTAACATAATTCCTATTTTTAAGAAAGGGGGGAAAAAAGTGATCCGGGTAACCACAGGCCTGTTAGTTTGACATCTGTATTAATCAAGGTCTTAGAAAATTTTTTGAAGGAGAAAGATAAGGACATTGAGGTCAATGGTAATTGGGACAAAATACAACATGGTTTTACAAAAGGTAGATCGTGCCAAACCAACCTGATCTCCTTCTTTGAGAAGGTAACAGATTTTTTTAGACAAAGGAGACACAGTGGATCTAATTTACCTCGATTTCAGTAAGGCATTTGATATGGTTCCACATGGGGAATTATTAGTTAAATTGAAAAAGAGGGGGATCAATATGAAAATTGAAAGGTGGATAAGGAACTGGTTAAAGGGAGACTACAACAGGTCATACTGAAAGGTGAACTGTCAGGCTGGAGGGAGGTTACTAGTGGAATTCCTCAGGGATCGGTTTTGGGACCAATCTTTTTTAATCTTTTTATTACTGACCTTGGCACAAAAAGTGGGAGTGTGCTAATAAAGTTTGTGGATGACACAAAGCTGGAAGGTATTGCCAATACAGAGAAGGACCGGGATATTATACAGGAAGATCTGGATGACCTTATAAACTGGAGTAATAGTATAGTAATAGGATGACATTTAATAATGAAAAGTGCAAGGTCATGCATTTAGGGATTAATAACAAGAATAACGCATCAATTGGAAGTAACAGAGGAGGAGAAGGACCTTGGAGTATTGGTTGATCATAGGATGACTATGAGCCGTCAATGTGATACGGCTGTGAAAAAAGCTAATGCAGTCTTGGGATGCATGAGGTGAGGTACTTCCAGTAGAGATAAGGAGGTGTTAGTACCGTTATACAAGGCACTGGTGAGACCTCATCTGGAATATTGTGCACAGTTCTGGTCTCCCCTGTTTAAGGAGGATGAATTCAAACTGGAACAGGTACAGAGAAGGGCTACTAGGATGATCCAAGGAACGGAAAACCTGTCTTATGAAAGGAGACTCAAAGAGCTTGGCTTGTTTAGTCTAACCAAAAGAAGGCTGAGGAAAGATATGATTGCTCTCTATAAATATATCAGAAGAATAAATACCAGGGAGGGAGAGGAATGATTTAAGCTCAGTACCAATGTGGACACAAGAACAAATGGATATAAACTGGGCACCAGAAAGTTTAGACTTGAAATTAGACCAAGGTTTCTAATCATGAGAGGAGTGAAGTTCTGGAACAGCCTTCCAAGGGGAGCAGTGGGGGCAAAAGACATATCTGGCTTCAAGACTAAGGTTGATAAGTTTATGGAGGGGATGGTATGATGGGATAGTTTAATTTTGGCAATTAATTGAGCTTTGACTATTAGCGGTAAATATGCCCAATGGCCTTTGATGGGATGTTAGATGGGGTGGGATCTGAGTTACTACAGATAATTCTTTCCTGGGTGTGGCTGGTGAGTCTTGCCCACATGCTCAGGGTTTAGCTGATCGCCATATTTGGGGTCGGGAAGGAATTTTCCTCCAGGGCAGATTGGCAGAGGCCCTTGGGGTTTTTCGCCTTCCTCTGCAGCGTGGGGCTCAGGTCACTTGCTGGAGGATTCTCTGCACCTTGAAGTCTTTAAACCATGATTTGAGGACTCCAATAGCTTAGACATAGGGGTTTATTACAGGAGTGGGTGGGTGAGATTCTGTGGCCTGCGTTGTGCAGGAGGTCAGACTAGACGATCATAAGGTCCCTTCTGACCTTAAAATCTATGACTCTATGATGTGATTAAATTTGAGATGTCAGATGGAATTTTAAAATTTTCCTTCTGATTTCATAAGTGTTGTTTTTCAGTAGGGCATGACCACCAGCAGCAATAGGCAGCCGAGCAGCAGCAACTCACGAGGAAAATAGCTGTCCAGCAGCAACTGCTAGTCTGGGATTTAGGGCACAACAACAGAAACAGCAGTAAAGGCTCTGATGGTCTCAGGGTCTCCCCAGGGTTTCCTTTCCAGGGACTGTAGACCTGGCCTGGTGGTCCAGCCTGTGCCAGTGAAACTCAAAAGATGAGGATGACCCAGAGACTTTCCTGGTAATGTTTGACTGAGTGGCGATGGCACCGGACCATTGGGCCATCCTGTTTACTTCTTACCTGACAGGGCCAACACAGGCTGTATACTGAGGGCTGGATGTAGCGTCTGCTCAAGACTATGTCCAAGTGAAAGCTGCTATGCTCAACTACTTTGACATCACAGAGGAGGCCTTGCAATAAATTTTCCATTGGGAGAAATGTCCCCGGGGAGCCCAGCACCACATGGTCACCCAGAATTTAAGAGACCTCTGCTGGAGTTGGTTAAAGTTGGAGATTTGGACTGGAGTCAAGGTGGCTGAGCTCATCATGGCAGAGCAGTTTGCCCACATACTTCTGCTGGGGATACGGACTGGGTATATCTGTATTCCCATATATACTATTTCTCTCATATAATGTGGGGCTTTGCCAGACTGGTCCCTTAATTACAATAATAACTCAAACAACCTGTGAATTGGAATAAATTGTTGGTAGTGCATTTTTTATGGTTTTCCAAGGGTTTTGTAGCTGCCTTCTAGTGGGCTTTTGATATTTATTTACGTTAAAAAAAACCACTTTGTTATATTTACAACTAAAACAACAAATATACAGTAAGATTAAAACAGACATGAGTTAAGTGATACATAAGACAACAGATGTCTCATTCAAATGTAATTAATATTAGGGCTGTTGATTAATCACAGTTAACTCATGAGATTAAGTAAAAAATTAATTGCGATTAAAAAAAATAATCACAATTAATTACAGTTTTAATCACACTGTTAAATAATAGAATTCCAATGGAAATTTATTAAATATTTTTGGATGATTTTCTACATTTTCAAATATATTAGTATATATATAAATTTCACTTTCATGATAAAGAGATTACACTACAGTACTTGTATTAGGTGAATTGAACAATATTATTTTGTTTTTTACAGTGCAAATATTTGTAATCAATAAAGTGAGCACTGTACACTTTGTATTCCATGTTGTAACTGAAATCAATATATTTGAAAATGTAGAAAACATCCACAAATATTTAAATAAATAGTATTCTGTTATTGTTTAATAGCATGATTAATTGCGATTAATTATTTTAATCGCTTGACAGCTCTAATTAATATGCAATAAATCATCAGAGCTACAGTATTTGTGTCAGTATTTTTTTCATATGTGTATATATAATCTCTGATATATTTTCAATTATTTGTTAATTTATTATGAATAAGTAGATAAAGGATTAATAAGTATCCAGATACATACGGGAAAAATTTCAGATAAGAAAACATGCAGTGATCATATGGGTCAAATACTGCTATCCCTTTTACCACAGGTACAACTTGTTATTAACACTTTAACATATATAGGACTAATCTACTACAAAAATCATTTAGTTTAATCACACACAAGATTTAGAATCCCAGAAGACTGTCTTAATCCGATGGCACTAAAATAATTCAACTGTTACTCTGTAATCTCAATATTGTACAGATAAAATAAGTGAAAGGGGAACCATAAATGAATAAAATGTATATCAGTGCTTCACCTTAATCTTGTTAATTTTTCTATTGAGTATATATCTTAAACTTCATGAAACCACGTGTTAATTGACTAGACCCCAACAGCTAAACATGAAGCCAGAAGCAAAAACCCTACACCTTTGAAACAAATTCCCACTGTTCTCAGTTTCTAAGACAGCTTGCAGCAAGAGAATAGCTGAGGTGTTATTAATATTAGTTTCTGTAATAACTATTGCACAGTATATTTGATTACAAAAATACCAATGTTGTTGGCTCTTAGGTACCTGGCTATGCGCTAATTCTCTCCCATTTTTTTTCTGATTAACAAATAGCCCAAAGAATCTAGTAGAATAATGGTACCTAAGGGCAAAAGGCTATTCTCAGATCTGCATGGAAGATCTTGACTATGATATTCTACTTGATTAAAAACAAGCTCTTTTGTACAGAGAGCAGAATATCATAGTCAAGATCTGTCATTAGGATCTGTGAGCAGAATATTGAACATAATACACGCAAGGAAATCTTGGATCAGAAAAACACGTCCCAAGTTTTCTGCTCTCATGTATCTCCTGTACATACATTTTGACATCACTGGAATTACTCCAGATTTACACAGATGAAGCCAGGAGCAGAACTGAATTCTTTAATTTTATTTTGCTCTCCGAATATGGATACGTCATACGTATGTACTGTATCACAGGCTACATTGTCTGTTATTATGTGGGGTCCCAGTCTCAGTCAGGGCTTCAAGGCCTGTAATAAATAAAGAAGGAAAAAGAAGAAGACTTAATAATAGCCATCTATTGTGCATATACATATCAGGTGAGAAAAAAAAAGGCTAGGCTATTCAAATTGGCTGCTAGCCCAGAATGTTTGGATCAATCAGATTTTAATGTAGTGAGGAATGGCAGTTTTCTTTCATGCTGTGGCTGTATTGCTGTACTCAGCACCAGACAGTCTGGAGCACAGCAGATTGACATTCAAATAGCTGATCTCAATAGTCACTATTCAAAGTCAGAAGAAATTGACAGGGACTGACACTTTCTTTGTTCACAATAGGGGTTCATTGCAAACACTTTTTAATGACTTCCATTCAACAAGGAGAAAAGTAGAGAGCAGGCATAAGGAATAATTTATAATTAAGGCTAAGATTTTGTCACGGATATTTTTAGTAAAAGTCACGGGTAGGTCATGGGCAAAAAAGAAAAATTCACTGAAGCTGTGACCCAAGTGAAGTGGGGCAACTGCGCAGGGGCTAAGAGCTACCTGCAGCAGTTGGGAGCTGCGGGGTACCCCTGCTGCCTGCAGCTCCAGGGGTCCCCCCAACTGCTGGTGGGGGCTGGGAGCTGTGGGGTTCCCCTGCTGTCCATGGCAGCTGGAAGCCCTGGGGGTTCTCCATCACCCACAGTGGCCAGGAGCTGTGGGGTTCCTCTGCCACCGGCAGAGCCAGGGGCCCCCACAGCCCACGGCTTCTGGGAGCTGTGGGATATCCCACCACATAGAATCATAGACTTTAAGGTCAGAAGGGACCATTATGATCGTCTAGTCTGACCACCTGCACAACGCAGGCCACAGAATCTCACCCACCTACTTCTGTATCAAACCCCTAGCCTATGTCTAAGCTATTGAAGTACTCAAATCATGGTTTAAAGACTTCAAGATGCAGAGAATCCTCCAGCAAGTGACCCGTGCCCCATGCTGCAGAGGAAGGCGAAAAAACCCCAGGGCCTCTGCCAATCTGCCCTGGAGGAAAATTCCTTCCTGACCTCTAATATGGTGATCAGCTAAACCCTGAGCATGTGGGCCAGACTCATGAGGCAGACACCCAGGAAAGAATTCTCTGTAGTAACTCAGATCCCACCCCATCTAACATCCAATCACAGGCCATTGGGCATATTTACTGCTAATAGTCAAAGCTCAATTAATTGCCAAAATTAGACTATCCCATCATACCATCCCCTCCATAAACTTATCAACCTTGGTCTTGAAGCCAGATATGTCTTTTGCCCCCACTGCTCCCCTTGGAAGGCTGTTCCAGAACTTCACTCCTCTGATGATTAGAAACCTTCGTCTAATTTCAAGTCTAAACTTCCTGGTGCCCAGTTTATATCCATTTGTTCTTGTGTCCACATTGGTACTGAGCTTAAATCATTCCTCTCCCTCCCTGGTATCCCTCTGATATATTTATAGAGAGCAATCATATCTTCCCTCAGCCTTCTTTTGGTTAGGCTAAACAAGCCAAGCTCTTTGAGTCTCCTTTCATAAGACTGGTTTTCCATTCCTTGGATCATCCTAGTAGCCCTTCTCTGTACCTGTTCCAGTTTGAATTCATCCTCCTTAAACATGGGAGACCAGAACTGTGCACAGTATTCCAGATGAGGTCTCACCAGTGCTTTGTATAACGGTACTAACACCTCCTTATCTCTACTGGAAGTACCTCACCTCATGCATCCCAAGACCACATTAGCTTTTTTCATGGCCACATCACATTGGCGGCTCATAGTCATCCTGTGATCAACCAATACTCCTCCTCTGTTACTTCCAACTGATGCATTATTCTTGTTATTAATCCCTAAATTCATGACCTTGCACTTTTCACTATTAAATGTCATCCTATTACTATTACTCCAGTTTACAAGGTCATCCAGATCTTCCTGTATGATATCCCGGTCCTTCTCTGTAATGGCAATACCTCCCAACTTTGTGTCATCCGCAAACTTTATTAGCACACTCCCACTTTTTGTGCCAAGGTCAATAATAAAAAGATTAAAAAAGATTGGTCCCAAAACCGATCCCTGAGGAACTCCACTAGTAACCTCCCTTCAGCCTGATAGTTCACCTTTCAGTATGACCCGTTGTAGTCTCCCCTTTAACCAGTTCCTTATCCATCTTTAAATTTTCATATTGATCCCCATCTTTGCCAATTTAGCTATTAATTCCCCATGTGGAACCGTATCAAATGCCTTACTGAAAGCTTGAAGCTTTGGGGGCCGCCAGAGGTGGCGAGAGTACCCTGCAACTCCCTGCCCCTGCGGACAGCGGGGGACCCTGGAAGCTGAAGTCACGGAGGTTCTTCTTCGAGTGATTGCTCATATCAATTCCAGTTAGGTGTGTGCGCGTGCTGCATGCACGGATGTCGGAAACTTTTTCCCTAGCAGCTACCCATCAGACCAGCTGATGAGCCCCTTGGAGTGGCGCCGATATTGCGCTCTATATAAGACCCTGCTGGTCTGACCCCCCTTTAGTTCCTTCTTATGCGCATGATGGTTATTGGAACAGTGGTCTCTTGTTTATCAAGTGTTCTACTAATCCCTAGCTTTCTCTTATCTTAGTAGATACCTTTTTACCCACCCCGCCCCATGTTCGCTTGTGGTAGACACGGTGAACGCAAAAGAGAACACCCCCAAATCAAAGGATGCCAAGCGGCTGGACCTTTTCGGAAGAAAAGTTTATTCTACTGATGGCCTTTTGCTACGGATCGTGAACCAGCTTGCGATCCTCAGTAGATACAATTTCAGCTCGTGGTCTGCGGTCCTTAAGTTCCAAGACTTTCTTCCAGCAGAGGCTCATACAGAACTGGGGGCCATTGCCAAGGAGGGCAAGTTGGTAGCTCGAACCTCCCTTCGGGGTTCCCTCGATGCTGCAGCTGCAGCTGCACACACTCTGGCATCTGGCATCGCCATGCATTGAAACACGCCTGGCTCCAGTCATCGGGTCTTCCGCTTGAGGTGCAACCCACCATACTCCCCTTTGATGTCCAGGGCCTGTTTACAGAGCAAACAGTTTCCCACCTGCATACCCTGAAGGATACAAGAAATACTATTAAATTCTTGGGCATGCATACCCCAGTTACTCAAAGGAAGCCCTTTAAGCCCCAGATCACCCAACAACAAAGACCCAGGCAGGACTTCTCCCATCGGAGAAGCAGGTACCCTTGACATAGACCATCACGCCCCCCTGGGCAGGGTCAAGGGCAATCCAAGCCACCTCTGGGCCCTAAGTGTCCATTTTGAAGGTATGCTCAAGGACAGACTACCAGCTCACATCCCGGACAATTATCCCTTTTTTAACCGCCTATCCCGTTTCTACCATGCCTGGTCCCTTATTACATCAGACCATTGGGTCCTCCGCACGGTAGAGGCGGGATATTCTATCCATTTCCATTTCACCCCACCCTCCCACCCCCCTTCCCCATCCCTCTTCAGGGACCCTTCTCACGAGCAACTCCTCATCCAAGAGGTACAATCCCTCCTTGCCCTAGGGGGAGTGGAGGAAGTGCCTCGAGAGCTCAGGGGCAAGGGCTTCTACTCCCACTTTCTTGTCCCCAAGGCAAAAGGAGGCCTAAGGCCCATCTTGGACCTCAGGGAGCTCAACAAGCACATCATCAACCTGAAGTTCCGCATGGTCTCCTTGGCCACAATTATTCCCTCACTGGATCGGGGAGACTGGTATGCCGCCCTCGATATGAAAGACGCTTACTTTCACATTTCAATTACCCCGCCCCACAGACGTTTTCTCCATTTCGTGGTGAATAAGATGCACTCTCAGTTCACAGCCCTCCCATTCAGCTTGTGCACAGCCCCTCACGTCTTCACCAAGTGCATGGTGGTCGTGGCAGCTTTTCTTCGCTGACACCACATGCACGTCTTCCCGTACCTCAACGACTGGCTTATATGGGTCCGATCTCACCAAGAAGTCCGGTCTCAAGTGCAACTAGTCATGGACATGTTTAGTCGCTTGGGCATGATGCTGAACGTCAGCAAATCTGTCCTCTCCCCTACCCAGACAATAGAGTTCATCGGGGCAGTCTGGGACGCAAACCAAGCACGGGCTTTCCTCCTGGAGGCCCAGCGCCTGACTCTAGCAAACATAATCACCAACCTTTGCAGGTTTCCCACCACCACAGCGAGGCTGTATCTCAGGCTGCTGGGTCACCTGGCATATAGGTGCAGGATGCCAGACTCAGACTCAGGCCTCTCCAGACGTGGCTAGCGTCAGTATATCGACCAGGCCGCAACAATCTAGATATGGTGTTCATGGTCCCAATATGCACACTCGACTCCCTATGTTGGTGGCTGGATCCCCATATGGTGGGTGCAGGGTCCCATTCCATCCCCCTCAACCAACCCTGACCCTGGTTACAAACGCATCTGCCCTGGGATGGGGGGGTGCACCTCAGGAGCCTGACAACACAGGGTTTATAGCACGAAAATGAGCTGTCACTGCACATCAATATCAAGGAGCTCAGGGCAATTCGCCTTGCGTGCCAAGCGTTCCTTCCCCGCTTACAAGACCGTTGTGTAGTAGTCCTAACAGACAACACCACGGCCATGTTCTATCTGAACAAACAAGGCAGAGGTCATCTCCGCTCTGCCAAGAAGTCCTTCTTCTGTGTCAATTCTGTTTAGCCCACTCCATCACCCTTCAAGCCTCATACCTGCCGGGTGTCCAGAACGTACTGGCGGATAGCTTAAGCAGGCGTTTTCTCACGCACGAATGGTCGATTCGCCCAGACATCATTCACTCTGTTTTCCACATCTGGGGGTTTCCCCGAATCGACATGTTCGCTTTGCGGACCAACAGGAAGTGCCCAACCTTCTGCTCCTTCCACAGCCCGGACTGATCATGTGGTCGGACCAACTGCTTTACGCCTTCCCACCATTTCTGTTGATCCACAAGGTGCGCCTCAAGATCCACTGGGACAAGGCAGACATCACTGGTGGCCCCTGCCTAGCCACGCCAGTGTTGGTACCCTATCCTGCTGGACCTGTCAATTCAGGCTCCCCTATGCCTACCTCTCAGCCCCGACCTCATCTCGCAGAACCACGGTTGTCTCCTACACCCGGACCTTCAGTCGCTCCATCTCACGGCCTGGAGGATCTGTGGTTGAACCAGGCTGAGCGTGCCTGTTCGGACTTGGTAAGGCGGGTGCTCCTGGAAAGTCTCAAGCCTTCAACTAGACTTACTTACGAAGCTAAATAGAAAAGATTTTCCAGCTGATGCACTCAGCGGCAGATGCCCGCGCACCAGGCTTGAATCCCGTGCATCCTGGACTACCTGATGTTCTTGAAGGACCAGCACCTAGCTTTTGGATCCCTTAAGGTTCACCTCGCAGCCATTTCTGCGTTCTACCCAGGAGCGGCCAGGTGCTCGGTGTTTGCACACCCGGTTGTGCGGTATATATTGGAAAAAATCCATCCTCCAACGAAGCCGCCTGCATTGTTAGCAGCCTTTCTAGCAAACGTTCCCCTCCAGGAAATCTGCAGGGCTGCCACGTGTGCCTCGGTGCACACTTTCATGTCCCACTAAGCCATCGTCCAGCACTCTCATGATGATGCGCCCTTTGGCAGAGCAATTCTTCAGTCTGCGGTTCCTTGACTCCAACCCCACCTCCGAGGTAAGGCTTGGGAGTCACCTAACTGGAATTGATATCAGCAAGCACTCGAAGAAGAAAAACAGTTACTCACCTTTCTGTAACTGTTGTTCTTCGAGATGTGTTGCTCATATCTATTCCATTCCCTCCACCTTCCCCTCTGTTGGAGTAGCTGGCTAGAAGAAACTGAAGGGGGGTCAGGCCGGCAGGGTCTTATATAGAGCAATATATCTGCGCCACTCCAGGGGGCTCCCCAGCCGGCCCAACGGGTAGCTGCTAGAGAAAAAGTTTCCAACATCCGTGCACGCGGCATGTGCACACACCTAACTGGAATAGATATGAGCAACACAGCTCGAAGAACAACAGTTACAGAAAGGTGAGTAACCGTTTTTTGCTGGAAGTTACTGATTCCGTGACTTCTGTGACTAAATCTTAGCCTTATTTATAATTAAGGATGTACAAAGGAAAAAAAGAGAAGCAACCACCACCCAACAGAAGTCCATTCAAACCTCTTCCAAGTGTACAATATATGTTTGTGAGTCTGAGAGCAGAGGCTGAAATACACTAATAGTCCATGTGTGCTCCCACTCATGTAATGGAGCCCTCATTGAGAGCTTTCTACTTGACAATATACCTGAACTCATATTAGGGGCCTAACTTCTTGAGTTGGAAATAAAAGTTTGAAAGCATTCTCAAATGAGAGGGAGCACGAATGAAAACTATAAGGCCAAGATGTCATTTCCATGTTCCAAGTTGGGGATACTTTTAGTGTAACCCACTGCCGACATTATGATTTATATTTGAACATTTGAAGCAAATCCATCAATACTGAAAGTTCTAAGCAGTGTGGCAGCTGGTAAAGAGATAATGAAAGCCGTAACTGAACTGTAGCTGGTGTCAAGTTCAAACATAACAATATTTTTGATTGACAGAAAAACTCAACAGTGGCAGAATTCTGCCATCCCCATGTTATCTTTGTACTTTTCTCTCTCCATAGTCTCTTTTCATAACTTTAAAAAAAATTCTACCTTTTATCATTCTGTTATCTTAGCTTCCAACCATATTATATTGTCCAAGTTGTACCAACTCATTTTTCCCTGCAAAGTCATCAACCTTTCTAGCTGTCGCTTCGAAATGCTCTCCCTCATTCCTAATCAAAGGTTTATCACAAAAGTCATGATTCGGATGATAAGATATAAACATTGAATAAAATGACATTATGATATGAAGATATTGTAGACACAATGCAGTATGTGCTAGAGATCGAAAACGTCAGATTAAGGACGAGTATCAGAATAGAGCTGGTAGGAAAATGGAATTTCTGTCTGTGGTGAGTCGGTGTGGCTCCCCTCCTGCCCAGCAGAGGGAGCACCCTTGCAGGCACCCGAGTGGGCGGAGCCACTGCCGCCTGTTCCCACCCCCCGGAAGTCAAGGGGCGGGACAGGAAGTATAAAGGCCGGCCGCCGGAGCTCAGTCAGGGCCCATCCGCCGCACGGAGCGAACGTGCCACCGGGAGCTCGTGGCCGGGAGACCGCTGAGACCCGAGACCATTGCCCTAACAGGCCGGAGCTCCCCTGAGCCCACTACGAGGAGGAGCTGCCAGAGCCCCCCCGCACCCGGTATTGGGAGGAGCTGTCGGACCTGCCCCGCGCCAACTACGAAGGCGAGGAGCCTCCAGAGCCCCTCCGCCCCTGTTGTTACCTGGAGGAGCCGCCGGAGCCCCAGTGACCGGATTTCCCTGAGGAGCTGCCGGATCTGCCCCCAAGCCCCAGGCGAGAGGAACCGATGCTGATGGACTGGCCCGGACCCGGCGGCACCAACGAGGTAGGCCCTGAGGGGGAACCAGGAAGTAGCCCGGGGGTAGCTGACCCTGGTCAGGCTGCAGACGCATGTGAGCCAATGTCAGAGTGTTTCGGGCAGGATACCCCACTGACCAGCAGCGGTGATAGCCGCTGCTAGGGCCCCGGGCTGGGACGCAGTGGAGTGGGTGGGCCTGCGTCCCCCCCCCGCCACCCCGCTCTCGGGTGGCAGGCTTCCCCCTCACCCAACACTAAGGTATAGGACCCTGGGCCTACCCTAGCAGTTTGTTTGCTCAGCCCCTGCACCAGAAGGCCTGAGCCCTGAACTAACTGCTTGTTTGCTCAGCCCCTACCTGAGGGCCTGAGCCCCTTAAATTGTTGTACTGTTGCTCAGCCCCTGCACCAAAGGGCCTGAGCCCCTTTAACTGTTGTACTGTTGCTCAGCCCCTGCACAGAAGGTCCTGAGCCCCTTGACTTGTTGCATTGTTGTTCAGCCCCTGCCCCAAAGGGCCTGAGCTGTGACTGTATGTGCCCTGCCCTGATCCAGGGCCTGGGCCTCTGAGCTACTTGTTGTACTGTTGCTCAGCCCCTGGACCCAAGGGCCTGAGCCTCCTAACTGTTTGTTCGCTCAGCCCCTGACTGAGGGCCTGAGCCCAGAACTAATTGTTTGTTTGCTCAGCCCCTGCACCAGAGGACCTGAGCCTCTGAACTAACTGGTTGTTGTTCCACCAGTGGTGAGTCGGTGTGGCTCCCCTCCTGCCCAGGAGGGTCGAGCCCCGGCACGAACCTCTTACACTGTCCCATGGGAAATTCCAAGATTTTGAAATTTTGTTTTGTCCTGAATCGGAATGCAAAGAAGAAATGTTGGAGATTTTTGTTAAACAAAATATTCTGAAATATCTTGTTTTGACCTTAGTGAAATATATGACATACTCACACACCAGGTATGGGAACTTGATGCAGTCCCAGTAGCAAGGAAGGGAGACACCGCCAGGGCTGGCTCTGGCTTTTTGGCCGCCACAAGCAAAAAAAAAAAAAAAACAGGGCGGCCAGAATGGCAAAAAAAACAAAAAAAAACCCTGCCAAGGTGCAGGGCGACTCCCTGCGCTGCAGATGTGCCCCGGCTAGCGGTGGGAGAGGGAGGGAGCGAGGGGGAGAGAGAGAGAAGGGGGGGCTCTGCGCTGCTCTAGTTGGCTGGGAGGGAAGGATGCGGGCTGCCCTGCTGGGCTTGCTGCAGGGCGCTCCTGTCCTCTGCACCGCCGCCCTGTAGCAAGCCCAGCAGGGCAGCCCCAAAGGAAAAAAAAAAAAGCAGCCGTGCCGTCCTAGGATTGGGCGGAATGCCGCCTCCTACAAGCTGCTGCCCCAAGCACCAGCTTGCTCAGCTAGTGCCTGGAGCCGGCCCTGGACACCGCCAAGTGACAATAGGTAGTTCCTCCACCTGGAATTCTCTGGCACCCATTGGCCAGCTGGGGGAGAAGCCTGAAGTCTCTTTGGACTTGGCTTATTAGATATATTATTTACACAGCAGCATAGCAGCAAATTGTGCTTTAGAATGTGCAAAATAGATTCACCAAAGAACATGAGCTCCTGCTCCAAGAATTTTGTATTCTAAAGGCACAAATAAGTGCAGTACAGTGAGGAGAAACAGTCGGGCAGAGAGGTGTTATATGTAGATGGTAGTTTCTGCAGGACAGAGGGATTTCTAGTAGAGCTGAGCAATTTATTATTAATTTATTGAGCAAAGATTGCCTCTTTTTCTGTTTGTGAACTGTCCATAAGCAGCTTGTGATTTTCTCAAATGTATTTATTTGAAATTGCCTGCCAAATAATTTATATGAATAATTCTTGGCATTTGGAGAGTTTGTGGGCTGTTAATTCTGAATATTCAGTAGTCAAAATTTGAGACACAGTTGATTTTGATTGTACTCATTCCAAAGGTTACCCAGCATTGTTTCTCTTCCTTTATTTATTAGATGAGCATAATACTTAGAATCAAGTTTCTGTTCCTTTCCTCATGCCAGCTCTGCCCACTGCCACTGTCCTACCCTTCTTTGTTGCTGTTATTAGTGTTTTAGAAAAGGGCAGATGCAGACACATATGAGAACAGAAGTTCACCTGCCTTCCAGTTCTGATGCGGTGCTAATAAGCAGCAGCTGCCTAACCCTTTCCCTTCTAGTTTAGCTCCGCTGGACACCTCCAGATCTGGCAGCCCCTTTCATGATTTCCTCTCCCTATGACCCCTCCACTGGCTATTGTTCCAAATGAGTGTGGAAATACAAAGTAACTTGTGCACAGCTGTGGCTGAGTCATGGGCGGTTACTAGACTCAAGCCATAATCTCTGAGTAACCTTAAAGAATCTTTAGTGCTCTAGTGTGGCAATCACATTACTGGTTTAATGTTTAATTTCTTCGTGTCCCCACAGAAATTTACTTTGCCGCCCGAGTCCTGAAGCACATTTTCCGTTGTCCATCATTAGAATAATTTGAATGCAGATTTATCAGCTTTGCTCCAACTTGCTTGAATGGGCTATTCCTGTCCGTTGACGGACCCTTCAGTCTTGATTCTTTCATGGTATCTGTTAGGATCCAACAAGTAATCCTTGTATAGTTGCTTTGTACTCTACCTGCCCCTCCTTGTCCCTCCATGCACATTGCTCTCCTTCTTCCATTAACTCATCTCGCCCCCCCAATAGTTTGTTTAAAATTGGGGAATTTGGATGTTTAAGCCTAGGACAGAGTGCCTTTTTATAAGGTTTTAGAACATGAAAGTGAACTGTTGTCACTTTTATTGCATTCCAAGGGTTATCTGCCATAAATAACTCTTCTCCTTATTTCCCAGTATAGAGACCATTTCTGCCATTTGGCCATAAGTCAGAGTGAGCAGATAGCTGAGAACACAGAGAGCAGAGTTCTGGACTAAATTCAGCAGGAGAAACCAGAAAACAAGAGAAAATCTGTTTTTTGTCTCCAGGGGGACAAAAATTTTAAGTTTAAAGGAGGAAAAACATAATTTTTTTCTTCTTTTTTTTCAGAAACAAGACAGATTTAGATAAGAGGACAAAGGAGCCAAACAGAAATGCAGCTGCAAGAGGAAGCGTTCTACTATGAACATATGAGGGAGTACATACAGGGCCAAAGGTGACTTGCACTATTATCCTACTCACGGGCCTCAGTATGTTCCTCAGTATAATGCCATGATACAGGACAGCAGCAGCTCTTACGGAAGTGCCCATACTCATGTTCTCCCTCCCATGCATTCCCAGGGCACTCCACCCCTTCTAGTGAGTGTGACAGAGAAAACTGGAATCCCTAGGACATTAATTTTATCTCTGCATTGTCCAGAATCCATATTGTGTGAGAGGAGGGGGGTTACCCTAGATATTGCAGCTGACCTGCATATGCGTTGGTAAACAAAATTGATTAGCAGCATTTCTATCTCTGCTAATTGCTCATAAAAAGTACTCTAAATTAAAGTAAGACAACACTGCTTAACAATTCCATAACTGTCCTCATCCAAAATGCTATAAATACAAATGATGATAAAAAGAATATTATAATAAGATAAAAGATGTTAAGCTAAAAAGAAAATTATATGACGTAAACCCCACAGCCAACTACGAAAACAGTTCTATTCAAGAACATCAAATGCTAACATTTGATTGTGCTAGTTTTAGGCTTCAGCAAGATCCATCCCCACATGCCCCTCTGTATCTGGAAAGTATGAGCATAAAGGCCCAGATCCTCAAAGGTATTTAGGTGCATAACTCCTACTGAAATCCTAAATACCTTTCCAGATCCAGGCTAAAGAGTCTCTGAATTGGTTCACAGGCCTGGCCCAGGAAGCATTCACAACAGTCATAGATTCTAGTGGTACAGCTTTCCTGTTTGGTTGTGTACAGCTTGCTGCAAGGCCCACAGCCTCCTCGCTCCTTGGCATTTTAAACTCCTTACCCTTGCTTTCACAAATGTTATGCAGAATACGATAGGTAGATATTATGTTACCCATGCTGGGGACAGACTGTCAGCAAGAACCTCCACTTTGCTTTGAGCCTTCCCACTGGTCTTTCATGACCCTGTAGGTAGAGACTGTAGGTGGTTTATATCTCTGTGCCCACAGTCATGCCTTCCATAGCTGTGGGCCTACAATCTAGCTTTTGCATCTGGAAGCCAGCAGAACTCAGTCAATTAATCTGTCTCCCCTGTATATTAGTTCAATAGATATTACTGTAAATTGCTGCTAATTCTTTGGACACGTTTGTGAGACAAATATTTAGCATTAACCAGTAATGGCTGGGAAAATAAGAGTTTAATTCCAACTGTTTAGTGTTTCATGGCGATATAATCAGAATGAAAAGAAGCTATTTTACTGGCATGAACTGTTTGACTCAGAGCCTGCACAACAAAGAAAATAATTTTATTGGACTGGTTTAGGGTGCAGTACACGTTCATGTTATTTCAAGTTCACTTACAGAATGGCAACCGCTAGAAATTGTCACTTGGTGGAGCTAGATTACTCTACAAATCGAATGCACTTTAAGAGATGCTTGCTTAAAAGGCCTCAAAGGAGAGTTTATAAATAGTACCTAGGGGAAAAAATACAAGGAATTAGGGGATTTTAGCAAATCCTTTGGGGAATCAGAGTTTTTATAGCCCTGGTTTTAATTACTCTACCACAGTAGAAGTAAAAGCCTTGTCCGTTGAGGGCAAAGGTTATCTTCTGCTAGCTGAGAGAGCTGAGATTTCAGCAACTTGGGTGCAAAATTATATAGAGCAAATTTTACATGTCACATTTTTTCCGGCAGTAAAATTGAATTAAGTCCTGATTTTTAAAATTCAGTTGTTACTAAAACATATTGTATGTGATTTTTAAAAAAACATTTGTTTTGCATGTGGAAATCTATTGCTGAAATGCCTTGTTTATGGAGTTTTTTTACCATCCTTCTGCATCCACTTCTCTAAATATTCTGGACAAAATCAAGAAAGTCCCTCTGTTTACTTCCAGTTTAGGAACACAGAGCATCCTACTGACAACCCCTCTGTACCCTTCTGGAGTTAGCAATTGGGATAGGTAGGGATAGGGTCCAGAGTGACCTAGACAAATTGGAGGATTGGGCCAAAAGAAAGCTGATGAGATTCAACAAGGACAAGTGCAGAGTTCTGCACTTAGGAAGGAAGAATCCCATGAACCGCTACAGGCTGGGGACTGACTGGCTAAGCAGCAGTTCTGCAGAAAAGGACCTGGGGATTGCAGTGGACAAGAAGCTGGATATGAGTCAGCAGTGTGCCCTTATTGCCAAGAAGGCCAACAGCATATTGGGCTGTATTAGTAGGAGCATTGCCAGCAGATCGAGAGAAGTGATTATTCCCCTCTATTCGGCACTGGTGAGGCCACACCTGGAGTATTGCGTCCAGTTTTGGTCCCCCCACTATAGAAGGGATGTGGACAAATTGGAGAGAGTCCAGTGGAGGGCAACGAAAATGATTAGGGGGCTGGGACACAGTACTTATGAGGAGAGGCTGAGGGAACTGGGGTTATTTCGTCGGCAGAAGAGAAGTGTGAGGGGGGATTCCAAAGAGGCTAGGCTGTTCTGAGTGGTAACAGGTGACAGAACAAGAAGCAGTGGTCTCAAGTTGCAGTGGGGGAGGTCGAGGTTGGATATTAGGAAACACTATTTCACTAGGAGGGTGGTGAAGCACTGGAATGGGTTACCTAGGGAGGTGGTGGAATCTCCATCCTTAGAGGTTTTTAAAGCTTGGTCTGACAAAGCCCTGGCTGGGATGATTTAGTTGGTGTTGGTCCTGCTTTGAGCAGGGGATTGGACTAGATGACCTCCTGAGGTCTCCTCCAACCTAATAGTCTATGATTCTATTCTATGAATTGTGCCCTGACAAATATGTTTCTCTCTCTAAATACTTGTTCATTTCCTTTAAAAAATTAATACCACTACTAGGGCATTGTCAGAGGGCATTTGGCCCTTTAAGGAGAGCCAAACTTATAACAGCTTTCTGAAGGCTAACCTAGGAGTAACTGGTTGTGCCAGGTGGCTGATAATGGTCAATTAGTAGAGGAGCACCAGCACCCTATTTAAAGGCTGCTGAGGCTCAGTCACAGAGTGAGCTGTCAGAAGGAAGGTGCCTGTGAGATGAAGAGGCTTGTGAGAAGAAGGCAACTTGAGAGGGAGAGAGTACCCTGGAGCAAACAGGAGTAGACCAAGGGAAGGAATTGAGGGAGAAACACAGACACTGTTCCTCAAGTGAAGAGAACAGGAGTACCCTCAAGGGAAGGGATCTGTGACTGTTTTTGGGAGAAGAAAATTATCCTGAGAGAAAATCCAGGGGAAGGGAACCAGAGTTCTGAAGAAAAAAGCCAGAGGTAATTCTATAAAGCTAGTTTTACTGATCCTGGACTGCAGATGACCTGGGAGTTACCCGAGTAAGGTCTTGCTTATGTTTGCGTTAATTTCTGTTAATAAATGAGGCCCTGAAATGGGGCATTCTTGGATGCACAGAAGGTTTGTTTAGATTGATCTATACCTGGCTGAGGGAAAATTATGGCACCTTTCTTGCTTGCTAAGGGGCAAGCAGCTGGAGGTAGAGCAGCACAGTCCTATTGCTGCCTTTGGTTGTTTATCCTACATACTGTATTCACTGTGATGAAGGGGTGAGAGAAATTTTATCTCCCACTACCACGTTGATCCTCCATTCTTGGTGTATGGTAGGATATGCCCATTGAGTATATATATTCCCTGATAACTTTTAATCTCTGGTCTCTTACCTAGCCTTTCTCCAAGCCAGGGGGAAAGGCCAGAAGGGGAGGCCCTGGAGCAGAAGTGAGTGGGCATGAGTAGATGCCTTCCACTTTGTGTGTGTGTGTGTGTGTGTGTGTGTGTGTGTGCGCATGTGCATGGTTTTTGGTAGACTTTGAGCACTCCTCATTTAGGGCCTGACTGCCACTGGTCCTGTGCATCCCATAAGGAAGTGAGCAGGACCACGGAAACTCGCTACTTTATAGATTCATGTATTTTAAGGCCAAAAGGGGACCATTATAATCATCTAATAATCTGACCTCTTGCATAACGAAGGCCACTGAGTTTTCACCAAGTAACTAAACTTGATGCAGTGTAACTTCTGTTTGAGCATCTCTCTTAAAAAGGTATCCAATCTTCCATTTAAAGACAACCAGTGATGGAGAATCCACCATATTTATAGGTAATGATTCCAATGGTTAACTATTCTCACTGTTAAAAATGGAGACCTTATTTCTAGTATGGATTTCTCTTGCTTCAGCTTCCAGCCACTGGACTTTGTTATTTCTTTGTCTGCTAAATTGAAGAGCTTTCTACTTCCTTTTGCTCTTTCTCCCCTGCATAGGGCCTGCCACATTGTGGGCTTGATCCTGTCCTCCTTGCTCATGTTAAGCAATGCTTTATTTCCTGAATGGTCGCTCGGGCAATAACTGCTCAGCATGAGTAAGGGGAGACGAATTTGACCCTGTGTCTGGGCAGCAGACCACTGCTCCATGCCAGTATTGACAACCTCTTCAGATAGGGTGGGGGCATGAGGATAAGCCAGAGGAAAGGGATCCAACGGAACACTTTTTAATCCTTTCCAGTTTTTTTTGAAAGATCAAAACCATTTTCCTGCTTCCTTCTGTACTCTGGTTTTTAACCCTTTTCTTTTTTATAAACATTTCCCATTCCCATTTGCTCCCACCCCTCCCTGTCTGTCACTTGAACAGCTGTGACTGGGTATGGTGACAATGGAACTAAGTTCTTGTCAGCTGGAGGGCCTTAAAAGTGAGAGGCTTTAATTTATTCTGCTCTCCAAAGAAGGCTTGCATTGTCATTGGAATATTAATGCTTGTTTGTTCTGTTTCTTTCACTCTGTTCAACTTGAATTGGAGATTTATGGATAAAATCTTTGATTTAATATAATCTAACTAGTGTGCCTAGCTTTCTTCATTCCACATAAGCCACCTGATTTCTCATGCTTTTAAATCTATTCAATTTATTACCCTCCTCCTTCATTCTGCCCTCCCCATGGTTTTGTATCATCAGCAAATGTCACCTCTTACTTCACACATCTTCATCCAGGTTAAAAGGTAGAGACAGTCAATCAGTCAGTAAATCCCTACTCTCTGCATATGCAGTTAGCACCAGCTGTAGCTCAATTAAACTCAACACTTGAATAGTTCACAGGAGAACACACACACATATGCACAAATTAATCAAACAAATCAATTTTCCAGTGACTAAAAGTATTCCCAGTATTTAAATCAGTCGAGCACGTGAAGAGAATGGTGGTTCTCTGCAGTGGTCCTGATAGGTTGAAGTGCTAATAGTCAGAACATAATTTTGAAACTAAGCGTTTGTCTATACTTAAAATGCTACAGCAGCACAGCTGTGCCAGTGTAGCATTTCAGTGTAGATTCTACCTATGCCGATGAGAGGGAGTCTCCTGTTGGCATAGGTAATCCACCTGCCCAAGAGGCAGAAGCTAGGTTGATGGAAGAAATCCTTCTGTCGACCTACTGCTCACTACATGGGACTTGGGTTGGCTTAACAGCACTGTTTTGAGGTATGGATTTGTCATATCTCTGACCGCTGTAATTAAACAGACCTAATTTTCTAGTGTAGACCAGGCTTTAGATGCCTAAATTAGGGTGCCTATCTTCAAATTGGATGCTCTAATTAGCATCTACTTAGGAACCTAGTGGGTGTTTTGGTGGCTGAACATTGATTTGGGCAGCCTAAGCTGAGCAAAGCTCCAAACTAGGCATATATAACTGGGTGCCATGTGTACATATTTTGAAAAAGTCAATGCATGTTTTTAAAGTTTCATGTTTTAGCTTCTCCCATCCTCCAGAAATGAAAGTGGAAGCAGCAGCCGGGGAGAGGGCCCTTGTGGAAAACCCTCGAATGTTTGCCTGTTTGATAGGTTTTAAAAATCAGCTTTAAAACCACTTAAGAAAATTATATCCGTGCTCTTGACTGGTTTAAAAAGCCTACGGTATTTATCTTCTGTTTAAATATATAGGTTTTCAGAACCGTATTGGTTTAAGTCTCACTTTGGGAAAGCAGTTAAGCACATACTTTAAGTTAAGCAGTGTAAGTGCTGTCCTCAGGGCCTCAATCCCTTCTAAATCCTGCAGGACTCTCACAGTGGAAGGGATGGTGGAGAGCATAGTATTGTGATAGGCTTTACTCAGGCTTTAACACTGTGGAGGAAAGATCTGTAGACAAAATGGAAAAATCCTCACCCCTGAGTTTGATACGGTTGTATGGGGCCAAGGTCTGGAGTGACCAGTGTAACTAAGATCAGACTGTGTTACTGTAGGAGTGCGTTCAATCAAGTTCAATGGGAGTTATTGATAAAGAGGTTTAGTGAAGAGGTGTGTTGTCCTCTGCTTCCATCTCTGAATAATTCCACTCTTACCACCTCTATTGTCTTGTCTACACTAGTTTCCCTCGCACC
Source organism: Malaclemys terrapin pileata (assembly GCF_027887155.1). Taxonomy (NCBI): domain Eukaryota; kingdom Metazoa; phylum Chordata; order Testudines; family Emydidae; genus Malaclemys; species Malaclemys terrapin. Next base: position 219,745,856 of record NC_071506.1, on the reverse strand, counting down.
CCCTGAATGATTCCACACTAGCCTTATAATGCTGGGTGGTGGGGGAAGAAATCACAACTTTTTTCAAAAAATTTAGCCCAAACTTGAAATTTTGAAGATCTTCAACCAGCTCTAAAGTTGGCTTTCAAAAAGTGGGGGAGACTTTCATCAGTTTTTGCCTAATCTTTAATTTAGGCATTATGAAATTGAAAAGACTCTGAGCAGTTCTAAATGATAACAACAATAAAAGCAACAGCACTAGTATCGTGCCAGAGACTGCTGTCATTTTTACCGCCATGTTGTAAACCCTGCTCAGAGCAGGTTTTACAAGACTCTGCTGAAAATGCTGGCATCTAGCTGGAGCCCCATCTCCAGTGGTACATCTATGCTGCATTTTAAAAGCCATGGCGGAGAGTCTCAGAGCCCGGGACTGCAGATTTGGGTTCGTGTTGGGGTAGTGTAGATATGTGGCTTGGGCTGGAACTTGGGCTCTAAAACCCAATGCCAGTGCTTACTTTGTAATGAAAGGAGCCGGGGCTCAAGCAATTTTTTACATTCATAACTGATGCAGCAAGCTAGAGGTGCCAGAGCTATGACCTGCCAAGCGTAGCGGTGCCGGGGCTCAGCCCTAGCAAGCCCTGACACAAATTAAGCACTGCCCAACCCCCTCCATGGGCTTCAGAGCCTGTGCTCCAACCCAAGCCCAAATGTCCACACAGCTCTTCTGTGGCTCGAGCCTGAGTCTGTAGACCTGGGCTCTGAGACTCACTTCTGTGGGTTTTAAAACACAGTGTAGACATACTCCATGTGTGCTCAAAGCATTGCTACCACTGGTTGAGATGCTGTTCTTAGCAGTGGTTGGGAATATCTTAGAAAAAAGACTAGCACAGCCTACATATGGAAAATAACCTGTGTGTGACAGTGTCAGTGATGCATTCTCTCTGCACTTGAAAATAGTCAGGCTGCTAAGGTAGACATCACCAGGCCCTTCACAACACTCTTTGTGCAAATCACATTAGGCCAGAGAATCTCAAACTGGGGGGGGGGAGACAGGCCCACCCTGGAAGGGATGCACACCGTATTCTGGGGGGGAGCGTGAGAGGCTTCAGGGGAAAAAATAACATACTAAGCACATTTTACCCACAGCAATGAATAACTAGCAAAGCTGATTCCTCCAGACATATCAGGTCATCAGATGGCGCTGTGCATTTTAATCAATTTCTGTTAAGCCTGCATAGCATTATACAAAGTCATTGCTGGCTGTACGTTAATAGGATTGCTATGATGTGGTGTGCACATTGGATTGTAAGCCTGGACCACAATCACAGTTTTGCTTTTGCTCTTATTACAATGCATCGTTGGCTCATTCGTGCAACAGAAAAACAAACAAACCCACAATTGACGTGAAAAGCAAAGAATCCGAAACTGATACAAGTGAAGCATCACCACTGCATATATCGGTATAAGTATTTATGTGGCAGGACGGGGGAGGGCATAAACTACTACAGACACAAAAAAAGTGTGTGGGGGGGCATGATCAAATAAGATTGACAGTCATTGTGTTAAGCCATTGCTGAAATGAAATCATGTCTGTCTAGGATGTTGGTAATGGCTTGCCTCATTTGAAGGAGGCAAGAAGTGGGAAGCCATTGCTGATGCTTGTTGTCAGTGATGGGTCATTTTCCTAGTTAAAACAGATTCTATGAGTATATAATAGGCACTGTGAGAAATAGAGACGCTTGATGCAAAGTCTAGTGGGAAACTTTATATTTACTTCAATGGGCTGTGAATCAGGCCCTAGTAGGGAAGGATTTGAAGGCCTTGCCTTAGTATTTTGACACTCAATCCTTTGCCATTCAGTGGATAAAAAAGTTGCTATATAATAAAATTTTCAACCGTTCAGTTCTCTTCTATTTTAAAATTCACTATTTCACTTGCTCTATACTTTTCTTAACTACAAAGGAGAACTTGCTCATAGAAGCATTACAACATCACAGATGCTGGTACTAAGATTGTGAAGTCACCAGTACATTAGTATTCTCAGACACTCCTGTTTATATACTTGAATTTTAGAGTAATAAAAAAGCTACAGGCTGATTAATCTATGATTTATGATATGAAAAACTTTATCATCCTATAGTGTAAGAGGAATACAAAATAAAATCTGGCCACAAAAGTTGACTCCAGCTCCAATACTTTTAAGAGACATATTAGTCATTTTTATTCAATGTAACTCTAAATAGAGGCATTGAAAACATTGCCATAGGCTACTTTCCTGCTTCAGGGTGTCAGGGAAATAACTTCTGAATATTCTCAGAAGTGTTCAACAAAGCATAAATTATAGTGAGGATGGGGAGACAGGAAAAGCTCAGATGCCTATGAATAACTGAATATTTCCCCAGGGTATAAACATTAATGACTTTAATTAGATTATAATTGCTCATGGAAGCATATTCTTGCACAAGATAAAAATACCTGACATTGCATTCATGGCTAAGCTACTGTATCAGCAGCACAAGGAGGCTTAATGTGAACTTTACATTTAGTGAGGAACTTGTATTTAAGTGAACTACTTAAGCCACAGTATATAATGTATTATACACATATATTAGTGTGATTGTAGCAATGCGTTAGTATTTAGAGATTATGGGGCAATGTGCAGTCCTGGCACTGCATGGCTAGATCCACCAGAAGGATAACTGGTACACTTGCCATGGCAGGGGCCTCAGGCATTGGTGGTACTTCAGTCTCTCCTGTTCTCTACCAGTGCACACAGCTCTCCTGAGGGCTGATATGCTTTGGTCTACCTAAAATCTGGGAGTGAAATTTAGTAGCCTATGATATACAAGAAGTCAGACTAGGTGCTCTAATGATCAGTTCTGCCAGTAAATTGGATGGAACTATGAGACGGCATCCCAAGAGCATCACCTCCATGCATCCACCACAGGGGATTGTTCTTTCCTTATTAGTCCAGGACTTTAAAATCTAGATGCAGATCCAGTCATTGCATTTCAGCTAAACCACTGAACAAACTAGTCCCAAATTCTATCCTTGAGCCAGAGGTGAAAGTAAGCCAGTACGCCCCAATATGGCGTACCGGCAAGATCCAGTGCGCCATACCGGGGTGGATCGGCTTCCCCTGGTGGCAATTTAAAGGGCCTGGGGCTCCCAGCAGCGGCTGGAGCCCTGGGCCCCTTAAATTGCCACCAGAGTCCTGCTGCCGGAGCCCTGGGGAAGAGGCGGCGGGGCTTGGGCGGCAATTTAAAGGGCCCAGAGCGCCTGCCGCAGCTACTGCCCCGGGCCCTTTAAATCGTCCCTGGGGTAGCAGTGGCGGGTCTCCGGCAGCTATTTAAAGGATCTGGGGCTGCGGCAGCCGCTACCGCCCCGGCCCTTAAAATAGCTGCCGGAGACCCGCCGCTGCTTCCCCAGGGCTCCGGCAGCAGGGCTCCAGGGAGGATTTAAAGGGCCCGGGGCTCCGGTTGCTGCTACCGCCCCGGGGCCCTTTAAATCATCCCCGGAGCCTGCTGGAGCCCTGGGGTAGCGGCGCGGGGCTCAGGCGGCAATTTAAAGGGCTAGGGCTCGGCCGCTGCTACCACCCTGGGCCTTTTAACTTGCTGCCGGAGCCCTGCCACCGCTACCACAGGGCTCCGGCAGCACAGCTCGGGTTGCGATTTAAAGGGCTCAGAGCTCCCACTGCCGCTACCCTCTGGGGCCCTTTAAATCGCCACCCGAGCCCTGCTGCTGGAGCCCTGGGGTAGTGGCAGCAGGGCTCTGGCAGTGATTTAAAGGGGAAGGGGCTCCTGGCTGCCGCTACTGCAACAGAGCTGCGGGCTCTTTAAAGCTCCGCCAGAGGCTGGGGCCCCCTCCGATGGTGATTTAAAGTGCCCGGGGCTCCGCTGTGGTAGCAGCAGCTGGAGCCCTGGGACCTTAAGGCCCCCTCTTCTGGTAGAGGCCACGCCTCTTCCGGTTGAGGACCCGCCCCTCCCAAGGACCCCGGAGTACCAGTAAGTCCTTTAAGTTACTTTCACCCCTGCCTTGAGCACACAACCTGAGCAGCTGGGCAGTTCATTAGGTATTGGGAGAAAAGAATCCCAACCCCATACTAAGGCCGCATAGCACAAATAAAGCCATCTCATCACTGCTACTCCAGCTCCAGGGCAGTGCCACATATGCCTTGCCATTCCCGCTCCACAAGCAGCAATGGTTGGTGGATCCATGTGGTAGTGAAATGACCAGACTCACACCTGGTCCATATCCTATTCCCATAGCATTCAGAGAGCTTTCACAGCTCCATGGTGCACAGAGAGTGTGAAACTCTGCCAAAGTTACCTAAAACCTGTCTTTCCCTTTGTTTCCCCATGCAACAGGCTCACACCAATTTTGCTATGCCTATGGACTTCTACATCTGTAGGAGGGCAGAGGTGGAAGAGAGGATTTTCCACTTAATTAAAATATGGTATTTCTATTTGCTGATGTTCGAAAGGAAATACTATTTGTTTTCCCACATCTGATATTTTTTTTAAATGACACAAGAAATATCAAACCATGAACTACCTTTTCTTTATTTTTTTGTTATATTTGGCTTGAAGAATCTTATGTGAAGGGGAATCTGGGAACAATAGTATACCAAATAAAAAAAAGTGGGTTAATTTTTTTGTTTTTTGTAAAGATCATTTTTCTGATGTCTGTTGAAATAGTGAAGGGATCCTTTAAAAACAAGGATTCCTTAATTTACTAACTAAAATCAGTAGCGTCAATTTGTAGTTGTAGAAGCACTGAGAATCGTCTTTAAATTCAGGAACAAACTTCTTTTGTGTGCTCAAAGCTCTGTTAAGACAGAAAGCACACAAGCTTCTTTTGACAATACAGCTCAAATTCAAAATGACTTGACTGGAGAGAGTAAATATTTACGAGTTCAGCCTCAGTCAGCAGCAATTTTCTGGGCAGAAAACATTTCAAGAGTGATCATAAATTTTGGTATTAACTATATTGAATATGGACACAGTTCATACAGAGGACCAACCATGACTGGTTACAAACTCTTCTGGAAGTTGTTAGAGAGACAAAGTCTTGGGCATGTTCTGGCTGAAGCTGATAAGATGAACAGGGATGTGTGGAAAGGTTATTAGGTAATGATTGCATTGTAAGTATGGAGATGCAAAACCATATGGTATGTTTACTGGGGCTGAAAATGTAAAACTCTGGCGAACAAAGGAGATCAACGGGTTCACAACTGGTGATGCTGATCCTACAACACTTATTCACCAATTACCATCCAGTTAATAACTACTAAGATTTTACCAGTCATACAGCAACTTGTCAGCTTTAAAAGCACTGTGACGAAGACTTGGCGAGATCATTAGCTTTCATATCATTGCTTCCCAGATTAGATTTAGAGGCATTGACCATCAACTCTCACTGGTAGATGTTAATATTTTCAATTCAGACAAACACTGCTACAATTAATTTACTTCTACAAATCTTTAACCCAGCTCCTAAAACAAATAAAGTGTTCCAAGCCACCGTAAGAACCTTAGTTAGTTTTAATAAGAACATTATTGACTCCCAACACACAGAGGAATATGTAATTCTTTACTTTTGTAATAGGAAGCAGTAGTTTGCTAAGGAGGATGTTGAAAGTAGGCTAGATAATATAAATTGAGAGGGCAAAGCCTGAGGTCCTTACTTCAGTTTTATGCAGTCTTTTCTCATTTTGGCCCTAGATTAAATAACCTATTTTGACCCTAGAAATCAGGATCTGGCCTTAGATTAATAATCTCTGTGAATACAAAGAGAAATGATAAGATTCCCCACTGACCTGCACTGTACGTCGTCATTTACCTCTCCTCCCCTTATAGTCTTTCATCTGCCTCCCTCATTTACCCTGCCCTCCATGCTGCTTTTCATCCTTCTTACTGTACCTACTCCTTCTCCATACCTGCCTTTCACACCCTTCCTCTAAGTGTTCCTCTTCACCTTCCTTCCTTTTTTCTACTCACTTGATCATGTTACCTCTTCCTCGCCTGCCACTTCCCTTTGACCTCGTCTGTTCCTTTAAATACAATGTAACTAACAAGATAGTTTGATTCATGTGTATAATCGCCGTTCCCCTTCCCCTTGTTTGTTTTTGTGTCTTTTAGATTGTAAGATCTTTGAGGCGGGGATTGTCTTGTCATATGTGTTTGCACAGGGCTCATCACAAATGGGACCTCCAGTCCTGACTAGGGTCTTTGGCACTAGCACAGGATAAATTATCAATAAATAACAATCATAATTTTAGTCTGGCCACATGGCACACCCGGCACATCTTATGCTACAGAATAGACTAAACAACACAAACTATAATACATTAATATTTACACTTAATGAAGAAAACAGGAATAAAAATGACTCTTTATGTTGAAAGTGGCAGAGTTGAAAGTGGAGGAAAAATCACAACTTCTGGAATATTATGATTTCTGAGCGCTTGCTTTCTCACCTTGAATATCACATTAATGTTAGCTATTGCGTTTAATTTTCTGGGTTTTCTTAGGAAAAGACACTGCTAAATTGTAGTGCAACCTTAACTAAATACTCTTAAATTGAAGTGGATTTCACTGAGGAGCCATTAATAGATTAGTCCTAAACTCAGAAGGCATTAACACGGCTCTTTTTATCTTAGGGAATCTTTAAACAAATATGTGACTCTAAATGTTCATAGGTTTACAATTACTGAACCAATTTTCATTAGACATGAATAATTTTACTTCCTCATTGATGACCTATGAAACAACCTGGTTTGGAGGGTGTAGTATTAGCCTTTTTCTGAGATTTGCGTGCTTCAAAATTTCAATTAGGACATATGGGGAAAATGTGCTGTATTTTTCATGCTAGCTTAACTCAAATGGTTGAACTAAGTTTACTCATGCTTTCCAAAATAATTCAACTTTGGGCTTAGAACGAGCATGGAAATTTTCAGCCTGATGGAATTTGTCTGAGAAAGTTATGAGTAACTGAAAAAGGAGAGGGTTGTATGGAAGTTGGAATTCCTCTTTAACGATAGCGGTCACTACCGGCTGGATCCCAAAGCAGTTTGAACTACATGCTCAAGTGAACAATAATGGAGGATTCTAGTAGAAAATTAATAGACTGTCAAGTACTATTTATGGATGATGAACTGTAATTGCAGAGGAAGGCCAAATGCTAACAGTAACATGTAGCTTAACAAAGATTTATACCATGGTTATTTGGATGGTTATTCAGCTATCTTCTCAAAACTAAAAAACAAACAAACAAAAGACTCCCTATACACACACTCTCATCTGAAAACATGGAGTATAACAAAGCAGCTAAACTTAATACCATTCTAGCAAACTGCAAATGACAGATTACAGTCAAGTGATGTAATGCTATGAGACTTGTTTCTGGACAGAATTCAGTCATGCAATTGTACCCTGAAATAGCACAATAAAAAAAACAAAACCATGCTCTAGTTTCGTTCTTGCCACAAAGTGAGAGGCATATAAGAGTTTTAAATCTCTTACTTTCTACCCTTAATATGGCATCAGATGGGGACTAACCACTGGTTTAGTGGCCTTTCTGCTGGACTTATGCAGGTTCAATTTCATGTTATGCATGCTTTATAGAATGCAGTGTCTGCTTTAGTCTACTCAGAAGGTGTATGCTTGGCAGGAAAAGACAATACTGGCACCTCTCCTGAAGAAGTTGTGCTGCCAGAGAAGGTAGATGCAAAGAACCCCATAATGATGATGGGAGGGTGGAGGTTGGATCTTGTGATAGAGTGTTTAGTTCACACAAGGCCTGAGCACGTTAAAAAGGGCTGATTAACTTTATAGCCTGCACCTGGAGGAGGGCAGGGCTGGATAAAGCCTAACTGGAGATGAAGTGCAGCTGGGCAAGGGTAGTCTGGGCTTGTATAAACCCAGGAAGCTGAGTACAAGAGGGGGCTGTAAGGCAGAGCTTTCCAGTTATCTTCTAGAAATAAATGATGTTGATTATGGGTAAGGTGGTGTTGAAGGGGGAGACTACACAGTCTGGCAAGAAGCTGGGGGGAGTAGCTATTGGGAGCAGAGGAAACTTAGATGTTGGTTAGGAATTACAGAAATGAAGTATAAAGAAGCCCAAGGAAACAGTGGTAGGGACTGAGATTGAGTAGATTATGGTTGCTTGGCATAGAGTCCCTGAGTTAGAATTTATGGGAACCTGGATTTATATACTACTCTATCAGCCACTGGGAAGCACAGGGCCTGGATTTGAACTGGCAGGCTGCCTGACATGGTGTATGGACTGCTTGTCCAGTAGGACTTTGATAGCCCTAAAGAGGAGGACTAAACAGTGACTTGTCTAGAGGGCTGAGCACCATGAGTCCTAGAGAGAGAGAGAAAGGCACTGTGGTCTGAGCAACTGATGGAAAGGGGTGTCAGACTGGGTGAGAGCTAGTCCACAGGCACAAGGAAGTGCCCCAATGGTGAGTGTACATGTTACATATCTCCTCAAGGGTGCACAAGTTTACATATGGTCTGGTCCTGAATTGACCCATTGGCTTTCCAGGGTTTCAATGCCTCATCCCCAGCTATCTCTGTAAAGTTCCAAAATCTTCCCTAGTAAAGTGACTATTTCTTTGAAGCTCTCCAAATTCTGCTACACTGTTATCTGGGCCCTTTTACCCCTTCCTGGGTCTCTGATGTGGGAATGTTTGCCCCCAAAGTGATTATCCAGCTTGCTGTAGTACAATGAGCCAATGGCAGGTTTTTTTTTTTTTTTAATGCTGCTCACATGAGCTCTTCCAAGGATTATTATGGTATGTACAATAGAATGAACTAAGTTCTGAAGGCTTGTTTTGGTTTTGACAGGTCAGTAAACCCAAAGCAATAGCTCCAATGCTCGGAGATGTCACAAGCCATTTCTGTGTGAATGAGTATAATACCAGAAAAAGCGGGGGCTATACTTGGCTTGATATCTCCATGGTATAGTCACGGAAAATCAAAGGAAGGGTTAAAATGGAGGAAAGCAATTGCATCAGAAATAAGTTTAATAAAGAAGCAGAAAACTATGTGAGGGAAAGACCTTTAGCTACACCTTGACAGAGGTTTTTCACTGTAAATAAGATGTTTATAATGCCTTATAAGAATTTGGAAATTCAGAGTAATCTGTTTGCTCTCTTACAGGAACTTCCTCCCAGAATGCCTTTCTGGGAATGGTCCTTTAATGTGATGGAGGCAAACAGCTGCAGCCCTAAGTAGCAACTTTGTCGCTAGCTGTTCTTTCTTTACATCCCTCTCTCTTCTACTTGGTAAGTAGTCTTACTCCTGGTTCTGTTTCCCTTTCTTATTCCGGAGGAAATACCACATTCTCACACCATGTACTTGCATGTTCATGAACATGCAAGTGTGCTGTTTCTTGTTGTCTCTGCCTACAAAAAGCAATTGGCATTTTCATTTATGAATTAATTACTCAAACTGTCCGTTAAGATGTAAACCAAATACACTGGTGTACAATTTTTGAGAAGTCGTCTGCTTCAGAGATAAAATGTGCTATTTATTATGTATTTTGATGTGCTGAATTCAAATATGACAATTAAAACAACTGGCTACTGTTTCTAAGATATTTAAGTTTTTTTTTTTACATTTTATGTCTATGTATATTGTGTAGATAGAGTTTTAATCCTAAATTGTAAACCTAGGTCTTCATGTGTTTATGGTTGCTTTACATGATGATATTTCACCTGTCCTGTTTATGTAACACTTTAAAAATCAGCAAAAGGGTGTTATAAATAAAATTTATTATGAAACAAAAGGCAAAAAACTATTATGTACATAGTTTAGTCCTATTTAGTGTCTACTCGGCGCTTCTTGGCTTATCTCTTGTATTCATTAAATGGAGCATCTCTTGTCACTGTCCAGCAATAGTCTGCAAGCATTGATGGGCTCCATTTGCCCTGATAGCGTTTCTCCATTGTTGCAATGTCCTGGTGAAATCGCTCGCCATGCTCATCGCTCACTGCTCCGCAGTTCAGTGGTAAAAAATCTAGATGAGAGTGCAAAAAATGTATCTTTAGTGACATGTTGCAACCAAGGCTTTTGTATGCCTTGAGGAGGTTTTCCACCAACAGCCTGTAGTTGTCTGCCTTGTTGTTTCTGAGAAAATTTATTGCCACTAACTGGAAGGCTTTCCATGCCGTCTTTTCCTTGCCACGCAGTGCATGGTCAAATGCATCATCTCGAAGAAGTTCACGAATCTGAAGACCAACCAAGACACCTTCCTTTATCTTAGCTTCACTTAACCTTGGAAATTTTCCACGGAGGTACTTGAAAGCTGCTTGTGTTTTGTCAATGGCCTTGACAAAGTTCTTCATCAGACCCAGCTTGATATGTAAGGGTGGTAACAAAATCTTCCTTGATTCAACAAGTGGTGGATGCTGAACATTTTTCCTCCCAGGCTCCAGTGACTGTCGGCGTGGCCAATCTTTCTTGATGTAGTGGGAATCTCTTGCACGACTATCCCATTCGCAGAGAAAACAGCAGTACTTTGTGTATCCAGTCTGCAGACCAAGCAAGAGAGCAAGAACCTTCAAATTGCCACAAAGCTGCCACTGATGTTGGTCATAGTTTATGCACCTCAAAAGTTGTTTCATGTTGTCATAGGTTTCCTTCATATGGACTGCATAACCAACTGGAATTGATGGCAAAACATTGCCATTATGCAGTAAAACAGCTTTAAGACTCCTCTTCAATGAATCAATGAACAGTCTCCACTCATCTGGATCGTGAACGATGTTGAGGGCTGCCATCACACCATCGATGTTGTTGCAGGGTACAAGATCACCTTCCATGAAGAAGAATGGGACAAGATCCTTTTGACGGTCACGGAACATGGAAACCCTAACATCACCTGCCAGGAGATTGCACTGCTGTAGTCTGGAGCCCAACAGCTCTGCCTTACTCTTGGGTAGTTCCAAATCCCTGACAAGGTCATTCAGTTCACCTTGTGTTATGAGGTGTGGTTCAGAGGAGGAGGATGGGAGAAAATGTGGGTCCTGTGACATTGATGGTTCAGGACCAGAAGTTTCATCCTCTTCCTCTTCCTCGTCTGACTCAAGTGAGAATGATTCTGGTGCATCAGGAACCGGCAGCCCTTCTCCATGGGATACTGGGCGTATAGCTGATGGAATGTTTGGATAATGCACAGTCCACTTTTTCTTCTTTGACATACCTTTCCCAACTGGAGGCACCATGCAGAAGTAACAATTGCTGGTATGATCTGTTGGCTCTCTCCAAATCATTGGCACTGCAAAAGGTATAGATTTCCTTTTCCTGTTCAACCACTGGCGAAGATTTGTTGCACAAGTGTTGCAGCATATGTGTGGGGCCCACCTCTTGTCCTGATCTCCAATTTTGCAGCCAAAATAAAGGTGATAGGGTTTCTTAACCATAGTGGTTATACTGCGCTTTTGTGATGCAAAAGTCACTTAACTTCTGCTATGTTTGTGGTGATCTGCACTGTTCACACAAGTACGAGGCATCTCTGCTCACTTTGGCTAAACAGAAATGTGTCCCTTTGCAAAATCAAACACTGACAAATAAGAGAGCATGACACTGTATGATTTCTAGAGCTGATATAGGGCAATTTGTTCAGCAGAGTGATGTAAGCTTCGTTATGATTGCATCATCCATGACTTCTAGGAATAACATGATGCAATTCATATCATGTATGACGCAATACCAGCTTCAGATTGCATCATTAATTTGTTTTGCCTAAAAAGCAAGTACTGTCCAAACCCAATCATAGATTTATTCATAGATCCAGTCAAAGATGTATTTTAGTCATTTCTGGTTTAAATTGAGATCCCTTCCCTTTATAACTCACTTATCCTCCACCATTCCCAAGTCAAGGGTCGTATATACTGACCCAATAGCATATCTTGAAAACTAGAGCCAATCAACCATTTTAAGCATCATTTTCGTTCTCAGTGACCCAGAATTAGTAAAGTTTGACTACATTTATTTCAGAAGCATTTTGGCTGTAGAGCAGTGATACATCTCCTCAATACAACAGTTATGACCCAGTTTTGAAATACGTCTCCGAGTAGAACTCTCATTTACTTTAATGGAAGTTCTATATGCAGGGGCTTGCAGGATTGGGCCTTCAGGAGCACATCATGTTTTGGAATGAAGAATAATAGACATGAGACAGGAGGCATGTTTGTGGATGATGCTGTGGATTTTCTTTTTCTATTTCTGCTTTCCTCTCTCTACCACAATAAATAAAATCTGTGGAATGCAGAGCTATGTGAAACTACTAATTTTCACTTTGAGTACAGTGAAGCCTACTTAAATTAACAAATGAATCAATAGCAAATGCATTTTCAAAATGAATAGTGCATAAAATGTGTGTAATAAACCATGTTGTATGCCTACCTGTGAGAGCTGCAACTTTAAAACTAATAAAATGTATCAAAGGAACTTTAACATCCCTTTTATTCATTAGCATTTTAGTGCCTCATTAATAGACTTTAGATTAGTCAGGCTGTGAAGTGTCTATTGTCAAGTACTGACAATGCAAGAAATTGCCTTCTGTACCACTGAAGTGTCACCTGACTGTAGTTAAAAACTCATCTGCTGTTAAGGGTCATCATGAGACGGTATAAATTAACAAGGCTTTTGAAGAAGCTGAGCTGCGTTAACACTATCAATCCTGGTTCCTTGTGAGTCATGGAAATTGATTAAAAATGGTTTAATGACTCAAACTAGATGAGTCATTACTTAAAATACTGCTTAAGGATTTCCCACTATAGTCTCAATGAGACCATAATGTAACTTTCCCAAGTACTCTAAAACTGGAATGTTTGACCTTCCCTGTACAGATAAGATGGCACCATGTGTTCGGAAACCATAACACTTGTGATTTCCACTCATCCATGCAAACAAGACCAAACTGTTGTAATGGTGTAGGGTTTGTTGTTTCACTGAGCTGGAGGAGCTTACCGTAATACCCTGTGCAGTTGGGTTGTGAAGTTTTTGTCTAAAATACCTTGCCAAAATGAACTGTTGCCAAAATGAACAAGCCACAGAGGCTGCAACTGTGTAGGTTGAAACAAACAGTGCTTGGCACCATTTTGGAAACTGGACTTAAAACCTGAGGCTCAAGAGTAGTGCTAAGCTTCAAGAAATGGACAAATCCTGGTCCTTGTAGTTAATTGTCTCGGAAATGGTATCAAAACATCTTATGATGTCTCCTTCTTAAAACAAATTTTCTGTAGGGTGTAAATTACACAGGGGCGGCTCTATGTATTTTGCTGCCCCAAGCGCGGCAGTTAGGCAGCTTTCGGCGGCGTGCCTGCGGGAGGTCCGCCTGTCCCGCGGCTTTGGTCGTACCCGCCGCCGAATTGCCATGGACCGGCGGACCTCCCGCAGGCATGCCACCGATAGCTCCCTGACTGCCGCCCCCACAGCGACTGGCAGGCCCTACCTGCGGCTTGCCGCCCCAGGCACGCGCTTGGTGCGCTGGTGCCTGGAGCTGCCCCTGAAATTACATTGTAATTGGTATGAAATGAGAGTCTGAAGTACAATAATGGAATTGTTTTTTGGGGACAATACTCTAGATTTTCTTACAAGTGTCCCTTATTGGCTGCCTGATTTCCTCCTTTTTTTTCTTTTTTCTTAATTCACTGTACATTATTTCTGTATTCGTAGGACCCATAACCTATGCCCTATGGCATTAGAAGTGGCTATTGCAACTATATTAGGAGAACCCTGTAATTCAAAATGTGCATGTTGTGAATGACTTGTTGCCCTTTATTGATCAGTAATGCAGCATTTCAATATGTGTCCAAATTATATAAACCACCCTGTCTATTTCAAATTCCTTTTCTCTTCTAATTATGGGAGAAATACACTATAAATATCAGCTGGTACTATTGAACATGCTACATAAAAGGTTTGAACTACTATACTGTACATTTTAAATCTACTAACCACATGGAGGTTTTTTAAAGAAACATTGAAAGGTGCAAATATATCTCAAGCTAGATTAAATGAACATTGTATGTGCCTTGGTCAGTGAGGTGAAGTTATTGTGTATTGGGTTAAAAGATTTCAGCCAGAATGCATTCATGCAGGAAATAGGGGACTATGAGGGGGAAAAACAAATGGGAAAGCAGCACAAGTGGATCCAGATAAGCAATCCCTGAACGAACACTTGGGAGGCAATTGCCTCCCATCCATAGAAATGTAGAGCTGGAAGGGTTCTTCCTGACAGGTATTTGTCCAACCTGTTCTTAAAGAGCTCTGATGGAAGGCTATTCCAGAACTTAACTATCCTTGTAGTTAAAGATTTCCCTATTATGTAACCTAAATCTCCCTTGATGCAGATGCAACATTGTCATCCGTGCAGGTGTCATAAACTTATCAGGCTCCTCCTGGAACAACTTCACAAGAGTTTCAGACTTCTAAGTTGGGAAAAACAATGGAATCACAAATGACCCCTTTCTGAAACTTTGGAAAATCACCAATGCCATAAGTCCTTTTCTACACACCAACAAATACTCTCATGGCTAACAGCAAAGCATTGTAGCTGTGAAACTTTTCACAAATTAGACAATATTATACCACTGAAAGAGCTGCTATTTTAAGTTATTTACCATTCACATATCTGTATTTCCATTTAGATATAATACCCAGTAAAGAATATGAAAGATGCAGATGAAGCCCATTACTACTTGTCCTACCTTCAGCAGATCTAGAAAAGTCTTCACATCTGTTAAGGGCTGTTATAAAGAGAAATGTGAGCAATTATCAGGTCTCCCCTCCATCAACTTTTCTCAAGACAAATACCTCCTGTCTTACCTTAACACTCCTGTTCACAAACTCCAGAGTATTTGTGGTGGTTTTTTTTTTTTTTTTTTTTTTTTTTTGCAGCTGCGTCACATTGGCTCATTCAATTTGTGCTCCACTGTATTCCCCCAGATTTCTCAGAAGTATTACCGCGTAGCCAGTGACAACCCCTCTCTCCATCTTGTAGCTGGCATTTTTTTCTTTTCCTCCCTCCTAAGTGAAGTCCTTTGCCCTTCTCTTTATTTTTTTTCTCCTTTCTCTCCTCACCCCTCCCACCCCCCCCAACCAATTTTCCTATTTTGTCAAGGTCCTTTTGACTTCTAATCCTGTCCTCCAAATTACTTGCATCCTCTCCCAGCTTGGTGTCATCCACATATTTTTATAAGCATACTTTCAACTTCATTATCCAAGTCACTAATGAAACCATTGACTGGTATGGAACCCAGGACAGACTCCTGCGAGACCCCACTAGATACAGCTTCCCAATCTGACCGCAAACCATAAGTACTCTTTGAGTAGGGTCTCACAACCATTTGTGCACCCTCCTTATAGTAATTTTTACCTAGCTCATATTACCCTAGTTTGCTTATGAGAGTGTCTTATGGGACTGCCATATCTAGATTTTTAGTAAGGCTTTTATCACAACTACTGCTCTTTCTCTTCTCTCTTTTTCCCCCCCCCCCCCGCCCCCATTCACTAGGATGGTAACCCTGTCAAAGAAGTATATTTGGTTAGGTTGGCATGACTTGTTCCTGATAAATCCATGCTGGCTATTCCTTATAACCCTGTTATCCTCTAGGTGCTTACAAATTGTTTAACAAGTTGTTCCAGTATCTTTTCCAGTACCAAAGTTAGGCTAACTGCTCTAGAATTCCCCCAGGTCCTCTTCTCCCATCGCTTTTTTTATTTTTTTTTAAAAAAGGTACTATATTTGCCCTTCTGCAGCTCTTGGGACTTAATCTGTCCTCTGTAAGTTCTCAAAGGTAATTGCTAATGATTCAGAGCTTGCTTCATCTAGTTCCTTAAGTACCCTACAGTAAATTTCATCAGGCCTTGCTGACTTGAATACATCTATCTTATCTAAATGTTCTTTAATCTGTTCTTTCCCTATGTTGATTTGTATTTCTTACCCAACACAATTAATATTAACAAGGGGGATCTGGTCACATTTACATTTTTAGTGGAGACTGAAGCAAAATAGGCATTAAACACCTCAGTCTTCTTGGTCATCAATTAGCTCTCCTTCCCTGCTAACTGGAGGACCTACAATTCTTTTTCTTCTATCTTTTGCTTCTAATGTATTTAAAGAACCTCTTCTAGGAAGGGACATAAAAGAGCAACAAGGTGTAACTCATGTTTTAGCCTTTCTTATTTCTCTTCCCCCTCCCCCTCACATTTGCACTATTTTGTTTCTCCTTAGCAATTTGTTCATCTTTCTACTCTTTATAGTAGACTCTGCTTTCTGACTCTTTTTTTTTTCCCCCCCAGGTAACTAAAATGCTTCTGATAGTACCATATTAGCCTTTTACTATTCTTCCTATTAGCTCCCAGGATCATATATCCTGACTCCAAGGAAGAGGCAAGTTTGCTTTGCCAGGCTGGGAACTGGGAGATACCAGTTTTTCCTGTTACTTTGGGGTACGCTCATTTATTAGGATTACTCTTCTGGTGGGGAGGGTTCTGTACTTCTGTCAATGTACTACTTGTACTCTCATACAGAGCTAATCTGAAAACTCCTGTGTACCCAGGATGCAATTAATTGTAGCTCACTCACTCCCCATTTATTTCAAACCAAACTAACTTTGCTGCAAATCGAGTTACTCTGGTCTGTCTGTGTATGCAATGCTGCTACAGCACTCTTCCAGCAGCTATCCAATGTGGCTTTGTGGGTGACTATTACTGACTTGTGTGCCCTCTCCTCCTCTGGCATCAAATTGACCAGATGTCCCCTTGCTGGTGCCAGATTGTCTACTTGCTCTTGGATTCCAGTTATCACAATAGCTGTAATATTACACCAGAAGACCTATAACATGCCTTGGGCAGCCACTTCGAGCTGTGCTGAGACCCTGGCTTTCATAATCTAGTGGGAAGTGTTGGTACAGGTAGATCTTGTAGCCAGTCCCCAGAATAAAGATCTTTTTATGGACGTTACGAGGCAGATGCCCATGACCAGGATGCTGAACAGTGCTGGATAATGAGCAAGCAGCTCAGGAGGACTTGTGTTCAAACCCTGGATGCCAGGAAAAAAATCCCACAACCTACCCATATTTTGAGGAGCTGGATGGGATTTTATATACCTATGCTGTCTGCAGGCACTCTATGGTTGTGAGCCACTACCTCAGGGCAGATTCCCCAAACTGCTGGAATGTTCCATAATTAGATTTTACCAAGCCAGTAACAAATGTGAACTCCTGAAATATTGCAATAGTCTTATAATGGAGTCACAGGAAGTCCCCTTGGACATTCCAGTCTGTGATAAATGGTTGGTCACACCAAAAATCACAAATATTTCAGGTTATACTCAGTCCTGAGACCAGTCACTCACACAGATTTGGCTACCAGTGGAAGATCTAAGACACAATTCTATAGTAAACTAAAGGATTATTATCTAGGGAAAATAAACTAGTTATTGAGAGGTAAAAGCAGGTAAAATGTGTGTACATGTGAGTCATTGGGGAATTACATCTCTGCTACCAGTCTCTAGTAATCTGCCAGTGTCCCCAAAATCTTTCAGGGCTACCCTAAGTAGGTCTAGGGATCTTTCTTCTTCAGTTATTTTGCCCTATTAGAATCAAGGCAGTCCAAAGATGAATTCTTAACTGTCCATACCTATAGCTGCTTCTCACAGAAATCAAGCCAAGTTCACTTCCCACGTGTGCTCTTTCCTTGAGGGCAGAGAGAGGAATGCATTTAGAGCAGAGGTTCCCAAACTTATTTGGCCTACTACCCCCTTTTCAGAAAAAAAATTACTCAGCGCCCCCCTTGTCAGAAAAAAATTACTCAGCGCCCCCCTGGAAATCTACCTTCTTTAAGCGAACAAACAGAAAGATGCAGTGACAAATTTGCATTCTTTTATGTATCTATATTTCTACCTACATCCTACAATATAGTAAAGAAAGATGTTATTAGAATATCACCCACAACATCAGGTATACAGTGGTTTTTGCGTAAGACGGCAAAAGACAACCAAACTAAAATACTAATGAAACTAATAAACTGGGTTTTGTTCTTTGCTCAGCATTAGATATATGTATTTGATATTAAATTGTCAAATATCAAACTAAATTTATCAAGAAATAATTAATTTAAAAAATAATCAATATGCAATTAAAAATCAGTTAATAGTTTTAATTTAGTTTGCCCTTATTTAAATAATTGTTCCTTATTAACACACGCCTTATTTACCAATTAACACAGATGATTCGATAGATATAAATAAATGTTAATAGTTAACAGTTTTTTTACGATTTCATTCCCGTTTTTGTTAATATTGTAATAAAAATATGACAAATATATTGACTGTACACTTCAAATAGTACTGTACCAACACAAGCCTGCTACAATTTTATTATTAGTAAGCACTAGAGACACAGAAACGTACGGTAGATATGTAAGAAAATGTATAAAAATACTCACGTGTAAATTGCTGTTTTATTGAAACAACAATAATACACTTTGCTTTGTATGTGATCTGTAATCCGTAAAGATCGAAGGTATTGAATATGAATAAAAAATTTTAAATACTTATTGCACTATTGTTAACTGCTTGTTTCTGAGTTGTGTAAAAATCTAAATTAGATTTCATACATGTCGCCTATTTATAGTATCATATTGTAAACAAGTCATTACACGCACATATTCCTGCCGATGCATGCTGGACTTCCCGACAATGCGCGACACGCTCGCCTGCCAACACTTGCTTGTTAAGAGCTGTTGGCAGACTTGACACTTGATCGGTTATAATTTGTGAATTTATTTGGAAAATAAAGTAATCAGTACAACTTTAACTCTATGTTACACAACAGATGAAACATGTACGAACGGTTTTTCAAAATTTTCTTATATTCTCTTCTTTCTTTATGCTTCCACCACCCCCTTATTTTTATTCAATGCCCCCCAATTGCACCCGAGGCTACTACTGCCCCCCTGGATCATTCCAGTGCCCCCCAGGGGGCAGTATCGCCCACTTTGGGAACCTCTGATTTAGAGCATTTGAGCTCTTATCACACAATGACCACTTGCCTTCAAATGCACAAGAATTAGCACTTTAACATGGAAGTCTTTCACTTGCATGACACAAGGCTTTCTCGTTTGAGGGGTTATTTAGTTGCAGGGGTGTATTTATGATGTAAATGTTTGCTATTACATTCTAACAGGGTATACATTTCCAACAGGCTACAGATAAGTGAAAACAATGCATGCAGCATTGCACCGGTTTTCATGATATTTTAAACATTCACTTTGATCTATACAATACACAAGTGAATTCATCTGGCTTCCACCTGAGTTTGTTCTCAGTTGACACCTTGACATTGGCAGACCAAGTGGCAGCTCTGGCCAGAGTCACAATGTGACCAACCAACCCAAGAAACTTGTGGGCCTGCTGTCTCTCCTCCCTTGTCCCCAGCCATAAATGTCCTGAATCTCATCCCTTCTCCCTGAGTGGCGATGAGATCCAGGGTCTCTGTGCAGCTACCAAGTTACTATTCAAGGCTGACCAGCAAGACTCCTAGGAGGACAAACCTGAGGAGTCAAGGGGAGTCATGGCCCCAAAAAGCCAACATCTGTTCAGGGCTCAGGACCCTGATGCTGGCTAGGTAGAAGGAGAGCTGTCCTGCAGCAACCAACCCAATTCCTGAGCAGCAACCTAGACTAGGACTGAGAAGGTAGCTCCTTCAGAAGGTAAGTCATCTTAGAATTTGTTTAATAAAAATCTAAGTTTTAATTTTATTGTGCTATCCTGCTGTGCTAGCTTCTGTTGCAAGTACCCTACCACCATTGTTGGTGGATCTGAGGATGCTCTTTGTTCACCCCCTGCTGCCCTCCCTCCTACACTTTTCCAAAATGGCCGCTTCTCCAGCTGGCCAATGAGCCTGAGACAGAGGCCAAAGCCTTGATTACTAGCTGTTCTCAGGCCCATGCTGTAGAAGGCCCTACCCATATTTTTCTTTCCCTTCCCTCCGCTGTCCTGCCTGGCAAAGTCCCCCAGCCCCATTCACTACCTCATCAGTAGTGGCATGGTGCAGCCTCAGGGGGTACCCAGGGCTGTGATGCACCCCGCTATCATTTGTATTTAGCATGAGGAGTCTTGGGAGAGTTTGTGCAGGCACAGACCTCTCAGTCTACACAGGCTCTGCTGTCCCTGAAGTTAGCACTAGGTATGCTCCATCTCCTGAGTCCTCCAAGCATTCTCCTGGAGTGTCCAGCTGCTGTTCCACAGGTTGCTCACATGTCCACCATTCCCAAAGGAACATGTCATCCCAGCTTACCGGTTTTACCTCACCATCATCACTGTGCTCCTCCCATGGCACTTGAATTTCTTTATAGTGAAAAGACGTGTACGTTTATTGAACAAAGAATAGATTCAAATGATGGTACTTAGGTAGAAGTATTGGTAACACAGTAAACACATAACATGCCTTTTAGAGCTTGGGCCCCTAACAGGACAAGGTCCTGCCTCATAAAGGTTAGATCACCCAAAGTCTCTCCCAGCATATAACAGCCACCCTCACTGTGATCCTCTTTTTCATAAGACAAGCATTCTGGCAGCTTGTCTTCTAGGTGACTTCTCTGCCTCCTAGTCACCTGCCTCAATGTAATATTCTGATGGGGTAGTTAGCCTCTAAAGGCAGTAGGGCCTACTGACCAGCCCATTCTCCTATGTGGCATGGCCCATTAAGCATGTGAAAGGTGTAATATATGGACCTAAGGGCATTGTGGGGGGAGGGCAGGGAGAGAGAGAGAGATCCTGGGAATGAATGACATTTGGGAGGAAATCCTGTCACTGTATTTCTAAGGGCCTGGAGCCCTGAGCCATGTAAAGAAGGTGGGGCAAGGCTCCTCTCTCCCACCAGCCAACTGGCAATGAGCTGTGAGAAGCAGACCAGCATAAATGCTGTCTGCTCCCTCATAGCAAGCCAGATGCCTGCAGACACTGGAGAGAGTAAAAATGTTCCTTCAGTGCCCTGATTTAGTAGGGAGAGGGTGAGAGTAGGGGAGGGTCTACCTGCTGAGTCTCTCAGCCTGAGGGTGAAAGGACAGTTGGGAGGAAAGGGCCAGCTGGAAGAGAAACTGCTGGAGGCTCTACAGCTGGCCTAAGGCACAACTCCAGCTCTAACAAGGAGCGCTAGGGGAGAGGGGTAGAAGACTATCCAAAGTACAAACCAGCTCTGCGAGAAGGGCTGGGGCTTCCTGAACAGGGGAAGGGAACTGATCAGGACATTTACTTGGATCCAGAGTGGACATGAACTTGAGTGACTAAATAAAATGAATAAGTAGACCTCCTAAAGCAGGGGATTGGGAAGGAACTGGCCTGATCTGGGTAACTGCATTCAGTGTCCCTGGGGTCCTTTCAGACAATGCTCATGAAGGGCCACAAGGCATGGTGGAGAGGCTCACCCCAGGATAGTCACCCAGTCAAGGCAGCCTTTAGGGGATTACTATACAGCTTGCCCCGATGTTCATCCTGCTAACCCCTCTGACATTATAGAAGCACTGCAAAGCCAGTCCAGGAACTTATGTTCTAGGCTGGGGATGGGAATTATTTCCAAACCCCTTACCCCCCTCCATGAGTCACCAAGGCACAACTGCAAAGCCAAACAGCATGTATGCATGGACAAAAATCCCAATGTCCTTGTCACTTACCATTTCCAAGGTTCCACCCAGACTGGGAATGGTCTCAGGAAGGGAAATGCATGTAAAAATACTATCTCAGCCTCCCTAGACTATAATCAGTAACTGCTTGTCACTTTTTTTAGTACCCCCACAGCTACAGCACCTATACCAGCCAGACCCTCAAGGACAGGACCTTTATCTCTAGAGGAATGGCTGGAAAACCTGATGGGGAGAAAATGGGAAAACTCCAGGATGGAATGTCTTGCGGATGTCATTAGAGTCTACCCACAAAATGCAGAGAGGTGGAGCCTGTATCTGAAGGCTGAGAGGGAATCCAACAATGAGCCTGTGGCTCAGAGAAACTATGTTTTACTTATGCTAACCTGCTTAAGCCAATGTCTTAAAAGTATTCCAGGGAGACAGTTGCCATGGAAAAACATTGCCATGGCCAAAGACTGTATAGGAAAAAGACAGGGAGCTGAAGAGGCAACACAAAATCCAAATGCCCTGTTGCAGCTTGTGGTGGTGGTAGTTAGAGCAGCAGGCAATGCAGTACAACAAACCAACACCCAGCCATGTTATGCAGCCCTGGACAATATGGGCTACTGAGAACAATTCCTCCTTGCTGTACCCCTGCAGTACAGTTCCCAAGCCCAAGATCTTTAAGCCCCTGGCATTGTGCTCCATGTTGCACGGTGCTATCTTGTTTCACTACTGCTTTAATGAAAGGGCTCTTTGTAGTTGACTTATGAAACAATATATTAAAAGCCATTGTTCATTTTTTCTATTGAAAGTTCATTTGTTTGTTACATAATTGTTAAACTTTAAAATTTCATTCATTAGGAGTTGACAGTTCATATTACACAGAAAATAATTGCTTGCACTAATTCATAAGGTTTTACAAACACACGTAGGCAGTCCCTACAACACCTATATTCCTCTGCCCATAAATCTGCCATGGTGGTCTGCAAGCCCTTGGCACACTGGGGTGGTGACTTTTTTCCATTTATGAACTGAATTTTGATGGTGGAGAGACAAAGTATAGGCACAGAGGACCCATCAGTTGTCCAATACAGTTTGAGAGCCCCATCGTGCAAAGCCATCAATACCCACTGGAGCATTGACAAGCTTTTTAACCCAGTACAACCATATCTTTTTCCATGGCATCACACATCTCTATGACAATGGTTGATAAGCCAACTTGGCATGGGGAGATGGACTGGAAACATTCTGGGATGGCCATCTTTCAAATGGCTGTTGTGACCTGCTTGCCCATGTATGGGGCACCACACATTGGTATGCTGCCACTGTAGCTTTGGGATTAGTTCAGCCCACATCTCCAAAAAGTTTGCCTTCCCTATCCTGAAATTCTCTTGCTATTGCTGGTCATCCTGGCTCTTCACACCAATTATTTCCCACCAATCTGTGCTGGTTTCTGGAGCCCTGAAACAGCCCTGCACTCTATGAAGCTGCTTCAGGAACCAGTTCTCTATCCTCAATTGTTTGGTGTCTTCCTCATCTGTGTCCTATTGTATAGCTGCTGGAAGAGCTGCTGCTGTCACATCTTGGTAGTGCAGCAAGCAAAGCGCCAAGTCAAATTCATCCCACTTTGAGTGATGAAGTACTTAGAGGCTGCTTGGGCTGTATTAGAGGTTACCGCTATGATGGCACAGAGCATTGCAGCTGCCAACAATTCAGAAATGGTGGTAGCCCGCCTGTAAAGGAAGTATGGAGTGGACACAGATGGGTCATGGGATTTAAAAAAAAAGTGAACTAGGCTGGATTCTGCTATACATCCCACCGCTTACAGCAATAAATAAATAAATAAATAAAATCCCAGAGTGCACACTGCTTAGCAGTAAAGCAAAGGAGTGTGGGCTGCCTTCTGACACCACCATGCCTTCAGTTTGCAGCAGACTGTTGTTGTGTGTATATAGTGATGTGTACTGACAAAGGGCACACTTTCCTGTATGTGCTTTTACTACAGCTTGTGTACTGTGCGTTACCTGATGCTCTGCAAAAAGCTGTAGATTAACTCCCTTAACATGTGCAAATGAGCCCATAGAATAGATAGTCCCTGTCCTAAGGGCTCTCAGTCTTTTTATGTGTGCCTTGCATAATGGGGCCTTGATTGAGGGCCCTAGATACTGTTGCAATACAAATAAATAATAGTAATGATAACAAAGTGAGATGTTGGTGTTCAGATTCTAGATGGGATAAGTGCCAAAATATCATATTAGGCTGTTCTCATAACACTTTCCACAATGTTGGAACTCAAAGTGCCAGAAATTTAATGAGAGTCTATTACTAGAAGATTTCAACCTGATTTTGAACACTAAGGTTCAGAGAATCTTTGAACAAACATTTGAGCTAGTACAAACAAAGTTTAGTTACCCAACTTTTGAGGTTCATCTATCCCTAATCTTAATATGGAAAAAAAACCCTCTTTCATGCCATTTACTGGCAGTTTTCCAGTTGCACCTGAACTGAACATCATTGACTGTATACAAATTATACCCTGAAAAAGGTTGCTTGAGAGACTTCTAAGTTCTACAGTTGCCCAAAGAACAAAAACTATGGTGTCTCTTTCATGGAGACCAGCCCACTGGACAATGCATGGAAATTTTCCAAAGCACCAATGTGAGCTAGGCACCTAACTCACTTAGGTGTTTTTCAAAACTCCACCCCAAATAAATTAGTTGCCTCTTTTCTTCTTTGTGAAAAGCATTTTACCTTTCTTTATATGGACCTATTTTAATTTCTTGTTTTTTCAGGCTTATTGATGCTACTTTTAGAGTATTGATTTCTTTGGACATCACTGACAATTCACTTGACTCCTCCTTCCCAACATCTCCCAAAATCTTCCCCCCACAAAGTCAGTTTTGGGAAATGAATGAAAGGAGGAAGGCTTAATAAGCATAGGTTTGGAAAACACCTGAATAGTTAAAAAAAAAAAAAAAAGTAAAGAAGAAGAAAGCAAACTTAATTGGAATTTTCTCAAAAAGTGAATCTTTGGGTTTCAAAATGGTTAGTTTATGATCTCTCAAGGACATGGAATCAGAACTCATAAAATTAAGGGGAGGTTAGCTAGATTAAATCAGTCATATGGATAATGTAAGACAATGACTGTATTTTCAGGACTGATATTCACACTAGACATATGGTCAAATTACTTGATTCTTATTGATCCCTAAACACATTGTATTATTGCAATATATTAGCAGATACCGCCTTAAAAAGGTGATGGGTACAGTTGGTTAGGTTTTCTTAACCACTAATAGGGTTGGACACGTCATTAAACCTGATTAGGAAGGCTGGGCAAAATGAAAAACTTAGTTGCCATCCACTCACCTTGTCCAAATCAATGAGTCTATGATGAAGAGGCCTGGAAAAAGAAAATAAGTGAAAAAATTGAAAAATGATTAAGAATGGTAGTGTTGCCACATGTTATGAATAAGCAAAGCTTAAAAATATTTACAAGAGGAAACTGCATTACAGAGCATGCATTTGTTCTGCTGAGTTTCAGCAAAGCTAATAATGAATCAACACATACTTAATGTTTACACTCCATTAAGCGTAGCAGTAGTCAGTGCTATTGTTTCATGTAGACCCAGACATATCATTTGGTAGAAGTCTAATGTACCTCACTTCATAGCTCCTTTCTTTTCCTTTTTTAATTTCAAATGGAATTTCAAGTGAATAAATTAGTGAATTTATCATTTTCTCTATAATGGTGTCATATGGACAGTTTGATGAAATAGCTCATTATAGTCAATGAAGTGAAATATGAGCACCATCAGCACATTTTCATCAAACGGGGTTATGGAAATTGGTTTGCTGTTATTAAGGACTGTGGAATCCAAAAATAAAATTAAGCAAGCTATTAGATGATAAATTTAGGGAGTGTCCCAACTGAGTTGGAACACAATAGCCACTGTGAAAAACAGAAGGCTACTGTATGTCAAAACTAACTGAGAAGCCTCAATATTAGTTGTTCATCGTGTATATTAGAGATGAAATTTAATTCAGATGCCTATACTCCCTTGGTGTATGTAAATACCACATGCAACTCAATCCCAGTACAAGCAAAGTATGGGGGCAAATGCTTGCTACTCCTTAATGATTGCCACAGTTTGAAACAGAAATAATTTCATTAATCTTCAGTATCTGCCCTGCTATGGACTGAGTCCAGGAGTCCAGAGGCAAATTCCCCACTGAAGTCATGCCCTTCACTGATAAAGTTGTCAGAGTCAGAACAGCAGGATCAGACCTTATGATAGCATGGAGGAGGGAAAGCCCTCCACAGAAAGTCAAGAAGAAGAAGAGATAAGAGGAGACCTGTGTATAAGGCAAACTGACCTGTGGACTCTCTTTCACTGTTTGATCCTCCAACTAACCCAACCTCTAAGGTATCACCACACAGTGTTATCATATGACAAAACTACTTGTAGGACTGCTTCCAAACTGCACCAGCACTACCTGTGTTTCATGACCTAGGGATTTCCTCCTTTCCCTGTTGTGAGTATTAGCAGTTAGTAACAAAGGCTTTAGGATTTAGCCTGGTTAGATCTGTTGTTCTATAGGAAGATGAGATGCCATTTCTGAAGCACCGCAGTTTGTAAATGATGTTTTAAATGAAAATTTCTGCTTCTTGCACACAAAGAGGGTCCAAGCTTGCTATCCATGCTTAGGAAAAATGTCAACTTTAGGATTGGGCACAGAGGATATAGCCAGTGCAATGAATTCATTGCTATTATAAAAGCAATATTATTGTTACAACACTTAGCTGAGACCCAGAAAGATCCACCAAACCCAGAATTCTTAGACCAAAACAAATCTGGGCATGGAGCTGTTCTTTTAAAAATACAATTTATTTTGTTCCTTTTATCCTCCATTAAAGAGTCTCTCTCCTCCCTCTGCTACCTGCAACAGATGAAGCAGTAAGAAGAAATACCCTTTCTCACATAATTCTCATCAAGCCCAAGCCCAAAACTTGCTTTAGAAAGTCAAAAATTAAAATTTTAAAACTGCTCTCTCTTAGTTAGTGTAAGGTGTTTAGCAAGCTTTCAAAGTTCTTAAAGGATTTTTGTTTGTTTTGCCCAAAGTTACAGAAGCAATATTGTTTATGTGAGCTTCAAGCTGAATTAAAAAAATAACTTACTTTCATTAAGGATTAAATTCAACTACATAAGCCTAGGAGCTAAAATCCTCTTGTTCAGGGGTTCTCAAACTGGGGGTTGGGACCCCTTAGGGGGTCATGAGGTTATTACATGGTGGGTCGCGAGCTGCCAACCTCCACTCCAAACCCCGCTTTGCCTCCGGCATTTATAATGGTGTTAAATATATTAAAAAGTGTTTTTAATTTATAAGAGGGTCGCACTCAGAGGCTTGCTGTGTGAAAGGGGTCACCACTAAAAAAGTTTGAGAGCCACTGCTCTTGTTAATCTAAGAACTCCACTCTTACAATATATTGAGCAGCCACATGGGTAACTACTAAAACACAAGATAGAAGCATTGTGTCATCAAAACACTCCCATTGACCACACCTATCCTCTGGGCAGATTACCTAGCAACTACTGAGAGCTGATTAAAACTTTTGGTGGGTGTCACGTACATTATGGACAGTTCTATGTGTTACCCTGGATTTGAGGGGTCTGTATACCCCAAAATGTGATCAAGCTAATTGCAACCATATGATGTGCATTCAGCCACTATGAATTAATAAAATAGAACACCAAATAGTTAAAGGTTAATTAGAAAGCAGGCTTTTCTGCTAATCAGAATGGGAGGAGGAGAGAGAAAAGTAAATAGACTGAGAGAAGATAAGAGGATGGAAATCTTGAGTCTAGACGCTTCTGATATTAGAAGTTTATTGAAAGTTAGGAAAAGTGATGATTTAATAGGGGTCATTATGACCTACGTGTTTTGTAGAAGTTAGTTATAAAAGACTAGCTAATATAGTGTACTTTGGAGCAGTCCTCTGAAGCCATCTTGAGAAACATTTTTCCTGACACCTTTTTTCCTGAGTGGGAACTGGGAACTGGCCAGTGTGTACCTGCTGTTAATTACTCAGTATAGTTCCAGATTATAGGTAAATATCTGGGATTTTCTAAACCTATTGATTATGTCTGCTTGTGCTTAAATCTAATAAACTGCAGTTTTAGATAGAGCACGTTTAGGGTATGTCTACACTACGGGATTAATCCGAATTTACAGAATTCAAATTTTGGAAACAGATTGTATAAAGTCGAATGTATGCGGCCACACTAAGCACATTAATTCGGTGGTGTGCGTCCATGTACCGGGGCTAGCATCGATTTCCGGAGCGTTGCACTGTGGGTAGTTATCCCATAGCTATCCCATAGTTCCTGCAGTCTCCCCCACCCATTGGAATTCTGGGTTGAGATCCCAGTGCCTGATGGGGAAAAAACATTGTCAAGGTTGTTCTGGGTACAGCCTCACCCCTCCATCCATGAAAGCAACGGCAGACAACCATTTCGCACCTTTTTTCCTGGGTGAACACAGCAGATGCCATACCACGGCAAGCATGGAGCCCGCTCAGCTCAAGACAGCAGTCATGAACATTGTAAATACCTCGCACATTATCGCACAGTTTATGCTGAACCAGGACCAGAAAAACGAGGCAAGGAGGAGGCGGCGACGGCAGCGCGGCGACGAGAGTGATGAGGACATGGACATGGACATGGACACAGAATTCTCTCAAACCGCGGGTCCCGGCGCTTTGGAGATCATGTTGTTGATGGGGCAGGTTCTATCCATGGAACGCAGATTCTGGGCCTGAGAAACAAGCACAGACTGGTGGGACCGCATAGTGTTGCAGGTGTCGGACGATTCCCAGTGGCTGCGAAACTTTTGCATGCGTAAGGGCACTTTCATGGAACTTTGTGACTTGCTTTCCCCTGCCCTGAAGTGCCAGAATACCAGGATGAGAGCAGCCCTCACAGTTGAGAAGCGAGTGGCAATAGCCCTGTGGAAGCTTGCAACGCCAGATAGCTACCGGTCAGTCGGGAATCAATTTGGAGTGGGCAAATCTACTGTGGGGGCTGCTGTCATGCAAGTAGCCAAAGCAATCATTGAGCTGCTGCTACAGAAGGTAGTGACGCTGGGAAATGTGCAGGCCATAGAGGATGGCTTTGCTGCAATGGGATTCCCTAACTGTGGTGGGGCGATAGATGGAACTCATATACCTATCTTGGCACCGGAGCACCAGGGTACCCAGTACATAAACCGCAAGGGTTATTTTTCAGTGGTGCTGCAAGCACTGGTGGATCACAGGGGATGTTTCACCAACATCAACGTGGGCTGGCCGAGAAGGGTTCATGACGCTTGTGTCTTCAAGAACACTACTCTGTTTAAACGGCTGCAGTAAGGGACTTACTTCCCGGACCAGAAAATAACCGTTGGGGATGTTGAAATGCCTATAGTTATCCTTGGGGACCCAGCCTACCCCTTAATGCCATGGCTCATGAAGCCATACACAGGCAGCTTGGACAGGAGTCAGGAGCTGTTCAACTACAGGCTGAGCAAGTGCAGAATGGTGGTGGAATGTGCATTTGGCCGTTTAAAAGGTCGCTGGTGCACTTTACTGACTCGCTCAGACCTCAGCCAAACCAATATCCCCATTGTTATTGCTGCTTGCTGTGTGCTCCACAATCTCTGTGAGAGTAAGGGGGAGACCTTTATGGTGGGGTGGGAGGCTGAGGCAAATCACCTGGCTGCTGATTACAAGCAGCCAGACACCAGGGCGATTAGAAGAGCACACCAGGAAGCACGGCACATCAGAGAAGCTTTGAAAACCAGTTTCATGACTGGCCAGGCTACCGTGTGAAAGTTCTGTTTGTTTCTCCTTGATGAAAACCCGCCCTCTTTATTGACTTATTCTCTGTAGGCAACCCACTCTCCCCCTTCGATCACAGCTTGCTTTCAAAGGAAATAAAGCCACTATCGTTTAAAAATCATGTATTCTTTATTAATTGATTATAAAAAGAGGGAGAGAACTGAGAAGGTAGCTCGGGTGGGGTTTGGGAGGAGGATCGGAGAGAAGGAAAAGGCCACTAAAAAAAGGTTAAAATAATGACAGCCTTTTGCTTGGGCTGTCCACTGGGGTGGAATGGGAGGGTGCATG
Source organism: Malaclemys terrapin pileata (assembly GCF_027887155.1). Lineage (NCBI taxonomy): Eukaryota > Metazoa > Chordata > Testudines > Emydidae > Malaclemys > Malaclemys terrapin. The sequence goes on along the minus strand of NC_071506.1, from coordinate 219,716,066 downwards.
GAGCCTCTCCCCCTCCCCCCCGCGTTCTTACACGTCTGGGTGAGGAGGCTATGGAACATGGTGAGGGGGGAGGGTGGTTATACAGGGGCTGCAGCGGCAGTTTGTGATCCTGCTGCCGTTCCTGAAGCTCCACCAGACGCCGGAGCATGTCTGTTTGCTCACGCAGCAGCCCCAGCATTGCATCCTGCCTCCTTTGATCTTCCTCCGCCACCTCTCATCTCGAGCATCTCTCCTCTCCTTGCGTTTGTCCCTCCTTTCCTCACGTTCACTGGCATCTTTCCTATACTTTGAAACCATGTCCTTCCACTCATTTAGATGAGCTCTTTCATTGTGGGTGGATTCCATGATTTCCGCGAACATTTCGTCTCGCGTTCTCTTTTTCCGATGCCTTATCTTAGATAGCCTTCGGGACGGAGGAGGAAGGCTTGAAAAATTTGCAGCTGCTGGAGGGAGGGAAAAAAGGAGAGAATTTTTTTAAAAGATACATTTTACAGAACAATGCTTATACTCTTTCATAGCACATAGCACATGTGATTTCTGTGTAAGGTCACATTTTGCCTCCTAATATTGAGTGCCTGTGGCTTTGCTGCTAGAGATCACAGATGCAGGTCTGGGCAACAGAATTCGGCTTGCATGCAGCCATGGTAAGCCATTGTCTTTCGGCTTCTGGGCCCTCCTTTCCCACATACCAAGCAAAGCTTGTTCAGTGCCGTGGTTTTCCTGTTAACCTTCAGCAGCAGAAAACAAACTAACCCCCACCCCATCCAATTCTCTGGGATGATCGCTTTATCCCTCCCCCCACCGTGTGGCTGGTATCAGGGAAGATCCCTGCTAGCCACACGTGAAAAGCTCAGCGCCACTCCCCACCCCCCGCACTTGGCTTACTACAGAGAAGGGTTTCTTTTCAGCCACCTCTGTCCCCTTAATTAAATTCCCATATTTCAACCAGGTTACCATGAGCGATATCACTCTCCTGAGGATTACACAGCGAGATAAAGAACGGATGTTGCTTGAATGCCAGCAAACACCGGGACCATACGCTGCCAGGCTTTGTCATGCAATGATACCAGATTACTTGCTACTAGCATGGCATGGTCAAGTGTCCTACCATGGGGGACGGAATAAGGCTGCACTGCCCAGAAACCTTCTGCAAAGGCTTTTGGAGTACCTCCAGGAGAGGTTCATGGAGATGTCCTTGGAGGGTTTCTGCTACATCCCCAGACACGTTAACAGACTTTTCAAGTAGCTGTACTGGCCGCGAATGCATCCCAAATCCTCAGGGAAAATTAATAATTAAAAAACGCTTTCTTTTAAACCATGTTTTATATTTTAAAACCTCACCTGAGGTCCCTTCCATGGGGTCATGGTCTTGGGTACTGGCTTGGGAGGCTTGGGAGGGTACTTCAGTCAGGCTGAGAAAAAGATCCTGGCTGTTGGGGAGAACGGAGTGCTGTGTGCTCTCCACAAGCTTGTCCTCGTCCTCCTCCTCCTCTTCCCCGTCCACAGAATCCTCAGGTGTGGCTGATGAGATTACCACTGCCTCAAAATCCACGGTCAAAGGTGGGGTAGTGGTGGCAGCCCTCCCTAGAATTGCATGCAGCTCAGCGTAGAAGCGGCATATCTGCGGCTCTGACTCGGAGCGACCGTTTGCCTCCTTTGTTTTCTGATAGGCTTGTCTGAGCTCCTTGACTTTCACGCGGCACTGCTCTGAGTCCCTATTGTGGCCTCTCCCATCATGCCCTTGAAGATTTTTTCAAAAGTTTTGGCATTTTGTCTTTTCGAACAAAGTTCTGCTAGCACTGAATCCTCTCCCCATATAACGATCAGATCCAGTACTTCCCGTACGGTCCATGCTGGTGCTCTTTTTCGATTATCGGCCTGCATGGTTACCTGTGCTGATGAGCTCTCTGTGGTCACCTGTGCTCTCCTGTGCTGGGCAAACAGGAAATGAAATTCAAATGTTCGCGGGGCTTTTCCTGTCTACCTGGCCAGTGCATCGGAGTTCAAATTGCTGTCCAGAGCGATCACAATGGTGCACTGTGGGATAGCTCCTGGAGGCCAGTACCATCAAATTGCGGCCACACTAACCCTAATTCGAAATGACAATATCAATTTCAGCGCTACTCCGCTCATCAGGGAGGAGTACAGAAATCGATTTTAAGAGCCCTTTATTTAAAAAGAAATGGCTTTGTTGTGTGGACGGGTGCAGGGTTAATTCGATTTAACGCTGCTAAATTCAAATTAAACTCATAGTGTAGACCATGCCTTACTTGCATTAATCTTTTATCAGACGGAATTGCTGTGTTCCCATTGATTTATTCCTGACACTGCCTGGAGTGAAACATTTAGTTGCCCCTTCTGCGGGTTCCGAAAACTCTGGGTAATACGTGCTACAAAGTTTTGTCAGCATAACTTTGTTAGTCAGTGTGTGAAAAAACCACACCGCCTAGTTACATAGCTATGCTGGCAAACCCCGCAGTGTAAACACAATTATGCAGACAGAAGAATGCTCCTATTATCTTAGCTAATGTCGTCTAGGATGTGGTGTAGCTATGCTAGCAGAACTCCTCCTTCTGTCAGCATACATTGCATCTATGCTACAGGACTCTGCTGGTGTGACACTGACAGAGTGGTCAACTTGTGTGTGACCCATAACAACTTAACAGGAGGCATTGAAATGGTAAACAGGGCCATTCCTTATAGATAGTTATCAAAGCCATGTTAAGTAGACGAGAATCCTTGTTATGTTGGCTTGTATTGTTAGAGAATCAAGAGTAGATCCTAATTGTATTTGTCTGTGTTTAACTGTATCTGGTTAAAAGTTTAACAGTATGATCTAATTAGCTTGTAGATGCTAAACTTCTGTTCCAGTCTATAGTGATTCATTTTTATATTCTATTGATTCAGAGATCAAAAGTGAATATTAACATTTAGATGGGACTTATGGTGTAATAATATTATTGTCCTCCTTTCTTTTTGAAACTTGAAAATTCCACATAGTAAACTACCTGTGAACTGTTTGAATGATTAATTACCTTATCCAAATTAAGACAAATAATTACCGGCGTATACCTAGGAAACAGAGATTAGCTTCAAAGCAACAATGTACATAACCTATTCTTCAGCCAAGGAAGGCCTGCTGAGATGATGGCTGCCTTTAGCTATAAAGGAAGTCCTGGGCCAGGTCCTTTTTTTAATCTCAGATTTGCTTAAACTTTGACAGGGAAAGTCTAAGCCCATAAAACTGAGGTCTCCAGGTTACTCTGGATTCATCCTGAAATTCACATGGAAGAATTTGAACAAACTCTGCACATGGACTGCCTATTGGACTATAACCTTTTAAATTGATTCCAGAATGACTTTTACAAATCAGCAGCCTCATCATCTCTGCTATGAAACTGACTTCTAAACTTTACTCATATCTGTATGTATATTGATCTCTTGACCATAGCAACTCTTTCTTTTTTCTTTTTATTAATAAATCTTAGATTTAGTTACTAAGGATTGGCTGTAAGCATGTATTTGTGTGAGATCTGAAATATCCATTGACCTGGTGGGTAGTGTGTCTGATCTCTTGGGATTGGTAGAACTTTATATATGGTGAATAAGGTTTTTAGTAGCCTCTCACTATATTAGACTTGGTTGTCTGGGTGGGAGCCAAAGGCTGGATTGCTTGAAGGGGACTGTTTCTTGGCTTCTTGGTAACCAGTGAGGTATTACAGAGGCTGTTTGGTTACTGGCTTGGTGAATCTGATTATAGAATAAAACACCAGTTATGGGGATTGTTTGCCCTATTCCTTGCAGTTTGCCCTGAGTAAGCATTCTCAGTATGGCCCCTTTAGGCACCGCTGTCACAGCTGGTATAGCTATACTGGCAAAGCAGTTGTAGTATAGATAAAGCCTAGGTTTTACCATCAGAACAAACTGAAATAGCTGGCATCAGAACTACACATTTAGGCCTGATCCTGCACTGAGAACTGTGCATGAATAGCCCTGCTCCTGCATGGATCACCATAGACTTCATTTGGGTTCTGTACAGACAACAGGGTGCACCTGCACTGTTCTCGATGTAGTATCAGAGCCTAATACCACAGGAAGTAGTTCTTTAACTAGGGCAAAGCCTTAAGAGACTTCCCTCTGTGGCTGTGTCTGCTCTATGAGCAAGGGGTAGGATTCCCAGCTTGTGTAGACATACTAGCTTTCATTCACCTAGTAGGGTAGCAATGGCAACACAGGCAGTGATGAGTGGTGGCAGAGGCTAGCCGACCTGAGTACAAACCTGCCTGAACCTTGTGGGAATGTACTCGGAATGGCTATCCCATGCTTCTTCCTGCTGCTGCCCATACTACCAAAACTACATTACTATTGAACTAACAGGAGTATGCTTATGCCAGCTGGGAATCACACCCCCAGCTCAAAGGGTATCTATATCCTCGATTTCAATCCATTTGAGGGACTAAGTGGTAAAACAATGCCCCCACACCCATATTCATAAGTACTTGGTATCAAAAATAATTGATCAAAGGTGTAAATAGAAGAGCTGAAAGTGCCATGTGTTTTTTACTGTTAAATTTCAGTTAACAAGCAACAATCAAATTAATAGAGCAAAAGTCATGCATTAAATAAACTCTTTTCTTAACATAGCATCAACATTAAACTTTAGTCTTGGATCTTTTACTGGCATTTAACTTTTAAATTGGTTAAATTACTATTAGTCTTTACTTTCTATGTACAATGCAAATTGCTCCAGTTTCCATTTATTCATGTTACTTTTTTACTTATTACTGTTCTAATTTTACTCCTTATCTAGCTTGGGAATTAATTCTGAGTGCCTTCATAACGACGTTATATAGACTAAACACTTCAGGGCATCCAAATACCAATTTCATGTGACATTTTCTGGAGGTATTGTAAGTGGTAAAGTTCTCCTATGTGAAATGAGAGGAAACAGCCTAAATTGTAACAGGCAGGAACTTCAAAGAATGATTGCAGTTACTAAAGCTAGGAGGCTGCCTCACTTGTTATTGCATAGGGCATGGGTTTGCTGTTTTACCTGTCTTCAACTGAAGGTTATTATCATAAGTGAATTCAGAGTCATGGCTGTGACTCAGTCTCTAATAGGTTCTAATAAAGCAAACTACCCCACTGCCTTTAGAATTATGCATGTTTAACATTCTCTCCTCAGCTGAGTCACAGGATTTACCTAATTTTGGAGATGAAATTTAATTTTAATTTTGAGATGGCATTTCCCACACGGGAGATGAGTGTATAAATAGGATAAAACTCTTTAACGGATGGGAACCATTTGCCTTTTGACTGCTATACCATTGAATTGAATTATGTAATGGTTCAAAACCATTGAAAAGAAAGGAAGGTTTCTCATTTTGGGATGTCATACCTCTGTGAATAATGCCAAGCTAATGTATAACTCTGAGATGACATTTTCAGATGCAGGAGCATTATTTTTTCATGTTCACAAGCATGCTTAGTGTTAAACAAAAAACTTAAGGGTGGTCTTCACCTCAAAGAGCTTTCAGTCTTAATGGTGGACTAGACAGACAAGTGAGGGTATAAGGCAGGAAGGGTGAAATCCTAGCCCCGTGGAAGTCTATGGGACTTCGATTGTTGACTTCAAAGGGGTCAGGATTTCATCCTGGGAAAGGGAGGAGATAAGTTTCAGAGGATGTAAGTTGTGCAGTTACTGAGCTTAGGCATACTTAAGTCTAGTCAGTTCTGAGTATTTTTAATGCTCACTTTTGGTAGATGGTGCTGCAAAAATGAATTTTTAGAAGTAATTTGAATTAAATGAGAATTGAGGGCTGATATAGATTTTGGAAGGATAAAAGCATAGAAGAAGGTAAGGAGACAAAAGGGACATCAAGCTAGTATAACTGGTAGAGCAGAGAGTTTAGGGGGTGGGTTCGGCAAAAAAGCGAAGGAAGGCTTGGGCAGAAATAGAGACATGGGCTGAAAACCAAAGGATGCACTTTCAAGCATTCATAGACAGTCATTGTAATTTCAAATCTTGAACTAGGAGATATTCACTGAGAATTTTTCAACCCTAAACTGGTGCACGTAAGTACACATACACTGTCAATGCACGCATCATATTTTCTCCAATTGATATGTAGCATAAACTAAATCCATTGTCTCTCCTTTATAAGAATATATAAAGTATAGCCTTTTACATACTATAGTAAGCAAATTATAGTTTAGGGTTAAAAAATTCTCATAATATTTGTCAAATTCACATTTTTGTCACTATTAAAGCTGTTGGTGTCATGGATCTGCATTATAGTTCCCTGAAGGTTACTATTATTAACTAGTCTGGATTCAGTTATTGAGTGGTGCTTGAATTTTGCCTATATAATTTTCATTCCACTAACAGGATGTACAGATTCTGGATTTCTCACACTGTTCACAAATGAAGCTTAGCATCATGCTCTTAACTGCTTGTATTATGTTTCCTATACTTGAAGCAAAATAGCTTTCATTTCAAATGTAGGGGAAAAAAAAGAGAGGACATATATAAATTTAAAAGCGTGTTCACCCCAGGCTAATACATTTTAACTAATTGCTGTATATAGTGTTATTGTAGTCATGTTGGTCCCAGGATATTAGAGAGCTGAGGTAAGTCAGGTAGCTCTTTAGATCACTTCAGGTTAAGAAGAGCTCTGCGTAAGCTCAAAAGCTTGTCTCTCTCACCAGCAGAAGTTGGTCCAATACAAGATATTACCTCACCCACCTTGTCTCACTAATGTTTTAACAAACATGTTTTAAAACCTTAGACCTTGTCTGCACTTGCCTTCACTTGTGGTGGCATGTAGGATCCATGTAGCTACAGGCTGCAGTGAAAGGCAGGCTACGTTTACACTCACTATGATAAAATAAATAAATTAATGGAGATATCCTATCTCCTAGAACTGGAAGGGACCTTGAAAGGTCATTGAGTCCAGCCCCCTGCCTTCACTAGCAGGACCAAGTACTGATTTTGCCCCAGCTCCCTAAGTGGTCCCCTCAAGGATTGAGCTCATAACTCTGGGTTTAGCAGGCTAATGCTCAAACCACTGAGCTATCCCTCCCCCATGATGTGTAGCTACGTGCGGCAGTGAAAAGCTGAGGCAGTGGGGAAAGGTTCCCCATTGCTGGAGCCTTTTACTGCATCAGGGAAAGGCTCCTGGAGTGGGGAGGAAGCGGGATAGTACACTGCTAAAAATAGGAGTGTAGATGAGGGAGATACTGCTTGCATGTAGAGAGCCATATAGGCTATATACCCTAGGATTCAGGCATGTAGGGCACTCTACTCTAGTTATCTAAGCTGTGCCTCACTGTCTACACTGCTATTTATACCCGTGCTATTTGCGTGTGTAGTGTCTGTACTCTATACGCTGCCGTAAGTTTAGTTGTACCTTAGCATAGACGTGTACTTTAACACGTCAGCTGGTAGAGGTGGACCCTTCAGGTATGTCTTCAGTGGAGCTTTCACTCAAATTAATTGATTGCCATCTAACTTGAAGTAGCTAACACATTTATAGATGCTAGTCAGGAACTCCACAAACAACCTGGGCTCTAAGGTAGATCTCAGATATTTGTGTTCTGGAAGAAACATTCTTGGATTTTCCAGACTGCTATATATAAATGTGTTAGCTCAGTGTAAGTGGCAATCAATTAACTCAAGTTAAAAACTCCAATGTAGACATACTCTAGTGTGGACAAGTGAGAAAAAGACAGAGGGAGTGCTGAGTCTCCAGTGTCTTACACCTTGCATCGTCATCTATAGTAGGGTAAAATGAGTGCAAAATGCTACTAAGTCAGACTGGTAGCATTTTACATCTACTTCACATATTTAATAAACGGTGTTGCAAACTTCAAGGGACAGTGGAAAATCAGACCCAGAGTCTGTTACTGCTTGGATTCCAGCCATTTACAATGGACTCAAAGCATTCCCCCAAACTCTTCAACAGTCAGACAGGGTTATTTCAAACATCTGCAGATGCAGCGCGCAGAACATCTCTTTCCATTTACATCGCTATATACACCACAGCTCCATTGCTGATCCTCCATCCATCTGCTGCACTCTAGTGGTATATGACAGAGGATCTTTGGTGTCCTGACAGTTCATTGAAATCATAATGGAACTTAGGCCCTGATCCTGCAAACACTTCAGCATGGGGCTGCTGTGTGTAAATTTACTCATGTGCTGAAGTGTTTGCAGGATTGGTGCCTCAGTGAGGTATCGGTTGCCTGGGACAGCCGTAGAAGTATATACTTCCTGATATATCTAGAATGTGAATGAGTAGCAAAACTTATGCTAACTGTTTTAGAGCTGCACTGATATGTTTTGCCTAATACTTGAAGGATTGTGTCAGCAGAGCTTGAAAAAACAGCAGATAAAAATGACAACTTTTGTCTCATTTGAAGATTTTTGCAAAATTGTTCAGTTTTTTTTATGAAATAGAAAATGAAAATGTTCCTAGTTTGGGGATTTTGTCCCTGCCCAATTTTTCTCCCTTCTTTATTTTTTCTTTTCATTTGGCAAAAAGAGGGAAAAGAGGTGTGGGGGAAATAGGAAATAAAAAAACCTTTTTGTCCCTCTCTCCCACTTTTCTCCCTTCTCTGCTTTTTTCATTAGGAAAGGGGAGGAGGGAAGCAAATCTAAAACACCTCACAACCCTTTGTAAACCCACACTGAGTTTTGTTGAAACAGAGAACTTGCGTGGATCCTTTCTTATTGAATCTCCTTCACCCTCCCAGAAAGTCTCCTCTTCCCTCCTGCCTGGGATTGCACTGGTCTTTACTTTAGTCTGGAGCACAGGGACACATGGGCAAGCAAGGATTCCCCTAGGTTTTTCTAAACTTTGCCTAACCTTTTAGCAAACCTTAGAGTTTCACTTTCATAATGAAACCTGAAACCAGGTAAACATTTTTGTCTGATCTGGGGTTTCATTAAAAAAGGTTTTCAAACCTCTGATTTCAATGCAACCAGGTGGGACTTGCACCTGCAGGGGAGAAAGTGTAATTAATTTCCCATGCCTCTTTAGCCCCTCACGCAAATCGGGGGCTTGTTAATGCCAGTCATGATAGTAATTTTGGAAATCTGCCTACTAGGAACAGGACTGAAACCACAATCAGTGCATTTCACAGCAGTCCCATCAGTACTAAAATGTGCAGGATTTGAACTGTTTACCAAGAGGTAAAAGTCTTCTTATATCCAGCCTCCTGAGTGATCCAGTCCCCCTTGTGTATCTTTTATATTCTAAACATGTGATGCTGAACTGTCAAAGAACTTTATAGAGTTTTGGGTTTCTGGTGGCACTGTCAGTAGAATATTCTTGCTCTATTATAAGGCTGTCTTCCTAGAAAATCCTAAATAATTCTAAATCCACAATCTAAAATGATATCAATGTTTTTCCCGGGGCTCTTTGTCATTAGAATGGTATTTATTGCCTTGTCAGCTAAGACTAACTAAATACAGAACATTAGGGCAGTTGGTCAGCTGTCATTGAGGAGATTATAAGGAATCAAACCAGATCAAATTAATTAACCAGATGATATCTCTTACTGTTTTCCTTGCTATATTTTTAAATAGATTTTTTTTTGGATACATTTCTAAAAATAAATTCATGAACTATGTTGTTTTGAAGTTGCAGTGTTGATGTTCAGGATGTTAATTTGACACAAGCAGTAGTTGAGTGTGGTGGGTGGTTGCTACTATTTAATATTTATCTTGTGAAAAATGGCCTGTAGGCATCAGAGCAGGGCCCCAGTGTACTAGGCATTGCACAAACCTAAAGTAAATGACAGGCCCTGCCTCAAAGAACTTACTTAAATTCAGAGTTATCTTAAATTACCACACTTAGGATGTATTTTTAAGGGTGCCTAGAGCATATCAGTAGGTGCTTTTTTAAAGCATTTTTATAAATCTAAATCAATAAATAGTGGGTCAATAAAAAGAGCACAATGCCTATAAAAAGCTGATATTTAAAGTCGGGGGAGAAAGTGTTTCAGTGACTGGCAGTGACTACTCATGAGAATAATTTATTTACCCAGGAAAAGTTCAGCTCAGATGAAGCATCTGCTTCCCAGGGAGGTAAGAAAAGTCCACCACAGGGTTCTCATAAAGCAACCATTGATTTTAACCTCTGCATTTAAGAAAATTCCAGTCGTTCTGCAGACGCATTGCAGTCTGACAAGAGACTGTGCTGGTTATGTCACTTCACATTAGGCAATACGATGTGACTGACATGAATGATATAACATGTCAAATGAAACACTTGACAAAAATTGTAACCTTTTCTCTTTAAATGTAGCCAAAGAAGCTGTGGTTTGAGATTTGTGTAAGTGGGTTTTTCTAAAGGTGACCTTGGAAGACTTCTGGTTAAAAAAATCCTGTAAGATTCTAAGGACTTGATCCTTCAAGAGAGTGGTGACTCCGTTGCAATCAATGGGGGCTTTGCAGGGAGTTAAGGGCACTCAGCACCTTGTAGAACTGGGCCCTAAAAAGTACTGTAGACATTGTTTCAAAATGTAAAGCCCTGTCCTTCAAAGGGTCCAGTGGCAGCAAAACTGGGTGTAGAATTAGTTCCATTGGAAAAAAAATTATTCAAAAAATTAAATGCTTGATTACAATATCCTGAAAGGGAGGGGGATCAGGAGTGGGGAACTGATTCACACATAAGTTATTAACAGCTGGAAATGATGTACCGGCCATGCACCAGGCTGAAATCCTGGCTCCACTGAACTCTATCAGAATTTTGCCATTAGCTTCAGTGGAGCCATGATTTTACCCCAAATGCATATCTCTAGAGACTTTCATATTCTCCCGCAGGCCTCTCTGGAGAGCAGCTCTCATTAAGTTCCCAGAACAGTAATAGAAATGGAGTACTGTATTTGGCTGGTAAATATTTTTTTCACTTGGTTTATAACTTTAATTTGCAAAGTAATTTCTTCAAACATGGGAGGCACTTGTCCTTAATGGTGACTAGTCCCTGAATGTTTGAAAAACATTTCCTAGCTGAGTGCAAAATGTGCCAAATTCTTTTCATTTTATTATTTTTTTAAAAAATAAACCATCTTTTCCAATGCTTTTGAGTCAAACTCAGCTTGACTAATTTAGTTGGAACTCACAGCAACAACAAAATTTCCCTCTGGCTGGAGACTAGCAGTGAGAAATTTAAACCCAAGGAAAAAATACTGACAATTTTGAGGGAATGAAATTATAGTTTAGAAAGGAAAACCTTTTTTAGTATCTAGGCAAAATCTTGGCCTTAAGTGATCTGGCTGCATGGGACGGGGGTGAAAATCGAGAGATGCTGCCTTCCTAGAAATTTACTACTGGCATAATACAGGATGTCACACCATGACAAAGGGGAAATATCGTGGGGCTCAAAGAAGCTGGCAGATATAACTGAAGGCAAAATGTGGCCTTACACTTGGAACTTAGACCTTGTCTGCACTAGAAAGTTGTACCACTTTAAAGATATTGGTATAATTAAAGTGATACAACCCTCCCTGCAGTGTGGATACAGTTATATTGATATAAAGGTTTTGTATACTGGTATAGCTGTTCTAATATGAGGAAGAGTCTGGGGTCTGTACTGGGACCAGTGCTGTTCAACATATTCATAAATGATCTGGAAAAAGGAGTAAACAGTGAGATGGAAAAATTTGCTGATGATATAAAATTATTCAAGATAGTTAAGTCCAAAGCAGACTGTGAAGGGATCTCACAAATCTGGGTGACTGGGCAACAAAAGGGCAGGGTTCAAAAAAGAACTAGATAAATTCATGGAGGATAGGTCCATCAATGGCTATTAGCCAGGATGGGCAGCGATGGTGTCCTTAGCCTCTGTTTGCCAGAAGCTAAGAATGGGTGACAGAGGTTGGATTACTTGATAACCTGTTCTGTTCATTCCCTCTGGGGTACCTGGTATTGGCCACTGTTGGAAGACAGGATACTGGGCTAGATGGACCTTGGTCTGACCCAGGTTGGCCATTCTTATGTATGGTCTTATGTCCACATCAGGGCTTTTATTGCCATAATAATTTTTGTAAAAAATCACCTCCCTAACTGAAATAGTTATACCAGTACAACTTTCCAGAGTAGAGCAGAACTTAATTAACAATTCTGTTGATGTGTGAGAAAGACTACTGGCTTTGCTGCATCACAGGGCCAGTAAGGGTGAAAAGTAGCAAAAACTAATTGTTGTCACTAAAGTAAGCAGATCAGACTGAACTCAGGGGCATGTCTACATTTACCTCCAGAGTGATCGATTCAGCAGGGGTCAATTTATTGTGTCTAGTGAAGATGCGATAAATCGACCACCGAGTGCTCTCCCGTTGACTCAGGTACTCCACTGGAGAGAGAGGCACAGGCCAGGTCGACGGGGAAATGTCAGCAGTCGATTTACAGAGTGAAGACACCGCAGTAAGTAGATCTAAGTATGTCAACTTCAGCTACTTTATTCACATAGCTGAAGTTGTGTAACTTAGATTGAGCCCCTCCTCCCCCCTCCAGTGTAGACCAGGCCACAGGAGCAGTTTCATTTAGTGAGTTAGGGCCATTTGTGCATAGTCACTGTTTAGAGCAGAACTACCTGCATTTCAAACTGTTGTGATGTCACTTTCTGTTTGAGGCACCTGCGTGGAACTTTCTGCCAGCTCGCCAGTGATGATCTTCCCTCGATGCCATAAAGAACATAGGAGCATATGGGCCCTGAGCTAACGCCTCAGAACAGTGTGACATAGTAAATTAATCTGGTCTCCGAGGTGAACACAGGGCTTGGGAATGGATTTTTTTTTTCAACTTTCCTTCTTTTCCCTTTATTTTGTGTTTCTAGGTCATTGTGAGCATCATCAGTGAGTCTGATTGTATGCATGCTATTTAGGGTCTAAGATTGTGTAATACTTGACAAACAGGTACTTGTGGCATGAAAGGTTTAAAGGGGGATTTATTTTCACTGGAATTTGCATTACTTGATTTTTCCCCCCAATTGGCTTATTAATAACAACTCATGAAAGAATATCATTCTGATTTTTACACAGTACGACATACCAGTATTACACAGTGATCAGACATAATGGTAATGGGCATAGAATAAAGGACCTAAATAGAACAGAAATCTTGTATAGGATAGTACTATGAAGGGGTAAAATCCTCAGTGCACTTTTTTAAGTGATCAGAATGGTTTTGTACAAGAGAAGATGCTGTAAAAAAAGATTAGGAGGATTCCTCATAGAGTCAAAGGAATTCAAGATTTTGGGCCCAATCCCGCATGCTTGCTCCCTCCTTTCATGAAGTTCTAGCACCCTCCATTCTTTCTGAAGAAATATCTTCAATGAGCACTGAGAGTGCTCAGAACAATACCGGACACTGGTTTGGTTTTGTGGTTGTTGATCCCTGGGAAGTTTATTCATCATTTGATAATTCTCCCTGATAACAACTTTATCTGTTAATGGGCACTGATGGTAAAGATGAAAACACTCTTTCCTCCTCCTAAAATATGACACGTTATGAACCACTCCACAGGTCAGGTTGTGTAAATGCTATGCTGGGGTTTCTAGATCTTATGCATTTGTGGCAAGTAGTGTGAAAATAATGTAAGTATTTCTAGTTTTTATTATTTTCTAGTCTTAGAAAATTTTAGTATTTTCTTAGCTGTAATATGCTGCCTGTTACCATGGAATATAAAGCTATGATTGGCTGATATATCCCAACACAGTATTCAATTGCATGAGCTAAGCACTGGCCTTACATATTTTATTGGGGTTGTACGTAACATGTAGGGGATCAGCTGGGCCTGGGTAAAGTACTGCAGTAAGCTATGCTGTTTGCACAATAAAAGCCCCTGCTCCCCATAAGTGGGGATGGATAAAGTTGTAGTAAAGGCTGAGTGCAAATAATGAACACCCAGAACGGAAATGACACGAAAGAGGAGGGGGCTGAAGAGAAAAACTTGTGTTTTGCAGAAAATAATGTTTTCAGCTCCAAAAATTTCCACAGGGCTGAGTGTTTCCTTATGAATAGATACTTAAAAGTACATAGGCCTGGTTTACACTGGTGGCGGGGCGTGGGTGGGATCAATTTAAGTTACGCAACTTCAGCTATGTGAATAATGTAGCTGAAGCCAACGTACTTAAATCTACTTCCCGTGGTGTCTTCACTGTGGTAAGTCAACGGCTGACGCTCTCCCGTCGACTCCACCTGTGCCTCTCGCTCCGGTGGAGTACCAGAGTCGACGGGAGAGTGCTCGGTGGTCGATTTATCACATCTAGACTAGATGCCATAAATCAACCCCTGCTGGATTGATCGCTCCCTGTCGAACCAGCGGGTAATGTAGATTAGTGTGGTGAATGAATAAGACTTCATGTCCACTCTTGTCCTGTCTCTCACATCTCTTGGAGCAAAAACAATTCCTGTCAGTCCTTGAGGTGAAAAGCAAAATGGAATAAACATAGGGAATGACTTGCACTAGTCTGTGACTTCAGCACTTGTAGCTGGGAAGAATAATGCATTATTCACTGAGCCAGTACCTAGGTGATGGTTTACAGTGCTGAAATCTGAAAAGGGAGAAACTTGTTGCTTTTCCTATTGTATATCTCCATATATCCTCAGATCCAACCATTCAAATAACTACATAAAACCTTCATAGGAAGATGTTAAATGTTAACCTACCTTTATACTATACATGGAGGTCTCAAAAATGTAGAATGGTTCTTTACCACAACTGAGGTAGAGAACATCAGTTCCTATCTACTTTGGAATAATCAGTACTTTGTGGTGCTGAGAGACTAGATCTCCTGATTACAGGTTTCTGCAGAGGTTGGTGAAGGTGCATGTGTAAAGGGTAAGTAAAGAAAGAAAAGAGACTCCCAAAGTGAATCAAGAGCATTTATTCACCCTTTTCTTATCCTTGTAAGGGGCCCATATCTTCCCCCACCACTTTCTATTAATGATTACACTTCTGTTCTTTGTTGTTCTGTCTTGTCCTGGGAGAGAAGATTAGCATGGCCCCTGCGCAAGGATGACATGCAAATTTGTGAAATGTGTGACATCTTAGGTGGTATTTTAAAGGGAGACCAGACCACTCAAGCAAAAATTCCAGCCACTAACTGATCCTTTATGCTACCACACTTGAAAACAAAATATCTTAATTGACCAAGGCAGTTTATTGATATGAAATGTGGATGTAATGAAAGCAAACAATACAGACATCGTCATCATAGGCAAAGGGAGAGGGATACAGAATACTTCATGTTAGCTCTAAATTGTTAATTCTTTCCTGGTCAGAAAGATTAAGATTTTGAAGAAAGGCTTCCAGGAAACCTAGAAGGCACTATTGTTGATAGGGATACGACATTGGACACATTGGGGTATAAATAAATGAAAGATGTCTGGGGGTGCTAATCGTGTACTAAAGGAAAAGGGTACAGGATTAGGGATAGGACAAACAGTGTTTTCCCATAATGAATGCATGATGGTTAGGTAAGATAAGGCAGGATCCATGTTCAGATGTCTGAAAAAGAGTGAAATTAATAGGCAGCAGGTTTAAAACAAACAAAAGGAAATATTTCTTCACACAACATACAGTCAGCCTGTGGAACTGGTTGCCAAGGGATGCTGTCAAGACCAAAACTATAGCTGGGGCAAAAAAAGAATTAGATAAATTCATAGAGGATAGGCCCATCAATGACTATTAGCCAACATGGTCAGGGATGCAACCCCATGCTCTAGGTGTCCCTAGCCCTTGACTGCCAGAAGCTGGGAGTGGATGACAGGGGATGGATCACTCGATGATAGTCTGTTCTGTTCATTCCCTCTGGGGCACCTGGCATTGGCCATTGTCAAAACTCAGGGTAGTGGGCTAGATGGACTATTGGTCTGTCCCAGAATAGCTGTTCTTGTGTTCTTATGGGGGGGGGGGGGGTGGAGGGGAAAGAAGACAGAGAGAAAAGGAAAGAGAAACTGTAGAAAAATGTTACTTTTCTAATTTTCAAACATTCCACAGAACATTTTTTTCTGGCCCCTATCAATACTGTTGTTGGGATTAATGTTCTGTTTTACTTATTCATACAGTTCCATGTACATAAAAACCTTTTAAAAGAGAGAGTCAATTTAACATAGCGTGGGATATGTGGTCTACTGAGATATACCCTATGTACCAGTTCTTAGGTTCTGGAGGTAGTGACCTTAAACTCACCAGTGTTGTATGCACATCTAAAGGTGATGACCCACCCTGTCTTATGATACTCTTAAAGTTCCTCAGCAGGTGAACAGAAATAAGCTTCTGGCAAGATATTTTGCAGAGTTCACTCTGCTTGAGTGTAATCCCCTGATCACAGTGGTATATACTGCTGATGAAGTGCACACAATCCAACAGACAATATTTGACAAGACAATTGAGAGAATAAGTTCAGCACTTTCCCAAACTGTTGTTAACAGGTTAGCTGGGATGTTTCCAGGTCACTTAACTGGGATTATGAAATCTCTTAAAGGAGATTCTTGAGTTCCTGTATAGCTGATTCAGGCAGCAAATTGATTTAGTACAACAGCGGCATTTCCTTCAACTTCCTCTTGATATTGCTCATTTCCATTCAGAAAACGTGGGATATTTAATCCAGGGGAAACTTTCTTGAGAAATTTTTGGATGTCAAATAGGCAGTTAATTCACTTTCAGAGCTTTTCAGTGTTTTACCCAGAAGTGGAGTTGATTTCTTACCAAATCATGTTAATTTTGGGAATGGAATCAGTATCAGATTGCATCAGGTCTGCTTTGAAACCACTGAAAGGGTAATACAGCATAAAACTGTTATGTGATGGTACTAGCCACCATTCTGAATTACCACATTCAAACAATTATAAAGTTAAACATAAAGGCCAATGATTTTGATCCCAAGATCAAATAACAGCTCTGGCTTAGATTATTCAGGGCTGTGTCAAGAATTTAGACACACAACATCCATTAAAATGAATGGAAGATGTGTCTAAACCACTTACACTGCTTTGAAAATCTCAACCTGTCAGGGCAGACTAAGAAAAGATAAATCTTATTTGATCTTGAATGAGTATGTTTGATGGGGATGAGGAAAATTAAATATGAAGTAGGTTTTTTCCCCAATTCATTCAAAACGTGCCAGTGCAGCCTCTGAGGCATATTCAGTCATTAAATACCAATATTGTCCAAAGTTTAACTAACCCCACCCCTGCTAACTCCTTTCACAAATAAAACTCAGCCCCCCAAAACCACCATCCTCAAACAAGGGCCTCATTAAAAAGATGAGACTTGCAATATATTCTGAAACCCAGAAAGCCTGCACTTTGTCGGACCATGACAGAAATGAATGCACAAGCCAAAGGCTCTCCATTGAGAACCCTGTCTTCAGCCTCCCTGAGTTCAAATGTGGGGACTATTAGAGCCTTTCAGATTATCTCAATTGTTAGCACAGTGCGCCAGCAGAAAGATGGACTCTAAGGAAAGCCAAGACCTAACATATACGTGGATTTATAGGGCACAATCTATTGATGGATACAGAAATAAAATGGCAGCGAGTGTGTGATATATTTAACATGAGAAGCCCTACCATGTAAGCAGACAACTCAATTCTGTGCTAGTTGAAATTTCTGAACAGCCTTCAAGGATAGTCACATATAGAGACATGGCAACAATCTGTTCCGGCAAGGGTAACTGGTATTATCTTCACCCAAGAGGAAAGGATATATAACCTTTTAGCGAAGAGCAAATAGAAAAATAGGTTCTTTTGGCTGCTCTATGGGAATCTGGAAAGACCTCCAGACTGCAAATGTAGTTAGTAAAAGATGAGCTTAGCCCCTCAATAGAGAAGGTAAGTGTCTCTGACAAAGCTTATGGATGTTTTCCCCAACCTACCAGCATCACTTGCATGTTACTTGCCTTGAGTTTCAGACAATTCACTTTTATCTTAAGCCCCTATTTTAGCTTAGAATTGAGAAAGGAAAACTACTGCACCATTACAGTCCAATGCAAAAGAAATGCAAAGCAGAATGTCATTTGCACATTGATGGCATAGTAGCCCAAGTTGTCTCACTAGCTTCCCCTTTGGCTTCTCATACATGTTAAATGGGAAGAATGACAAGAAAAAACCCTATGGCACATAAGAGTCTTTGGGGCAGATGAGCAATAACTAAATGTCGCCTTCTGGGGTCTGTTTGAGAGGAAACAACAGAACTGCTTAAATGTGACTCCATCTACCCCTAGCAGGGAGTGAGGAGTAATAGTTTATCTGCAATATCAAAGACTGCTGGCAGATATAAAGAATCAGACTAGACACCTGACCTTTGCATAGAATTATGCAGTGCCAGCCTTAGACATATTAATGCCCTACATAGAATTTGTGCTTCATCCCCTACCTCCACCCAAGTCAAATATAAAAAAGTCAACTATATTTTTCCTTAACAAAAATTGGACACTTTTAATTGATTGTAATAAAATGTATTAAAATACTAATGATTTTATTTTGCCTTTTCTTCTGCTCTGTCCTACTTTCATTCCTTTTCTCCATTCAGTTGTTCTTTTCCAGTCTTCTTTCACCCTTCCTCTCTGTATGTTTCCATTATTGTATCTCTCTCTTCACCCACACAGGGCCCACCCCTTTCTCTCATGCATCAGTACATCTTCTCTCCCATGCTTGCTCCTTCTCTCCTGTTTCTCTTCCTTTCCCTTCTCACCCTGCCCCCTCAGTAGTCTTGCACTTCTGAGGTGGTGTGTCTGGTAAATATGGGGATCGACAGGGGCCCTTCTGCCTCTCTGTCCAGACCTGCTATATTATACAAAAATGGGGCATGTGCACAGGGTGGAGGGAGCAAAGATTGAACCTAGTCTCCTGGACTATATTTGTACAACACTTGTGAGAAGTGTAGGAGGATAAAGCTCAAAATACTGGCTGACGCTGGCATGGTACTGTAGAACCGGACAGGTTGTGTTCAACTTCAGAGACATTTTGACATCAGTTGGAACGTGACCTCTCAGGTGTACTCAGCCTATGACTGATGCTGCCATTGTGGCTATATATAGTATATCACATAGGGTGATTTCTGTAATGATGAAGTAAGCTGCATCTCCTGTTCAGAATCACATTGAGAGAGCTAAGTATCAATGCACTGGCCTTTCCCTTCTCTAGAATAGACTGAAATCCTGTCATAGGTCATGAGTCATGAAGTCATATTTGGTCTCTTCCTAAGGGACATCTGCACGTATAAAAAAATCCAATGCTTGACTGATAATCTCTGTGCAAGACTAGAACAGCAGAGGTATTTTGTGTCAAAAGTGAGGAGTATTAGCAGAGCTGTATGGGTGGGGGAGCCATATGCAGTTCAGTTCAGAGGTGCTAGTTTTTGCATCTTTTGCAAGCACTAAATTCATACTTCATAATATTTTAGAATAACCACATGAGAGGAAGAGTGCTTCAGAAAAGATTGACTCAGCACACAGCAGGAACAGGTAACTTACTGACTGCTATAAGAACAGCCATACTGGGTCAGACTAA
Source organism: Malaclemys terrapin pileata (assembly GCF_027887155.1). Classification (NCBI taxonomy): domain Eukaryota; kingdom Metazoa; phylum Chordata; order Testudines; family Emydidae; genus Malaclemys; species Malaclemys terrapin. Next base: position 219,696,545 of record NC_071506.1, on the reverse strand, counting down.
GGTCTGTCTAACCCAGTATCCTGTCTCTGGCACTGGCCAATGCCAGAGGCTTCAGAAGAAATGAACAGAACAGGGCAAATTCAAGTGATCCATCCCCTGTTGTCCACTCCCAGTTTCTGGCAGTCAGAGGTTTAGGGACACCCAGAGCATGGGGTTGCATCCCTGACCATCTTGGCTAATAGCAAAATGGGTCAATCCCATCCATAGTATAATCCCATTGACTACCAGCGTGATGCATAGTGCCATCATATTACATTTCTATGGAGTTACCCCAGGAGTGAATTTAGTCCAATAGGTGTGCTGAAGTACTGTAGCTTGTATAACACCCCTATGTATTCTGGCAAACAGCCAGGATGCCACCTGTGAACTGATTAATTAGTCATTCTTTTATTTTAACTTTCAAATAAAAACACAAATGAAAAAGCATTTTCTTTAGACTCTTGTCTGCTGAAAAAAGAGGAATACACCTTTGGTAATAAAATTTCATATAAAATAATTCAGAAGCTTTGTGTCAGAACTCTTGGGATTCTTGCCAGTTGGATAATCTGACTATTCACTAAGATTCAGTGCTTACTAACTAATATAATTACAGGCATGTGTATATTTTCATCATCACTAATCACACATTCACTAAGCAATGATTTCTGTAAGAATGTCAGGATTTATTAAAGTGAGAGATAAGAAATAGTTAGCAAATTAGTCTGATGTACTTGATTGGGTGTCTCTTGATAGCCATATTCCTCTTTCAGCTGATAATAGTCAGATCTAGTTGTAGTCCTTGCTAACACTTGCTAAAGGTACAGAATTTTTGAGGCTGGCTGAATGAAGAGAAGAATCTTCCCAGGCTATAGATGAAAGCAGTTGTTATGGCACATTTGATTCTTGCTCAGTAATTATTCTTGTTTATTGTTTTTATTGTGGTAGAATCTAGTGACCCCACCTGAGATAAAGGCACCATTGTAGCAAGCACTGTACACGCATAAAGTGTGAGAGAGTTTAAAATGTAGATAGATAAGCCCAACAATGGTGGGGAGGAAAAAAGGAGGTCAAGTGATTTGATCACAGTCATAGAGGAAGCTAGTGGCAGAGCTAGGATTAGAACGCGGGTCTCTGGATTTGGGGGGCCACGATCCCAACTTCTTGACCATACTGCCTCAAGCGCTGTTCTTTGTTGTCTTAGGAAATGCTCTCACCTTGAGTAAAGCTATTACCCACCAGAGGCTGAGAGCTGGAGTTTGTCTTCATGTCCAAACAGTTTAGAGGTTTTCTAATCTTAGTGGTTCTCATCAGTAAAGGTCAGAAGGGATGCTATCTTTCATAGTCAGTCTAGTTTAAAACCTGGCTATAGTTCATGCATAACAACAGCAACAATTTACATTTATATAGCACCTTTCATCCCTTAGGATCTCAGAGTGCTCTATAAAATATGTGTGGAAATAACTCCGCCAGTGAAATGCAGCTAAAATCCCCACTGAAAGGTCTCAGTCTGTGGGGAAGACTGCAGCCATTATTTAACAATGTGCAGGACTCCTGCACAGCATATAGAGCAGGCAGCAAAGAAGACTACATATCCAAATGAAACTGCAGGGGAAGGTAAGGCAAGCAGAATGTAATTATTCAGATTGTAATTTGATCTGACTCACGGGAATGGGAATTTTCATGACTACTAGTAGTCTGGACTTCAGTTTTATGTCTTGTCTCCAGGATGACACGTCCAACAGAAAAATATATCCTAACATTTGTCTAGGGTATTCGTTGTACTGGCTCAGAGGAAAGAGTGTCACTTACTGAATTGCTAGCAACCCATCCTGCAGCATTGTATATTTTTGTTGGAGGATTCCTATCCAAGCATCCTATAGGCCTGGCTCTGCTTGTTGGGAGTTCTGACAGTATAACAGTGTGAGGCAGCATAATTGCATTGTGAGGAGTACGGCCATGACAAAAAAGGATGTGTTCTTTATAACGTTTGCTTATTTGAGAAACCGATCACTACGGTTATTAAAATAACACACACAGCACAATGTTCCACCTCTTTGCCAGAAGATTTGAAACTGGGCAGAAAGTTTGGATAACATAGACTCCATGCAATCAGGGCAGCTCCAGGCACCAGCTTAACAAGCAGGTGCTTGGGGCGGCCAAGGGAGAGGGGCGGCACCTGCAGCAATTTTAAATTAAATTTTAAATTAAATTAATGGAGATATCCCATCTCCTAGAACTGGAAGGGACCTTGAAAGGTCATTGAGTCCAGCCCCCTGCCTTCACTAGCAGGACCAAGTACTGATTTTTTCCCAGATCCCCAAGTGGCCCCCTCAAGGAGTGAACTCACCACCCTGGGTTTAGCAGGCCAATGCTCAAACCACTGAGCTATCCCTCCCCCCATTTGGGGGCGGTAGGTCCCTCACTCTCTTTAGGAGCGAAGGACCTGCCGCTGAACTGCCGCCGCTGATCGCGGCTTTTTTTTTTTTCCAATTGCCGCCACTGATCCCGGCTTTTTTTTTTTTTGCTTGGGGCGGCAGAAATGCTGGAGCCGGCCCTGCATGCAATCAGATACAAATCCACACATCAGCATCATAACTAAATTCATAATGTTCAGCTACCTTAAAAATGTTCCACGCAACTCCAAATTCTCATCCTAGAAATCTTTAGGTCAGTTGCATCCATTTTGTGTTAGCCATTTTTTATGTTAATGCTGCACAAAAGAGTATTTAAAAATTTCTCAACAAAATTAACAGTCCTTGCAAACACTTGTGATTTTTTTCTTTCAAATACAGACTGTTTCTTGGGGTGGACATGAAGTTAGTGTGTCTTGCTCTAATTTTCCATTGAGTTAGAAGATGTGCGGAGGCTGCCAGATATTTCTTTAGATTTGTTCTTTTTAGATAGTGTGCACCTAACTTTTATTATGGCAAAGACCGTATTTTGATAAAGGGCTTGATCCAGAGAAGGGCCAAGCCCCAGCACTTCCCAGTGATGCCAGTTATACCCAGCTCCAGAGTGGGAGTGACTGGTGCTCAGCACCTCTGTGAACATCTTAATCTGATTCTAAGAAGTCCTGACTACTGCATCCCCCGTTGTGTGTATAAGTGTGTAACTGACTTCAGTGGTAGTTACTGGTGCTCAGAAGCACACAAGAGCCGAACTGTAGAGAATCACCACTGATAGCTTTGCCATTCTTTACCATCACACTGATAAAAGAGGCACCCAACACCTTTGTGAAGAACAGTGTGCTAAGTAATGTGGAGAAGTGGGATCCAATTTTAAAGACTGAGCTTGCAGAAAATGGAATTATACTCTTAATGATATAAAAATAATATTCCTCTGAGGGCATACATTCGTTTTACATGACAGGAGGGCTGATAAATACCCCGATAAGCCTATTATTTTTACTCTTTATGTGAGAAATGTTGTAATGACAGTCTGAGAACACACTGACTGTTTAAATGACAGGTTATTCTAAGCTTTCCCCCCCCCCCAATCATCAGGTAGGTTGTTTTCTCTATCATTTGGTGTGTCTCTTCTACAGCTGGTCAAACTATTTGAAATAGATTACATATTTAATTCTTTTGTTCATAATCTGAAGTTATTGAACAAACATTTTACGGAAACTTAATTCATCGCTGGAAAGCTATTGGCTTACATCCTGTCTTCAACTATTTGCTATTTGAGGTGTCTGATTGGTCTGCTAAGTTACATGGTAATACTTCTGCTGCCTGATTGGATGACTGAAATGTAGGAATGGGAGGAGGTAGATCAGATTTCAAGTGGGTGGGACCAGTGTAATCCTTTGCAGGAGCACATTTGCATGACATCACAAGACTATCTTTATGCAAATTACTGATTTTTTTTTTAAATCCCTTACTTGTATGCTTCATAGAGAATGAATGAAAAGGGTCAGGAACACGATCAAAGTGAATTCATCGCTTTTATTGCCCAGAGCTAGTCACATCAGAATGATGCTGCCTTCAGGAGGATTGAATGTGAACTTCAAGAGAGGATGTACAATAGCACTGTTTAGTCCTTCACTGTCTGGGAGCAAGAGGAATTCCCAAAGTATAAGGGTCATTTACAGCTTGAGATGAGTCCTAAAATTCAGGCCATCGCTACCCTCACCTTGTAACTGCAAAAGCCCTACAGCATACATATTTTGGGTGGAAGTCTGGGGAAGAAATCCTTCCTGCCCCTTGCAGTGAGCAGTGTATATCCTGAAGCATGTGCTTTGGCTACACCGAAGTTAGCATTCATAACTATAAAGGCTATTACCAAACACTTTTCAAAACCAGCTTTTCCATTATTATTGCTGCTCAGTACGACGGGCTTCTAGAGCTGTCTTTTATTTTTTTGTTAGTTGTTTATAATCTATTTAAAACAAAAGTCTCCCTAGCAAGGTCTTCTCCCCAGCCTGCTTGACAAACTGAGACAGTGGGGCCCTCTACATTCGACTGACTATTTTATTCATTGCTTTTTTCCTTTTTTAGCACAGCAGCTTCATCAAATATTTTTCAAGGGCAACCTGACTCCCTAAAGGTTTGTTCAGCTGCAATGACTGTCTCTCATCTAGGGAATCTATTCTGATTAATTTGACTTTAACTTTCTTATTGCTCCAGTGGATTCCAAATTTGTCAAGGACTTTACATACACCCACCAGCCCCCCCGCCCCAGCATGGAAGTTTCACAAAAGCAGTGGTACAGGGGGGCTCTAATTTTAGTAGGTGGATCAGCCTTAAGATAGGGCTGCTGCTCTCTGGCTAGTCACATTGGAAATCAGCAAAAGACAAGTAAACTAACCAAATCTATAGATTGGTACATAGTCTGGAAATATTCAGGGTTATGGGAGTTTTTGGTGATGCCGTTTCTTCATATGAAGAGGTTTACCAAGCTGTCAGGGTAGCAATGAGCGAATACTGCCAGCAGGTGGCTGTAACTTCACAAAAACAAAGCAATAAGGAATGAAAGAGCTACCCAAGGAAACTATCAGGCTTTAGCAGCTGAGCCAGTGGGTCATGAGCCTTGTGCTTGTTCAGCTGTAATGCTGTTCTAAGCCTTCTGCTTGCAGTCTCTTGTTCCTACTCATTTGGCCTCTTGCATTCTGTTCATTAACACAGAAGGGCACTAGTTATTTTTAGTCTCTTTTCTTAGAATGTATCTGCATCATCTCTCTAACAGCTCTCCAGATTCTTGATACTGCGCCAATCTTTTCTACCCCTGTTACCTTTTGTTTTAGTTTTTGCTTTCCTTACTAACACTCCTCTCCTTCACAATTCATTCTCTTCTTATTTTTCAACCTAGTTAAACTAGATCCCCATTTTGTTCTCCCAGGTCTGTCTTTCAGCAATATGCATTGTCAGTAAAACATGTACCACTCAGTTCAGGAAATGACTTTTGGCCCTGCATGTCCTTCTTTGTTTAAAATTTGCTTTAATTTCATATTTTGAACAGATTTTATAAAGAAAAGAGATCTAAAAATTGTCTTTCAGTCATAAGCAAATAAAGCCATTATTTCCTCCAGAGTTAAAAGAGAAGCCCATATAAAATGAAAGGTAATAAAGCTATCAGAACTCCGGTCAGCAGCCTCCTTTTGATGGAAACTGAACTAAGAGCAGTCTTTAAGCTACTGTCACTCTCTGGGATGACGCCAGATAATGTGATTGAAAAAACACCTTTCACAATGAGCCATGATGAATTTTCAATCTAAACAGAAAATCAATCTATTAGTCATCCAAACATAGTTTTCCTCCTTCCTTCCTATTTTTAGCACACATTTTTGGCAAGAACCTGTTTTACAAAGGCTTATGAAAAATTAACTGGGGGGCTAGTCTTGTTGCTTCCCAATGCCTCATTGATATAGGAATTCTGATTTTTGTGAGTTATCAATAGATGTTTATAATAACCCTTGTGAAATTCCTTAACTGGCTGTCAACAGTAAGTATCTCAAGTCGATTCCATGTTGGGTGTGGGTGTGGGTATGGAGGGATAGCTCTTTGTAAGAAATTTGAAGGAGGGTAACTGTAAATATATATTTATATATAAAAGCTTACTGCATTAGAACAATGTATCCAAATTGTGTAAATTTCCCAGGATTTAGGAGGCCTGATTCTCTGAGACGTCATTCCTGCGTTCAGTACAGGAAGGTGGACTTAAGCCAACTTTGAGCTTCCCAGTAGTCTGGTCCACAGGGCTGCTCTAACCTATTGCTTGGGCTGCTTGCAGCCCATTGGCAGCTGAGAAGAGTGCAATTAACTCTAGTCACTTTCCTATCCTCAGCCAAGCACCCCTCATCTTTTAGGGGCCGTGTAGGGAATCAGAGTAGCACCATTGCATCAATTCTGCACCATCTAGGAAGCTTAGATTCCTAGAGGTGGTCTAGGGTAGTGAGGGAAAAAGCCATTGCCAAAGCCACTTCACACTGCTAGAATGGTTTAAAGGGGCTTATGAGCAGCAGAGAATTGGGCCCAGATAGTACAGACCGCAAGTAAAAATATAATGGATAGAATTCTTAAGGCTTGTCTACTCTGAGAATGCTACAGCTGTACAGCTTTGCCACGGTAGCGCTTCCAGGTAGACTCCACCTACTCTAAAGCGAGGAGTTCGCCATCAGTGTAGGTAATCCACCTCCCTGAGAGGCGGTAGCTAGGTTGATGGAAGAATTCTTCTGTCAACCTAGCAGTGCTACATGGGGAGTTAGGTTGACTTAACTATGCCGATCGGGGTGTGGACTGTTCACACCCCTGACCAACCTAGTTAAACTGATTTAATTTTCTAGTGTAGACCAGGGCCCAGTTGAAAAAGCTTTCATGTGTAGAATGCACTTTTTTAATTGTTCAGGGACATGTAAGGTTGATAAAGCTGAGTTTATTAGCTTTATTTAGCATTCTGTGAGCCATTTTAGTTTTGTTTGAATTTCTTTCCTTTCCCATTCCTACTACCAGTTAGGATGTTAGTTTCAGAAGGTTACAGTTTGAATAACTGGCACACAGCTATTTTTTCAGATGAGCATCTGTCCTTTCAGACTACTCTGATTTATCTTGTCTTTTTGTGTAGACCTTTGCTTTTGGGTTTAGAGAAAATTCACCATTGAATGCCTTCTGCTTATTGTACTGAGCTAAGAGGAAGATTGCTTCTTTTCTCTGAATGATGGTGAAAATAGAGTGTTGGTTTTTGTATTGGAGCTTTTGCAGTTCTCACAAAGGTTCCATTTTAAATACATTTTGTTCAAAGTTAGCATGAATAAAAATAAATGCATTTAAGAGGATCTAAACTGTAGAATCTGCAGAATAAACCTGCGATATTCCTAAAGGAATGAAATAATAAAATCAATACTTCACTTCCAAACCATTTTTTTTATTTTTTAAAAACTTCCTTCTTTATTGTTATTTAAAATATATATCTAGTAGCATTTACCAGTGTCAAATGTATCTTAAGTTTTGTACAAGTTTACATCAGTAAGGAGAAAAAGGAAATGAGCCACATTTGCTTAATAATTTTTCTTGCCATTTTTAATTAAAAGCTTTTAATTGGCCTCATGACTGAGAACAGACTTTTAAAAAGACTCTCCTGTTATTTTGCATACACTTCTGTCTCAGAAACAGTAACATGTGACAATGCTCAGTCATGTACACAGATATGCATTTTTTCCATGGGAAAGTTTTCATATTGTCGTATTCCAAAGGGTAAATAAGTTGTAACCAGTTGGAAACTGTCTTTCTGCTAGAGGAAAAGCAGTCAGTGCCACACTTTTTGGTGTGGAGAGAGTGGAGATGGAATGGTGGTCCAAGGGGGCATGTCAAGACTCAGAGTGGAGGTGGAATGGATGATCCTTTCTTTCTGCAGGTTCCCTGAGATCCACAGAGTTCATGGGCCAGTTCCTCATGTCCTGTTCCACAGGAGGGAGGAGCAGCCCAATTCTCCATACAATGGAACAACGAAGGAGGAATTTGCTCCCCCTTAGATCCTCATGCAGGATTTCCCTAGGGAGATATGAGCAGGTCCTAGGTTAAATCCAACAATACTCTGTAAATAGTCAGCCATTTCGCTATGATGTGTTCAGTGAGATGAAAAAGGATTGAGACAACGATTAGGATCAGATACTTTTTGAAATGCTCACTGTTACAGTAGCTTCCTATTAGTGGATATTAGAGCATGATGTTAAACCTATGTACAGGGTAATGTCTAGGAACGTAGAGAACTCTTCTTTTAGTAAGTGCTTCGTGAGAGAGGAGAGTATTTATGAAGGAAGGAATAAAGCCTGAATGTTGCACTGTCTTGGCTCTCTCTTTTTATGCTAAACATTCACTTTACTTTTACTACCATTGCCCTAGCAGTGGACACAATGGCACTCTCTTTGCCCTTTGGCTACTTGCTGTTAGCCATGGTGATCCATTGTTAGCCAATGCACATAGGTTACATACACCCGCACACATATACATACCCCCCACATTAATATGTATTGTGCAGGTTGTATTAATATTGGGTGGGTGTGTTTGTGATGGATAATCATGGTAAAGTGTATTAGGCTTACTCTTGCTCACTTATGCTAAGTATCCCACAATATCTGGTGGCAGTGTGCATCTCATACTCCTGGGGGAATTCTGTATCACTGCACATGCACAGAATTTATGTATCCTGCAGATTTATTTGCTTCCCCACAGAAAAATGACTTTCTGATGAGGAAGCAAAGGGAATCCACAAGAGTGGTCATATGATCCTCCCCAGCAGTATGTTTTGGGTGCCCAAGGCAGCCGGCAGAGAGATAAATCACTGTGGGGCAGAGGGCGGGACTGGGAAAGAACCCGCTGGTGCCTCCTACCCTGCACTGGGCTCAGCTGCTAGTCGCGGCTGGGCTGGGGAGGACAGAACTTCCTCTTCCTCTGCACAGTATCCGGGATTGTGTCAGACCCGCCGCCAGACTTCTCCCCTGGCTGTAGGAAGCTCTACAAACTGCACCCATCGCTCCTCAGCTGCAGGGGGAGGGATCACTGTATGGGGGGATGCTCCTTTATCTGCCCAACCTCCGTGCATCCAGACCCCCTCAGACCCAGACCCTCCCATCGAGCCTCACCCACGCACAGCTAAATCCCTCCCGACAAGCCCCACCACCCCTGCACTGGGACCACCCCAACGAGCCCCTATCAGCTGCACCTGGATCCCCACCCCACTGAGCCCTACTGCCCCAGCATCTGGGCCCCCCATTGAGCTCCCCACACCCAGACCCCCCTGCTGAGCTCTGTCCCCCCTACACCAAGACCCCCTCCCCGCTAAGCCCCAACTGCCTTCACCTGGACCCCCCTGCAGAGTCCCATTACCGTTGCACCCAGAACCCCCCAACAAGCCTCTATGCATCCAGCTCCCCCCTACACCTGGATCCCTGACTGAGCCACCCGCACCCAGATTGCCCCACACAGAAACCTCTCAACCCACACCTGGATCCTCCCACACTAAGCCCCTTCACACTTGGATCCTTCCTTGCTGAGCCTGCCTGCCCACATCTGGTGCAACTGAAATGGAGGGGCAGGGCCCTAGGGTGTTTCTGGGGCAGGCCCGGTCCTTGTGCTGTGTCAGGGTTGGGTGCAGCCTCACCGCTGAGTCTATGTCCCAGGAGGAGGGAGCTGCATAGTGATCTCCCACCCCTGTGCAGCCAGTGGCTTGTGCTCCCCAATGCTATGCTGGAGCCCCCACATTTATTTGACAAATAAAATTTGCAGAATTTTGCAGAATTTTAAAATACTGTGTGCAGAATTTTTAATTCTTTGGTGCAGAGTGCCTTCAGGAGTAATCTCAGCATTTGGCATAGGCGGATAGGAAACCTGTCAGAGACAAGAAACATTGATGTTCTACCCTGGTACAGGAAAGTCAGACATTCATGGCCCAACTACTCTGTAATGCCGTGTCTGAAAAGCAGAGATAAGATGGGTGCGCCTTGGTATCAGAAAAACAAAGTAATTGGAGAATGCAGTCTTGGGTGCAATATAAAGCGCTAACTAACTTGTAAACAAGCACCGTGTATATCTATATGATTTTAGGGGCATATTCTGGGGAGCACATCTTCTCTGTAAGGTGAATTGAACACACTGCGAGAATTCAGTTCCTGGGAAGGATTGGTGATGTATTAGCTATTTCAGGAGGAGGGATAGTTCAGTGGTTTGAGCATTGGTCTGTTAAACCCAGGGTTGTAAGTTCAATCCTTGAGGGGGCCACTTAGGGAGCTGGGGCAAAATCAGTACTTTGTCCTGCTAGTGAAGGCAGGGGGCTGGACTCAATGACCTTTCAGGGTCCCTTCCAGTTTTATGAGATAGGTATATCTCCATATATTTTCTTTCCTGTATCATACTGTTTTGTCTTTAGACAATATCTTTGGCTGAGCTTGGTTATTTGGTCCTTTGAACATTGTTAATATTGAACCACAAGTATAGTCAATCAATTGGCTGTACATTACAATCAATACAACAATGGCAGAACAATCACAGAAATGTTGAGCGGGAAGGGACCCTGAGAGATCTATCTAGTCCTGCCCTGGCTCTGAGTCAGGACTAAGTAAACCTAGAGCGTTGCTGACAGGTGTTTGTTTGACCTGTCCTTAACAACCTCCAATGATGGGTATTCCACAGCCTCCCTTGAAGTCTATTTCAGAGTTTAACTACCCTTATAGTTTCCTAATAACCAACCTAAATCTCCCTTGCTGCAGATTAAGCCAATTCCTTCTTGTGCTACCTTAAGTGGACTTGGAGAACAATTGATCACCATCCTCTTTGTAACAGCATGTAATATATTTGAAGACTGTTTTCAGGGACCCTTCAATCTTCTTTTCTGAAGACTACACATGCCCAGTTGTTTTAACCTTTCCTCATAGGTCAAGTTTTCTAAACCTTTTACCATTTTTGTTGCTCTCCACTGGACTCTCTCCAATTTGTCCACATCTGCCTTACAGTGTGCTGTCTAGAACAGGACACAGTACTCCAGCTGAAACCTCATTGGTGCCCAACAGAGTGAAAAAATTACTTCTTATGTTAGGATAGTGAATAGCATCTTTGACCAGCTCATCCCACCTCCTCACTCAAATCCTGTTGTACTGTTAATCCAAGCCCTGTAAAGAACTTTTAAGGAGTAGGCTGAGGGTCGGGATGGTGCTATTAAGGTGGCAACCTCTTTAGTTTGGAGAGATTCATCCCTGGAGGTGATGTTGGATGGGTGGCACAGTCATGCCTTCCAATTACTGAATCTCTTTTGAGGCAGCTGGGGTGACTTGCTTCCTTTCCCTCCAGTGGTGGGTTTCTTCTTTGAGGAGCTGTTGGCTTGCTTTCTTCTGTCTCTTTGCTATAGTAGTAACTCCTTGACTGGGCCTTGCAGACACTGACCCTTTAAATTCAGCTGCATTCTGTGACTTTGCCCCACTTGTACCCCACGTTGCACAATGTTTGTAAATTCAGAAGATCAAGGGATCCTCCCTCCCTCCCCTTGCCCTGAGGCTCCTGGGTGAAATTTGCATACCTTTGCTCTGTACAAACATCCAAAAGGACCTGGCATTTGGGGCAAATAGAATGGTAGGCAAAAGTGGGTTCCTGAAATTTCTTTAAACCTTAAAGAAAGTTTGGGTTTGCTTTAATGGATGGATAAAAGTACAAGCTAGTACTTATTTTCCCCACAGTATTTCACTCACCACTAATTGTTATGATCACATGAATTTAGTGCTCCCATGCTGTTGTTTTCTTTCTCAGCTGCCAGTAAATAGTTCTGCAGAGTTAGGGGTTGATTTTTCAGAGCAGTCTATTGACTAAAAGACTTTGTTTTTGTGCACACAAGTTCTATTTTTCTTTGTTTAGCGAGAGTAAATATTCCAGGAGGTGTGTACACACACAGCTCATTGTCTGCTAATGGAATTCAGGCTCATACCTTCCACAGACTGTTAAAATAGCCATATCATTTATCTTCTGTATTTACTTCCATGTAGCACTCAGGACAGTGTGTATACTCTTGCAAAGACTGCTGATTTGGACAGGAGAGTCCTGGTTTCCTTTCAGAGATCCCATCTCCCTTTTAATTCGGCACATCTTGTTGTTTAGATATTGTTTGAATCAAAGGGTAGAGAAACATGAAAGCAAGTAGTATTTATAACATTGCCATTGTGCATGACATTACCTATTGACATAAAGCAGTATAATGTGTATTATCATTATATATGACTGAAACATGGGGACACAGAGCTGTTCAGTGGCTGTAGCAGAGGTCTGGGGAGTCACTAGCTCTGGGGTGAAATACTGGCCTCATTGAAGTCAAAAGGAGTTTGTCATTGGCTAAGTTAAGTCACTTAGCTGTTAGCTTCCCCAGTTGTAAAATGGAGACTGGACTTACCTTCTATAAAATGGTTTGAGATCTTCTGATGAAATGTGCTGTATAAGTAGATTGACAGCTTTTTAGGCAGGGACCATTTGTTCTGTAAAGTGCCTACCACCCTTAGCTGCTATAAACACAATACATTATAATATGTGCAAAGTATTATTATAGCATTGCCATGAAATACTTTCCTGTGTCATTCCACCAAAAGCACTGGAAAACATTGGAAAGTATAATCAAGTCGTACGAGCTGCATATTTTAAATCAAAACAGGCTACTTCAATACTATGAAACAAGCTTTTCTTTAAAACAAATCAAACTAGCCTGCTCTTGAGTCATTTTGACCCCAATATTCTACACCATGAAAGTTTGTTATTCCATCAGCAAATTTCCTTCTGATTTGAGCTTCATGTAGTTGCTGTAAATATTGATCATTTCAGTTCTGAAAAATTAATTGCAAAATGTTGCTGTCCTTCTTGTAGAACACGAAGAGAAACAGAGTTTTTATAAATGCATGAGTCAGATTCTGAGCTTTGTTGTGCTTTTTTGTAAGATGAGATCTTGGAATATGAATCTTCAGTTGGTAACAGATACCATAATGATGCTTTGTACTTATATAATGTCTGGATGTGAGGCTCTCAAAGTTCTTTGCAAAAGTAGGTAAGTGTGAGAGAAAAGACACTGAACTAGGACTCAGAAGATCTGGGAGCAGTTCCTGGCTCTGCATCAGACTTCCTGTGTGACCTTGCTGTGGGATAATAATGTTTCCTGTCTCTCAACGTTGTCTTGTCTACTTAGATTGTAAGCTCTTTGGGGCAGGTAATGACTCCCTACTGTGTTTTGCAGTGCCTAGCACAATCTCAGTTGGGGCTTCTGGGCACTACTGCTGTAAAGAGGAAGTATTATCCTCATTTTACAGATGTGGAAACAAAGGCATAGAAAGATTAAACCCAACATTTTCTAACTTGGATGCCTAAAGTTATTGCTCCTGTCCTCATAGGGATCCGTCTACATTTTTCTCTTAAATTGAGGAGAAACTACTCTATATAAGGATTATCAATTGCTTGTTGGCACATCTAACCTATGTGCATTGGCTAACAATGACATCACCGTGGCTAGCAATGGCATCACCGTGGCTACCAGTGAGTAGCAAAAGGGCAAAGAGAGTGCCATTGTGGAAATCCCCTTACTACAGAAATCAGCTTTGGTCAGTGATTATAACAGGAGAGTGGGAGTCAGCAGATATGGGTTCTGCTCCTGATTCTACCACAGCCTGGGTGTGTGATGTTGGGCATGTTGCATACACCAGCATTTTCAAATTTGGGCTCCTAAGGTAGAGACCCTACTCAGTAGATAGTCTTTAAACCAGAGCGGCCTGAATGGGGAAAACTGGGCATGAGAAAGTGTTTCTTCCATCAGGGCCAGCTCCAGCATTTCTGCCGCCCCAAGCAAAAACAAACAAACAAAAAACAAACAAACAAACAAACAAAAAAACCCCTGCGATTGCGATCAGCGGCGGCAGTTCGGCGGCAGGTCCTTCGCTCCTAGAGGGAGTGAGGGACCTGCCGCCCCCGAATTGCCGCAGGTGCCGCCCCTCTCCCTTGGCTGTCCCAAGCACCTGCTTGTTAAGCTGGTGCCTGGAGCCAGCCCTGTCTTCCATTATTTCTAGTACTTCTTGCTTCCACTTGGGCCAGAAACACCATGACAGCTTTTCCCCAAGATATTTCCGAACAGCTACTTCTGAACATTTCTGAACCTAACAAATAATTTGGTTCGAATTCTGGGCATAGTTTTGGGTTGGTTCCTTTTCAATCCAAACTGGTTCAACCATCCCTAATTTGCTAATTAGTCATTCTAATACTAATTACTAATTACTGATTCCAGTCCAGTATTAACCTAAGGGTGAAAGCCTGGCCCAACTAAAGGGAATGGCAAAACTCCCATTGACTTTAATAGGGTGAGGATTTCACCCTTAACCTTACACTACCATCTCAAGTGAACAGAAAGCTATTCATTCATTCTGAAATACTATGTATGTTTCCTTCTAGAATTAACTAAGTCAGAGATTTGAATAAAACATACTTTTTCCTTCTGGAAGCTCATTTGTTTCCACCTTGTCCATAAAATGGCTGTCAGTCATAGGATACAGCATACAGTAAACCGCCACAATACTATGGCTATAATATTACAATTTGATGCCTTGGTATATAAAGGATAAATACTTTATGGAATGAATCAGTGTGAAGCCAGAGGAGACAATAAACCATGAGGGGAAAATGAGTCTCTAAACAGCCACTTGCATTGCAATTAAACTACATGGAATTGTGTGCAGGTAACATTCAGGGTGTGATTTAAGACCTCCAAAGTTGAGAATGACATTCACAGTTAAGGCTGAAATCAGCTCCATCCTTAACTCACTGTACTGGAGTTATTTGTAGCACTTGTTTGTTATTTGTAGAGCTGTCCAAAATTTCTATAATGATACACAAAAATCAGATTATATTTGCTTGGTTTTGGATTTTTACTACAACCCAGTAATTAAGGCTGGGTTTGTTAAAACTTTCCCATCAGTTTCACAAACTTTCATTAATTTATGGTTCAAGATAGTAACTAGAGCTGGGCAGGAAAGGGCTTTCCCATCCTGCCAAATGTTTTGAAATTTCAATTTTTTCCCTATCCGCAATTGGAATGAAAAGTCAAAATCTTGAAAATTTTCACAAATAGTTCAGTGTGTCCACACTAACCAGGCTGAATCAGTTTAAGATTTGTCTCATGTCCACACCAGTGCTGTCTTAAACCATTTCAGTTGAAATGGCCACTTGCTATCAGTCCCACAAATTCTCAGCTCAGCTCACAGAAGCAATGTGATTTTTGCGGATACAGACTAACACGGCTGCTACTCTGAAAGAAGCAATGTGATTTCTGATAGATTTCACAAACCCACTGGTGCACTGTGGAACAGTAGTGGTGTTACAATAAATAGCTCATAGGGTCGTGCCTAGGAACTTAGAGAACTTTATTTTCAGTAAGTGCTAGAAGAGAAAGGAATAAAGCCTCGTGTTACACTGCCTTGGTTCTCTCTATGTGCACACACACAACAGCTGAGTTCCCTAACCCCAATTTACAGAGTCATTCTCATGCTCTCTCCCTGGCCCAATACATATTTAATTATTTCATACACAGTAGAAAGACTTCAACAGGAAAAACTGAGAGAGCTCTGTTCCAGAATATCTCATAGCCTGATGGATTATTAGGGTATTCACTTTGAAGGGGGGGGGGGAACTTGGATTCAAGTCCATGTGTTAGAGTAGGGAGTTTGAACCTGGGTCTCCCAAAGCCCAGATGAGAACCCTAACAACTGAACTATTGGAGGTAAGGGGGTCGCTGCCTTTTCTGAAACACTTTATTTCCTGACCATTTGATTTGCTGAAAATTTAAAACCAAACATCCACAAATATTAATCAGTTTCAAGTTGATCCCAACTGATTTTTTGGAACTGCCAATGAACAGCAAATTCGATTATTCACACAGCTTTAATTCTAGGTGCTTTAAATGGTTTAATTTTTCTAGTATAGATCAGACCATAGATTTTACTATGACATGCTCAGATATCATGATACAGTATGAAAAGAAGTGGGCTGTAGTCCACGAAAGCTTATGCTCTAATAAATTTGTTAGTCTCTAAGGTGCCACCAGTACTCCTGTTCTTCTTTTTGCGGATACAGACTAACATGGCTGCTACTCTGAAACCTATGAAAACCTAGATACCCAGAGGACAGAAAGGCTCACTTATACTGGTTTTACACCATTCCCACTCCACTGGTACCAATAGAGTTTTTCCTGATTTACATCAGTGCAAATGAAAGGGGAATCAGTTCCAGAGTTTCATCATGATCTCTGCATTTTCTTAGATTCAACAGACTTCTAAGGTGGTTTAAATTGTCTCTTGTGACTTAAACTCAACATTCTCATGGCAGTTGCTCTCATGAGGTTGAGCAAAGCTACATGCCTAGGCATATTTTTAAAAATGCATGTAATTCACCTCATCATACTGGTTCCTGTGAAGGAATGTTTAAGTTCCCACCTCACACTGAGAGAACAAAGGTCCTTTTCTTAAACAAGGGAAAGTCCGCAGTTTAGAGGCTAGAGTGAATGAGTGAAGATAAGTCCTTGTGAAGAGAATAAAATCTTTGGGGAAAAGAACAAGCCACACCCAGGAAATGTGGACCCATGACTGTAGAATTATAATTTCCTTTTAACAGCTAGAGTTACAGGTATGGCGAGGGATGGCTTGGAGGATTATTATTTTTAGGAGCAGATGTAATCTCAGAAGTATAGAATTTTAAGGGTTTGCAAATAGTATAAGTGGGGTAGGGGTTCAGATTTCTTCTCTGTCACATTTCCCCACCATACCATCCTTGGTTAAGATGTATAGTTTTCCTATGGTCCACAGAGTGACTCCACAGCTGCTACTTAAGCCCCTAGGCTTCAATAAACCATGGTGCAGCTGTGCCTGTGCTTTGTGGAGGGTGATAGCTGATACAATACCTCCTTTCAGCTCTTCTCCAAACTCCGCTTTGCAGGGAGGTGGAAAGAGACTCGTGCATAGACTCCTCAAGTTTTGCATTCCTCACCCTCCTGTATTCAGGGCTGTTCTTGGCTGGAGGGTGCAACACAGGATTTTCTCCAAAGAATGAAAACCCTAGGGAATCTTTTTCTCTCTAATTGTATGCTAGGAATGCATTTTATAAGAACGGGGAAAGAATCACAATCCTGAATACCAAAAATGGGACCTTGCTGATTAACTAAGCAATCATCAGTTTGATCTAATCTTTCTGACGTTTTTCAGCAGCTACATGCACACAGTATGCGAAAAGATTAGCATTGTAGGAATGCCTGTGATGGCAGTAAGGTCAGCATCTCGATCAATAACAACTCAGCCTGAACAGATATCTAATCAAAAAGAAAAAGGTCATCTCCAGTAAGGGACTTTAAAAAGACCGACCGACAAAATCTAATCACTGATTACTGAATATTTAGTTAAGTGTTGACCTTGGTTGTTATTATTTAACCATAGACTATTAGTTAATTTCATCCTGGTTGTGGATTAAACTTTCACAATTATTTTATTAGTTGAACTATTAAACAAAAAGGGTAATGCTACTACAGCCCAGCTGACATCACGGCAATGCAAAATAGGGCATGCTCATCCCTTAAAAACCTATGGGAGAATAAGATTTGATCTTGTATACCAACCTCAGTGTAAACCATGCATAAATACTGATCACCAATTAGAATATGATAGAACATGTAGTTACTGGAATGGGGTCACCGGTGGTTCTGAAGGTGTCGCACTGTAGTAACATATACTGTCTCTTGGGGAGGAGTGATCTTGCTCACAGTCAAAGGAATAATTTGGAACATACTTCACTTATACTCACTTCTTTAGTTCTCATGAAAGCAACACTGAAAAGTCCAGCCACAATACATCATGTCCCTTAGCAGTTCTAAACCAAAATTAAATACATTCTGTTGAAATTCAGTGCTGGGCATTAATTAGAGAGTTTCCCTTGCTTTTTAAAGAGAAAGAGACTAATTAGATTCAGTGCAGTTTAATAGGTAATTGGCAAAGGTATTTTGTGTGCGTGTTTCAGAGTAGCAGCCGTGTTAGTCTGTATCCGCAAAAAGAACAGGAATACTTGTGGCACCTTAGAGACTAACAAATGTATTTGAGCATAAGCTTTCGTGGGCTACAACCCACTTCATCGGATGCATAGAATGGAACATATAGTAAGGATATATATATACACATACAGAGAACATGAAAAGGTGGGAGTTGCCCTACCAACTCTAAGAGGCTAATTAATTAAGATGAGCAATTATCAGCAGGAGAAAAAAAACGTTTGTAGTGATAATGACAAGAAGGTGTGAGGATACTTAACATAGGGAAATAGATTCAATGTGTGTAATGGCTCAGCCATTCCCAGTCTCTATTCAAGCCTAAATTGATGGTATCTAGTCTGCATATTAATTCAAGTTCAGCAGTTTCTCGTTGGAGTTTATTTTTGAAGCTTTTCTGTTGCAAGATTGCCACCTTTAAGTCTGTTACTGAGTGACCAGAGATGTTGAAGTGTTCTCCTACTGGTTTTTGAATGTTATGATTCCTGATGTCAGATTTGTGTCCATTTATTCTTTTGCGTAGAGACTGTCTGGTTTGGCCAATGTACATGGCAGAGGGGCATTGCTGGCACATGATGGCATATATCACATTGGTACATGTGCAGGTGAACAAGCCCCTGATGGTGTGCTCATCTTAATTAATTAGCCTCTTAGAGTTGGTAGGGGAACTCCCACCTTTTCATGTCCTCTGTATGTGTATATATATCTCTTTACTATATGTTCCATTCTATGCATCCGATGAAGTGGGCTGTAGCCCACAAAAGCTTATGCTCAAATAAATGTGTTAGTCTCTAAGGTGCCACAAGTACTCCTGTTCTTTGTGTGTGTGTGTGTGTACATCTCAGATTCAGAGGACATTCGTACTGCACTAATGCATCGGTAGGAAGCAGTGTTAATTATTAGTATGTTAAGGTTGCAAGCTTTGGCCTTTGGAATCAATGTTCATTCTATAATGTTAGAATCAGGAATCCCCGAGAAGTCTTGTAATTGCAAGTCAGATAGTTAATGGAAGCTGTCATCTGGGAGCAAATAAAGAACAGAGATCCTGGTTTCTAATTTGAGATACTTTCTTGCAGAGTAACCTTGACAAAGGTCATCAGACTGTACTGTGCCTCAGTTAGCCCACCAGAAAACTAAGTAAAAACCATGGCCACTATGAAAACTATATGCTGCATCTAACCTGAGTCTCAATAGGTGAGTTAATTATAAAACTAAGAAGATTCAAAATGGCATTTCTTTTTTTCATGCTTCTTGCACAGCAGGCAGCCATATTAGCTCTTTTTCACTTCATTATAGGCAGCTCAATTAGTTATTTCATTTCAGATACGAAAACAATCTTCAGAGAAGGATTTTTTTAAAGTTGAACCTCCAGTTCATGAATTGTAGTCTACAAATCCATTGAAATAAAATGCAGATGCTGTTATTGCAGAAGACTAGGATATTACCTCACACATGTAAGTTGTTCTGTTTCCAACAAAGGGGTAAAATTAGTCCAAAATTTGTTTTAATGCAGCTTTTAATATTTTAACATTTTTCGCCCTAGTTTTCAGCTAGTTTACATGATGTTTTAAAAGTAAATGGCATGACTAGTTATTTCTGAACATTTGGAAGTCTCTAAAACCACATTGACGCCATGTACAGTGGCTCCATCATATAAAGAATTCATTTTTCACCCATGAGATAACTTCTTTGTAAGTGGAGGGAACTAGAACTGCAACAGACTGGAAGAATTCGGGACCTTCATTCTATTCTCCATTTTAAAACCAGAACCTTGCTCTAAATGACTCAACTCTATTAAAAGCAAAAGCAAAAAAGTGGAGCTGCAGTGAGTCATGTGGAATTAATTTAGCTTTATTGTCATGTAGACCTCATAAACCTCTTGTAGTTTATGATGCCACAAGAAGACGTCTAAGGAGTGATTTCCTTGCAAATGACTGCAGTCTGTTTTCTGTCTTCATTGGGGCAACACTTTTAGGGTCTCATCCAGAGGAGCGTTGAGCATCCTCAATTCCTAATGAAGTGAAGGGGAGTGAAGGGCGCTCAGCCAGATTGGAACTTTTGAAGTGCAAGACCTGTTGGTGTCCAGGTACAGTGCTCTCCTGATTCAACGCAGCTTGGTGATAGTGATATTAGTCTGAGGTTTGAGAAAAAGGACAAATAGCTCCTCTGCTGAATTGTTTCTGTTTGAGTTGTTGATTCACTGCACAGTCTTGCTGTAGATGGTAATAAAATAACATTTCAGACATGAAAACATAGGCGCAGCAGACCTGAACTGGATCTCTGTGTGTGAGTTTGTGCAGTGGGATAAGGATTTTCCCTTGTAGTAAATGGACCTTAAATTAAAATGAAAAATAACAAAGGTGCAGCTTTCCAAGCTGCCTTGCTGCACTGATAGCTTATCTCTCCACAATATCTCCTGAGAGCTCTCCTGTGCAAGGCCAGGAGAAACCACAAGTGGTGGCAAAAATTGTTTATTTGCAGATTCTTTAGATTCTAGGTGTTAAATGTCACAGAAGGGCAGTTTGACTCCTCATTTGGGGAGGGCCATTCTGAAACCTTAGATTACAGAACCATCTTGAAGGAGTGAAGGAATGAAAATAACACCTTTTGCCGAATAAGATGGCTGGATGCCTGTACAGAACTGAGGCCCTGGCCTCTATGGAGACTCAATAAGTTACAGACCAATTGGACTCTCAGTGACTGGGATTCACACTATGGTGCAGTATGAATAACTTGCCCGAGGGTAGCTGTAGAGCTTTAAGAGGCAGTGATGTATTATTTGTGACTTTCAGTTGGAAGGGGGAGTTAGCAATAAACAGCAAAAGGGAAAAAAAATTCTTAACTTAATGAGAGTTGTGTGAATTTAATGTTGGTGAAAAGGGGCAGCTTGCCAAGACAGTCTCCTCTTTGTTCTCCCAGAATGGGAGGTACCTGGGCAGTAGCGGTACGGTGAGATCTTTCATGCTGCTCTCTCAATGCACTTTAACCCTGACTTGGAAGGTCAAGGAATTGTTGTGAGAGGATAATTTAGTTTCCCAGTCTGTGGCTTCTGCCCTGAGGGAATAGTTCAGTAACAAGAGACCAAACCAAACCAGGGTATAAATTTAGTTTTATTTGTGGTAGGATTCCATTTCATGCGGACACTTACCTACTGGTTACTGACTGAAACCATCTCGCTGATTTCAGTATTGTCCTTACTACTAACCTGGGCTGGATTTCAACCCGAGACTTAGAAATAAAAGGCCCAGCAACCCAATAGGCATCTTCTGCACCATCCCTAACCAAAAACTTTTCTTTTTGAAATTATCCAAATGCTTCAAAGGACTCTTTTTATGGCAGTTGACCTCCAGATAAGTCATTAAAGTTAAGGGCCTGATTCTCATCTCATTTGACATCTCCTCCCGTCCCATGTAACTCCATTGGCTTTAATAGAATTACTCCTGAATTACACTGGAAATGGAAAAACAGGAGTTAAAATGTGTACTCTTTGGGCCAACTCCTCAGCTGCTATAAATTGGTGTCGCTTCAATGACTTTAATGATTCAAGGGAGCAATGCCATTTTAACTTACTGGGATACTGTCCTGGATACTATCATTTTTTATTGTTTTTAATATTTTTGTTCAGCTTTTTAAGTTGTTGTTTTTTTTTAAATAGATTCTCTGTTAAAGTAAAACTTCTGCTGGATTGGAGGTGTGCAGCAGCATGACTTTCTAAACACCAAATATTTCCACTGAGCTACACAGGAAGCTTTAGAGTTCAAAAGAAAATGACTTAAATTTTATTTTTATCCCTGAATAGCTTGAAACATCTGTACGGTTTATGGCTATTTTAGAATTGTATCTGGTAAGGCAACATGATACTCCTGGATTAGACAGTTCTGGGCTCAGGTCCCCTAGCAGATGCTTTGGGCTTATATCCAGAGCTAACACATGTCCCATGGTCACCCGACACTGGCCCGCATTTCACAGGTCAAGGTTGTGATTTGCTAGCTGAGAGTGAAGGCTAGCAGCTTTAAATGGTTTTAACTGCTTCAGTCTTTCTCATTCTTACTTTCCCTATCCCATTGTATCAACTGCAAATCCTGCATTTGATGTGTATCTGACACAACAGCTGTGGGTTGTTTAGCATGGTGGCTCTCAACCTTTCCAGACTACTGTACCCCTTTCAGGAGTCTGATTTGTCTTGTGTACCCTCATCTCACTTAAAAACAACTTGCTTACAAAATCAGACATAAAAAGACAAAAGCATCACAGCCACAGTATTACTGAAAAATTGCTCACTTTCACCATATAATTATAAAACAAATCAATTGGAATATAAATGGTCTACTTACATTTCAGTCTATAGTATATAGAACAGTATAAACAAGTCATTGTATGAAATTTTAGTTTGTACTGACTTTGCTAGTGCTTTTTATGTAGCCAGTTGTAAAACTAGACAAATATTTAGGTGAGTTGATGTACCCCTTGGAAGACCTCTGCATACCCCCAGGAATACATGTACCCCTGGTTGAGAACCACTGGTTTAGCAGACTTTAAAGTTAGGGTGAGTTTAGGAGAACAATGCCATGGCAACAAACTGTTGAACTATTTATTACAAATCTCTATTTCTGTAAAAGAAATGTTGCTAGTGACTTTTAAACTGTGACTTCTGTGGAGAAGGATCTCATTCCCTTGTCCTGGAAATGTGTTAATGTTTCAAATTCATTCTGCAACATTTTACACCAAGCTCAGTTACTTTTCAATTGAAAGGTTATCTGGAATATTGAACAGGATGCTGAAATGTCTGTCAACAGAATTTCAAAGACATTCCTTTAGCTTATTTTTCAAAGTATTTCAAAGTGTCCTTGGACCACTTTCTTGGTTTTAATTTTGTTCATTTTAGTATAATGGCATGCCAAAATTAGCTAGTTGGTAAAAGTTATCAGCATGACATAATATATCTTCAATATATGGTATAATATAGGTAATCACATATGGAGTGGTAATATTCATATTATATATGCCATTTTATCTTGCTTCTTTAACTGCCTCATTTGCACTCTGCCGACTAATCCATCTCTCCCAGAAATGCTTCTAACATTCCAGATCTCTGCACAACTTTCAAATAGTCACCATCATAATAAATCACTATTAAAACGTCTGACCACATAAATGTTTTCTTCTTTCTCCCAAAAGTGGAATTTCTATTTAATTCAGATTTTTCTGCAGCACCCTTCACCATGATAGCAGAATGTTTAATTTCTCCCCCAAGGCCCAGGATAAGAAATATTCACTCCTGGACCAGTGACAGGTTTAAGATTTACCATCTTGTAAACCATCAGGGCTAGAAATTGGACATTTATACCATTAGAAAGCCATGACTCACTACTTCCCAACAATATAAGGCTTTGGTTTCAACCTGTTGTAGGCCAGGAAATTTTGAAACTTAACATTGCTATATTTTTGTGTATTGAAAATCTATTTTAGGTGACTTTTATAATTCTCTAAAGGTATTAGTTACATTTTGCTCCCCCTCAGAAATCTTTATGGTTGGAACTCACTGCAATAATAGTGCCCAGCTTTACCAACAGAGCACTTAAGCAATAGTTCATAGTCTCTCTGGAAGTGATGCTTCTTATGCAGAATGGTATCTATATTCACCCTCCTACATAATTCACTCATAGGTTTTCCATTCCTGGATAAGATCACCACCCGTCACATGACTGTGAAATCTTTATACCATCCCATCGTGTGTGTGTGTGTACACAAAGGCCTGGTCCCCACTAACTCCCCACTTCGGATTAAGGTACGCAAATTCAGCTATGTTAATAACATAGCTGAATTCGAAGTACCTTAGTCCAAACTTACCGTGGGTCCAGACGCGGCAGGGAGGCTCCCCCGTCGATGCCGCGCACTCCTCTCGCCGAGCTGGAGTACCAGCATCGACGGCGAGCACTTCCGGGATCGATTTATCGCGTCTAAACCAGACGCGATAAATCGATCCCAGAACATCGATTGCCTGCCGCCGGACCCTCCGGTAAGTGTAGATGTACCCAAACACACACACATATATCACATGATGGTGTTTGGAGGTATAAAGCTTTTTTTGGCTGGGTTTGGGTTAGCTGTATTACTCACATATCAAGCATGGAAAATGGAAAATTTGAGTTCAATATGGAGAATGTTTCAGAAAATTATGAGTATGTGTAAACAGAGTTTTAATTAGAGATAAGGCAGAACTTCTGCTCTAAGCTCTCTCTCTCTCTCTCTCTCTCTCTCTCTCACACAAACACTCACTCACTCACTCACTAACTTTGGATTCAGATCCAAACTTTTAAGCTTGGACCCAGCTCTAGTTTTAGTGGAAATCCTTTTGTAACAAGCCAGAAGATGGAATTATTTGGTTTGGGTGACTATCTGTCTTCATAATAGTAAGGCTCATGGTAAATAATTAAATTTAGTCTCTTAAAAAAGTCTTTTTGAGGCAGTGGAGTAGGGGGAGAGCAATGTTTCTGCATGCCACTGTCATGTTGTCTGGAGCAGCTCACATCTATGAGTGCCTAACTCAGGGCAGACTGTCAAAAACAGGGCAGACACCACAAACTAGTGGTATGTTTTATAATTAGATTTCACCAACCTAGTAACAAATGTGAACTTCTGAATCACTATGGGGAGGGGAAGGGATAGCTCAATGGTTTGAGCATTAGCCTGCTAACCCCAGGGTTATGAGCTCAATCCTTGAGGGGGCCACTTAGGGATCTAGGCCAAAATCAGTACTTGGTCCTGCTAGTGAAGGCAGGGGGCTAGACTCAATGACCTTTCAGAGTCCCTTCCAGTTCTATGAGATAGGTATATCTCCATATAGTAAAAGATATCAGTCTAGAGTCACAGACAATTCCTTTAGGCTCTCCAGTCTATCTTGCTACCTAGTCAAGCTGGACTTAGTGATGATAAATGGTCACTTACACCAAAAATCACAAAATATACATGTTTCTTCCAGTCCCATGACACTAGCCACTTACCCCAGATCAGTTGGTACCCTAGATCTTACACCAGGGTGGGCAAACTACAGCCCGCGGGCTGGATTCGGCCCGCGAGCCGCACCGGCGGCTCGGCCCTGCTCCAGCCGGGGCACTGAGGCTGTGGCTGCACTGGGTTAGGGGCCAGACCATGCGGCTCGTCCTGATCCAGCAGGGGCGCAGGGTCGGGGGCTGCACCACGCGGCTCCCGGAAGCCATGGCATGGCCCCACTCTGGATCCTATGCACTCCAATGGGAGCTGCAGGGGAGGTGCCTGCGGATGGGGCCACACCTCCTCATAGGAGCCGGAGAAGGGACATGCAGCTGCTTCCAGGGAGCTGCTTGAGGTAAGTGCCGCTCGGAGTCTGCACCCCTGAGCCTCTCCCCATGTCCCAACCCCCTGCCCCAGCCCTGATCCCCCACTCCTACCCTCCAAACACTTCGATCCCAGCCCGGAGCACCGTCCTGCACTCCAAACCTCTCATCTCCAGCCCCACCCCAGAGCCCACACCCCCAGCCGGAACCTGCACCTTTTCTGCACCCCTGCCCAGCCCTGATCCCTCTCCTGCCTGCTGAATTCCTTGGTCCCAGCCCAGAGCACTCTGCTACACCCCAAACTCCTCATTCCTAGCCCCACCCCAGAGCCTGCACCCCCTTCCACACCCCAGCCCCTATTTTGTGAGCATTCATGGCCCTCCATACAATTTCTATTCCCCGATGTGGCCTTCGGGCCAAAAAGTTTGCCACTCTTGTCTTACACCAAAGCCACCACCTGTAGCCAATCCTTTATAAATTATCTAAAAGTTTATTAACTAGGAAAAAGAAATTAGAGTTATTTACAGGTGGAAGCAAACAACATATACACACAAATGAGTTGCAGTCTAAATCGTAAGAGTAACAGAGTTGTAAGTGATCGGTCAATTTAAAATGTCTTTCAGGGCAAACCAGGGATAACCCTGGGGGATCTCGCACTTCAGTGTAGAGTCTCTGGCCCTGTGAGAGTTCAAACAGCAAAGAGATGAAAAAATTCTCTTGTGACCTTGTTTTATCTTTTACATTTCGTCTTCCAGTCTATGAAATGAGCTCCCTTGCAAGCAGCATTTCCAAGGTGTGATAGGGTCATTCACCAATCCTTTGTGTCGCCATGTTCCTTAATGGCCCATTTATTATTAACCGACCATCTCGACAGGCGTCCTGAATGGGCAGGAGGGATGATTCCCATGCCTGGGTTCACAAGTGCAAAGCAAACATTTTCAAAGTTATAAAGCAAAACGTACATATTCTTATAGCCTGGAATACAGACATTACAGGTGAGATTAATGCATGAAGTGAATTACAAGCATTTCAGAGTCTAAACACAAAATACATTCTTATAAGATTAATACCTATTTTGAACCCAACTAACAAACAGGTGAGCTGTTTGCTTTCCAGCTATGAGTTTGTCAGTTCTTAGCTAACACCTATGGCCTTGGATAGAGCTGGCACTTGGTTAGCCAGTGTTACAGTCCAAGAAGATATAGAACACTGGCTGGCTTTGCTTTGCAGCTTCTCTATTATAGCAAAGCAAATGTATATTGCTTATACAATGGACACATTTATGTTTTCTCCTTCAGGAAGCTATTTATTTATTAATATCATGGCACTATAAGTGACATATTTGAATATCTGGGCTGGGCAATTACCAGGCTGGCTTAAGTGAATATTTGTTTTTCCCTCTCTACTTTTTGTTTATAAAATACCCAAAGGAAACATGATAGAGTCAATACTTCTCTTCTTGAGTTCTGTGTGCAGAAGCCAGCTGGGTGGCTGGTATATATGTTTACCTCTCTATTCAAAAAGAAATGGAGGAACTACAAGAGTATTTCATTCACTAGCTCTTCACTAGCTGGGATGAATTATACTAAAGCGGTGTGCATGGCCAATGTATTTCTAAACAATAACTACCCCAGAAAGTTATTGTAGGCTGCCTGTTGGGACACCAGACCAAATACATTACCAGCTAGTTTCTACAGGAAGTACAAAATAAAGAGAGCTTATTATATTGGTGAACAAGGGCCAGTCCAGAGTCTGGCCTTCAGTTAATATTTGACCATTAATGGAGATTCTGAAGTGGGAGAACAGCTTTGAACTTCTGTGGTACAGATAAGCTTCAAAAGAAAAGAGAAACCCAAACATTCACATACAAAAAAAGGGAGGTGGGGGAACTGTTCAGTAGTGACTTAAGTAAGATGTGTAGTCTTTTTTGGAGTCCCAGGTACAAATTCCGGTGTTCAGACCGCAAGTCCTATATTTTGTTGAAGATCTGAGAAGATTTTCTTCTCTTGCAGTGTTCTCCCAAAAAAACAAGCATCTGTACTTTTCAGCCATTTGTCCACACAAAGAATACAAGCTTTCTACTAGGGCTGTCGATTAATCACAGTTAACTCACATGATTAACTCAAAAAAATTAATTTAGATTAAAAAAATTAATCACAATTAATTGCACTGTTAAACAATAGAATACCAATTGAAATTTATTAAATAATTTTGGATGTTTTTCTACATTTTCAAATATATTGATTTCTATTACAACACAGAATACAAAGTGTACAGTGCTCACTTTATGTTATTACTTTTATTACAAATATTTGCACTATAAAATGCTGCAATTTAACCCCATTACTTCTTGTCCTATCCTCAGAGGTTAAGAAAAACTATTTTTCTTCCTGCTACGTGTAACAACCTTTTACATACTTGAAAACTGTTATCATGTCCCCTCTCAGTCTTCTCTTTTCCAGACTAAAGAAACCCAGTTTTTTCAATCTTTCCTCATAGGTCATGATTTCTAGATATTTAATCATTTTTGTTGCTCTTCTCTGGACTTTCTACAATTTGTCCACATCCTTCCTGAAATGTGGTGCCCAGAACTGGACATAATACTCCAATTGAGGCTTAATCAGTGCGGAGTAGAGTGGAAGAATTACTTCTTGTGTCTTGCTTACAACACTCCTGCTAATACATCCCAGAAGGATGTTTGCTTCTTTTGCAACAGCATTACACTGTTGACTCATATTTAGCTTGTGGTCCACTTTGACCCCCAGATCCCTTTCTGCAGTACTCCTTCCTAGGCAGTCATTTCCCATTTTGTATGTGTGTATGTGAAAGGCTGAACAGTAGATATGAGGACTAAGGAGTTGTCAACATCAATGCAAGTTTTTTAAACAACATATATTATGTTCCACCTGCATCCCTATGCACCTGAAACTTCTGCTGCCTTTAATGGGAACTCTGAGTGTGCAAGAAGTGCAGATTTTGGGTGTCAAATGGAGTTGCTTGATGCACTGCAGCTAAGCTACCCAGAGTACCATTCCCAGCAAACATAAACCTAAGAAAACATGCTGGGCATTAGTTAGTTCTGCTTTTTAACAGACCTAGCAACACTATCTAGACAGTTTCCAAACCCAGATCTCATCTCCTATCATTTAAAAAACCATTGTTCTCTCTTTACAGCTGCAGAGGTCTTGCAGGGAATAGGTACATTGTATCACTTTGCACAGTAATGGAGGAAAGAAAAGAGAATTATCTATAATTTGTTTCTCCATCCAGACAAGTCAAGCTAAGTTATGATGAGAGTGGTGCAGCAGTCATGATCACCTACCGTTTTATAGCTGATGTGATTGTTTTTATGAAGCCTATAACATTTTTAACAGTGCTGTTGTGCTGATCATAGTTCTTGTCTCAGCAGAACAATATTACTATAGTCAAGTCAATTCAGAATGCAGGAAAGGCTTGCTAGTGACACGATGTGAGAAGAAATCTTAGAGAGGATTCTGTCCCCTCCCCCAGACAGAGAGTGAACGAGAGAGAGAGAGAACAGGGAACACCAAGTTGGTCAGACCCTTCTATGAATTATTCACAGACTTTTCTTTGGCAAGGTGAAGGTCAAGGACAAGTCGATGGCACTTCAGGTAGATAGCAGCCTAACATTTAGGGTGACTTTTTTCTGCTGTTCTAACTAGAGTTTAGGTGAAGGGCATAAGTATGACTAAAAATAAGGATTGGAGGAGAGAAAGAGACATTTTTGTTCAGCTTGAGTTCTTAAAACAGCCCCCTCTAACTAGAATTTTACACAGGAGCCCGATAAAGACCTGGCAAAAACCCCACACAGAAGGAAAAGTCAGGTGGATGGGTGTAGAAAAGGTAATAAACATCAGAGTCTTTGCCAGGCCTTTAGTGCTTAATTCTTCTGCCTGCATACTAATGACCCTTGTATAATTGCTTATCTGATTGTTCATGTTTCTTCCCAAGTAGTAGGTATAAAGTGATCATGAACACATGAACAACTTTCTTCTGTCTTCTGGTAGGGCCTGGTAGCTTGCAACAGTCTTCTCCCCCTCCTGATGGTTTCCTGGGGGCACTCCACCTTTTTGCAATCTTTGGAGGAGAGTGGGATGAGAGGAGGGAAGAGTGGCAAGCTCAGCCTATTCCTCCTTTCAGATTTTCCCCATGGGAGTAGGCTGCCATGTATTCCCATGTGGCAGCTTAATTAACGGACTCTAAGTGAAGAAGGTCAACAGACCCACCAAGTCTACAGCCTGGGTCTCTCCTGTCTTGCACCTTGTTCAACCATTTACGGTTTATTCAAAGAGGGTATGAAATGGTACCAAAGCAGGACTCTCCACTCACTTTCACCAGTGGTAGCACTTTATACGTACTTTGCAGTGGTGTAAAGGACTAGAGAGGGTGCAAGAAATGGAGGATCAGATGTCTGGGGCTGATTCCCCTCACGTTTCCAATGGTGTAACTCAGGAGTATCTCCACTGAAGTTGTGAGTATTATACTGGGGTAAAGGAGAGAGAAGAATCTGATTCCAAGTATTCAGCCTGTTACCCCTCAATAGTACCCTTGTATAGCCCCATTGTATAGCCCCTTTCTCTTCAGTCTTAACAACACCTACTCCTCAGTATTATCTGTGTCTGCTTGTGATCATGACCCAGTACCATCAACAGAATAATCAGCATCTATGTGTCAATGTCTGACCCCTTCCCTGGTGCCTTGAACCGTATTATCAAAAATTCATTTGAATTTTTAATGCAGAAGTGCTATCATTTGTCGGTAGAATTGCCTGGTTGGGAGGTGGACAGGGATGTGGAAGCTATACTGCCCTTGTCTAACCCCACTGAATCTGGTGATTACCTTTTGTAAAAGTTATCACTTTCTCCAAGATACGTTCTGGATTTAGTGTCTACTGCTGCCTCTGCTGCCTCTGTTTTTGTTTGTTTGTTTTGTTTTGTCTTTCTGGCAGTTGTTTTGAGTAGATATTTGCATAGATAAAGAACTCTGACCTGCAAAATAATAATGTGAGAGAGACAAAGTGGGTGAGGTAATATCTCTCATTGGACTTAGGCTTGGTCTACACTAAACCCCCAAATCGAACTAAGGTACGCAACTTCAGCTACGTGAATAACGTAGCTGAAGTTCGAAGTACCTTAGTTCGAACTTACCTCGGTCCACACGCGGCAGGCAGGCCCCCCCCCCGTCGACTCCGCGGTACTCCTCTCGCCGAGCTGGAGTACCGCAGTCGACGGCGAGCACTTCCGGGTTCGACTTATCGCGTCCAGACAAGACGCGATAAGTCGAACCCAGAAGTTCGATTGCCAGCCGCTGAACTAGCGGCTGGGTATAGACGTACCCTAACTTCTGTTGGTGGAAGAGACAAACTTTTGAGACCTCACTCACCTTGTCTCGCTCATATCCTGGGACCAACACAGCTACAACAACACTGGAAAGAGTGGTTTAATATTTTAAACATAGAGATGGAAGGATACTTGGAGGATGAAAGATGCTATATAAAATGTCTGTCCATTCTATTTGGCATTGTTTGTTTTTGAACTTGCAGCATTATAACTGCATATGGGATTTAAAAGTTTACTGAAGATCTACTGTATACTGTAGAATTAGATAGATACTTCTCTACCAATATCCTGTCATGTACATACTGTATAACAGGAGGTAACTAAAAATAGATGAAACCTAGATCACATGGGAAGATAGAGAGTCATACTACTACTTAAAAAGGTGCACAATTAATATAATGTCTACTGCTCTCACTGAAAAGTAAATATCAGGCCAAGTCTGAAGACTAATATAAGTTTTTATAATAGATTCCATTTTATATTATATTCCTTTCCAAATGATTTTGATAAAAACAGACCATGTTTTAAGGTATAATCAGTGCATTTCTTGGTTTGTGTGCTTTGGTTTTTCAACCTCCATGTTGCATTACTCACATGCTTGGGTTTTGGAATATAGTATAGATTTATTTATGATAAACTTTGGACATGTCTGTAGACGGATATAAATATTGCACAAACATTGGGTACATCTTAGAATGAATATGTTATCAATACAACAGAACTGATCCTCATGCTGTCCTTTCTGCCAGTTCACGTGGGTGCCCATCGCTATGGATTTAACATACTAGGGTCTGATGAACCTATGAAATGCTGAGCACTGCAGCTCCCGCTGATTTAATTGGCAATCAGGAACTTGCATAATCTGGCCTCTATGTATCTGCAGTGTGGGTGGTTGCAAGATTTTTACTATATGGCCTTAAAAATAGTACTGTTCTCTGTGTCAAAATATGTTGCTTCATATGAGAGATGAAACAAAGAAACACTGCTGCTATAGATTAAAAAAAGCACAAAGAGTAAAGAGAAAGCTGTGCCCAAGCCATGGGCTGCACTGTAGATGTTTTGTAAGCAGGCGCTGAGGTCTATAGGTTAGCAAAAAGAAACAGCCCTGGGAGTTGGAGGTGAACAAGGATTCTGACTTCTCATTTGGGCTGAGCCACTGGCTCACCATGTAACCTTAGACGGCTGGTTAAAGCTCCTTGTTCTCTCAGTTCATCTGGAAAATTGGATGAAAAGCAAGACATGGCTAAATACCAGATGCTGCATCTGAACTGAATTTTCCGAGATAAGTAAAATGCAAACAAATATGCTTTTTTATAAAAGCCCAATATGCTAATATCAGAACACCACAACACAAGTGGAAATGTGAGTTTGAGGGCAATCGTCTTTCACTGTGTTTAATGAATCTCAGTTATAAACAGTTTTGTGGTGATCTCCTTGAAAATGTAGTGTGTTGTACCCCTTAAAATGTCATATGTCTCCTTTGTGCTGGGGTCGCTCTGAGTTTGTTCACTGGAGAAATTGTTAAGCTAGGCAGATAAAGACACTGATTCAAAATCTCTCAACAGGACTCTTAAACACTTCGTACATTGGTTTCTTATCTTAATGCTTATAAAACGCATTGAGGTCCTTGGATGAAAGGATGGTATAGCAGTGTAAACATTATTACATAGATTCTTCTGTTTCTGATTAACACATTTAACAAAGGCAAAAGAGGATTTAAAGATTCTGTTGACATAATTATAATGAAAGAGCTCAGACAGTCTGCCAAAATGGAGAGGAAAACTTAGAAGGACTCATGTGGGAGAACAAAGGCTTTAAATGTGGTAGTATTCCACACTTCTACCAAGTGCATTGCCAACAGGATACATTTGTACGCCACATGAGCACTTACAAATACGCATACAGAGGGTTTGGAGTGTATGTAGTGATAGGATTATATCCATAAACATTCATTTCAAGATGCATTTGTGCATCTGGTATAGGCTGGCTAATTGTTTTTAGGATAGTTAGACAGTTTTTTTCTTAAACGTTTTCAGTGTCAGTTAAAGCTGCTGGTTTTGAGAGCACATGGGACTGAACGTTAAAGATAATTAACTGCTGAGAATTAATCTTTTCCTGACCACGAAGAAAACAAAAACGGGAAAGTTTAAAAACTTGCTGATATAACAAAGGTGGTGAGTATAAAATGGGAAGTAACAGAGGTAGTGTATACAGAACTTATTCTGTGAAATTAATACTCTCTTTATAAAATGAATATTTCTCTTAAAATACATTTCCCTAGACTGATCAGTCTTCTCTGAGTACTGGTTAAGTTGTGTTATCCACTATATGTTCTCTTCCCTTCCACCTTATGATTTGAATCATCCATTTCTTTAACTGGAAGATGGTAACTGTACATGGAGAAAATCATATTGCCCGCAGATCAAACAAGAAGTATTTTTTCTTTAAGTGCCCATGAGCAACATGATGTTAACAGATATTCCAGCCAGAGGGATGTTTTATTCCCTGTCCTCCATAGCCAAGAAATGCAAAGTGATAGTTCTGGAAGACTCATGCCCTTTTCACCATGAGGGAATATTCAGAGAGGCATTCCTTTTCCTACAGGGCAGGCCAGCTCCTTTTGCAACTGGCCACATTTGAAATGCAGAAGAAAGTTGGGTGTGAAGTCTTCTGAAGACCTTGCAATCAGAGACAAGTTAAGAAAAATTCTGTTACAAGTCAAAGTCCTTGGCTCAGTGATGCTATGGCAGCTGTAGAAGACAGGAGATCTGTGAAATAAACTCTGTAGAATTCCCCAAGCATTCAAAAACCATGGGTCAGGCCCCCAAAATCATGAGATTGGCTTAAAAAGTCATGAGATTTTGTAAATAATTTTGGGTTCTATGCCTGATGGCATTGGAGTCTTTAGGGTACACTTGGGGCAGGTTTTCAAGCTTTTCTCTGCAACCATGAGGGCTAGGAAGCTTTTTAAAAAAATGAAAGCTGAGATTCTCACCTAATCACATGAATCCAGGAGCTGGGCCTTTAAGAAAACCACCAGCTACTGTGAGACTCATGATTAAATCATGAGAGTTGACCCCACTGAGAAGAAGCTGTGGTGGATCAAGGCAGGGTCTATGGATTCTGGCCTAGGCTGGGAGGGTGCCTATGGATACACAGAGTTTAGATTTAAGGATAAGCCATGGAGTGTTCACTGCCAGAGAACTAGGTTCGACTGTGGGGACTGAGAAAAGAAGGTTGCATTAGCAATGCCGTGCACCCAGAGCACCATGAACACTTTTGCAAGGTGGGCTTTTGTTTCACTAGGAGTGGTGGGAGGGTTATTGAGAATCTGAGCCCCATTTAGGCTCAATTCCCCCACTGGAAGAAGCCCTGGGCCATAATAAAGCCTAGCCTGCCACAGAGACTGTAAATGGAAAAAGTGAAACATGGACATAGCAAGTGCTATGCAGAATGGAATGCTGTTTCCTAGGGGGAAACATAATAAAATAACCTGCTTCAGTGTTGCAGCTGGGTTCCTGAGGCATTTGTGTCTGTGAAAAGGTGAGATAACTGGCCTCTGAACCAACAACAGATGAAGCTCTGGCTGTTTTGTTACAAATGGTTGATGGCAGGACTCAGGTGTCCTTCTTGGAAAGGAGCTTTCCTCTACCTCTGATGGGACAATTTCACAGCAGAGTACAGAAAGGTTTATTTCTGCCCCCCCTCATTTTTATTTATGCTGCAGTTATGATTTATGGGATAAATGAAGATCTCTGGTGGTGCAATTTCCAAACAGAGGTTAAACATTTCTGCCCCCCCACTCCACCTCTCCCCAAAATTCCCTTCCTAGCCCTCTGCTGTGAACTTTGGACCAGCTGTCTCCCTGCACTGTCTCTGGATATACAGGGGAGGTAGGTACTGCTGCAAGGAGAACTGTGTCTTCTTTTATTGTAAGCACAAATTGATAGAGAATACCCCAGGCATGTGACAGGTCATATTTTATTCAAGCAGGGGGGTCAACAGATTGTTAAAAACATTAGGGCAAGTGCACACTGTAAATAGTCAGACACTCTCTTTCATTAGAACAATGGCTTGGCAGCATGCTCTGTGAAAGCATCCTCCCACTTCTCAGTCCACGAGACAATCCTCAGTTTTTGTGATGTCGTGGTCAAATCTCGAGTTTGCAAAATAAAGTACTGGCTCCAGCTACAAAAATGAACACACATATATGTAAATATAAATGTGTGTCTATGGATGACACAGTGAGTGTTAGTGGACTTGACCTGTACAATCAATAGAGGAATATCCAGTACCTGCCCCCACAGAGTTGACAATCTAAACTGGACAGACATTGCAGTGTAATTATGTACATTTGATAACTAGGGACTGAAAGACATAGTCCCAAAGCAGTGAAGAAATGTATTGTATGGAGTCTCCTGACTCAAGTGAGTACCTCCCTCCCACTGAGATGGAGCTGAGGAATGGGGGCTAGCCAGTGGAGAGCACAATTACCCAATTCAACACCCAGTCAGTACAGGCCAAGGGAAAGGGAGGGAACAGCTAGAGATCAGAGATGGCCAGGTTCAAGATAGCTGAGGCTCAGGTTGTGTGAGAGCAAGAGGCTGGAGGCAGCAGCCTGGGGGCTGCCTGTGCAGGGAGGAATGGAAAGCTGAAAGCTGGGTTGGGAAGTAACCTGTTGCTGGCATAGGGGCAGAGGTAGCCACACAGGGAGATAACAGGAAGTCACCTGCAAGCAATAGGGATGGGGGAAACTGTACACGTGTTGCCAGCAGGCACGGCACTGATGGAGAGTGGGTTTACAGGGGCTATACCCAACCCAAAATTTGCCTTAGTTCCCCTGTAGCCACCTTGTAGCAGCGGCCACTCTCCAGCCACCCAGCTCTGAAGGCAGAGCAGAGAGAGCGGTGACTGTTGGCTGGGCGGAGGGCCTGGGGAGGCCCAGGCATCAGCAGGAGGAGGAGATGGGGGAACACCATGGTTGCCCATACCATGGCACCAGCCAGCATAGCAGCTGCATTGTCCAGCTCTGGCTTCCAGTCTTCGACTTGGCCTGGGGGTGGGATGTTTGGGGGTGGGGGTCGGGGCAGAAGAGGAGGTGGGGCTGGCGCTTATGTGAGGAGGAGCAGCGGTGGGGTCACGGGGAGGGGCAGGGCCTCATGGCAAGTGAGGGCACAGCCCCCCAATTTTCTGTCTAGCCCACCTCAGCCCCCTCACCCTGGGACAAAGCTGGTGCCACCCCGGCTGACTGGAGGACAGTGCAGATCAGTGAAACAGTTACCTTCATACTAGGGCCAGCTGGAAAACAAGAATTCTGTTTCACAAGAAGTGTTGTGATTTTGAAATTTGTTTTTGTGCCACATTGGAACGAAAGCAAGACCTTTCAAAAAAATTCTTGAAAAATCACGAGAGATAGCAGGCTAGCCCTGAGTAACAAATAGCCTTCTGGTTACGAGACTCACCTGGTATGTGGGAGATCCACCAGGTGCAAATTCCTCCTCTGCCTGAGGCTCCCACATCCCAGGTGAATGCTTAAACCATGTGGCTATTCTGATATCTCTTTCCATTCTCCTCCCCCACCCCAGACATATTCTTTTAGTGTAAAGTGACTCAGATGAGCATAGGGTGTATTCCAAAGAATTCTTCTGCTAACCCTCCACAAACTCTTCGGCTGGCCCCATGCATAGTGGTTTATAATGCAAGTCAGAAATCTGTTATGTTTTGGCAGAGCCAGCAAAAAATTGTTTGCCCCAAATTGCCCAGGCTAGCCCTGCACATATGTGAGATTGATGAGGCAGAGGAAAGAACTGAAATTCAGAAGGTTGTCTTGTATATTGTACATTTCAGCTTAGGCTATTTTTTGTAGAACATAAAACATGATTTATCTGGAGTATTTTTGGAATAATCTACAGTTATTCTACTGTGCCCACTAGCACCACTGTAGTTATGGGCCTGTCACTGGTGTCATTATTTACCTCGTTTTCAAGGTTTTAAACTTGGATGTAAAAATTCACTTTTGGCTGAAACTTGGTAGACAAGTAAAATGTTTTTGTTCTTAAATGTAGGGCTAAGAGAGGATGAGTGTAGCATGTAGGTTTCCCTACACTGGTAAGTAAATGTGCTGTAACCCTGAATAGGAGGGACCACTTTTGAGGGTGAGAGGGTTGTTCAGTCCTCCATACTTATCCCGTCCTTTGTTTCTCTCATAGACCTTAAGGCCAGAAGAGATTATCATCTGATCTCCTGCACAATGCAGGCCATACACCATCACCCACCCATTCTTGTAGTAGGCCCATAACCTCTGGCTGAGTTACTGAAGTCCTAAAATCTTGATTTGAAGACTTTAAGTTACGGGGACTCTACCATTTATTCTAGTTCAAGCTAGTAAGTGACCTGGGCCCCATGCTGCAGAGGAAGGCAAAAATCACCCCAAGGTCTCTGCTAATCAGACTTGGACAAAATTCCTTCCTGACCCCAAATATGGCAATCAGTTAGACCCTGAGCATGTAGGTGAGACCTACCAGTCAGACACCTGGGAAAGAATTATCTGTAGTAACTCAAGAGCCCTCCCCATCTCCTGTCCCATCTCTGGCCATTGGAGATATTTGCTAATTGCAGTCATGGAGGGGCCATATATCGCTGTAGGAAACCTGATCACACCATCCCCTCCATAAAATTACCAAGCTTAGTGCAACAGGCAGCTTGGAGGGTCGGGCAGCCTAGTGGTTAGAGTGCATGGCTCTCAGCCCACTGCTTAGTTGAGGAGCCTCAATCTTTAAGGTCAGGGAAGGTTAGGGGGACCCAGGCCCACCTTCTCCACCGGATCCCAGCCCAGAGCCCTGTGTACATCAACCCCCTGAAAGTGGGGAAGCGCCCACCCAGCATGGAGTCAAAATCTGCTACCTGGACTACTTACTACCAGTCTGTTCAGTTTGGGACATAGCCCCTATAGTCAAGTTTGCTAGATGGCTTGCCTTCCGTAGGATCCTCTCTTGGGTGGCACCTTGCCATGGTCCCAGGCTCCCCACAATGTCTCTGGGGTTCACTCCTTCAGTTGTCTCAGGGGCTGGAAGCACCTTGGTTCCCTTCACAGTCTCCACTGGCTGGGGAGACAGTGCTTATTCCCTGTTGGCTGCCTTAGCTGGCCGGATAGTGCTTTAGGTAGGGGGACAACTGCCTCCTACCTCTTTCCCAGTCAGCCCCAAACTGAGGCAGGCTCTCTTCTTTTCTCCCCCATCCAGGCCTGGCATTGGCTGCAGGTATAAGAGGGTGGGGCCAGCTGGGCCCAAAGGCTCTCTTTAACCCCTGCTTTTTTGGCTGAAGGTTTCTCTGCTTCATGACATTTAATATTGAAGCCAATTAGATTTTCTGTCCCCACTGCTTCCCTTTGAAGGGTGTTCCAGAATGTCACTCCTCTGATGGTTAGACACCTTAATTTTAAGCCTAAACTCGGTGACCAGTTTATATCCATTTGTTCTTGTGCCAACATGGGGCCTTAAGTAACTCCTCTCCCCCTCTGGTGTTATCTCTCTGATGTATTCATAGAGGGCAGTCATATCTCTCCTCAGCCTTCATTTGGTTAGGCTAAACAAGCCAAGCTCCTTAAGTCTCCTCTCATAAGGTAGGTTCTCCATTCCTCTGATCATCATAGTAGCCCTTCTCTGCACCTGTTCCAGTTTGAATTCACCTTTCTTAAATATGGGAACCAGAATTGCACACAGTATTCCAGATGAGATCTCACCACTGCCTTGTATAATGGTACTAACACATCCCTATCTCTACTGGCAATACCTCCCCTGCTGCATCCTAGGATTGCGTTAGCCTTTTTCACGGCCATATCACATTGGTGATTCATAGCCATCATGTGATCAACAAATACATCCAGGTCTTTCTCCTTCCCTTTTGTCTCCAACTGATACATCCCCAGCTTATAGCAAAAATTCTTGTCAGTCCCTAAGTGCATGACCTCACACTTTGCACTATTGAATTTCATCCTATTGCTGTTACTCCCATTTTCAAAGTCGTCCATATCTTCTTGTATGGTATTCCAGTCCTCCTCTGTGATGCCAATACCTCCTAGCTTTGTGTCATCCACAAATTTTATTAGCACACTCCCATTTTTTGTGCCAAGGTCATTAATGAAAATGTTACATGAGATTGGTCCCAAGACTTTTCAGCATGATCCTTTGTAGTCTCCCCTTTAACCAGTTCATTACCCACCTTTCAATAATCCCCATGTTCTCTAATTTATCTAATAATTTCCCATGAGGAACTGTGTCAAATGCTTTACTGAAATCCAGGCAAAGTAGATCTATTGCATTTCCTTTGACTAGAAAATAGCTTCTCGAAGAAAGAAATCAGGTTGATCTGGAACAATCTACCTTTTGTAAAACCATTTGTATTTTATCCCACTTACAATTTACCTCCATGTCTTTAATTACTCTCTCTTTCAAAATTTGTTCTAAGACCTTGCATACAACTGAGGTGAGGTCAAATTAATGGGCCTATAGTTTCCTGGATTGCTTTTTTTTCTTTTTAAATATAGACGCTCTATTTGCAATTCTCCAATCGTAG
This sequence comes from Malaclemys terrapin pileata, assembly GCF_027887155.1. Taxonomy (NCBI): domain Eukaryota; kingdom Metazoa; phylum Chordata; order Testudines; family Emydidae; genus Malaclemys; species Malaclemys terrapin. The sequence continues at coordinate 219,657,292 of NC_071506.1, read as the reverse complement.
GGCATGACCCCCACATTTACAGATTCATTAAAAATCCATGTTTTTTTACTTGCAATTTCATGTGCCAGTTCCTTTAATATTCTGAGATAAAGATTATCTGGGCCCCCTGATTTGCTCCTATTAGGGTCTTTGCATTTGGCTTCCACCTCAGATGTGGTCATTTTTATTTCCATATCCTTGTTCCTGGTTAGCCACCCTGTCACTGTCCCCAAGCTCCTCTTTACTCTTACTAAAAACTGAGGCAAAGTATTCATTGAGGTGTTGAGCTATACCTAGATTATCTTTAACCTCCATGCTATGCTAAGTGCCTAGTGGTCCCACTTTGTCTTTCCTAGTTGTATTTTTATGTATATGGCTAAGGAACCTTTTACTGTTGGTTTTAGTTTCCTTTGAGAGGTCCAGTTCTGCTTGGATTTTGACAGTTCTCTTTTTCCCTACACTTTCTGGCCTCCAGAAGGTAGTTTTCCTTGCTGATCCATCCCTTCTTCTATTCCTTGTAAACTTTCTGTTTTCTCTTAATAACCTTTTTGAGATGCTTGTTCATCAAGTTGGGTCTGCAGCCCTTCCCTAAGAAATTGTTCTCCTTGCTTGGGGACAATTAGTGCTAACTGTAATGGTGTTTATTGTGATATGGTCACCTATCCACAAGGAACTATTCAGATACCAGCTCATTTTATGTAGGCCTTTGAGCAGTCGACAGCCTCAGAAGACCTGAGTTCTATGGTCAGCTCTGCCACTGACCTGTTGGGTGATGTTGGGCAAGTCACTTCACTCTGTGTGCTTTAGGGTCCCCTTCCATCCTTTGTTGCCATGTGTGTTTAGTAGGACTGGTTGAAAAATTTAGAACTAAGCATTTTCCCATCAGAAGATGGAGTTTTCTCAAATCTAAATTTTCTGCAAATAAAGATTGATTCTGTTGGAATTTTCCATTGGGAAAATCGAAACCAGACATTTTGTTTTGGTTTGGTGATTCTTTCTTTCCTGTTTTATGCTTTGATGGCAGTGAAATAGTTAAAAATGTTGACATTTAAATCATCATCATTGGGCACTTGAGTTGACATGCTATAGAGATGGATGGGGCAGTCACACCTCAGAATTAGAGCCCTGCAAATCTGCAGCTATCTGCATCTGCGGACCATGTTTATGAATCGCAGATTGGATGCGGATACAAATTTTGTATCCATGCAGGGCTTTACTCAGAGTTATTGTTTCAGACTCTCTGCAGACATCATTGTATCAGTCACACTTTGTTCATATTTTGAGCCTTTGTTGGCAACAATAAGGGCTAAAGGTTTACTTTTTGAAACTGTAATTTTAGGCCTTGTCTTCATGAAAACATTTTACTGATTTAACTAAATCTTTTTCTAAAGGGATTTACTTAAATTGGTGTAGGCAAGGCCTTAGATTCTGGAACACAATATGGCAGCTTGTGTGTGGGCGGGGGGGGGGAGTGGTAGGGGGTTCCATCCCTCCACCCCCAATTTCAGTCCTGCTCAGCTCTTTGTAGGAGCTTGCTTGGAGATTTCTGGATGAAAGATGTTAAGTATTATCTAATTCAAGGAGGGAGGAATTTTTAAAATCCTGGTTTCACATAAATATTAAGGGTGGAAGGAACCTCTTGAGTCATCTTGTTTATCTTCAAGCCCCGTTTTCTATTTCTGCTCACTCTCAGTGATGCACTGGAACTACAAAAGGGAGCCTTAAATTACACTTCTCCACTAACTCATCACAGTTCTGCTTTGCATTCATAATTTTTCTGTGCTAGCACTCTTCACTAACGCAATAGCGAGTCAATGCAGAAATATGTTTTCATTGCTTTTCTCTCTCCCAATGTTAACTCAAGTTAAAAGGACTTTGTAGTGACTTATTTACTTTCTGGATACTAATGACATATTTGTAAGGCAGTAAACAGGGGCATAAATTCTGTTTTTCAAAATATTTTGTTTATCCCCTATAAGTTTTTGTTTTAAATCCACTCCAGTGACTCATTTGTTCTGGGTGTTGTAGATGTCAAAGTCTGGAACTTTAATACACTCAGGTCAGCAACAGTATTAATTTGCACCTGAAGGACCTGAACCTGCATCCTTTGAAGTCAATAACAAAACTCCTATTGACTTCAGTGGTGTAGGAGCAAGCTGTAACTAAATGAATGTAGGGGCTGGTGGAGTCCAAGTCCATCCTTCTCTTTTTTTATCCACCTTTCACCAAAGGTCCAAGAATCTTTGCTATATTTGCTTGAGGGCATGGGTTTTAACCAGTGGGGTCCAAGCTGCAAAATTTGGTTTCAATTCAGACTCAGATTTCAAAGCTCAGGAGTATTCAGACTTCAGGTTTTGTTCCAGACATATATTTTAACTGTTTTCACTAGTAGGTGTCTTCAACTGCACTTCGTTAATTAATGTACATCCTTGACATGGTGAATATAAAGGTAAGATAAAGATTAATACATGCGTCAATTAAAATAGCACCACGCGTACCAGTTGGATAAGTCTTGTATGGTGACACAGTGCAGCAGAATGTGTTGTAATATGGTTAGAATCCTGACTAGAAGCTCTTCCCACTCTAGTGTCTCCCTGCATCCCCCACTTCCCAAAACTCACTTGTTTGGTAAAGGGAACATATTTCTCATATTTGGAATTGCATTTCTTAAGAAGTTTGTATGACTAGATTGTCCAGTGTTATGATTTCACTGTATTTTCAATAACTGTAGATTTTTCTTTTTTGGGCCCTGTTTGAAGTCGCTACCCTATTCCACATATGATTTAAGCTAGGCATTCCTTGACTACATAGCATTACTGATAAACCTCCATGCTAACCTTCAGACTGCTTTCATTGTATTAGGCATTCATTCATTTGACTCACTGTGGTTTCTTTGGGAAATCAACTGCCTGCCTCACATGGCATAAACCTGCACATAAATCAGCAAGTGTCCATAGAAGTGTTGGGCTCTTCTTCACAAATGCATATAGTGATACGCAAATGCTGCTATCATGATAATTTAAATTTTAGATTGGTGATCCTAGCAGCTGAGGGTGCTTGGATGCATGCATTGGAACGAATGGATATTTGTCTCTAATGTTAGGCCTGTGTGTGATACTCAACTAAAGCAAAGACAAATGCATAATTTGTGGCAGATTAACTATTTCTCTTGAAAGACACAACACTCTTCTACAGCCTTTGGGGAGTACAGACATTGAATAATTGTGAGAAATCATCCTAAAACCTTATATTTGGAGTCTGTCTGAACCAAGCTACCAAATTTGAATCTTTAGGATTCTGATTGGCTCAAGTTGCTTTTATTTTTAAAGAAATATTTTTCTCACCCTTTGAACATCATAGCATTAAAAGGAGAAGGCTCATGTATAGTGGCAGGTCAGGGAACCCAGCTCATTCTTTTCAGAAAACATTTTTACTGCCTGTAGCTTATGATGGAAATATCTACATTCAACTCTAGGGTTACCATACGTCCTCTTTTTCCCGGACGTGTCCGGCTTTTCGGCAGTCAAACCCCCGTCCGGGGGGAATTGCCAAAAAGCGGAACATGTCCGGGAAAATGGCGGCTCTGTTTAAGAGCCCGGCTGCCTGAACGCTACCGGCTTCGGGCAGCCCCGTGCCTGGAGACCCTGCGCCGCTGGAGCCCGGGAGGGGAAGTGCCCGGCTGGGGGCGCAGGGTCTGAAGGCACGGGGCTGCCCGAAGCCGGTAGCGCTTGGGCAGCCCGGCTCTTAAATAGAGCTGCCGGGACTGGAGCCTCCAGCCGCCGGGGCTCTGTGTAACTGACACAGTGTCAGTTACACAGAGCCCCAGCCGCTGGAGGCTCTGTTTAAGAACCGGGCTGCCCGAGCGCTACCGGCTTCGGGCAGCCCCCTCGCCTCTGGACCCTGCGCCCCCAGCCGGGCACTTCCCCTCCCGGGCTCCAGCGGCGCAGGGTCTGGAGGCACGGGGGCTGCCCCAAGCCGGTAGCGCTGGGGCAGCCCGGCTCTTAAACAGAGCCTAAGAGGAGCAGAGCCTCCAGCTGCGGAGGCTCTGCTCCTCTTCAGCTCTGTGTAACTTATACAGTGTAAGTTACGCAGAGCCGCCAGAGCCCCGGAGGGGAAGTGCCCGGCTGGGGGCGCAGGGTCCGGAGGCATAGGGGCTGCCCAAAGCCCAAGCGCTACCGGCTTCACGGTTTGCTGGGCAGCCTCCAGACCCTGCGCCCCCGGCTGGGCGCTTCCCCTCCCGGGCACCAGCTGCGCTGGGGAAGCGCCGGCTGGGGGCGCAGGGTCTGGGGGCTGCCCGGGAAACCGTGATGCTGGTAGCACTGGGGCAGCCCTTTCCCCCTGGCTGGGAGTGGGAGGGAGGAGGGGGCGGAGTTAGGGTGGGGGAAGGGGCGGAGTTGGGGCGGGGCTAGGGGTGGGGAAATGGGCGGGGCCATGGCCCGTGGAGGGTCCTCTTTTTTTATTTATGAGATATGGTAACCCTACAATTCAGACTTACGCCTTTTCACTCACACTATTAGACCTAAATCATTTCAACAGCCTTTCAACCAGTTAAAACTTTATTTCAAACAAAGGTTTTCCATTTCCTAACAAAGGTTCAGTTCTTGGGATGTCTGAGTTAATGCTGATTCTTATTCTACCCAACTGGGCTCATCAAACTCTACAGGTCACCGAACTTCAATTACAACCTTTATAACAAGAATATTAAATAATCATTTGAAGTCCTGCCACAATCTCAAAAATAATGAGCCACTGGAAATTCCCTTTGTAGTTGCAAGCTTGTTTTAATTTTTTAATATAGAGTCTAAGACCTTCTACTTGTCATGAAAAAAAAGAAAAGCTCCAATGTAAGTTGTGAATGACAGGTCTCATTAATTGTTAAACCCAGAGTGCTCTGGACCACCTTGAAATTGTTATTGCATCTTATTTTATGGCCATTTTGCTAGATTTCAAACCAGTGGTGTCACTTAGCTGTACGCCCATTGGATTTTAAAATATTTTAATTAGTATTTTAAAACTACAAACCATTTTGCTTTTAATAAGGACGTGGAGTTAATGTCCAGAACCCGATTTTGTAGAGAATTGTGATATTTTATATTTCTTTAGAACATCTCATCCAGAAGTCTCCCAGAGCAGTTTACAGACTAATACATATTAATCCAGAGATTACTACCATATCATTAATGACTGAAGCCACCTTTGGGATGCAATTTGAGAGCTGTGCAGCAGACAGTAATGTCATATAGATCCATTTTGGAAGGAAGTGAGGAAGAAAATGTTGCTTGTCCAAGAGACTCATGGGAATCTGAATGGATGCAAGTGTTCACTATCAGGACCTCAACTTTTTACATCTTGTGCAGAGTGCACCTCCAGCATCACTCTGTCCCCAAACACCATGCTGGGGCAGTGGTTTAGTCTTGACCCAGTAATGAATCTGGACCAAAACCCTTGATCCCAACACCTCCTCCCCCCCAAGCTTTTGGAAGTTCAGATCCGGATTTAAACCTTGTGCCTCAAGGCATCTTTAACTCTGACTTGGGAAAGAATGTCACCAACCCCACTTCTGCATCAACTGGGTGTTCCTTGAGATCTCTCCTTTAACCAGTGACCCTATTTACCCTGGTTAGCTTGTAAAATCTGTCAAGATCACAACCCAAGGTACAGGAATAAAGAAATGAACTGAAGAGTCAGAAATAATAGTTTGTTCTTTCTGGGTCAGCCTCAGCATGAAAGGTTAATTCCACTGACCTGCTCAAAGAATTGATACCCTTAAAAAGAAATGTTTGGGTGAAACTGCTGTGGCACATGGCACAATAGGGCAATACATGATAGTAAATTTATTTAGGATAATTTCTGTATGTGGTCTTGAGCGAATACTAACTCAAGTCTAACAAAAGTGATTCTGAAGACTCCATATGGATGATAACTGGCTGGCTGCCACCCACTCTGGTTATTAAACTGAGCTTCTGTAATTTGTTTCTTTACTATCACAGGCTGGACGCACTGAAGCTTTCATTGAGCTATTGTTGTCAGTTTGTGTACATTAATACATTGCTATTTCAGGACCACTAATACTCAACACTACAGTATAGTTTTTGTCTCGTTGAATACTTCATAATTCACCATCATTTGTATCTATAACTAGTGAGTTTCAAAGGCAATACATTGAGTCATGTCTCAGGAGACTAAATCCTTCCTTCAGTGCTGATGTCACACAGGCACTGAAATATCTCCCAGGTTCAGGCCTCATCTGTCTTCCTTTACATGAGCTCAGCAGAGTTCTGTGTTAAAAAGAAACAGTGTAATTATATTTGATGCTTTACAGCCCAGGGAAGTGCATTCAGGGTTAGATGGAATGGCCATTGTGGCATGAAAAGAAAATCATTCAACGAGTTCAAAGAGAGAGAGAGAGAGAGCATCCCCAGCCACTGACCAGATCCTTGATGGCTTCACTCTCTCTTGTCCTGCTGGGATTTTGGTTTCATCCAGTGTATATTACTAGCCCCTGAATAAGCATTAAATCAGCTGATGGATTCTAACATTTTGATTGAGGATTCCTTTTATGGTTGGTTGGTTTGGTTTTGGAAGCTCAGTCTCCTTGGGATTGTCTGCACAGAGCTGCTGTGTGTTTCTTTCTCAGGTGTAAAATACTCTTCAACCATTTACCTTCCTTACCCTTTTTTCTAAATGGTGTTGAATCCACTCTGATAAACCCTGATGTACCAGGTGGGTCTGAGCTCAGAGAGGGGAGGGCTGAGGGGCTGTGGAATGTACACATTTTCTTTCCCATGGGAACAAAACTCCTTTCTCATAACTATCATAATACCAGCCATTTGTGGAAATCTGTCCCATTCTAAAGGAAAAAAAATTGCTCTTCAGCAATATTTGTCTAAGCCCCATGGATAACTATTCACTAGCAGTGGGTGATTCCACTAGAAACGGAAATCTACCCAATTTAAATCTTCAATTTGGTGGCAGAATTTTGTTGAGGAGTGCTTGCAATCCCCTCCAGCACAGTGCATAATAAGTGAAGAAAGAGATTTACAGCTCTGTGTACCTGTAGATGGGGGAAGCTATATTTCCTTTGGTGTGTGAGTGTGTGTGTGTGTGTATATATATATATAGAGTGTGGGTGGGTGGATGTGTCACTGACCCATGCTGGACCTTCCGAAGTCCTGGAACAGGCACGTTTTCTCTGCTGGGACCAAAGTTGATTTTTAACATTTTACACAAGCAAATTAATCTATTCCAAAGTAACACTGAACCTGTGTTAATTAAACATATCTCCTAATCTTCAGACACTCACAGCCCTGGAAAAAATTGTGCTGAACTTGCCATTTTGAAACAGATAAGACTTTCTTCATTAGCTACTACCTGAAAATGACATTGAAACTTCAGAGCTGAAAATGTTTTCAATATATGCTTTCAATTTATTGTTGTTTGCTGCTAAACAGAATGTGTTTTACTGTGCTGACTAGCAAAGCACTGCATAAACAGGTTTGTAATGGGTGTCCCAATAGCCAGCAGTAGGATATAAGATTAGCGGTGTTAATTTGATTTAGAGCCATTTGCCAGATCATGGTGAAAACAATCTAGGAGTCTAGTTCTGCAAGGTGCTGAGTGCCCACTGAAGTCAATGGGAACTGAGGAAGCTCAACACCTCACAGCCTTGGCTCCTAGCATTGCTGGGTGCTCTGCTTTTGCTCCCAGCTTAGAGGAAGCCTGTTGTCTTAAAGTATCACTTTCATCTTATTTTCTGTTCTGTCTTCCATTTTATTGACCCTTTGTCTAATTCTGCAGCCTATGCACTGGTGCAGCTCCCTGTTTGTTTCCATATCATTTAGACAGCAAGTCATCCAGAGATGAGGCAAACGTGCAGTTTTTCATTTTCCAATGTAGCCAGTTGATACCTGGCACCCTCCACAGCAAGGCCATTTGCAGTACCTGCTATCAAAAGAGAGAAATGGCAGCAGCAGTCTGAGGGCTGGAGAATGGACAAGGTAGCTTGTGTTTCGCATTGGGGTAGGAGAGTGGAGTATCCTTTATGTCACCTTTATTACTTTGACTGCAGACACTTTGTGTGCTAGCAGCAGAATCAGCTACTGGCTAATTCTGGGCAGTGTCATCAGGAACTGGAGCTGAGGGGCAGATATTAACCTTGTGAACTTGGTTTTGAAAGGATGGCTTTTTCCATCTAACCACTTCACAGTCAGACTGAGGTCATGCATCTCAGAATAGTAGTGTCCCATTTAATTGAGTGGGTCACAATAAGGATGAAAATAAACAACCATATTTAGAAAGGACAAATAATGCTTTTAGGATGGAATTAACCCTCATGCATCAAAAGGTCTATGTCCTTCTTAGCTCTGTTTTGAGACAGTAAGTGGGGCTTCAGTGGTACAAACGCTTTTTAATGGCTCTATGCATAAGGTGAATTTTACCCTTGTTTATCACCCTTTATATTAAACACCATAACAGGATGTTTAAAGAGAAAGGGAGTCTAGAGAAAAGATCTGTTATATTGCTGACTAGTGTAACTGGCAGAGAAAGAAATGCCATATAATAGAGTAGAGAAAAAGAAGAAAAAGCAGGAGGAAGAGAGTTTATTACAACTCCCACTGTGAAACATCATGTATTTCACTTCAAACACATAACATCTTGTGCATCGAATCTTCCCTGATGGGTTGTGCTGTAATCTGTATTCCCCTTATGATCCTTGATCTTAATGAATATATTTCACTGATACATCAGTGTTCATAAAAAAGTCAATTGGAGCTTTGCCTGAATGACAACTGCAAGATTGGGCCCTTTAAAGTTTTCTTCAGCTTGTTGTAATGGATTATCAAGCCCCTCTGCTCACTTTACGTCAGCACTAGCTACTTAAAATTATCCATCTTTAAGTAAATATTCCTTCCTGATAACCCTGAACTGAGATTAAAAAAGTATTTTTATAATTGTGCATTCAGTTGCCAACTACTTGTGTAGTGTAACTGGTTAAAAAAAGTGAACTTAAATATTTGTGTGTAATGTCTCCCTGGCTGTCATATGAGTATGGTTGTGTAACACATAGTCTAATGTGTGTTACTGGATAGAGCAGCTGCCTGAGAGCTCATATGCCTGGATTCTACTCTTGGGTGCAGGGGTCTGTCTATGAAGAACATCTTGCAGGACTAGAGCCTTAGAGTTTCTTACTTTCTCTCAAGTGATAAAATATGCAACAAATGATTCTAATAATATAGTTTTTAGTGAATATTTTTTAACATTAATGTGGCAGACTTTTATCCACATAATGTTAATGAGTGGGGGTTCTTTGCCAATATCTTAAGTATTTTAGTACAATATTAATTGCAGGAATGTCGCACTCATCAATATCACACTCCTAATCAAGTAATGGAGAGTGATCAGCATAATTACCTGAATAGCAATATCACAACCAATTAGAATATCCAATTTTTAAACTGTAATATTATATCAGTCTTTATTATGACACAGTTCATTGTGCTCTTTAAAGTCCTCTGTATATAGGAGAATATGATATATAATCCTACTTGTACCAAGAGAGGAAATACCCCAGAACCTACATCTGGGATCCTACCAGGCTAGAAGCTGTCTACATTTAGGTGTTTTTTACCTTTTTCCTTAGTCCTGCACCAGGGGAATTTTGCTATTTATTTCCATTGTCAGGATCAGGCCCTTAATCTGTTTTTTGCTTGTTTTAATTATTTCCTGACCATCATGAAATAGATTTTCTTTGAAATGTGACAGGGTCAACCCAGGCCTGCTTTTAAGTGGCAATGCCTGGTATGAAACCCATAACAAGGGTTGGCTTGGATTCAGGTCTCCCTTTTATCCAAATGCCACTACTGAAATTATGGCATCTCTGACTTGCTGAAGGCCACACATCAGTTCCCTGGCAAAGCAGGAAATAGAATGGGCTCCCAGCGCCACATTTAATCCGTGATGCCAACATTTTTCTATATTGAGTTCAAATGGAGCAGCATCTAAGGGGCTAGATGACCTGGCTCTGCCCTCCAGCTAGGGAGAAATAGGTTGCAAAATGGATGGAGTTCCTTTGGAAACCCACAAGGAAAGGAATACTGCTAAGCATTCATTCTGGTATATATCTTACCTTCACGTAGAAGATAGTAAGGCAATAAGTAACAGTCATCATAGATTTGTCAAGAACAAATTGTGTCAAACCAACCTAGTAGCTTTCTTTGACAGAGTAACAAGCCTTGTGGATAGGGAAAACGATAGCTATGGTATATCTTGACTTTAGAAAGGCTTTTGATACTGTCTGGCATGACCGTCTCATAAACAAGCTAGGGAAATACAACCTAGATGGAGCTTCTATAAGGTGGGTGCATAACTGGTTGGAAAACCATTCTTAGATAGTAGTTATCAGTAGTTCACAGTCAAGCTGTCAGGGCATAACGAGTGGGGTCCTGCAGGGATCGGTTGTGGGTCCAGTTTTGTTCAATATCTTCATCAGTGATTTAGATAATATCATAGAGAGTACACTTATAAAGTTTGTGGACGATACCAAGCTGGGAGGGGTTGCAAGTGCTTTGGCGGATATGATTAAAATTCAAAATGATCTGGACAAATTGGAGAAATGGTCTGAAATAAATAGGATGAAATTCAGTAAGGACAAATGCAAATTACTCCACTTACGAAGGAACAATCAATTGCACACATTCAAAATGGGAAATGACTGCCTTGGAAGGAGCACTACAGAAAGGCATCTGGAGGTCATAGTGGATTGCAAGCTAAATATGAGTCAACAGTGTAACACTGCTGCAAAAAAAAAAAAAAAAAAATCATCATTCTGGGCTGCATTAACAAGAGTGTTATAAGAAAGACACCAGAAGTAATTCTTCTGCTCTACTCTGTGCTGATTAGGCCTCAGATGGAATATTGTGTCCAGTTCTGGGCACCACATTTCAGGAAAGATGTGGATAAATTGGAGAAAGTCCAGAGAAGAGCAACAAAAATGATTAAAGGTCTAAAAAACAGGATCTATGAGGGAAGATTGAAAAAATTGGGTTTGGTTAATCTGGAGAAGAGAAGACCGAGAGGGGACATGATAACAGTTTTCAAGTATGTAAAAGGTTGTTACAAGGAGGAGGGAGAAAAATTGTTCTTAACCTCTGAGGATAGGACAAGAAGCAATGGGTTTAAATTGCAGCAAGGGAGGTTTAGGTTGGACATTAGGAAGAACTTCCTAACTGTCAGGGTGGTTAAGCACTGGAATAAATTGCCCAGGGAGGTTATGGAATCTCCTCACTGGAGATTTTTAAGAGCAGGTTAGACAAACACTTGTCAGGGATGGTCTAGATAATACTTACTCCTGCCTTGAGTGAAGGGTACTGGTTTGGAAGCTCTCTCGAGGTCCCTTCCAGTCCTACAATTCTATGATTATATATGATTTAATTTTCTGTTCATCTGTATTTTCATTTCCCTCTCTTCAGTGTGTGAAACCATTTTAATTTGTGGATTTTTGCATATGGTAGAAATTTGTTAATCTGCATGCTTTTTAATACAAATTCCCCCAAATAGCAGCCTCTCCTCACTTCTCAGGAAAGATTTAAATGGGATTGCGGATTCACTTTACTGAAATCAGATTATGTTTACAATATCTGCTCTAGTACATTTTACTAGTACCTTATATAATGTGAATTATGTCACATTTGTAAAATCAAATGAGGAAATGTCTGTACTTTTATACTGATTGTTCACTTATTAGATAATCTGCAAAATTCAACAATGCAGAATGAGTTTCCAGTCTGGGTGAATTAGGGAGGTTGTGTAGTATCATGAAGGCATATTATCATTTTGGATCAACAAACAAGGTTCATATTTATCTACATATTATCTATGTATTTATTTATTATGTAGAGACATGCAAATAAATTCAAAATGAAATTAGAACATCCCAGAAATCAGTTTTATTGTTTTGAAAAAATAGTCTTACTTTACCAAAAAATGTGTATACTATAGAGCTTTTCACTCAAAAATACCACTATATTTTAAAAATAAAATTGACTTATTTCCACTCATAAATGTTCCTATAGGCTACAATAAATAAATATACAAATTCAGACAAAATCAATTTATACTGAAATTCTGACATTTCAAATTTTGCATCTTTTCATTATGAAAATGGCCACTTTGAGGAAATTTCACAAAAAGCTGATTTTTTGGGTAGCCTCAAAAAAATTCTTGGCTTAATTGTACACACATTTGGAGAGCTCTAAATAATTAATACTGGTGAACTTCAGCACAGTGTAATCCTGACCGTCTCATTTGTGTTTGCATTTTGATTACATTTTAATATTCTAAACAGCTGTCCTTTGTTGATGCGGTATATGAATTTCTGCTCAGACTGGCTGGTTAAAAAAACTAGATGAAGGAGTATGGTTTCACTAATTTGTTCTATACATATTTCAAAGTATTAGAATTTGTATTTGTTCTATACATATTTCAAAGTATTACAATTTATTGTAAATTTTCATAATCTGTATTTTATCTGAAAATGAGTCTTCTTTCTTTCAATATAACCATTGTAATAGAAAGTGATATGGCATTTTTGCTACTATATTGTACCCTAATGGGGAAGAAGAGTATCAGAGCGCACACATGCTTGGTATAACTAAAGACTGATTTTGCTAGGTTCCAAGCAAAAATGAGAAACATTTCTACCCTTCCCCATATCTCCATATGCCTTGAGATGCTTGCATGTCCTTACAGAAAGGCTGGAGCCACCGTAACTTCATAGTTTCAGAGACTTTGCACTCAGTTCTGTACTCCACAGTCATTTCCCAGTCTATAGAAATCACTAAGGCCTGGGCTACACTAGCGGGGTGTGTGTGTGTCGAACTAAGATACGCAACTTCAGCTACGCTATTCGCGTAGCTGAAGTCGAAGTATCTTAGTTCGACTTACCTGGCCATCCTCACGGCGGCTCCCCCGTCGATTCCACTTACTCCTCCTGCCGAGGTGGAGTACGGGCATCGATTCGGGGATCGATTTATGACTACTAGACGAGTCGCAATAAATTGATCCCAATACATCGAACACTACCTGCCGACCCGGCGGGTAGTGTAGACGTACCCTAACGCATTCACCTTGCTGGAAGGAATGTGAATTCTCCAGGCACACTGAGGTAACTTCAAAGGTTACTATAACAACGGCTCTTCCTCCCTACTGTACTCCACTGGCATTACATGGACTCCCACTAAGAATATGCTCAGTCATTTCCCTCCTCTTTGCTTTTCAGAAAATTTGGGAATAAAATACAAAAGGTGAGTTAGAATGTAGACAATCATAATATGGTGAGGTGAGTAGGAGGGGAGGAGCGGAGCTAGTCTTCCCTTAGAAGAAGTGCTAATGTTTCTGTGAGGAGAGGACTAGCCCTAAAGATAGATGATTGAAAGGTCCGAACATGCCAAAAGGAAACTCAAACTAACAAGATGTGCTCAGCATCACTCTTCAGTCCCATCTTCACCATTCATGTATAGATTATCTGTTAGGGCTCAGTCCTGAATCAGGATCTGCTACCATCTGTGTGGAGTCCCGTTGCCCAGCCATAGGTACTACTTGATCCTGATGAAGGATTAGGCCTTATATTGTAAGCAGTGCTGGATGAATATCTCCATTTTCTGTGGCTATTGACTCCAATCAGAATTAAAATTCACGTTGGCTGTGTTTAGGTCCCTTTTGTTTGTTGTCCATCAATATTCTTGCATGAGAGTATTTTGGGAGGTTCGGAAACAATAAATTTTAAGTGACTATTAATTTGTGAATATAAACACCTGAGTGTACTCACCAGAAACCTGATTCTAAGAATTTTGCTCATCTAATAGTTAATTAGAATCAATGCCCTGTGACCTGTGCATTCAATGAAAGCTAACCCACTCAGTTTGAATTTCAAACACATGCAACATGCTTCATATTAACAATCTAGGGTTCAAAATTTATTTGTCAAACTCTGAATAACAAATAATATAAGAAAATTGTAAACCTCTAGTGGACAAAGAAGGAAAAGAGGCTGAAATGTGTTGAATGTAAAATATTTTCTTTAGATTATTCACTTAACCCTAATTTTAAGGTCTTTGGGTCTTTTTGAAGATTTGTCCTCATATTAATCCCCTCTAATCTCCCTAGCACAGTTCTGGTGGTATATACATAAATAATATTTGGAATGATACAGGAAAGCATGGGTTTAGGAGACAGAGTGTATTGCAGGACTGGGACCTAACTGCATAGCAATAATATAAATAAGTTAAAGTTGAAACATGATATTTTGCATCCCTTTATTTCAGGCCCACATCGTGAAAAGATTTATACACTTGCTTAACTTTAGGCACTGTGAATGGTTCCATTGAAGTAGATGAGGCTATTCACAGTGCATAGAATCATAGAAATGTGATCTGGAAGGGATCTTGAAAGGTCATCAACCATACCCCTGAGCTGAGACAGGACCAAGTATATCAAGACTATCTCTGCAGGTGTTTGTCTAACCTGTTCTTAACAAGCTTCAATAAGGGGTATTCCACAATCACCTTTGGAAGTCTATTCTAGTCCTTAACTATCCTTATAGTTGGAAAATTTTTCCTAATATCTAACCTAAATCTTCCTTGCTGCAGATTCAGCTGATTACTTCTTGTCCTACCTTTAGTGGACATGGATAACCATTGATCACTATCCTCTTTATAAGAGCCCTTCACATATTTAAAGACTGTTATCAGGTTCTGCCCTCGGTCATCTTTTCTCAAGATTAAACGTGCTCAGTTTTTTTAACTTTTCCTCATAGGTCAGGTTTTCAAAAACTTTCATCATTTTTGTTACTCTACTTTGGACTCTCTCCAATTTAGCCACATCTTTCCTAAAGTGTGGAACTCAGAATTTGGCACAGTACTTCAACTGAAGCCTCACCAGTGCTGAGTAGAGTGGGACAATTACTTCCCATGTTTTACATATGACACTCCTGTTAATACACCCCAGAATGATTTTAGCTTTTTTCAAAATTGACTCTCGTTCAATTTGTGATCCCTATAATCTCCAGATCTTTTTTAGCAGTACTACCCAGTTTTCCCCATTTCGTAGCTGTGCATTGATTTTTTTCTTTCTAAATGCAGTACTTTGAATTTATCTATACTGAATTTCATCTGATTGATTTCAGACTATTTTGAATTCTAATCGTGTCCTCCAAAGTACCTGCAACTTCTCCCAGCTTGGTGTCATCAACAAATTTTATAGGTATACTTTCCACTCCATTATCCAAGTCATTAATGAAAATACTGAATAGTATTGGACCCAGGGCAGACACCTGTGGGACTCCACTAGTTATGTCCCCCAGGTTTGACAGTAAACCATTAATGATTAGTATTAGAGTACATTCTTTCAACCAGTTGTGTACCCACTTTATAGTAATTTCATCTAGCCCACCTTTCCCTAGTTTGCTTAAGAGAATGTCACTTGGGACTGTGTCAAAGCTTTACTAAAATCAAGATATATCACATCTACAGCTTCCCTCTATCCACTAGGCCAGTAATCCTGTTAATAGGGATGGGGAAGGGATGTGGTAAAAGAACATTCACTTACTGGACATTCACACAAGTGGGTGGGGAACTGAGTTAACAGACAACTGCCAAAGTTAGTATGGGGAAATGTTTTATTTGTTATTCAGATAGATATATTGTTGCTGTGTTCCCTTTTCCCTAATAAAGTTTCATTACTTCATATATAGTCTCACTGCTTGTGAGTACAGAAGCATTGTCTGTTAAGGTAATTTAAGGAAGGTGCATTTAGTTTTCCTGGATTATTTATTTGTCAAGAGGGATGAGATATATTGACCCTGGCCCTTGCCATTGCCAACATCACCTGACAGAAGAGTTACAGTTGTATCAGGTTGGTGAGGAGGCCCTAGGCTCTGTGAGAGGCAATAGACTGAAAATCCCCACAGATTTCCTAATGTATGAATCAACTGCTTTTAATAACTTCACAACTAACCCTCAGTCCCTCAGACTAGTCAAAGATGTCAGTTCTCACCAAAACCAACAGATTAAAATAAATATGAAATCTAGACCATGCTCTTTGGGAGTTATAATGAGACATACAAAGGTTGCGGAAAAATAAGGAAGTGAAACCACCTCATTATTATTATTATTTTTAATCCTAAACTTACCAGGAAATTCTGCCTTGGCAGAAGATCAAACCTGGGAAATTTCAGACACTTTTTTTTGTTTTGGTGAAGACAGTATGGGAATTAAAATCAGGTTTACAATGGAAAGCTAACTGCAGTCTTACTTATGGAGAGATGGTCTACATCATTGTGAATGCTTTAAAAAAAAGATAGGTCAGACAGACTTTCAAAATTCTGTGAACATGTAATAGATATTCCATAGTTACAAGAGCTGTGCAGTTTGCATGATACATTGCTATTTGTTTATATGTAATCAGGAAAGAGGTTTTAAAAGTAGATAAATTGGGAAATCATCCCAGATAATGCCTCTGCACCTCTAATTTACACATCAATACCACATTCCCTTTTCAGCTGTCTGGTTACCAGATTACCCACAGATATAGGGGTGTCAAGCACTGATAGTGTCATTATTGCCTGTTAACATGGCTCATTAATGTTTTTAGTGCTTATTAACTTTGCAGTGAGCTATTGATTCCTATGGAAATTAAGTGCAAGGTTAAAAAAAAAAGCAGAAATGTCTACAGAAATTATCGGTGCTGTAAATGTACACTTAACTCTTATCACCAGTGAACTTTTATGATGCTCATGGGAAGATTGTGGGATGACTGCACACATTTTAATGGTTAAAGTAATCAAAATGAATTTATCTCTACACATGAGAATTGTATTTCATTCTTATTTAAGTATTTCTTGCTCCTATAATTGTATTGCAGTTTTAGGAGGTAAATTTCCTCTTCAGTTCAGAATTCTTTTATCACATCAGGAGT
Source organism: Malaclemys terrapin pileata (assembly GCF_027887155.1). Taxonomy (NCBI): domain Eukaryota; kingdom Metazoa; phylum Chordata; order Testudines; family Emydidae; genus Malaclemys; species Malaclemys terrapin. Next base: position 219,640,342 of record NC_071506.1, on the reverse strand, counting down.
GAGACCTATCTTTTTGTATTCTTGGCAGAAGACTATATGATCCTTCCATAATTTTCTAGGTTGTGAGTGCTGTATCATTATTCCTCTGTATTTCTAAACCTTGTAACGAGCTCAGATTCAATGGGTGGGCACTTATCTATTTTTGTGTGTAAATCAAAATAAATAAAATGCTTTCCATAAACTTAAGTATTCAATACACAAATCAGAATGTCTCTCTTCACACACCTAAACTCTACATTTTTCATCTTGGTGCCACTGTCGCATACACGATTGATGCTTCCACTTTTTTGTATGCACGCAGTCATCAATTTACATGCACAATTTTGCATTTATAACTTGGAGGCTGGTTTTAAGGGTGTCTGGAAATTAGACCCTACATCCTTTCTACTTGGAATTCTTCTTCCTTACCCAATAGAATCTGTCTCACTAATCTAGTTTTGGTATTTCTGTCACTGGGCCACTCTGATCTGTGGGTAGTTGCGGTTGTGTTTGTCTTTCATAGGCATAGAGCTCTCATGCCTTGAAAAATCCCCATATCCACTGTAGAATGTCCAGGTTCACTACATAGAAGTTTCTTCTTTTTGTGGAACCGTAGGTTTTAGATATACTTTCTCCTCATCATCTTCACTGAGGTGGCACGGTGGGTATGACACTGCAGTATCAGAACTGATAGTGGGCTGATATTGCATGACCCAGAACCCATTTCCAGGCATTAAAGAGTGAAGGCAACACCACCAAACATCTAAAGGTTCACTTGCTTGCTTCTATTAGGTGCCAATGGTGGCAATGAAGGCCAGGTTCAGTCTAACAAAAAAAGTCAATAAAACAATGATTTGAAGACCCCACCCAGAGCCATGCTCCTATTTGTGACTCTGGGAAGTCACCTTTCCAGGCGGTACTTCCCCACTCACAAGCACTTAGGAGTCCTTTGGAGTATGAAATCACAAGTACCTTTTATTTGGGGAAAGGGGAAAAAGCAAACAAAAGAAACACAATAAACATTTATTTACATACAATAAAATGAGCAAATCCTAATCAGTGTCAGGAGTATGGCCAGCCCTGCAGTTTAGGTATTAATTGTTCCATTTATTGAGGTCCAGATGTCCTGGTAACAAGTCATTGCCACCCACCTAATCCCCTGCCCCAGACAGGTCCATTTAGATTCAGGGGACATCAGGAAGTGGCTCTCCTCTGCCTGTCTGCTCCAGTGCAGAGAAATCCACACCACTAGGTTCCACTCCGAGGTGCAACTATCTAGTCCAGTTCTGTGACATCAGCCCTCCGCCACTGGTCTGGTCAGTCCTCATGTAGTGCCACCATCTGCTGGGGCACTGTGAAGTCAGCTCTGTGCTGCCACTGCTGGTCCAGTCAGGCCTTACCGAATCACAGCATACACGTTCAGAATTTCCAGATGGGAAAACCAGAGCAAACCAGGATAGAGTCGCTGGTCCCTGGGAATGAGTTTCTGGTTAGACTCTTCTGCGCTCCAGTTGAGCGTGAATCCTCTTTGCAAATCAATGTCCATTATCTCTCAGCTCAGAGTCTCCCACTCACTCCATGGTATATCATGCCCTTCTGTGAGTACAGTCACAGTAACAATCGCTTATCATGTATACAAGCAGAACATAGGAAAATACCAACAAACAGCAAAACACAGTAGAGGGAACTATGGGTAAGCATGCAACACTGCAAATTTAAGTGAGATTGGCTAGAGCTCCCTTTTCCCCTATAGAGGGCGCAGAGAGTTCCATCCCTATATAAGCTCTCTAGTGCTGGGACTTACACAGATAAGCACTGAAATCTTTGGATTCCTCTTCAGGTCTTTTCACATATTTGCAAAGTTAAGCTGGAAATCTTCCGAGAATAGGCCCTCTCATAGGTTGATGGGGTATTTATTGGCTTCTGTCAGGGTGGAAAAATGGTAAAAGCCGCCTTTCTTGCAGTATTTTAGTACTGCCGCTTCTAATCTTGGCTGGCTGAAGTTCTGAAAAATAAAGGGAAATATTAATTGTACTTTATCTGAGCCTCAAAAAAAGATTGATTCGGTGCTGATTAATATTGTATCTAAACTGGCTTGTCTCCACCTAAAAGTATATATAAATATATATAAGAGCAGCGTGGTTTATTTCTGTTTTGAGCAGTTTGGCCAGAAGGTGGCAGCTATTTCACCTCTAATGCACCTCTCACTTTCAGGGTTTTTTCTGTCTGTGCTTCCTGCCATCACATCCCAGGAGAATCTGTGGAATTCTCTTTTGCTGCGGCCAGAGGAAAAGGGCAGACATTGTTAGTCTGACTTGAAAGTGATATCGCTGTTTAAAAAATGCTATCAAGTTCTTTCCTCGTCTATCATTTATTGTTGTTATTTTAGACCTACTTATGGGAAACATTCTTCCTCACCAGGACCTCAAACTGCCCTGGTGTGGAAGATAAAGGATTTTTTTATTGCACTACATTTTAAAGATAAACAATAATTAGTTAATCAATGAAAAAGGTTTTTGAGCAGCATTGATCTGATTCAATGCATTAAAAAAAGCTGAGCAATATGGTTGGGTCAGCAAAATGATCATACAGAAAGATGTATTGACTTGCTTCCACAAACAATGCATCAATCACCAACACAAGACAAATCTAGACCAATACCTCCAAGCTGGAAAGCCTTAAAGAAACCCAGGACATGTGTTACTTTGGTAGGTATCTCTCATATAAAGCTTTGTAATTCCCTTCACTGGCATTGGGCAGCAGTACAACAAGGGAACAGGCTGTGAATTTCAAGAAGCAAATGATTGTCTAGTAACCCCAACTCTCAAGCTGACCCTTCTTCTTCAGTGTATTCCATGTTAAATGTCTTTCTCTCTTCCTGAGTTATATGGAAAACAAAACAACCCCAAGCTTTCTGTGACTCATCTTTTGTTACTTCTTTTTTTTTGTTTGCACTCTCTTTTAATCTGACCACTTTCCTTCAGATCCATTTGACACAAAAACAGGACAGGGCTTGCACATTTTATTAATTGATTCTTAGACACTTCACAGTTTCAGAGGGAAAAACAGTTTCTGCACACTGACATTCGCTTTCCCTTTTCAAAGGACACGTTGACAACAAGCTTGGATTCTGCTCACAAATAGATGCCTGCTTTCATAATCATGCGCAAATTAAAGACACATTGCCTGTGTGGATATTCTGATCTAATGAATACATTACAGGGAATGCTTTCCAGCACACTGGTTTGGTTTTTTTTTGATTATTTGTATTGTTGCTGTAATACTGCAGTTCAAATATTTAAATGCAAAACAGCAAAAGAGATGAAATAGAGCAAAAGAGAATTTAAATGAGTCCCCTATTTAACCTCTGTTTGTTTTTCATTGTTTGTGCATCTGCAGTAGTCAAAGGCTATGAATGGATCTTCCCCACTCATCCAGAGTACTTAGTATTTTTTGATTTTTTTTTTCAAAACTTCAGCTCTTTCATCTATAATATTGAAAGGCCAAATTCTGATTTCACTGAGACTGGTGTAAAACTGAAGTAACTCTATTCAAATCATAAGAGTTATTCCAGATTTACAGCAGAGCAAGTGAGATCAGGATCCCAGGAAAGGACCCTGCATAGTGGTTAACATTTTCCAAGAGTTCTTGTTGTTGTTTTTTAGATAGCAGTTGCTGGGTACTTGCCAATTTTGAAAGTGTGGCTCCTTATATGAGTGCTAAATATGGATTTAGGAGCCTAACCTCAGGGCATCCATTTTTAAAAAAATGTTGGCCCAGTCCCACTATGGCAAATCACAAATCCCCTGGACAGAATTACACCTCTCAAGCATCAGAGAAAACAAGGAATACCATGTGCTGTGGGGAGTCTTACATGTCCTTGCCTATGAACTCAGATTCAAGATGCGACTCTTATAGGCCTGCAAACAGTTGTCCACCAAATAATCTCAAAGGATTTTCCTCCCTACCTTATTTCACCTGACCCCTGAATTATGTTCAAAGTCCTTTTTCGGATTTTCTTCTTAACAACCTTGTAACAGTTATACTGTGATATCAGCTCTCAGCCAAGCAGTAAAGATGCCAGTCTCTTCATGGCACAATATGGGTCTTGTATGTCCACATTTTCAGTGTTGTTATGCTTTTACCTAGACAATTCCCATTGAAATCATTGGGATTCACATGGCTTATATCCCCCATGAATCACTTTGAAAGTGTAGGGGATGATGTCCGTAAGTTCTCCTACTGTATAGTCCTCAGCCCTTCCTCTATTTCTGCAGACACCATTATCTTTTGACCTCCCTTTCAGAGATGCTCTTGGACTTTTGTCTTCATCAGTAAGTTCTGGCTTTGTCCCTAATTCTTCATGTTCCCCATCCTTCTGTTTCCCTGTCTTCCAACAAGCACTGTAACCACCCCACCTCAGTGGATATCAACAGGCCTTCTCCTTACCCACAAGCCATAGCAGGTGACATAGACTCCCCCCACTCTCCATTTCACTGCCCTGTAGTACTGTGGAGTTCACTGTCAGGCCTAGTACCTTCTCTGTTAGGCCAGTGCTTAAATCTTGCATGTTCCGAAGTTTTCTGTTTTGTGGGCACCTCAGAATAATGCCTTTGAGTCAGGAAAGAACTAGACCATATGAGAATTGCCAACAGCAGCATGCAAAACCAATCACTGACGGGCTTCGCTATGGGGATCATCAAGCTCTATATAAGTAGGGGACAAGGCAGAGGGTCTATTTATGCTAGGGAAAATGTAGAGTGGGTATGATACTTATTAGAAATTATTCTGAGATCTGGATGTTTATTTGAACCCGCAAACCTATGGTGGCCCCTTCCAACCAGCCTAGTTCACACAATATTCTCCTGCTAATCCATGTATGTGCAGACTTTCCCCTGTTGTCTTTCCATTCCTGACTACCCCCTGGACAGATTTCCTGCACAGTGCCTCCATTTCCTGAAACAGGCAATAGGGAAGGCTGGATAGTTGTCCAGTAAAGAGACCTATGAATATGTTGGCTTTTTAATGACCTTGGGAGAAATACTGTAATATGTAGTGTTATAGGTTGAGTACTCAGTTTTTATTCATTCCTTATTCATTCCTTACACAAGAAAATGACCACTGACTTCACTGCCAGTTTTGCTGAGTAAAGATAAGTCAGACCTGATTAAGAGCCTCAGGAATTGGCCCACTGACCTGAATTTTGAAAAGGTTTAGTTCAGCAATGCGGGAGTTCTTTGTACTCATCCATAATAATTTACGTATCAAAGTGAATATAAATCATTATATATATGTTATGTTGGAAGAAAGGTCTTAGATGTTTAGTTAATTGAGGACCTGCTAACATAAACTCTTTGAATGATGCCTACACTAATCAACTACACTATGTAGCCCTTAGCCCTGAAAGAATCACTGGATATTCTAGGGAAAAAATGTAAGTGGAATTAAACTAGCAAGAAGAACTAAAACAAAAGGGAAAAGCATCCAATTTGGCACGTTTAGAGAGTCTACATCTGGGAGGGTTTGAGAATAAATTGTTTTTAAAACCCTGTGGTATCACATAAAAGGTGGGAAACCTGTTTTGAGGCAGTGATGGAAAGCTTTTTAACTTAAAAAAAAGCCTTTTCTCTAGACCTGTAGTTTTCCAGCAGAAATGTGAAATTTCTGTAGATGCCTCAAACACAGTTAATTTTTTTTTTAATCTTGTATGTTGTTTGGAACCTTTTTGATTGATCAATGATCTCATTATGCCTTAATAGAAAACTTCACGCAGAGGGCATATCACCAAGGCCATTATATCGTTAATAAGAGTACTGCATCCAGCATCCCAAATTAGTCTCCCCTGGAGACATAGCACTTACCACTTTTTGATGGTGAAATGAAATTGCAGTGTCCAAGGCCTGAGTAAAATATCTAAAATTCCCATTATTTCAGGAAGAGCAATTGTTCTCCGATATCAATACAGTTCTGCCTAGGAATGGCAAAAAGGTGAAACTAAGATGGACATGCTACCCTAAAATGGTTTCACTGGAAATAGGAATTACTCAATAAAGATTTTAATAAATAAGCAATTATCAATTATATATTTGTTATTTTTATTGTCGTTTCTGTATAGCCTCTTAGTATATCACCATTGTAAGGGACTGCATGTTGTGGTTCAGAAAATTTGGAACAACTGAAAGCAATGCCAGTGTTAGAAGGCACACATTCATCACTCTTGAATCTGAATGTTCCAGAATGCAATTATAAATGACCCTGCCTCCTTAGCCAATTTGATTGGGTTCCTCTATTTTCAGTAGCTGTTGTGGTCATGTAATAGCTTAAAGTCAACTGTGTATTGCCTCTGGATATCAGAATGCCTTGTAGGTCCTCAGAGCAATGGATTGAGGTTCAAGAAGTGCACTTTGTGCATTAGATATCGATACTCTACCAATATATTTCCTGCCTGATATTCCTGATGAGCAGCACTCTCTTCCTGGGTTGCTCAGTCTGTGTGGCTTTTATAACTCCAGTTAAGGGAGAATGAACGTAGCCCAGTAGCAGCTGGTTCCTTAATCTTCTGTGCTCAAAGGAAGCAGCACAACAAATGTTTTAGTAGGAGTGAGGTGAAGAAGCACTCAGTTGGGTAAGATAGACAGAAGCAGTCCCATCTCTAAATAAGGATACAGACATATGCCACTGCCATTCAGTTTCTTGGATCTAGCAAATAGACTGTGAGTTGAGGACTTAAGAGGCATTTAATCAGACCAATGGGGATTCTGGATGCTGGGGCTTGTAAGCATCTTTGGATTCAAATAGTTCTAATTGTTAGCCGACTAGGTGTTATTCCTGGAGGGAATTTAACCATCTTCCTTTTCCATTCTAGAATGAAGCCCTCAGATCCAATGGCATCATCTACTAATAAAGACATAACTGAAGGTCTCTTTCTAATTCAACTAAGAGAAGGCTGTTCAACTAAGAGAAGGCTCTTGTCAGTTCTCCTAGATTTCTCTTTATAGATTTGCTCCTTCTCATACTTGGTCTCGTGGTTCAAGGCTGCCTTTGTAGCCTTGGCCTTCTATTGCTGCTTGCTGTTCTGAAATGCCAGGTCAGGGAATGCTTCCTCCTTATAGCTCTTGAGGCCAGGTGGATTACTGGCTCCAAATCCTATCTCATTCTACCAAATTGGGGGAACAGCCTTCAAGGACATCACAAGGAGATGGTTATATGTCACTGTTCCCTTCTCTTGAGTATCTTAGAGCTTCTCAGGCTCTCTCATTTCCTCATGGGCGATTTTTTATGTCTATGGCATGAAGGGATAAGGTTGTCAAGTTGGAGGCAAAGAAAGAACAGGAGGGACAGATGACTGAAACGTTATCCCTGTCCTTTATTCTTCTAGATGATTTTGTTCTCACCAGTTCTGCCTCTTACCCAGATAATCCCAAAGGATATAACAACATATCTGGATAACGCTTTTCTCTTGATTTTAGGAAAAACTGCATAAGGTTTTTGTTATTTTAGAATGGAGGCAAGTGGTGAAAATAACTGTCCCAAATAGTGAAGGCATGCTGGAAGTCTGTAAGCTTTGGCTATATCAGTCACACTGGTGGTTGAAAGACCTGACTCCTTATATCAGATCCTCAGAGGAAGTCTGATTCTTTTTTTATGTACTATACCTTCATTCTACAGTGATCTCTGTAACTGTTGAAAGGACTATGGGGAAGGGGACTTTAGATCTACATAAATATATCAAAGTAGACTACCTGGAGATAAAGTTCCATTCTTCAGAGGGACTTGCTGTAAGTATAGCCTCAGTATGATTTCTCCCTAGGAAACTGAGCTCTGTTCACTGGTCAAGTGTTTCCCAAGGATTAAAGGTCTAGAGGTGCAGTTGACTAATTAGGAAACACAGGATCTGGCTGAGTGTGTGGTTGCACTGGTTTGACTTGGGGAGATTCTGACCTGGTAAGGTGCCTGTTCTCTTATTTGCTTTGCTCACAGCCACTGTATCTCTGCATTGCTGACAGCCATTTCTTTAGACCAACTCCCAATCCTTTGTATATAAACATTACACATTAAGCACAAGAAAGACCAGGCTGCCTATCAGAAAGCTTTCTTTATGCTGAGATCCAAGAGAGTATGGAATAATATTTTAAAGGAAGTGGAGGAGCCCCTTTGTAGGAGTTTTTTAAACACTAGAAAGGACAAAATATTTAATCAGACAGTATACTATAGGGAGCAATCAAAAATGACTGAGATGGCATAATTAGTATTCCCCAGCTCTAATTTCACTGATTCTATGTATATCAAGACATTGGAGTGAGGGGGAATGTAAGAGAACTTAAAAAAATTGAGGTTCAGGTTTGCAATAGTTATAACTGCTTGTGAATGGACCAGCTGCCTCCCAAGCACCCCTTGTGGCCTGAGGTCACTATGCAGCATCCTAGCCTCAGTTTCCCTCTATTGCAGCAAAAGGCCACTTAAGTCAAACTACCAAAGCAAATTTTTGCATGGTTCAGCCACACCCTTCCTTGGGGCTGGATTTATCAAAACAACAAAATGATTCCCAAACAAAATTCTCAAGATCCCCATCAAGTCCTTATGCCCAGTCTTTCCCAGTGGGGGTTTCCCAGGCCTTCCTTGCCTGATGCCTTTCCCCTGAAGCCTCAAGGTTCTCTACAGGAGCACACTTATTCCCAGAAGTTTCTATAATCTCTCACTCCTCTTCTTGTTGTCTCTTTCCCTGAACATCCCTCTTCCTGCTCCTCTTTACAGGGGAATCAGCTGCTGCTTACTCAGCTGGTTTTGCTAATTAAACCCCAAAACTCATTCCAGGTGTGGTGGGCAGAGCTAATTGAATGGGGAAGGCGCCAGTTCTTACAGGCCAGGGCCAGCCTGTTGCATTGCTAGTGGCTGTTAGAAACATTTTGCCACCTCAATGGAGTCACTTCATTCCTTGTTTGGCTTCCCTGTGTATTGACATGCATATTGTCCTAGTTGAGACTTAAAAGACCAGGTGTTGTCCCCAAACAGGTGAGCAAACAAGAAGCATTTTTTGTTTTTTTTTCTGGCTGAGTCAGTGGGAGCTGGGCTAATCTTTTTGTCAATGTGAACTTGCTTGTATATACATCAGTCAGTATAATCTTCTATCTTGTGCAAATCAAATTTCCATTGGATAGAACCTTATTGTTTGTGGCTATTTCCTTGCTCAGTAAAAATAATATCCAACAGGTTTTTGCATGATAACTGTGTGTTGGCGCAGCCTCTGTTTTGCATTTATTTGTAGATCAACAAATTAAAAAGAACATAACTAGCTATATCTTTTTTTTAAAACTTGAAAAAGCCTTATCAATAAATGATATTGTTGCTATGAAAAACATGTAGAGTAAATGCATTTTCTGCTAGCAATACATTAAAATCTCACAAGGGCAAGGGAAATTGAAACTGTCTTTCTAATGGATCATAAATTTTAGAAATGATTTGAATTCATGGATTAAACGTCAGCTTTGAAAGCCTTTGGTGATTTATTTCAGATCTTAGAAGAAAGAACATTTCCACTGCAAATCAAATTATTGAATTTTCATATTCTGCATTAGCTATTTTCAGAATAATATTAATCAAAGAAATAACCTGCTGAGGGTTTTTTCCCTCTTAGAAAGGTTTTTTTGGCACACAGCACTCCTAATTAATAGATTTTCTACATTCAAAAGTGTGAGAGGGTCATCGAGATGAGCCTGGCATAAGTAAAGTGTGGTATTTATATGACAGAAAATGGCAGGAAGTGTTTGCTGACACAGCGTATCAGGTGGGACAAAATTCCAGGCACCATTTCCCATGGTGGACTAGAAGGAAAGTGTAATGCGTTGGGTGGTGGGTAGGAAAAGGAATTCAGGTAGTGTGTACAGAGAGGGAAAAGGCTAAATAAAAATAAAAAGCATCTGGATCATTTCAACATGAGAGAATCTCTGCCCCTCAGAGAGAGAGGTGCTGACAGAGGGCCCAAGTTAGCGCCCAATTAAGTTAGTGAAAAGATTCTCATTGAATTCAGCAGGAATAGGATAAAGCCTAGAGTGAGTCCTGAGACCCCAAGAAAAGCTTCATGAGGCTAGAATTGATGAAGTGAAGGAGAGATGAAATTGTTTATGGAGATAGTGTACAGGTATGTTATAGAGTAGGTTGTTCTGCCTGTCTTAGGTTCAGTAGCACCTATCTCTGTAGTATCTAATGGACTATCTCAGAACTGACTTCCTCTATCCTCCCATTGAGGAAAGGAATCAAGATGGAATGGAGAGAGAAACCCAGTTACATAGGACCAAACTTCTGCTAGAGGTAAAGGAGACTGAGTTCTTCTCAAGTGCTAGGGAGTTTAATGCAGGAGATGAAGTCACAATTGTGGGATGCCGATTGGCTGTGGTGATCATTAAAAATATCAATAGCTGGGTATGTGGTGATAATGAGAACCATTCAGTGACATGTGATTGGATACAAAATTACAAGATCTCATGAGACTTTTAGGCAAACTTCTGCTGAGTATTCAAAAGGAGACCATGGTTGTGGTACATAGTAGTACCAATTGGGAAGTGTAAGACAGGGTGCATGGATGCTAAATTTAGACTACAAAGAAGAACATTTAAATCCAAGTTCTTTAGTATATCTTAATCTGAAATATTTTGGGTTCAACATCTAGAAGAAACTAGATAGGGGAATACCATGGTCTCAATCCATGGATGGCATAGAGCAGAGGGGTTCTAACAGATTAGGTATTGGGATATTTTGGGAAAGGGATTGCCTATACAGCAAAGGGTAGGTTCCTTTTTAAATAATGTGGGACAAGACTACTGGCATGGAGAACTGCCAGGGTTTGGGGAATTATTTAAATAGGGAGGTAAGGGGAAACTAACAGGTGCCTAGAAATGCTCAGGTTGGACAAAGAACCTACTACCGACAGCTCAATGAAAGCCTCTACTTAGTGTGCGGCACCAGTCCAAAATAAATAAATAAATAAAAAGGCAAACAGCCTATGTAAGGAATGGGATAGAAAATAATACTGAAAATATTATCATGCCATGAATACTGTGTTCAAGTCTGGTTAACCTCATCTCAGAAAAGATGTGAAAACAGCAGGAGTCTAGAGATAGGGGATGAAAATGATTAGAGGTGTAGAAAGATTTCTGTATAAAAAGAGACAGAAAAGACTGGGACTATTTAATCAGGGATGAGATCAACAAGAGGGGACATGACAGAGATTACAGAATAATGACTAGTATTCAGAAAGTAAATTGAGTGCCCCTACTTGCCCCATCATACAAGAATAAGGAGAGATTCAACTAAATTGAAACACAACACATTTAAATCTAATACAAGGATTTTTCCACATTGCATAATTAACCAATGGTATTCATTGCCACAAGGTATCAGTGAGACCAATCCTTTGTGAATCCTACTATGCTCATGGACAGTTATGCTGGATGGACCTTTTAAAAGAATAGGGATATAGTCCTTCATGCTTCAGGGCATAATCCAAATAGTACTTGATGGGGTTGGGTAGAAATTTCCCCTATCAGCAGAGTTATTCAGTAATTGTTGACTGCATGGTTTCTCGCACCTTTTTCTGAAGCAGCTGCTACTGCTCGCCCTCAGAGACAGGATACTGGATGAGAAAGACAACTGGTGTGATCTAGTATAGCAATTCCTGTGCAATGGAATTTAGAGCCTTTCATCTCTAGGTTACAGCTTTGAAATGGCCTAAGCAAATGGTGACTGGAAATCATTATCTGATAGTCAGCATTCTGTGTGAAATGAACGAGGAGTACTTGTGGCACCTTTGAGATTAACAACGTACTTGAGCATAAGCTTTCATGGGCTAAAACCCACTTCGTCAGAGGCAAGCAGTGGAAAATACAATAGGCATATATATATATATATATATATATATATATATACATACACACAGAGGACATGAAAAAATGGGTGTTGCCATACTAACTATAACGAGGGTAATCAGTTAAGGTGGGCTATTATCAGCAGGAGAAAAAAAAAAAACCTTTATAGTAATCAGGATGGCCCATTTCCAACAGTTGACAAGAAGGTGTGAGTAACAGTAGGGGAAAAATTAACATGGGAAAATAGGTTTTACTTTGTGTAATGACCCATCCACTCCCAGTCTTTGTTCAAGCCTAATTTAATGGTGTCAAGTTTGCAAATTAATTCCAATTCTGCAGTTTCTCGTTGGAGTCTGTTTTTGAAGTTTTTTTTTTTTGGTTGGAGTATTGCGACTTTGAGGTCTGTAATCGAGTGACCAGAGAGGCTGAAGTGTTCTCCGACTGGTTTTTGAATGTTATAATTCCTGATGTCTGATTTGTGTCCATTTATTCTTTTGCATGGAGACTGTCCGGTTTGGCCAATGTACATGGCACAGGGGCATTGCTGGCACATGGTGTCATATAGTTAGTGTTTTCAGGCCACTTCCTAATAGACCGGTAGCTGCATCAGAATTAGCACATCTGTTAGCAGTCTGCAGGAAGCCTGAACACTGAATGGGATAATGATTGAACTAACCTTTTGTACCTAGTGGTGGTCTTTGAACAATTGGATTGAAGTACACTGCTCAATTCACTTAAACTACATCCAAAGAGGGAGGAAAAATAGGATTAAAAATCAAGTGAAAAATGTAGTGCAACTAGTCATAATAGCTAAACCCATTAGACCTTCTGCTTAATCCAGCCCAGCCACAGTTTAACTGTGCTTCGATTTGATGTGTTCAGAAATAATAATAATAAAAAAGGTCTTGTGGGCAGAGTGGAAACATTAACAGGATAAGTGAAGGTGACACACTTGGCCCAAAATATCAGAGTTGGTTTGTTGGCTGCAGAAGAATACTAAATATACCCAGGAATGCCTTTAGAGAAATCATGGCAATGCACTCAGAAGGGATTAATTTGCCACCAAAAATGCAGAAGCATGAAAACAAAAGGTAGCACAAAGGGATGTGAAATAAAAGCAGTTCAATTCCCCATGGCCAAATTTTAAAGAAATGGGAACATAAAGTGTGCCTGCAATATAAGAATAAGCAGTTGCAATTTTGTTGCATGCACAAAAACCTGTATGTGTGTGAGGCATGGCTGTTTTTTCCAAACATTCATATGAACAACAAATAATTTGCACAAGCATTTGTGAGTAGCAAATAAAAAAGAGCACAAACATGGTTCAAGTAAACAGCTGTTCAGAATTTGAATGAGTGTTGGCATACACTGTTTTTTTGTATTTACCCAACTCTGATAGATAGATATTGTTCAGTATGTAGATGGTGCTGTTATAACAGTGTATACCTGAACTTGACACTTTCCGCTATATCTGTTTAGCTTTAAAAATACTTCAAACTGAAATGGAGTATGTGTAAAACAGTTTTTATATAACTTCATATGAATAATTGAAGGCACAATCCATTTTCCCTTGGGGGAAAATGCAGTTTGGAAACCTAAATCAAGTTATTATGGAACAGAGGTCATCTGGAGATGAATATTTTGAAATGTTGTTGGAACAGTCTTTATAGGGGGAAAATGCAATGTTATTAAAGATTACTGAATTGTGTGGCTGCCAGGAAAAACAAAACAAAAACCAAAAAATTCCACATGGTTCTAGATGAAAAGAGAAGACCTGGATTTAGGTGAGTACAGTAGTTCTTAAAATGGTGCACCGGTTAGAAGAAATATTTTCAAGTGCAAAGAAAATATCATTAAAATTATATGAATGTTACTTCCAGAGGTATTTTGGCAAGAACTAATGTTATCCTGAAGGGATTATGACTTCTTGAAATGAGAAGACAGGGCTGCAGTTTGCATATTGCTTTTGAAAAGCTCTAGAGCTGATCCTGTTGTATGAGAGCTTTGCCATTTACCTCAATAGGAGAGAGGTTTTTTTCTTCGCCTTCCCCATTGTTTGCATGAAAACCCAATGTTTACTAAATGGTGCAGTTGAAGTGACATGGCTGCAGGAGGTACAGAAATTCTTTGACTTAGGAGTGAGGTTCTTCTTGAGTTAGGATAAAAAGTTATTTGTAGTTGGCTTCAATTCTGCCCATGCTCACACATCTGAGACCCTTTAAATGAAAATGGCACAAGCCTGTCATGTGAATCTACTAGAATGTTCGATTTCATCTAAACTGACTTCTCAGTTGTTTATGTGGTATATTGATTCTGGAGGGGTTGTCAAATGTGGCTTTAAGGAGAAAATGAAGATTTGGAGTCTGCTTCTTTACTCCGTTACATTGTTGTTGTTTTTTTTAAAAAAAACCAGCATTGAATTCATGTTCTTTGCCCTTAATCTCTAGTTTTCTCCAGAGTATTATACCAATGATTGAAACCTGAGATAGGGTTCAGTGGGAAGTGGTAGAAGCATGTTAAAATTGGCATTTCAAAAGACATTGCCATGTTCCATAGTGACACCGAAACTGGGCATTTACACCACATGCTGTATAGGTGTGTATATATGGAGTGATAAACCTTTTTCAAACAAACAAACAAACAAAACTTTTAGCAACATCTCCTATTGAGGGACACGTACCTTTATTACTCAAGCTGATGTTTTGTGGGCATTAGATGTGGAAAGTAATCCAAACTAATCATCATCGCTAAGAAGCTTAGACATGATGGGTGAGGATATGTAGATTGGTCTCTTCATGTTCACAGCCACAAAAATTATCTTAACTGGTTGGCTTAATCACACTCTCACAATTATGCTTCTATTGACTTTTGAGGTAATTGTGATGGGGCATTTGCCCTACACTGGCAAGGAAGTGGCTGTTAGAGCCCTAGGGAGGCTGCACAAGAAGCAGCCAATAGGAGAGGTGCTGTAAGGAGCAGCCATTCGGAGCCTAGCAGGCCTAGATAAAAAGAGCCACAGGACAGAGCAGGGTCAGTTGCTACTGGGAGCTCAAGGAGTAAAGACTGTCTTTAACAGGCTGAGAGACCTGCAGCACCTTGGACAGAGTAACTGCTGGCAGAGACCAGGGGACCAAGAGGCACTCCTGGCTGGTGGCCGAGGCTGCATAGTTGCAGGTCCTGAGGAAAGGTAAAGAAGGTGCTAGAGCCATGGGGAAGTGGGCCAGGGAGATATAGCAGCAGTGAGAGGAATTTGAGGCACAGCAGGAGGTTGCAATCCACAGGGTCCCTCAGCTGGGACCCAGAGTAGAGGGCAGGCCTGGGTCTTCCCAACTTGCCACTGGGGAAGTGGCTGGACTGTAGAACTGGGATATACCCCTCTCCACCCCCCTGCCCCCGGAAGGGGGAAAACATGGATGGTGGCATGGCCAGAGGGCCAAGTTGTGAAGAGGATGCTGTGGAATTTGGACTGAGGTGGGTCTGCAGGTGGAGACGATGATGGAAGAGGCACCATCAGGAGAGGGCATGCTGGCTGAGAGAGCTAATCCCCCAGTTAGCCAAAAGGTCCAAAACAAAATAATAATGAATGGATCATTGACTAAACTGCAGTCGATAGGCAATTATAATTTTCCTTAATACAGCTATATTGCAGAGTTTTAGTTTATCTGAAAGATTACAGTAACTGAACAATGACTATAAAAACAAACATGCATAAGAATAATAATGAAGATAAGACACACAAAGCATCTAGATAGTCTAACAATGACAAGAAGGCACTTAAAAGCATAATTGTGTCAAGAGGAGGAAAGATGGTTTTTTAAGGCCAATCTAATTTAGAATTTGCATGTTCTTTGTCAACTCAGATCAGTATTGCTTCTGCTGCTATGCACCCTGTGCTTAGTAGGGGCGGGCAAACTCCCCTGGCCTAACTTTGGATTCATATAAACGTTGTTAATTCAAAAGCCTGACTCCTATTTGATTATTATTGGATTACCATTTCATTTAAGAAACACAGTAAAAATTGGAGGAGGGCGGGGACAGAGTTGTTAAAGGAGCTGAACCAAATTGCTTGTTGTCCAGAAATGGAACATTTTGGGGGTGGTTTCCAGCTGATTTTCTTTTCAGACGACCCCTGATCCACAATTTCTATTATGTGATATTAGAAATGGCAGCAGCCATTTTATGGATTGTTCATCTGTAGCATATTAAAAATAGCTCATGGGCCTTTTGGAATAAAAAATGTTTGTCAATCAGGGTAATATAAAGAGTCTGTTAGTGTAGCTCACGCAAAATGTTACAATGCTCAAATCAGACCCCCCCTTTGAAAACCTCTGAATATTCAGATAAACATAATACAAGAAATGGAGGAAATTATTGAAGGGCTTCCACACATAGGGGGACTTGTTAGGAGGAGGTGGTTATTGATTTTGTGATTACAGGCCACATTCAGACTAAATGACTCCTATGAGTGCAGTCAGCTAGACAGATGTCTATCTTCCATCAGTTGCACCTGCAGTTAATTGAGTCAGCAATTAATGGGAGGCTAGTTTTCAAAATCAGACCCTGAGAGACTAGCAGGGGAAAAATAAACAGTAGGAAAATTCCTATGATTTTCAGGTGTTGGGGATGGGGGAAGATATTTGCAAGCTGTGAGGGGAGGTGTTTCCTGTCACCATTGTGTGTGGTGTTTCACGTAGTTAACAAGGCAGATAGTGAAGTGTGTCACTGAAGCTGGTGTGACCTCACCAAACTGACAAAAAAGATGATTCATGAACACAAAGAATAGTTAAAAATGGATTTGAGCACAAATACAGTTTGTGTGCAGCAGATAAACAGAGAAGCAACCCTATAGCACATGGAGGCAGATCCTAAAATAAGTAACACAGCTACCTTGGACAGCTGCTCCAGTCATATTGTTATAGACAGCACAAGAAGAAAGCCAAGAGTAGAAGTAGGCTGGGTTGCAACATAGTCAAGAAAATGAATGACATGATGAATGCATTGAGCTGCAAACAGTGGGCCTTACATTACTTTTTAGCAATGAAGGATGGCTCCAAATGATGCATCAAAATGATGCTGAGACATGTAGAAAGGGAATTACAATGTGGTGTTAGGAACCCCCCCCCCACAAGGGATAGTGATGGATCCCTGGGATACACTGTGCCCCCTTAACTTTCAAGCCTGGGCTGTGTCTTATGATGCTATGCTAGTGACAAGCATCAACCTATTCCAGATGCTGTAATCAGTTAGGGAACAACATGCAGAAACACACCCAGGTAAACTGCATGAATGCTCTCTAAGCCATTCATGAATTATACAGAGGGAGACACCAGCAATGATGAATATAGGGGCTACAGGGTGCAACCGTGAGGTACAGTGTGTCACAGGGATACAATAAATTAAGTCAATATTGGTGAGAAGATGTAGCAAAACCCAGCAGGGTATTTAGTACAACTCATCTCCCTCCATGAGGTAAATGAATAGCAGTGGCCAAAATATGAGATGAATTCATAAACTTGGGGGTCATACCCTATGACTGGAGCAGTGCTAATATAGTACCAATTTTTAAGAAAGGAGGAAAAATGATCCAGAAAACTACAGGTCTGTTAGTTTTACCTCAGTTGTATGCAAATTTTGAAAGAGGAAGTAGTTACGGACATAGAGGTAAAGGGTAATTGGGATAAAATACAACATGGTTTTACAAAAGGTAGATTGTGCCAGACAAACCTGATCTCTTTCTTTGAGAAGATAACTGATTTTTTTAGACAAAGGAAATGCAGTAGATCTAATCTAGCTGGATTTCAGTAAGGCATTTGATACAGTTCCACATGGGAAATTATTAGTTAAATTGTAGAAGATGGGGATTGAGAGGAGAATTGAAAGGTGAATAAGGAACTGGTTAAAGAGGACACTACAAAAAGTCATACTGAAAGGTGACCTGTCAGGCAGGAGGGAGGTTATTAATGGAGTTCCTCAGGGATTGGTCTTGGGACCAATCTTATTTAACATTTTCATTCAAGGCCTTGGCATAAAAAGGGGGTGTGTGCTAATAAAATTTGTGGATGAAACAAAGTAGGAGGTATTGCCAATACAGAGGAGGACCGGAATACAAGAAGATCTGAAGGACCTTGAAAACTGGAGTAATAGAAATGGGATGAAATTTAATAATGCAAAGTGTAAGGTCATGCACTTAGGGACCAACAACATCAATTTTTGCTATAAGATGGGGACTTCTCAGTTGGATGTGACAGAGGAGGAGAAAGACCTGGGTTCATAGGGTGATCACAGAATGACTATGAGCTGCCAATGTGATGCAGCCATGAAAAAGGCTAATTCAATCCTAGGATGCATTAGGAGAGGTATTTCCAGGGGAGACAGGGAAGTTGTACAAGGCACTGATGAGACCTCATCTGGAATGCTGTGTGCAATTCTGGTCTCCCACGTTTAAGAAAGATGAATTCAAACTGGAACAGGTGCAGAAAAGGGCTGTGAGTAATGGAAAACCTACCATACAAGAGAAAACTCAAGGAACTTGGCTTGATTAGCCTAACCAAATGAAGGCTGAAGGGAGATATTGTTCTCTAGAGATCCATCAGAGGGATAAATACTAGGGAGGTAGCAGAGTTATTTAAGTTAAACACCAATGCTGACACAAGAACAAATGGATATCAACTGTCCATCAACAAGTTTAGGCTTGGAATTAGATGAAGGTTTCTAACCATCATAGGAGTGAGGTTTTGGAACAGCCTTCCAAGGGGAGCAGTAAGGGCATGATAAGTTTATGGAGCTTGATAAGTTTATGGAGGAGATTGTATGAGGAGATGCCTACATTAGCATGTGTCCCATCTGCAACTGCTCGTAGCAAATATCCTCAGTGGCCAGAGATGGGGCAGTAGATGAGGAAGCTCTGAATTACTACAGAGAATTCTTTCTCAGGTTTCTGGCTGGTGAGTCTTGCCAACATGCGCAGGGTCCAACTGATTGCCATATTTGGGGTCAGGAAGGAATTTCCCCCCAGGTCAGATTGGCAGAGACCCGGCCCCAGGGAGGGCAGTATCCCTTTCTTCTGCAGCATGAGTCACTTGCACATTTAAACTAGTATAAATGGTGGATTCTCCGTAACTTGCAGTCAGTAAGACATGATTTGAGGACTTCAGTAACTCAGCCAGAGGCAATGGGTCTATTATAGGAGAGAGTGAGGCTCCGTGACCTGCCATGTACAGGAGGTCAGATTAGACTATCACAATGGTCCCTTCTGGCCTCAAAGCAGGGGTGGGCAAACTTTTTTGGCCTGAGGACCACATCGGGTTTCGTAAATTGTATGGAGGGCCGGTTAGGGGAGGGGGTCGTGGCCTGGCCCCCACCTCCTATCTGCCCCGCCCCCCCGGGACTCCTGCCCCATCCAACCCACCCATTCCCTGATGGCACCTCTGGGACTCCTGCCCCATCCACACACCCCTGCTCCCTGTCCCCTGACCGCCACCAGACCCCCACTGCCCCATCCAACTCCTCCTCTCATTCCTGACGGCTCCCACCCCCAGGACCCCTGTCCCATCCAACCACCCCTTCTCCCTGTCCCTGCCTGCCCCCAGAACCCCTGCCCCTGACTGCCCCCTACCACCCTATCCAACCCTCCCTCCTTCCTGACTGCCCCCTGGGACCCCTGCCTCCATTCAACCCCCTGTTCCTCTCCCACCCCTATCCACACCCCCACCCCCTTACCACCACCCTGAACTCCCCTGCTCCACCCCCCTTACCGCACTGCTTGGAGCACCGGTGGCTGGCGGCACTACAGCCGCGCCGCCCAGCTGGAGCCAGGCCATGCAGCCACAGCGCAGCACAGAGCACCAGTTCAGGCCGGGCTTTGCAGCTGCGCTGCCCCAGGAGCTCACAGCCCCGCCGCCCAAAGCATTGCGCCGATGGCAGAGCTAGAGAGCTGAGGCTAGAGATCCTCCTGGGCCAGGAGCTCGGGGGCCAGGCAGGTGGTCCCATTAGCCAGATGTGGCCCCCAGACTGTAGTTTGCTCACCTCTGCCTTAAAGTCTCTGAGATTGATTTTAATGGAGTGCTATGAGACAACCTCAGTGCCTCACAAAACTGAATTAAAGAACAAAGCGTCAAATTCTTCCCTCAGTAATACCTGTGTAACACAATAGAAGTCACTGTTGGATTGGTGTAATCATGTGCAGGATTTGTCCACAGTCTAAAACACTGCTATAGTACTCTGGGCTTCACATTTGTAACTACGTATTTTTAATTCAAGAATTATAAGGAGCAGAATACTGAAAAGCAGCTGCATTCCTTACATGTGAACACATCTGCCAAATAAGCTTTTGTCCCCAATGCCATACTCAAGATCAGAATGTATAGAATCTGTAGTGACCTAGAAGAGGCTACTACAGCTGTCATTTGAGGATGATGCATTCTGCTATGACAAGATTTGAGGCTGGGGTTTTCAAAGGAGCCAGAGGGAGTTAAGCATCCAAATCCCATTCAATGAGATTTGGGCAGCCAGCCTAAAAGCATAAGGGACCACAAATTCAAAGGTTTGATATATACTCTGTCTTTTGTGAGCAGAAATGCACTTTTGCTCATGCAGTTACGCATTTTGCCTGCACAAATGCAAGTTTACACAGACATGACAGGTATATATGGCTTATTGTCTCTTCAAAAGAAAAAAAATGCCCAAAATATCCTGCCTAAGTGCTAACAAAAACCCTGCCTTTGCTCAGTTTATAAATGTTTGATGTAAATTCAGTATTATTGCATGTATTTGGCTGAATCTCTGATGTCCTATGGAGTCCTCCTATATCTTTTGTACTTCAGGAGCTTTAATCTTTTAGAAATGCTTATCAGCTCTAGAAATAACTGTGTTCTTTCACCTGGCAATGCCAACTTCCCTCCCCTGTTTTTTCCTTTTCCTTTTGTTTTTGTGTTTAATTGAATTACATTTCTGACTCATGCTGAGTGTGGTATACTATGGTTCTCGCATTTGTTGTTATCAATGAATAGAGATGGGCCTCAGCCAAATCCCTATATCTGAACCACCTTGAATTTTGGGTGGAGTTGAAATTTTAATCTGAAATTTTCACTTTAGAACCATCTCCATCAATAACCCTTAATTGTTTTAGAGAGCTGGAGTGAGTCTCCTTTATACAGGAAGACTCTAAACCTAAAACTAAAAATAACCTTTCAAATTCCATAACTGAGCTACTTCTGAGAGTTTTCTCCCACAAAGTACATAAAATACTATTGATTTGACCTCAGCCCCACAATTTATTTTACTGAATCTTCTCACAGCTGTAATCCCACTATATGTGCATTTTTAGACTATCTTTTTATAAGCAGAATAGCTAGGAGAAGGGCAAGTCTAGTTGTGTCACCACTATATAAGAATGGCCACTAGGGAAGACCAATGGTCCGTCTATCCCAGCATCCTATCTTCTGACCATGGCCAGAACCAAATGCTTAAGAGGGAATGAACGGAACAGGACAAGTACTGAGTGATTCATCCCCTGTTGTCCAGTATCAATTTCTGGCAGTCAGACCTAGAGACACCCAGAAAATGGGGCTGCATGGCTAACCATCTTGGCTAATAGCCATGGATGGACCTATCCTCCAGGAACTTATCTAATTGTTTTTTGACCTCAGTTATACATTTGGCCCGCACAACCTCCCCAGGCAACATATCACACAGGTTAACTGTGCACTGTGTGAAGAACTACTTCCTTATGTTTGTTTTAATCCTGTTACCTATTAATTTCATCAGGTGACCCCTGGTTATTGTGATGTGTGAAAGGATAAATAATGCTTCCTTATTCACTTTCTCCACACCATTCATGATTTTACGATATCCCCCTTAGTTGTCTCTCTTATGTTGGACAGTCCCAGTCTTTTTGATCTCTCCTCATGCGGAAGCTGTTCTATATCCTTAATCATTTTTGTTGCCCTCCTCTGAACCTTTTTCAATTCTAATATATCTTTTTTTGAGATGGCGTGATCAGAACTGTATGCAGTATTCAAGGTGTGAGCATACCATGTATTTACCATAGTGACACTATGCTATTTTCTTTCTGATTATCTATCCCTTTCCTAATGGTTCTTAACATTGTTAGCTTTTTTTGAATGTTGCTGCATGCTAAGCAGATATTTTCAGGGCACTATCCATGATGTCACCAAGCTAATTTAGACCCCAGTACAGTTGGGGTTAATTTTTTTCCAATGTGCATTACTTTGTACTACTTCTGCCATTTTGTTGCTCTGTCACCCAGTTTACTGAGAGCCCTTTATAATACTTCACTGTGTGCTTTGGCCTTAACTATTTTGAGTAATTTTGTATCATCTGCTAACTCACCTCACTGCTTATCCCTTTTTGCAGATCATTTATGAATATGTTGAAGAGCACTGGTCCAAGTACAGATTCTTGGGGGACCCTGCTACAGTAACTCCTCACTTAACATTGTAGTTATGTTCCTGAAAAATGCAACTTTAAGCGAAACGATGTTAAACGAATCCAATTTTCCCATAAGATTTCATGTAAATGTGGGGGGTTAGGTTCCAAGGAAATTTTTTGGGGGCAGACAAAAGGCATTATATACTGTACAGTACAATACTGTACTGTGGTTGGGAAGTGCCCCGACTTACCCCACACAGGCACAGCCTGCTGCAGGCAAGGACGCTGGGAAGCACATTCGCAGCAGCGGGCAGCTTCCCCAGAGAAGAAGAGGTGCTGACTTTGCAGGGAATGCTCCAGGCCCGCCTCTTCCCATCCCTGCTCCACTCCAGGCCCACCTCTTCTCACCTCCACTCCACCTCCTCTCCGGAGCATACCACATCCTCGCTCCTTCCCCACCAAAATTCCTAAGTGCTGCCAAACAGCTGTTTAGTGGCATTTAGGACTTTCTGGGAGGGAGGGCGAGGAGTGGAGATGCAGTGCTTTCCCGCTCTGCCCCCTCCCTCCCAGAAAGTCCTGTTTGGCAGTGGGGGAAGCACTGGGAGGGAGGGGGAGGAGGCTGAGAAGTAGAACTTGTGCAATTCTCTCTTGTAAAGTCGCTGCTCTTCCACAGAATCTTACAAGCAGTGGATAGAGCAGGCAGCCAAACGACGTTATAAGGGAGCATTGCACAACTTTAAATGAGCATATTCCTCAACTGAGCAGCGATGTAACTTTGAAACAACGTGAAGCAGGAGGACGTTAAGTGAGGAGTTACTGTATTTACCATTTTCCACTGTGAAAATTGACTATTTATTCCTACCCTTTGTTTTCTATCTTTTAACCAGTTACTGATCCACGAGAGGACCATCCCTCTTATATTATGAATACCTATTTTGCTTTAGAGCCTTTTGTGTAGGACCTTGTGAAAGTCTTTCTGAAAGTCCATGTACACTATATCAACTGCATCAACACTATATCAACTGGATCAACATACTTGTTGATACCCTCACAGAACTCTAATAGATTGGTGAGGCATAATTTCCCTTTATAAAAGCTGTGTTGATCTTCTCCAACAAATTGTGTTCATCTATGTGTCTGATAATTCTGTTTTTCACTATAGTTTCAACCAATTTTTCTGTCTGGTACTGACATTAAGCTTATCAGCCTCTAATTGCCAAGATTGCCTCTGGAGCCTTTTTAAAAAATTGGTGTTGCATTAGCTATCCTCCAGTCATCTGGTACAGGGGCTGATTTAAGTGATATCTTACATACCGTAATGAGTAGTTCTGAAGGAATTCACATATGAAATTTCACAAATCTTGGGTCAATACCATCTGATCCTGTTGACTTATTACTGTTTAATTTATCAATTTATTCCAAACCTGCCCTATTGACACCACAATTTGAGACAAGTTCTTCAGATTTGTCACATAAAAAGAATGGCTCAGATGTGGGAATCTCCCTCATATCCTCTGCAATGAAGACCGATGCAAAGAATTCATGTAGCTTCTCTGCGATGACCTTGTCTTCCTTTAGTACTCCATTAGAACCTTGATCACCCAGTGACCCCAACTAATTGTTTGGAGGCTTCCCACTTCTGATGTACTTCAAAAAAATTGCTGTTAGTTTTTGTGCCTTTTGTTAGTTGCTCTTCAAATTCTTTTTTGGCCTGCCTAAATATACTTTTACACTTGACTTACCTGAGTTTATGCTCCTTTCTTTTTCCTCAGTTGGGTCTGACTTCCAATTTTTAAAGGATGCCTGTAGCGAAGAGGCGTGGCCACTCTTGGAGATTGGCAGTTAGAGGCGGCCAGACAATCCCTGGTGGGCGGAACCTGGAAGGCCATGCTCTCTACGCCAGAAGCAGAGGGGCAGGACAGGAACAGGAAGTATAAAAGGCAGGCCCTGTAGCTCAGTCGGGAAGCAGCTGCCAAGGGAGACAGACATGTTCTCCCCGCTGCGGACGCAGGAGCCCACAGAAGACTTCTGTTGTCCTGAGGAGGGCCCCGAGATACCTGTACGATCAGACACGCCGGATGCTGAAGAGTTGCTGTGACAGCCGCTTGCAGTGTATTCTGGGGAGACAGAAGCCGATCCTTGGAAGGATAGGAAGCAGCCTAGGAGAACCAGACTACCGTCTGGCTGTGGCACCACTGGAGATTTGGTCAGTGTGTTGTGAGTGGATTCCCCACTGACCCAGTGGCAGACCACTCTGCTGCTGTTTGGGCCCTGGGCTGGGACGCAGTGGAGTTGGGCGGGCCCATGTCCCCCCTGCCACCCTTCCCCTGGGGTGGCAGTACTCCCTCTACCCCTTAGGTTAGGACATCTGCGCTTGCTGGGGCACTCACCCCTTGCTGGAGTCCCCTAGACTGTGTTGGGGTGCTCACCCCTGCCTGAAGACCGGGCTCCTAGGCCCATATCTGCTTTACCCTGCTTGAGGATTGGAGTACTAGACTGCTTGGTGCCCTGTCCAGTTCACAGGCCTGGGCCCTTAGGCAGGTCATTACTCTACTCTGCCTGAGGGCTTGAGTCCTAGAGACAGCTAATTTCCTCCTGTACAGACTGTTGTTCCAGGTGTGTGACAGCGAAGAGGCGTGGCCACCCTCAGAGATTGGCAGTGAGAGGCGGCCATGTATGCCTACACCCCTACAATGCCTTTTTGCCTCTAACCTCCTCTTTTACTCTGCTGGTAAGCCATGGTGGCATTTTTTTCATTGTCTTACTGCTGGTTATTTTTTTTTTTTTTTAATTTGGGGTATACATTTAGTTTGAGCCTCTGTTATGGTGTTTTAAAATAGTTTCCATGCATATTTCGGGCATTTCACATAGCTACATTCTTTTGTTATCATCCATAACACTAACTGTATAATCAGCATTGCTGAAGTATGCGTCCAAGGAACATGTTGTGAGATGGACATAGGTATTATATGTTGTCTTTAGTAACTACTAACTAAATATTAGGTTACTTAGTAACTAAATATTTCCTTCTTTGTTCTTGGAAGTAGAACATAATAATACTGCCTGCTATAATGTTGTTCTTATTCCCATTCTCCATAGAGCTCATGACAAATGTGCTTAGAATACTTGAGAGACTTCAGAGAATTTATGGTTGGAAATATTGGACATACAATAGAGGGTCAAATTTTGAAATAATGTCCTTCATTTGTTTGTGTGCTGCTCCAAAATTCTGCACTCACATGTCTATTTTGTGTGTGCATCAGTACATCCCCAGTACTCACATATTTAACACCAGTCAAGTACAAATAGGGTTTACATATGTATTATTTGCACAAACAAATGATAACATGGAAACAGAACTTCATGCAGAATGAATGCTTATACAGTTGAGCCTGCGTAGGGGACGCTGGTTTTAAATCCTTTCCAAAATTTAGCTCAAGATCTGTATGTTGATGACTTGTGTTGAAGTTGGGACCAGCTTCTGTCACTTTTGTGATCTCAGCCACAAAAACATTATTTCCCCACTTTTGGCTTTGAATCAAACTTACCAACGTCAAACTTTCCCCAGGGGGAAAATTGGATATGTATTAAAAATAGCAATAATGAATGTAGGATGTGCTGTATGTTTATATACACCTGTACCTCGATATAACGCTGTCCTCGGGAGCCAAAAATCTTACCGCATTATAGGTGAAATCGCGTTATAGAGATCTTGCTTTGATCCACTGGAGTGGGCAGTCCTGCCCCCCGGAGCACTGCTTTACCGCGTTCTATCCGAATTTATGGTATATTGGGTCGCGTTATATCGAGGTAGCGGTGTATTAGCAAAAGCAAGGTTGAAGAAGTACACTTTTCACTTGAAACAGAAGGTAGTGAGGTTTGTGATGCTGCTCATGTCTCAAGGGAGTTCATTCCACTAGCCCGCAAGAATGCTGTCTCCTGTACAGAAAAGCTCTACTCTTGTAATAGGCACTGGTAGTTCTGTCATACCAGAGGAATAGATTTCTTGGTAGTGGTAGCAGACCAAGAGCCCTGGGAAATCTTTTAGAAACCCCATCCCTATATTTTTAAATTCTTTGGAGGTAAGGACTAAGATCTTGAATTGGACATGATATTTCATGGAGAGTCAATTTAGCAAGTGAAGGACGTGTCTGATGTGCTTGCCATAGCTTATGTTGCTGCATTTTGCATTTCTACAGCACCACAACTATGAGATCAGAAACAGGAAAACTCAAGTTAGTCACAACCAGTATTTTCAGATAGCAATCCCTAATGAAATCAGCTATGCATAACAGAGGGATCTTTCTCAAAACTACTTCTAGAATAATGCCAGCAAAAATTAACCAGATAATAATCTCCAAATAGAAAGACAGTTGAAGATACATAAAGAAAATCCTGCTTGCATATTGCATCCATTTTCCCAATCCTTCATGGGTTATTTTTTAGGGCTGTCAAAAAATTAAAAAAATTAATCATGATTAATTGCGAGTTTAAAAAAATTAACCGTGATTAATCGCTGTTTTAATCGCACTGTTAAATAATAATCAAATGCCAATTTAAAAGTATTATAAATATTTTTTGGATTTTTTCTACATTTTCAAATATATTGATTTCAATTACAATGCAGAATACAAAATATAGTGTGTTCCATTTATATTTTATTACAAATATTTGTTCTGTAAAAAAGGTAAACAAAAGCAATCTACCAGGTGAAGCATGAAGGGACATATGAATGTTTAGCATATCTGGCACATAAATACCTTGCAATTCTGGCTACAAAAGCGCCATGCAAATGCCTGTTCTCACTTTCAGGTGCTATTGTAAATAAGAAGTGGGCAGTATTATCTCCTGTAAATGTAAACAAATTTGTTTGTCCGAGCGATTGGCTGAACAAGAAGTGGGACTGAACAGACTTGCAGGCTCTAAAGTTTCACACTGTTTTGTTTTTGAGTGCAGTTATGTCAAAAATAATTCTACATTTGTAAGTTGCACTTTCACAATAGAGATTGCACTACAGAACTTGTATGAGATGAATTTAAAAATACAAATTCCTTTATCTTTTTTACAGTGCAGATATTTGTAATAAAAAAATAAAGTGAGCATTGTACATTTTGTATTTTATGTTGCAATTGAAATCAATATATTTGAAAATGTAGAAAAATATCCAAAAATATTTCAATTGGTATTCTATTATTGTTTAACAGTGGAATTAAAACTGCGATTAATCGCCATTAATTTTTTTAATTGCGTTAATTTGTTTTGAGTTAATGGCTTGAGTTAACTGTGATTAGTTGACAGCCCTAGTTATTTTGTCTTCTAGGTTGTAAGCTGCTCAGAGCAGTAATTAGTGCTTCCTATGTGTGCTCCCAGCTCCAAGCACATTTGGGATGCTAGCACTAAGATATATATAAAATAAATACTACTACTGAATATGAAACAGTGAAAAGAGGTAAACTTTCCCCTTAGAAACCAAACCCATTCTTCAGATTCATATAGGAAAGGGAGCTGAGACTGAGGGAGAGTAATAGGCACAGAGTTATAACTACCTAGCAAATGTGTTTTTTTTTTTTTTTTTCTTTCCCCCTCTGGAGAGTAGAATAATAGGAAAGCAAGCTGAAGAAGTACCAGATGGGAGACCTTACACACTGTAAATTGGTCAGGTGAATCACTAAGAGATTTAATGCAGAAGAGAAAAGGAGCTGGAGAATGTAATATGGACTCAGATGATATCTTTGCTTGGCCCTTCTGAGCATTTCTCTACAGTAGGAAAGTAGAGGTATTTATAGCATTTCCACTTCCCTCCGAAAGATTTTTTTTTAAAATGATTTTGGTATAAATTTTTGAAATGGAACCTGGAACATTTTGCAGAGCCATATCCTCTTCCTTGCCTATGATGCTTAATATGATAATGTTAGAATGCTGGAAAGAGACTTTGAGCTGTTCTATTAGCAAGTTGTATAGCTCACTTATTATAGTAATGGAAATTATTCTTGAAATGCACTCTGCAGCACAGTATAAATGACTGTGAGAATGAGTTAATCAGCTGTCTTTGTTAAATGTTTTTCCATGTGTGGGAGGCCTTGGCAGTGAATGCACCTTTCCCTGATTTGCAGCTACTGTCATCATTGCTATATGTGATTGATATGTCTGCCTTCACAGATTTGCAGCCTGACACTGACACTAATAAACAGCTTAAAAACACTGATAATAATTTTCGAAGAGACTCACAAAATGAGGAGTTTTGGGGGCCATTTTTAACTTGCAGTTTTGTGTCCTAGTAAAGGTGACACAGCTTTGGCAGCCTCGCTTTTATTTTGGCACATGAGTACTTGAGGAGAGGTTTGCACTGGGTTAACTGCACCCCCCCCCAGCCTATTAAGCCAATAATGTAAAATTAAATGTTCTGCAGTAGGAGGATCTAATTACAACATTCATAGTAGGTAGTTACAGAACTTCAGGTAGCTCTGGATTTTAGGGCCTGGGCCCAAGTCTAGCCCTGTTGTAACTCTATTGCCTTTAGTGGAGTTATGCCAGGGACCATTTTGGTCTGCTTCATTTTATTAAACTGTAAAAAGAAATTAATGAATCAATAGAACTAAATAGAGGAAGCAATAATTACTCCTATGACTCTAGCTGGGTCTCACAAGAGTGGAGGAGGCCTATATCTCAACTTTCTATCTTAGTAACTACATGGTTTAAAAAAATCTATATATTTAAGATCACTTGTGGCTGGCGATAACTTTCAGTGTCGGTGTATAAAAATCCTCAGTAAAATACTGTGTGTACATTGCCAAGTCTTTTCTATAACTACTTTTCACTCGCTTGTTGGGAGCTTTTTAAATAACCTGGGCCTGCCTTGACTGATGCATATGTACTGTAATATAGTTGTCATCCTTAACCGTGTACTGCTTTTCATAGAATATCAGGGTTGGAAGAGACCTCAGGAGGTCATCTAGTCCAACCCACTGCTCAAAGCAGGACCGACACCAACTAAATCTGCCCAGGATGGGGAATTACAGCAAATACCTTTTAAATGGTTGTATTGAGAAGTGTCAAGTTTGAAAGATGCCTTTGTAGCTCTATATATTCCTTAGTACAGCATATGGATGAATACCATATACATTATTTAACTGCCTGTGTGCATGTATATGTATGTACAATATAGTATGGATATGTATGAAGCTATTCCCGCATTGTTCAGCTATCTGTATAACTGTACATATGTATAAATGCAGGAATGCAATAAATATGTTTGTTTCTTTTTTGGACTGTCAATTGTCTGAGACGAGTGCAATTACATTTGCAATTGGCTGAAACTTTTTGCACTATTGCCTTTTGGGCATGACATTATTTTACAGTCACGCACCTTAATTCAGAAAAGTATCCCATCAGCACATTTAGGGTTAAAAGGCCTTGAACCAGTAACATTTTATTGAACTGGTTGCTTGGCAAATGCATGATTAGTGCTAGAATTCTTAATCCAGGAGGTGAAGCATCTCCAAAGCACAGTTGAAGTAATCCATTATGTGCCTCTGCTGTGGCTGGAGGAACCCAGGGCTACATTTTGTCAAATGTGCATGGAATGCCACTAGGGGTGCTAGTGAGAGTTTGGGCTGCTGTGTCATTAAGATACCATATTGATGCCATTCATCTGTAAGTTTCATTTTCAGCAGACCAGGATGGTGGTGTTTGTGTCATTTCCATTACTTGACCTAGATCAGGGGTCGGCAACCTCTGGCACGCGGCTCGCCAGGGTAAGCATACTATCTAGGTCAGGGGTCAGCAACCTCTGGCACGCGGCTCGCCAGGGTAAGCACCCTGGTGAGCCAGGCCTGTTTGTTTACCTGCCGCGTCGGCAGGTTTGGCCAATTGCGGCTTCCACTGGCTGCGGTTCGCTGTCCCAGGCCAATGGGGGCGGCGGGAAGCCACGGCTAGCACATCCCTCACCTGCACCACTTCCCGCCGTCCCCATTAGCCTGGGACGGCAAACGGCGGCCAGTGGGAGCTGCGATCGTCCGAACCTGCCGACGCGGCAGGTAAACAAACTGGCCCGGCCCACCAGGGTGCTTACCCTGGCGAGCCGCGTGCCAGAGGTTGCCGACCCCTGACCTAGATAGTATTTTGGCTGAAGGTCAAGCAAGATGCTGGTAGGCAGAGTGAGCTCTTGTTACTGAGGGCTTCTGTAACTGATGTTCACAAACTGGGGATGATTTTGAGACCACATTTGTTTCTGGATTTTCAGATAATGGTAGAGGTTAGACTTGCTTTTTTTTTCCATCTGTGTTTGGCTGGAATATTGAGAACTTTCTTCTTTTGATTCAGACCTCTACACAGTCATCCCTGCATTTGTGATCTGTAGACTACATTACTACTATGTGTTCTATAACAAGCAACTTTTGAAGATCCTTCATAAGTTTCAGAAAATGCACAACATAACAGTTCACCCTGAATGGTTAGTTGTGGGGAGCATATTGGTAGAAGTGTATAAGGGGGCTGTAGTTTACTTCTTGGTGCAGTTCCAAATATTGATTTTAATTGGCCCTTAGAGCTTTATCAGAGTTGAAAAATACTCCGCACTCTCACTTGGGGCCAGAGGAGCTCAGATCTCATTTAGGCACAAGAGCCAAATGGCCAGATGCTCAAAAGAGCGCAGTGTGATGTGGGGTGCTGAGCTCATTTGAAAGTCTGGCCCTAATTGTTTGTCCCCAAGTGACCTTATGACCCCCTGTCTGACCCTCCCCCCCCCAGCACTCCATGCTGTCTTTCTCCCCATAGCATTGTCTCCTGACCTGGCCTGACAGGAGCTGTGAAGAAGGCAAGCTGTTTCTCTTCTCTCGCTGGCTGGGAGCTGCTGCTGTTCTATCGCCACTGCGACCTCTGCTGGGCAAAAGGTGGAACTGCAGCAACATTTCAGCAGAAGCTTTTTTTCTGCACAAAAAATTAAAATTATGCACAGCTCATTAATTATGCACGTGCAGTAGTGTAGAATTCTCCTAGGAGTAACATGTGAATGTGGTGAATGTATTTAATTAAATACATCAACAAATAAAATAGAGTAGCATTTTTAACTAGGGCTATCAAGCGATTAAAAAAAATTAATCGTAATTAATTGCACAATTTAAAAAATTGTGCAATGAATCGCACTGTTAAATAATAGAATACCATTTATTTAAATATTTTTGGATATTTTCTACATTTTCAAATATATTGATTTCAATTACAACCCAGAATACAAAGTGTACCGTGCTCACTTTATATTTTTTTTATTACAAATATTTGCACTGTAAAAAACAAAATAAATAATATTTTTCAATTCACCTAATACAATTCCTGTAGTGCAATCTCTTTATAATGAAAGTTGAACTTACAAATGTAGAATTATGTACAAAAAATAATGTAAAACTTTAGAGCCTACAAGTCCACTCAGTCCTAGTTCTTGTTCAGCCAATTGCTAGAGTTTGTTTACATTTACATTTGTTTACATTTGCAGGCGATAATGCTTCCCGCTTCTTGCTTACAATGTCACCCAAAAGTGACAGTAGGTGTTTGCACAGCACTGTTGGAGCCGGTGTCGCAAGATATTTATGTGCCAGATGCACTAAAGATTCATATGTCCCTTCATGCTTCAACCATTCCAGAGGACATGTGTCCATACCGATGACTGGTTTTCATTATCTGAGTCAGATGCTACCAGCGGAAGGTTGATTTTCTTTTTTGATGGTTCGGGTTCTGTAGTTTCTGCATCAGAGTGTTGCTCTTTTAAGACATCTGAAAGCATGTTCCACACCTCGTCCCTCTCAGATTTTGAATGACACTTCAGATTCTTAAACCTTGGGTCGAGTGCTGTAGCTATTTTTAGAAATCTCACATTGGTACTGTCAAGGCTGCTTCCCCACTCTGAACTTTAGGGTACAAATGTGGGGGCCTGCATGAAAACTTCTAAGCTTAACTACCAGCTTAGATCTGGTCCGCTGCCACCACTCCCAAATGCTAATTCCCTTCCCTGGGTAGCCTTCAGAGACTCTTCACCAATTCCCTGGTGAATACGGATCCAAACCCCTTGGATCTTAAAACAAGGAGAAATTAACCATCCCCCCTCCTACCTCCCACCAACTCCTGGTGGATCAAGATCCAACCCCCTTGGATCTAAAAACAAGGAAAAATCAATCAGGTTCTTAAAAAGAAGGCTTTTAATTAAAGAAAAAGGTAAAAATCATCTCTGTAAAATCAGGATGGAAAATAACTTTACTGGGTTATCAAACTTAAAGAGCCCAGAGGAATCCCCTCTAGCCTTAGGTTCAAAGTTACAGCAAACAGAGATAAACACTCTAGCAAAAAGGTACATTTACAAGTTGAGAAAACAAAGATAAAAACTAACACGCCTTGCTTGGCTGTTTACTTACAAGTTTGAAATATGAGAGACTTGTTCAGAAAGGTTTGGAGAGCCTGGATTGATGTCTGGTCCCTCTCAGTCCCAAGAGCGAACAACCCCCAAAACAAAGAGCACAACAAAAGCCTTCTCCCCACCAAGATTTGAAAGTATCTTGTCCCCTTTTTGGTCCTTTGGGTCAGATGTCAGCCAGGTTACCTGAGCTTCTTAACCCTTTACAGGTAAAAGGATTTTGGAGTCTCTGGCCAGGAGGGATAGTATAGTATAGTATTGTACACAGGAGGGCTGTTACCCTTCCCTCTATAGTTATGTCAAATCTGCAGTGAAAGTGTTCTTAAAATGAACATGTACTGGGTCATCATCTGACAGTGCTATAACATGAAATATATGGAAGAATGTGAGTAAAACAGAGCTGGAGACATTCAATTCTCCCCCAAGGAGTTCAGTCACAAATTTAATTAACGCATTTTTTTTAATGAGCGTCATCAGCATGGAAGCATGCCCTCGGGACTGGTGGCCAAAGCATGAAGGGGCATACAAATGTTTATCTTGTCTGGCACATGAATACCTTGCAATGCCACCTACAAAAGTGCTATTCGAACGCACCTGTTCTCACTTTCAGGTGACTTTGTAAATAATAAGCAGGCAACATTATCTCCCATAAATGTAAACAAACTTGTTTCTCTTAGCAATTGATTGAACAAGAAGTAGGACTGAGTGGACTTGTAGGCTCTAAAGTTTTACATTTTTTGTTTTTGTGTGCAGTTATGTAACAAAAAACTCTACATTTGTAAGTTGCACTTTCACGGCAAAGAGATTGCGCTACAGTACTTGTGTAAGGTGATTTGAAAAATACTATTTCTTTTGTTTATCATTTTTACAGTGCAAATATTTATAATAAAATAGTATAAAGTGAGCACTGTACACTTCGTATTCTGTGTTGTAACTGAAATCAATATATTTGAAAATGTAGAAAAACGTTTAAACAATAGAATACCAATTGAAATGTATTAAATATTTTTAAAAGTGCGATTAATCAAAATTATTTTTTTAAATCACGATTAATATTTTTGAGTTACTTTTGTGAGTTAACTGTGGATAATTGATAGCCCTATTTTTAACACATTGGCAAACGTATCCCATTGTTTGAAAAAGTGATCTTTTGTAGACAATAGATGGAAGGTATTAAATCTCAGTGACAATCTATTTTTCAACCTTTTGTGTTTTAAATAATGTATTTCTATTCATATCCTGTGCAACCTGTACAGTTGAGGGTGTCAACCTACTGTTTTAAGAGTGAGACAAGTTATTCCTAAATATATTAAATACGTGCAATTCCGCTCCTCCTTGGTTAGAAGACTATCTCACTTAAGTAGCCAATTATTGTCTATCTCCTGAGTAATTACATAAATTAGGTTTCATTGTGTATTTTATATTTCCATACAGGATAACTAGATTCCCCTTCTTGGTCTGTGTGTGACACACAATTACCTGGCTACTTTGTGTGAGTAATTACTGTGTCTAACTCTCCATCAGTCATGAATCTACTGATTACATGATTTCTGTGTTCAAGTAAAGGAATTTCATGCACAAATAAGACACATAATTACATGCACAGTTACATGTACACATTTCTAGGAATTGGTTCCATAATGACCAATTACAAAAGTGTGCTATTCTAAAAACTAAAGAGTGGCTGAGAGTTTGATAAATGGTAGCCTAAAATTAGGCTGGAAACCAACATTTAGGTACCTAAAGTAGCCTGACTTTCATAAGTGCTGAGCACCTATCAGCTCCTATTAAATCAGTCCATTGTTTGTGCCTCTGTGTGGATTTTCTGCTCCTGTTTTTTTTTTTTTTTTTTAAAAAGCTTGTAGTATGGCTTTTGCATTCACTGACAAGACATGAAGGGACTTGTTTGACCTTGACAGCTGATGGTGCAAGAGAAGGCATTGCATTATCTCCTTTGTCTACTTTTTCTTCACACTAATGTAGATAAAAACATGATCTGTCATGGATATGTCATAAGTGCTCAACACATTTCTCTTCAAATATGACTATCATGTCTTTTAATACCAAATAGAGTTCTCAGCCAACCACTGTGTTATGAAAAGACTTTTATATGCTGCAGCACTAGTCTCAAGAGAAGAAATTGATTTTAAAAGCCACAAAAAATAAAATGTTTTTTGGTGCTTTCAGTTCTCTGAAGGCAAATTAAAATGATCTTCAAGCCCGAGCCTTCCAAGGGCAATAGGGGTGTGTGTGTGTATGTGTAAGATAATCAACAATGATGTATTTGCATTTTACGTGCTAATAATAAAAACATGTCCCACCTAAAAGGCTCGAGTCATGAAATGAGCTAGGAATATACTTAACTTTGCACACTGTGAGTTGCCTTATTTAAACCTTTCCAGTATTTAACTGCTAACAATTGTAATCCCTTGAGACTATTCATATCTGTTGTTTAGTGAGCACCAATAGTGTGCTCAGCACTGTACATAGAGGAAGACATAGAACTCGCTGGATGATCATCTTCAGACAATGGAGGAAACTCTCCATGGGGGAAATGTGTATTTAGGAAGGACTTTCAGGAGCAGAGGGAAATAGTGATGTGCTCCAAAAATTTTAACAAGGGCCTTCCTCAATTTTCTGCTTTAATTGAGTAAAATCTTAACACTTCCGCCCCCCAAATCTACTGATTCCATACTCTTTCCCTCTGCCAAAAATGCCATGATCACTTCCACCTCTATCCCTCTCTATCCACTATGATTCCCCTTCCCCATGAAGATTCTTCTAAGGTGGGACCTCTGTCTGGCACCTGTTCCTCACCACAATAGCAGTATTACAAGAAGGTGTGTGCCCGGGTGCTTTACTTGGCTGCAGAATTGGTGAGGAAGGTGGCCCAGCAGTCTCCATCTGTGGAGTGGTGGTAGTTCTGGTGGATAGCTGGTGCCCTTTGGTGGTTTCTGGGGGGAGGGGGATCATTTGAGGAATGACAGGACTTTCACTGCTGTTGGTGGTCTCTCCTAGCTGATGTAAGGATCTGGAGGAGGGAGTAGCTCTCCCCTGATTTAAGGTGGAGGCTGGTGACTGGGTTTCCCTTATATGATGGGGAAGCTGGGAACGAGGGGAATGAGATTTTACATTCCCTCTCAGTAGAAATTATTCATACACCAGTCTGGGGATGGTCAGGCAAGAACTAGCAGGAAGGTAGGCAAATGGCTGAACATGTACTCAGTGTGACTGAACCTTGAGTAACTACGTACAGGAGAGTGGAATATACACATATGTTTCCCAGCTCATTCTGTATGCATGGTGACTCCTCCTTTAGGGAGGAAGAATTTGAATTATTAAATGAGTACTTATTAACATTTCCTATGGTGCAGTTTTCAGAAAATCTCTAATGTTCTGCAGAAATACTAGGAGCTCTACAAGTAGCAAGAACCACACCAGTGGAAAAAAAGTTATTTTTCAGTGAAATTATCTGTACAATCAGCTTGGAAACTTTCCTAGCCAGGAACTTTCCCAATGCTTACATCTAGTCATCAGAAGCAATTGAATACTAACAATACCAGACAGATAGATTGCATCACAACAATGGGAGCCATTCTGCCTCATTAACAATTACACCAGGAAAAGTGACATGCGTCTAATCCTTACTGTGACAGTATTTTTAAAAAGCACCTACATTTTCCAGACCAAGAACATTTATTTTACTTTGAAAATTAAAGTGAGACTTTTATTCTCCCTTATTAATGTGATTTTCCATGTTGCAATTTTTCTGGAATAGAAATGAAAGTTTTTAAAAAATGGAGACAGGGGGGTGGGGTGGTGAACACAAGCTTCCATTGTTTCCCATGTTTGTCATCATTGTCCTGATTATTCTAATGAACTAATGTGTATGCATAGGAAGGGTCATGGATCCAGGATGCAGTGGTCAGACATCTTGTAGGCACAGAGAGCAAGTCAGTTCCCCCACACAGTGCAACAACCAGCAACACAGCTACTATTAACAATTGTTATGTTATACATATTAAAATAGAAATCCTCTGCATTAAACAACATAAGCCTCATGAAAATGGCAGAATATCACCAGGAGTGGCCGAATGGGAGAGCACTGTTTGGAGAACACTTAGCATGTGAAGGAGAGAGGGACTGTTTCAAGCAGCCATTACAGCAGAGAGCAGATCAGAGATGCATTGAGATAAATAGCATAAAGATGAATCGCATAAAGCCTCCACTAGAACTCAAGTTACTGGGGATTATGGAGGAATCCTGGAAGAACTTTAAACAATGTTGTTTTTTTTTTGCTGTACATGATGGCAGTAGATGCAGGTTCCTTGCGTGGAGCCCAGGAAGCAACTTTACTGCTAACTATAGCTGGTGGGGAAGCTCTAGATCTTTTTAAGAGCTTCCTGCTGTCCCCTGAGGACCGTGAAGATTTTGATAAGGACTTAGCACAGTTTGAGACTCATTGCATTCCTAGAAAGATTGAAACTTATGAAAGATTCCTTTCCCACACAAGAGTGCAAAAGGAACATGAAGGCATTGGGGATTACCTCAGACTTGCAGTGTACTTGACCCAAGAGTCAGTCTTGCAACTTTGGCCCCCTAAGGGATTCCTTGATTAGAGCTAGGCTGATGGTAGGTTGTAATCATGCAAAGGTACAGTAGTGTCTACTGAGAGAGTGTGACTTGACTTTGGAAAAAGCCATAAACATCTGCAACCCAGGAGAACAGGCACAACTGGAAATGCAGGGTTTTAAGCAAAGAGGGTACCAGGGACACTGTGCAGGAGGTCACTACACAGCAGGACAAGAAGGCAATGCACACAAAAAAGCAATCCACTGACAAGGACAAAGGAAAGGCAAAATATCACTTTATGGAAGGGCCGGCCCAAACAAATGTGTGGGAAGTGTTGAACCAAACATGCTTCCAGACAGTGCCAAGCATTTGGACAAAAGTACAGTGTGTGTAACAAATACAACTATTTTGCTAACCAGTGCAGACAACAGAATGCCATGAATGCAGTACAGGAATATGGTGATCGCTGTAGTGAGGAGGCAGTGTATGTTAATGCCATACAGCAATATCTGCCCGTAGACAAGAACTAGTTTGTTATTTTTAATACTAATGGCTCACAAATCATATGTAAAGTAAATACGGGTGCTGACACCAATGTAATTCTAGAACAATTGTGGTGAACTTTAAAATACAAGCCCATACTGGAGAAACAGGCAAATGTCCTGACAGTTTACAGATCTGTGGTGGGCAGATGTCTGCTCAGTCTCACACATAAGAAAGAAAAGACTAAAAACACTGTTGTTGTTGTTATAACAGATAGAACCCCTATTTTGGGCCTGGAATCCAATCAGCAATTGGGACTGATATACAAGCAGTTTAATATGGAACAAACTTGTCACAAGGCATTGAAATTTAGTAGAGGGATATATGGATGTGCTCAAAGACTTGGGAAAACCACCAGTCATGCATAAAATAATTTAGAAGTATGGTCACCCTGTCATACATGCAGCCAGGAAGGTACCTGAGGCCATGAGAGGTGGACTCTGGCAAGAACTGCAACATCTCCTAGCCATGGAAGTAATAGAAAGTGTTGAGGAATATGCAGATTGGGTGCACTACCTGCTGATAGTATAAAAGAAATCTGGATTGTTGTGCTTTTGTCTTGATGCCAAGGAATTAAATGCTAACATAAGAAATGAGTGTTATCATGTACCGATGAGAAAAGAAATCTTGGGAGAGACAGTGGGTGCCAAATTTTTCATGGTTCTAGATTCATCTAATTTGTTTAGTCAAATCCCTTTGACTAGACTAAACAGAGAATTTATAGCTATGTACTCTTAACACTATTAACAGATACTGCTTCAAACGTCTACCTTTCAGAATTTGCTTTGCACCGGAAGTATTCCACAGAACTATGCAACACTTATTGAAGGTGTCAAGGGGTAAATGGATGATATTCTCATGTGGGGCATTACAGAACAGGAATACAATGTGGGACTGGCTACAGTTCTTCAGATTACCAGGGATAAAGGATGAAGTTGAACAAAGAAAAGTGCCAGTTCTTGCCAAAAGAATTTCTCTATTTGGGTAAATCCTGTCAGAAAGTGGTGTGAAGCCAGATCCAGCAAAAGTGCAAACTATCCTTAGGATGGCAAGCCCAAAACAGAAAAAAGACTTACAAAGGTTTGTTGGCGTGGTGACTTGGCTGGGCAAATTCATAGATAACATGGGTGATTAAAAATATATGACAAAGGTATTACTTAATGGTGTGGAATAGAACTGAACTAGAAGCATGAACATGAATGCTCCCCTGCTACAATACAAAGTTATTCACAGATGCTTCAAAGGAAGGATTAGATGCAGTGCAACTTCAGAAGAGAGGCTGTGCCTGGAGACCAGTAGCATCTGCATTGAGAGATTTCACAAATACAGAGTACAAATAGTCACAGATTGAAAAGGAAACTCTAGGAACTGCACATGGCTGTGATGCTTTTCACAACTAAGTTCATGGAATATCTTTTGTAATTAACACCAATCATAAACTGTTGATAACCATTTTAAAAAGGGACCTGAGGAAAACACCACCTCGAAGTCAAAGATTACTAATGAAGCTTCTAAAATATGTCTATACAATCAAATTCGCTCCAGGAAATCATTTAATCCATAGCAGTTACCCTATACAGTATCTGGGATAAATCTGAGAGAGGTGAGGGTCTAAATATTGATATCTAGATATAGATATTCACATCAAGATGCAAAATATTCAGAACCTGTTTCATCTCACATGTGGGCACTGTTAAAAATGCTACAGTAAAGGATGAGATGCTGCAGTCAGTGATTCATGCTCTATTCTGGATAGAAAAAACAATTAATGCCTAAACAGTATGTTCCCTTCAGGCATGAGATGTCTATGGGTTCTGGTGTACTTCTCAAAAGAAAGTGCACGGTGATTCCATTTGAACTCAGAAAAAACATGCTAAGGGTCATTCACGAAGGACACTTGGGTATATAGAGAAGTGCAAAAGAAGAGCACAGTAAGCACAGTAAGCCAGGCATGAATGATGACACCATTGACATGATAAATACCATTGCCACATGCCAAATCTATAGGCCAGCCATACCCAAAGAATCATTATTAAATATGGATCTGTCAGCTGGTGTTTTGGGACACTGAGAGAGTAAATACTTTTACCTTAGAGGACAAAGATTAGTTGACTATATTTGATTCATCCTCGTACTACCCAGAGGTAGAAATATTGATGGATGCTGCATGAAACCAGGTAATCCTGAAACTCAAAGCTTTCCCCCACCCCCAGATTTGGGATTCCACAAGTAGTGAGGGCTGACAATGGACCCCAGTTTGCTAATACTTCAATACTTTTGCAGATGAATATGG
Organism: Malaclemys terrapin pileata; assembly: GCF_027887155.1. NCBI lineage: Eukaryota > Metazoa > Chordata > Testudines > Emydidae > Malaclemys > Malaclemys terrapin. The sequence goes on along the minus strand of NC_071506.1, from coordinate 219,600,303 downwards.
ATTTGAATGTATTATTTTTAGTCCTAGATATCTGCAAAGTAATGAGCTTGTTGAACGTGGTGTAAAAATTGTTAAGAGACTGTTAACAAGACATGCTATGGAAGACCTTCTCTCGTTGCATTGCTGAATTACAGACCAGCACCTTTAGAATGTGGCTTCTGCTACTAGGTCAGACATGAACTAAACATCATCAGCTGAAGATGAAACAGGGTGCAGCTCATGAACAAACGCACAAACGGGTGCAGAAGTAAGGCATAAAGTCCCATTATGAGAAAACCAGGGTGCACCTGAGGGAAATACACCCTCAAGAATCTGTTAAAATTTGTTGGGGAGATAAGGCTGAGGTGCTTCATCTGTTTGCTCCCAGATCATATAGGGCCCTACCAAGTTTACGGCCATGAAAAACACGTCACAGACTGTGAAATCTGGTCTTTTGTATGCTTTTACACTATACTATACAGATTTCATGGGGCAGAACAGTATTTCTCAAATTGGGGGTTCTGACCCAAAAGGGAGTTGCAGGAGAATCACAAGGTTATTTTAGGGAAGTTGCAGTATTACCACCCTTACATCTGCGCTGCCTTCAGATCTGGGCAGCTGGAGAGCAGCAGCTGTTAGCCAGGCACCCAGCTCTGAAGGCAGTTCCCTGCCAGCAGCAGCGCAGAAGTAAGGGTGGCAATATCATACCATGTCACCCTTACTTCTGTGCTACTGTCTTCAGAGCTGGGAGCTGGAGAGTGGCAGCTGCTGACTGAGGGCCCAGCTCTACAGGCAGCAGTGCAGAAGTGTAATGAAGCTGCCTTGGGCAGGACACTGCTGAGAGTATCAATTCAGGACAAATTGCTTAGAACAGGGCAGTTACAGTTGAAGGCTGGGGGTCCCTTGCACACCAAACCAGCCAAACAGTGAGGACTTCAGTTTTACTCCACTGGCTAACCAGAAGTCATACAAGCAATTCCCTTAGATACTCCAGTTTCCCAGTATCACCACTAGCACTGTTCCTTATGGGGATGAATGATTATGAAAACCAATACCCCAGTAAAAGAAAAAAAGTTCTCCCGATCCCAAAGGACCAATCCCCAGACCCAGGTCAATATACAAGTCAGATCTTACCCACATATCATGCTGTTGCCAATTTTTTAGAATCCAAAATCGAAAGGTTTATTCATAAAAAGAAAGAAATATAGATGAGAGCTAAAATTGGTTAAATAGAATCAATTACATGCAGTAATGGCAAAGTTCTTGGTTCAGACTTGTAGAAGTGATGGAATAGACTGCAGGTTCAAATCAAGTCTCTGGAGTACATCCACAGCTTGGATGGGTCATTCAGTCCTTTGTTCAGAGCTTCAGTTTGTAGCAAAGTTCCTCCAGAGGTAAGAAGCAGGACTGAAGACAAAATGAAGATGATGCAGCTGCCTTTTATAGTCCTTTTGCCATGTGGCTTGTGCTTCCTTTGTTCCAAACACAAGCTACCCAGCACATGGGATGGAAAAACCTTAGCGTGCTCTCCATAGGCATGTCCCTGCATGCCTTGCTGAGTCACAAGGTGTATCTGCCTTCTCTCAGTGGGTCAGTTGTATAGCTGATGGTCCTTAATGAGTCATCAAGCAGGCTAGGCAGTGCTGAAGCCAAATTGTCTGGGGTGTCACCCAGAAGCATAGCACAAGTTTGAAATACAGACAGTATAGAGACAATACCTATAACTTTAAATACAAAAATGATACATGCATACAGATAGCATAATCATAACCAGCAAATCATAACCTTGTGATTGACACCTTATTTGACCTCCTTTGTACAAGATTTGGAGCCACTACAGGACCTAGGTTGCAACAATGATGTATAGGTCACAGTTCATGTCAATGATGTCACAAGAAGTAAGAGTGACAATACCATACCATCCTCACTTCTCCACTGCAGCTGGTGACAGCTCTGCCTTCAGAGCTGGGCTCCTGGCCAGCAGCTGCCACTTGCCAGCAGCAGCACAGAAGTAAAGGCAGTAGTACCGCAACACCCACTACAATAACTGTGTGACCCCCGAAAACTCCTTTATGGATCAAGACCCCTAAAATTACAACACTGAAATTTCACATTTAAATAGTGAAATAATGAAATTTATGATTTTTAAAAGCCTATGACCATGAAATTGACCCAAAAGGACCAATTTTAGGCAGGGCCCTACATATGAGATGAAAACAAAACAAGGATTTCTGTTGGGAAGGTAATGTAAACATCTCTTTATTGATGCCAGTAAAAACCATCTTAGATGAGCTACCTCCTTTGGAAGAATAACACAGTTTTTGCTCTTAGGTTGGTTGCAACATATCAGAGGCAGTTTATTCTTAAGCAATATTGCAAGGGGAAGAGTGCACAACGGCAGGTCTTCCCAAAAGATAAACAGTTAAGGCAAGCATTTATACCTTTTGTTATATGCAGTAATGATCAACAACTGCAGTTTGTTTATATATATTCCTTTTTGATATTTTACTTTTCTTAACAGTTTTTGCTATAGTCTGCATTTTATTTTTATTTAACACAAAGTCAAAACAACCTCTCTTACAGTTCTTTTGTACTTGCCCAGGCCCTGCCTGGAAGTCTCGTGTTATTAGCTGTTAGAGTTAGCCTGACTCTTGCTCTTCCTAGAAAACTAAGATGTCTGCGCTTTTTTTTTTTTTACTTCCACACTCCACATGGAGAGCAGCAGTTACCAGTAAAAACACCTCCACATTAAAGTAGGGACAGCAACCCCTACCAAAATGATACTGCCTGCTGTGACTACAAGGGATGTGGACCTGTCAGATACAAGATCATTGGATACCCAGGTCAATTATCTGGGAAACATACCACCATGACCACAGGCAACTGATGCTGTCCCAAGGCTGCTAGTGGAGGAAACTATCTCAAAGGAGAAGAGAACAGGCAGCAGCAGAATGTCAGAAAACCAAAGAGTAATTGAAAGCTACTGCAACAGATGAGAGAAATAGATCCCCCCCCAACTTCTATTCTTCTTCTAGTGTTGTGTGGCTATATCTCAGCCCAGCCTTTTAGAAATGAACCTCAAACATTTATAAGAGCTGATCCTCCCTCCCTCCCTAACAAACCCGAATTATATGAACCAAGTTTGGTTTTAGCAGGTCTTTACGCAAGCTTCTTCTGCACTACTCTGCCAATGTCTTTCAGTCCTGACTTCTAACATCTCTACTTTTCCCAGTCTTGAACTTCTCATGAGCTGAGACTGCCAGTCAAGTTACAGCTAATAAAAGTATCATAATTTGAAATAGTCTTACAATAAAAGTAGAAAGATTTGGTAACTATCAGTGAAGAAATGATATCATAAGCCAAATTTTTCCCTCAGTTACATCCATGTAAACTCTCTGAGTTCAATGTGACCCTGTGGAACTCAATGGGGTACATGAATTCAGAATTCTGTCCCCTGGAGCAAATTTATCACTGATCTACATCTTGTGCAGTCCCAAGGCAGCCATGCATTTGTCTGCTCGTATTTATACTCCACTGTGGTGAAACTTTATTTGAACGGGTAGCTGCCTAGGAGCATTCTAAATTATATGGCTATTTCTTCAGTGTAGTATTTCCAATTCTTTAAATGGACTGTGTACTGAATAACACTTAATAAACAAAGCTTTTGAACTTGGATTATAACATCATACATATGATGTTAATAAAAACAAGTGCTGCATGGACTAACTTTCCTTAAGAGGAACCAGGTGAGATTTTATTCGCAAGACCTAAGTTCAATGTTCTATGCTTCCCTTTCAGTAGCTTGTAATCTCATTAATACCTAAACAGTGCAGAGCTGCATGCCCTCCCTTCTTCAACTATTAATAATTTAATCAATTAATGTTACAAAGGGAAAATGGAAGTCTGAATGTAGGTCTTGGCAGGCACATGTTCTAGGAAGAACAGATTTTCAACTATTTTATTTGTGATTTTTAAAAAAAATCTGCATATGCATTCTGGAAATGATTTGGAACTTCATCAGGTTGGGTTTTTTGTATTTTTAAGGGGTGTGACATAATCCTTATGTTATGGGAGCACTCTATATCTGCAATCACTTTGGGGCAGGGGACCTCTCTTTGTTCTGTGTTTTTATACACTGCCTAGCACAATGGGAGTCCTGAATCTTGACTGCATCTCCTAGAATCTATGGTAATACCAATAATAAATAAATAATGATAATAGATATGGAACTAGTTAATAACTAAAGTGCCTGTTGATGGCACTCCAGAATATGTAGCATAGTTCCTGATTAAATTCCCTCTCTTGGAATATAGTGAAAAAAACTTCTTGTGCTCTGTAACTGGCTTCTTCTGTGCAGCTCTTTTCATTGGTACATAACACCATGGAAGGTCAGTAGAATGGAGAAAGTATAGCCCAGTGTATTAGATAGAGTACTGGAGTACAAGTCAAGAAACCTGTGCTATGCCACTGCTTGGCTGTGACATAACCACTCTTTGCCTCAGTTTCCTCATCTACAAAATGGGGATAATACTACTTACCCAAAGGGCTTTGAGATCTAAGGATGAAAAGTGCTATATATATCTTAAGTATAAAGTACAGTTATATTACAAAGGCTGCAATTCTTCTTGCTCATGTCCTGGTAGCTCACTGAGAGCTGGCCAGAAGTCAAGCCCCCATAAAGAAATTATATGGTTCAGATTCTCAAAGGTAGGTAGGCATCTAACTCCCATTGATTAAAAATGTGTTTGGAACCAAGGAGAGAGTGGGAGTCAGTTTAGGGGTGCTGAGGTGTCTACCCAATATGCAGGATTTCAGATGAGTGGGAGCCAGTGGCAGGAGAAGCAGCAGGTATCATAAAACTTTGATCCTATCAATAACAGCTAGGTTGGTTTTTTTTTAACAAGCATTTCAGTTCACCTTTAAAGATTTTACTTGGATGTTTTGATGGTATGGGAGACAGGAACTACAGAAGGTCATTGAGAAATCAATATACCATAAGCAGATCTCAGTACTGCAATTAACATGCTATTGTACAAATTAACTGAAGGCAAGTTGTTCAGCTGTTCACTAGCTCTAGATAATCAACTCAGAGACAATGGGTGAGATTTACACAATGTTGCAATGAGAAGAAAGTGAGTCAAAACACTAGGGTCTTTTCAATGCATTATCTATCAATCCTCTAGTCAGATTGTATTCAATCTAGATGAAAGGGATCAATGAAACATTTAATTAGGAGTGTATTACTTTTGAGAGAGAGATTTACAGAAGGAATTAAGATCCCCAAAAGGTGTGATCAGAGTCTGCCCCAGCTCCTCCTCCCCAACACATCATATCAAGGTTTACATTTCTAACACAAAAATTAAGGCCAACCTTTTTCAAATGCACCTTTTTTGCATAGTTAGGCACTTAAATAAATAACCTGTTTTCCATAGATGCTGGGCATTGAGTTCAATAGGAGCTTGGAAGTCCTCAGGGCCTCTGAAAATCAGGCCACTTATGTAAGTACCTAAATATGGATTTTGGGGGCATTACTTTGGGCTGCCAAGTTTGAAAATTTTGACTTTAATAAATAAAACAACCCTTCCTAGCTGAAACTATATCAGCAAACGTGTGCAACAACAAAATGCCGTCCCCCTGCAGAACACTACACTGCTAAATATTACAGCGTGGATATGGGAGGCATTGCTTGGGTGTGCAGAAAGTCGTGTAGGGGCATATACCCTAAGGTTCTGGGTGTGTCTATCTATACTCTACTTGCCTAAGCAATGCCTCATTCTCTACACTGCTCTTTATACCAGTGCTAGCTGGTTGTCCTGTGTATATATTCTACCCGCTGTGACAGACCCAGATTAGTGGGGTACAGGAGTCTGGTAGAGAGCAGGAAGACAAAACCCTGCGGTCCCAATTGTATGACCTCATCCATCTCGCACGAAAGTGGTTGCAAACAGAGTCCCGGAGTCCGGAAGAGATACTAGCGGTTCTGGTCATCGACCGATACATGAGGGGACTACCACCAGACTTTCGTGCCTGGGTATGACGAGGTTGTCGCCCTGGTAGAGAGGTGAAGGACAGCGAGGGAGCTGACCCGACCAGTTAAGGAAGAGGCACCCTGGGTTAAACTAGCAGCATCAAGCCCTAAAGTTCGGGTGTCTGGGCCACCAGGAGGGCCCAGGTGGAAAAAGAGAGAGGCTGAAGGCCCACCAGAGGCCACAAAGAGTCGGAGCACTGAGGGAGAAGAGGATTGTGATGTGAGACTGCCCAAACCAAGAGACCAAGGAACGCCTAGGGCTCCATACAGATGTTATGCCTGCGGGGAGTGGGGACACATAGCTGCACAGTGTCCCAATGCTGAGGAGCCTATGCAGTGTAACCTGGGGAACTGGGCAGATCCATGTTCCCTAATCCACCTTGTGGGGGTTTCACTAACCCCACATATGTATACCAGACTAGTGAAACTAAATGGGGTAGGGACCACGGCACTGGTTGATTCGGGGAGTGCTATCACGCTTATCTCAGGGAAGCTCGTGAAGCATAGTCAGCTGCTGCAGGCTAAATGTACAGGGATAACATGTGTCCATGGGACAGTTAGTTACTACCCAACTATCCCAGTAAAAATCGAGATCACAGGGAACACTACTGAGGTAGCAGCAGGTGTAGTCCCTAAACTCCCATATGCGGTGCTCATAGGGAGGGACTTCCCATGGTCTGGAAACTTACTCCCAGTAGGGGGATTGGAGAAAGATGGGGACCCTAAAATTGGTGAGGCATCCACAGCAGACTGTCAACCCCCAATCTTCTCTGAAATATCCCCAGATTTGTTCTCCACTCCCAGACAGGGTAGAAAGACAAAAAGGGAAAGAAGGGCAGCTAAGGCCTTGGGAACCCAAATACTGACCCAAAGCCAGAGGGTCGCTCTTGTAGGTAGGCGGACCTGCACAGCTGAAAAGGAGGCCACGCAGGAGGGAGAAGCAGCTGAGTCTGACCCCCACCCTAATGCTTCTGAACCAGTAGAGGCAACAGAGACTGGGCCCCTAGATCTTGGGCAGATTAGCCCCGGGAGAGGAAATTTTGGACGGGACCAGGCAGAAGACCCAAGGTATGACAACATTAGGAAGGAGGTGACTGAAATAGATGGGGCCCCCGTGGAAGGGAAAATCCAGGGACCAGGACCCTACTTCATAATGAAGAAGGATCTCTTATACCGGGTTGCACCAGTACAGGGGCAGAAGGTACAGCAGATCCTAGTACCTCAAAAACACCAGAACGCTGTATTAAGTCTTGATCATAGTCATCTTTTTTGGGGGCATTTGCGGGTAGAGAAGACCCTGGCACGAGTCCTATGACGGTTCTTCTGGCCCGGAATGCATGAAGAAGTGCGGAGGTACTGTGCCTCCTGCCCGGAGTGTCAGCTGCACAGTCCCCGTCCCCACTTGAGGGCATCTTTAGTACCCCTTCCCATCATAGAGGTCCCCTTCGAGCGAATAGCCATGGACCTAGTGGGACCCCTGGAGAAGACGGCTCGGGGCCACCAATATATACTTGTTGTTTTGGACTATGCTACTCGCTACCCAGAAGCCATCCCCCTGTGGAACACGGCCTCTAAAACTATAGCCAAAGAGCTGGTGGGGATCTTTGCCCAAATGGGGCTACCGAAGGAGATATTAACCAGCCAAGGAACCCCATTTATGTCGAAGCTAACGAAGGACCTCTGTACGCTGCTCCATATACATACCCTGAGAACTTCGGTCTACCATCCGCAGACTGATGGGTTGATAGAAAGGTTTAACCGAACCCTCAAGGCTATGATAAGGAAGGTGGTAAGTCAGGACGGAAAGGATTGGGACACCCTACTACCCTACCTTATGTTTGCTATCCGGGAGGTACCTCAGGCCTCAACTGGGTTTTCCCCCTTTGAGTTATTATACGGGCGTCAGCCCTGTGGCATACTAAATATCGCCAAAGAGATCTGGGAAGAGGAATCCAATGAGGAGAGAAATATAATAGAGCATGTAATGCAGATGCGAGACCGTATAGCCCGGGTTACCCCTATTGTATGGGAACATCTGGAGAAGGCCCAGGAGGCCCAGCGAACCCATTACAATCGCCAGGCAAAAGTGCAACAGTTCCAACCAGGGGATCGGGTTATGGTGTTGGTACTCATGGCAGAAAGCAAGCTTCTGGCCCAATGGGAGGGGCCCTATGAGGTGGTTGAACCCGTGGGGGAAGTAACCTACAAGGTGCGGCAGCCAGGACGCAGAAAACAAGAACAGATTTATCACGTTAACCTTCTGACACCCTGGCATGCACAAGAGGCATGCACAACAGTCCAAAAAGACCTAACCCAGGAAAATAAGCCTTCCAAACAGGTGAGAGTGTCTCCCGATTTAACACCAGACCAGAAGAATGATGATGTTCCTGAGATGTGTCTGAGATGATCTTCCAGAACCAAGGTGTGTTCTCGACAAAACCGGGTCGAACAACCGAGACATATCACCACATCGTCACGAACCCTGGGGCCAGAGTAACAATGAGGCCCTATCGGGTGCCAGCGGCAAAAAGGAGGAAATAAAAGCAGAAGTAAAAAAAAATGCTGGAGTTGGGGATCATCGAAGAATCCCACAGTCAGTGGTCCAGCCCAATCGTGCTGGTGCCCAAACCTGATGGCACCACAAGATTTTGCAACGACTTCTGGCGACTAAACGAAGTATCCCAGTTCGACGCGTACCTCATACCACACATAGATGAGCTAGTGGACCGTCTGGGTAATGCCTGGTACTTGACTATCCTAGACTTGACAAAAGGGTACTGGCAGATTCCCCTTGCAGAAGACACAAAGGAAAAGACTGTGTTCTGTACACCAGAGGGTCTTTTTCAAAATACTGTCCTCCCTTTTGGACTACATGGGGCCCCAGCTACCTTCCAGCGCCTCATGGACAAGCTATTACGCCCACATAAGTTATTCTGCTGCCTACTTGGACGATGTGGTCATTCATACCCCAGACTGGGAAACCCACCTGGAGAAGGTGGAGGCAGTCCTCGATACCTTCAGGCGAGCTGGCCTTACAGCAAACCCTGCCAAGTGCACTGTAGGGTTTACAGAGGCCAAATATCTTGGCTACATTGTGGGAAAAGGTCTGATAAAACCCCAAATGAACAAGTTAGAGGCCATCCAAAATTGGCCCCGACCAAGTTGCAAGAAACAAGTCCGTGCATTCCTAGGTGTGGTGGGGTATTACCGATGATTTATCCCCCACTTTGCCACAAGGGCAAGCCCCCTGACAGACCTATTGAAAGCCCGTGGACCTGATCTGGTGAGATGATCTGACGCAGCAGAGGAAGCATTCACAGACCTACGGACTGCCCTCTGCAGTAACCCCATACTGATAGCCCCTGATTTCACCAAGGAGTTTATCCTGCAGACGGATGCATCAGAAGTAGGGTTGGGGGCCGTTCTATCACAGATGGTCGGGGAGGAGGAACACCCAATTCTATACCTCAGTCGGAAACTCCTTCCAAGGGAACAAAAATATGCAGTGGTGGAGAGAGAATGCCTCGCTGTAAAATGGGCCATGGAAACATTGCACTACTACCTGCTCGGGCGCAGACTTGTCCTCGTGACCGACCATGCCCCTCTTCAATGGATGCAATGGAACAAGGAGAAGAACACAAGGGTGACCAGATGGTTCTCATCCCTCCAACCTTTCCAGTTCCGTGTGCAACACAGAGCAGGGAGCCGTCATGGCAACGCCGATGGCTTGGCACATGTGCACTCTCTGACGTCCTAGGCTGCCCAACCCCTTGGCGTTGAGCAGGGGGGAGGGATATGTGACAGACCCAGACCAGTGGGGTACAGGAGTCTGGTAGAGGGCAAATATACTGGTCACTGGATGAGTAGTTTTCTGTTCCCTGAGTGACCAGAACAGGGGCTGCACTAGAGGAATCAGGAACCTGCTAGAACCAGTTAAGGCAGACAGGCTAATTAGGACACCTGGAGCCAATTAAGAAGAAGCTGCTAGAATCAATTAAGGCAGGCTAATAAGGGCACCTGGGTTTTAAAAGGAGCTCACTTCAGTTTGTGGTGGGAGTGTGAGGAGCTGGGAGCAAGAGGCGCAAGGAGCTGAGAGTGAGAGGGTGTGCTGCTGGAGGACTGAGGAATACAAGCGTTATCAGACACCAGGAGGAAGGTCCTGTGGTGAGACTAAGGAAGGTGTTTGGAGGAGGCCATGGGGAAGTAGCCCAGGGAGTTGTAGCTGTCATGCAGCTGTTACAGGAGACACTATAGACAGCTGCAGTCCACAGGGCCCTGGGCTGGAACCCGGAGTAGAGGGCGGGCCCGGGTTCCCCCCAAACCTCCCAATTGACCTGGACTGTGGGTTCTTCCAGAGGGGAAGGTCTCTGGGCTGTTCCCCAACCCACATGGTGAATCTCTGAGGCAAGAAAATCTGCCAATAAGCGCAGGACCCACCAAGATAGTGGAGGAACTTTGTCACACCGCGTTGTAAGTGTAGCCATAGCCTAAAGAGTGCCTTTGTGTGCATTTGCTTAATGCCCTTTGGAAGTGTATTAAGCTAAACCACCAGATGGCACTCTGCACCGTAAGTGTGTCCACACAGGGAGTTAGAGTGGAGCCCCATGCAGACAAGCCCTAAGTTGTTGTAAACAAACAAAATAAAATAATCTCTTGTATTATTTTCTTTTACTGTGTTGGCTGTCCTACAAGGTAAATGTTTTGACAAACTATCACTAAACCCCATTCTTATTAAAAATAAAATCAGACAGTCTAGTTCTCTTTTCGGATAGCTTTGTTACCAAAGCAGGCATGTCCGTAGCCTTCTCAACAACTTCCTGACCAACAGCACCATGCTCTGCTCCTCCTGGGGGACTATTTATGTTTTGTAAAATCAGGGCTGCATCTCCAGGATTGGAATTCTGTGTGGCTCCTTTTGGCCTTTGGAGCTGCAGATCTAGCCTTTGATTTCAGATGCTGAATATGCTTTATACTGAACACAAAGGGCCAGATTCGTAGCTGGTGTAAGTCAGGGTAGCTCAATTGCAAGTCAATGGAGCTATGCTGATTTGTGCCAGGTGAGGCTCTGGCCCAAAATACAGATGCCAAAGACATTACTCAGTAGGCTCCCTAACTTTTTTTAATAGGCAAACTAATAACTCAGCATCCTAGAATGGAATGGTACCGATTTACATTTAATTATGCTGCCTGTTTTAATGGTGAGTCCCTTTAAGGCCACCATATGGCTGTAACCTAAGAACCCCAGAACTGCTGGTAGAATCAGTCATTAGAGCACAATCTGTCAGTGTAAAGCAGAGTGCTGGACCTTTGCCAGCATAACAGTGTTGGACCTGTTCCTGTGTGCGCGTCTGGATTTACTTCCCACAAGGCAGTATGCTCGTTGCCTTCATAGATCCCTGCTTGGTCTGCCTTTCTTTTCTGGGGTGTGTGTGTGTGTGTGTGTGTATACACACCTCTACCTCGACATAACGCGACCCGATATAACATGAATTCGGATATAATGCGGTAAAGCAGTGCTCCGGGTGGGTGGGGCTGCGCACTCCGGTGGATCAAAGCAAGTTCAATATAATGCGGTTTCACCTATAACTCGGTAAGATTTTTTGGCTCCCGAGGACAGCGTTATATCGAGGTAGAGGTGTATTGCGCATGGCCTCAAAGGGTGAGATCCTCAGCTGTTGTAAATCAGTGTAGCTCTGTGGAAGTCAGTGGAGCTATGCTGATTTAAATCAGCTGAAGTTCTGGTCTGAAGTTGGTCACTTTTGATACATTATTTACGGTTTGCGGAAAGTAACTGCATATGGTCTTCATTATTAACAGCTTTAACAAAGAATGTTAACCAGGTGAAAATGTAGGTTCCCTCCACATATATGGGGAGAAGGATGCAAGGATCCTCTTCTCTAACCTCCTGCATCCCTGTGTAGAACTGAAGCAGTCAGGACTAATTACAGTCTTCCCATTCTCCTGACGGTTCCTGGCTAGCGCCACTAGAGACAGCAGGAGGAGGCAAGGTTGTGCTTGAAACCCTTCTCCACATTGGTCAGTGACCAAGCTCAGAGGAGAACATATGCTGTCCCTCTAAAACTGTGGCATTGAGCACTGGGAGGCATTGTGCCCCCAGTGAAGGATTGTTGCACCTTAAAAGCATAAAAGAGCCTTAAGGGAATAATAATAAAAAAAAATCCCCTGAGAAAGGGAAATAGGATTTAACTCACTTACTCACCCTCTGGGTCACAGGGGAAGCCAGGCCTTTCCTGATATCAGTAACTGGCCCAGTGTTGATTGCCAGACCTGCTGAAGTACTGAGATGGATGTCAGCCAAAGCAGATAGTCTGCTGGAGTTCAGCGGGAAGGAGGGAGAGAGGTACTTGTGTAGCAGAAAGACAGCACTTCATAAATACTGAATTGTGCTATTATCTACATATGTGCTGGGATTCTATTAACATAGCACTAATTTTGCTTAAATGCAGACGGTTGGTACTTATCATTAGAAGTGTTCATTTGTCTGCCTTTTATTTTAACTAATAAATGCTATTTGTACGCTAAAATTACAGATAGTCCCGAATCTAAACCCTGGATCCAAGTGCTTTTTTTTTCCCATCAGGGTGGTGGTGGTTCAAAATCTAATTCTGAATTTTGCCTCTCTAATAGGTTGAATCCATGACCTGGGTCTGAAAATCCCTGCATATATTTTAAGTGGAATTTTGGATACAAATTTTGCCCTTCTCTAGCTAAAATTTGAAAACCAAAATAATTTAGCTCTGTTGCTCTTTGATAAATCTATCTCATTGCTCTCCATAGGGAATAGAAAAGTGGTATGCTTCCAACTGGCTATTTCATCACAAAAGCCCACTCAACAGGACATTTATTTGGCAGACAAAAGTTTTAAGTCTAAATCTGGTACATGCACCCAAAACCTATTGCACCTATTGAAGTCTTCATTGGGAGCTGCATGCATGTATCTGATGGCAGAATTCAGACCTTGCACTCTCAAGTCTGACTTGCAGAATTCTGCATGAACCTGTGATAGCAAAAATGTATGCTTAATTTATGCTTGCCACCACTGTGATTTACATGCAAAATGGTGGCATTTTCTGGTGAAAATTGTAGTTCACAAAAATCTGGGCTAAAGAGTCACATTTTCAAGTTTTATCAGCTCAGCCTCAACATTGGCATCCACAATTGTGACAGTGCAAACAATAGTTACATGTACTAATTGGGTCGTTAGTAGTTAGAATTTCAAAAACACTCACCTAATTCTGCTTCTACTGAAGTCCATGGTACTCTCCCCCCCCCCCCTTAGTTCAATGGGAGCAGCTTTAGGCTGTTACTGACTGCTTTTGAAAATCCCACCCTATGTAGCTTTCTATCTCATCTGTGCCTGCCAACATCAACATACGAATAAAGTTTTCATTCACAAAATTTCAGATACAGAGCTAGAAGTTAGGCTGGAGACTCCTTTGAAAATCTGGGTCTTGGGGTAGGTTGCACACAGATAGTTTAGCATTTTCCTTGGTTTAGTCCCCAAATTACCTATGTTGCCCACAACTTTGTTGCTCTTTGTTGTTTACAGCAGAAATAAAACATCACAGAATTGAGGTTAAAGTAATTTCCATTAAAGCAATGGGTCCCACAGCATTTCAAGTTTCCTTCATGAGCGAGTCATCTGTCCTCTACATTGAGTCTTTGTCACGCTGTCTCACATTGCTGTGTGGAACACAAGCTGAATGCTCACTGGGACACAGCATTTAGCGGAAACTTGATGCTATCCTATAGAATTGTTCTGCCAGCCTAGGTTAGCTTAAATTTATCAATAATGGCTCTCCCTTCTAGGTGAAATACAGGCAGAATATGATGAATTGTTGAGTATTACTCTATTAATATAGTCCTGATTCAGGAATGCATCCCTATTCGGGATTAAGATTAAGGTGCTGTCCTGAATAAGGGTGGACTGAACCAAAAAGATTAAGTGCTTTTCTAAATTAAGGCTATGGAATCAATGCTATTATTATTAGATTCAAATTCAGATATGATATTGAATTATGGAGGGCTTACATCTTCCTTTGTTCCTCTGAAGCAACTGGTATTGCCCTTTGCTGGAGATTGGTCCATCAAGTCTGGAATCCTATGGTTTATCCTACTATGCTTCCAAGTGCCACTTTTGGATGTTCAAAACACTTCTAATCCCACTGTTGGGCTCCCTCTCGGCAAGGCAACCTGCTTTCTGAACAGTTTTACTACAGAGCTGAGGATGAACTTCATTAAACCTGTTTCCATTTGGTGAATTAAGCAACACTTATCTGAAGCCCGTTTGCTTGCCTGATTTTGACTCTCAGGTAGTGGCTCAGCAGTAGGGCTTCCACGTCCTTCATTCTCTGAAAAACTGACAACATAGAATGAATTGTCATAGCCAACACAGAAGCAGGTTGTTGGATATTCTCCTGTAGGGCCTGGGTGGATGTGCTGGACTGAGAGATGAGGTGCTTTGCAGCCTCACCCCTCCCTTCCCAAGCACACCAGTGCCAAGAAACTGTAACGAAACCTGCCACTGCTGTAAATAATGGAACATTAAATTAAATGAATTATCAGTTGGTGCATTGTAAGAGTACCTAAAATGAAACCCATTAAGCATTAATTGAACTCCTTAAAAACCCAGCTGCCTTGGTTTTACGTCGGATTCCTAGATGAGGAGGTTGTTTAGTGTTCCAAGGGGAAAGCCACCCTCCTGAGATGCCCTGAAGCAAATTGACTTAGCTATCAGTCACCTCTCTGACTGTTCCCATGTCCAAACCATGGGAACAGCCACGGGTACCAGGATAGCTCCCCAATATGGCAACCTCTTCATGGGCCACCTTGAAGAAGAAGTTCTGGACAAATGCCCCATGAATGAGTAGTACACCTCAATTGTCTGCTTTAAAAACTATAGAAAGGCAATGATCATTTTAAGTCTGTCTTTTAGTAAAAACAATACAGTAAAAGAGTTTATTGCTGACCTGCAGCTTGTACATTCTATTTATCTGAATATCTATTTAAGTACCAAACTTAATGGGAGCCCCCCTCTTCAAGAATATGTAAAAAGACACTTATTGTTGATGGGTTGGGACTCTTAACTTCTTGTGAACCAAACCTCTAGGGGTTAAAGTAAATGTTGGGCCTGGGACAAAATCACAAAAAAACCCAAACCAGGAATAAAACTGTACAATTGTTATAAGTCTTCTATATCTGTTTAGATGTATAGGGGGCTCTTAAAGATTCAGGAAGGTGACATCTAAAAATGAGAGACTGAGGACAAAAGATTCAAATAAAAGTTCCCTCAAAGTTCTCTGTGATTCCATTATGTGAAAGCCTTTTATGCAGGCATGCATTTGGGAATCACACGCTGTTCATCAGGCTTTGTTCATGAAAGCTTTGCCCCAGAAGTATAACTAACACAATTATCTCTCTTAATTTTTGCATTAGTCATGGAACACTAATTAGGAAAAGTCTTCCAGGGTTAGGCATTGTGTCACTGTGTTATATGATTCAACAGACTGGGACATAGTGTACAGTAACTGCATGAACTGGAACTGGCACTGTAGCTAAACGGATGCACATGAGATCTCCCTCGCAGATTGGTTAATTGTTTTCTCTTAGGGAAAGATCTGAAAAATTGGCAACATTTGTGCAATACCCTTGTTTTATAAGTAAATCACCAGCATACTTGGTGTTCACTCAGTCATGTAGCTACTGAGCAGAGGTCATAGGCAATGGCCATCTTTGTATTCAGTGCTGGATTAAGGCAGCCTGGGGCCTAGGTACACCATGGCACAGTTCTACCCTGGTGGGTCTGCCCTCTGGCCCTACCTACCACTTGGAGTGATGGTGGCAGCAGTCCAGCTCCTTTCCCAGAGAAGCCTGAATAGCAGCATGAGCTTTCCTTCTCCCTTCCGGTAGCAGCAGGGACCCACCTTCCCATGTGAGAAGTAAGGCTAGCATTAGCCCTCCCTCTTGACAGTGTGTGTGGTGGATAGGGTGACCAGATGTCCTGATTTTACAGGAACAGTCCCGATTTTTGGGTCTTTTTCTACTACAGGTTCCTATTACTCCCCTCCCCCCCGCCCACTCCCATCCCAATTTTTCACACTCGCTGTCTGGTCACTCTAGTGATGGAGAGAGGCACAGTACTCATCCAGCAGCTGGGGTGTATCTGCCTGGGACAGGGGATAAGCATGCAAAGTGTGTATAGTCCCACTGAAGCCAATATGCTCATGAGTATATCAATGAGACTATGCACATGTATATGTGCTGAACAATGTGAATAAGGACTGCAGAGTTGGGTCCATAATGTAGATAGGCTTTAGAGTCCATCAACTAAGAGTTTTGTCCATAATATCCTTCAAGAAGCCAGATTAGAGAATAATGAATAATGCATTATATTATCCATGCAGTGACTTGAATGAAAATGATTTGCAAACAAGACTAAACTGGCTGAACAAATGGTTATTTTTCCAATTGGACAAACTCACCCAAGGGTCAGCAATGTATTATTACATGTACTTTTCTCACCAGAAACACTATGTTGATTGCCTGGTCGCAAATTGGTTAAAATTTTCTCACTGCCTTATCTCTTTATCATACTAATCACTCACACTGGTTCTCACCTGATCATATCTTTTCAAAGTGCTTATTTATTCCTTCCTTGATTGCACACTTTGTTTTGCTAAGGCCTAATTTCCGTTTGCCGGGGTTCTTAAAATAGAGCATCACTGAAGATCTATTTTAGACTCTCAGTCTGTAATGTAAATACAGTAGATGTTGTTGCTCAGTCCACGTTCAGTCGTTTACAAAGCATGTTTATGTCTTTCTGGAAAATAATCTAGATAATCTTTACTCTATAAGAAAATTACTCTAAAATGGAGAATGGTGGCTTTCTAAATTTAGCTTTTTGATTTTAAAAAATGCTCACCTCAGAAGCTGCAGGAAGGGAAGGGAACTTTTTACATCTTTCACTCTAAAAAAAAATCCTATTTTTGATTATATAATTATAATACTACAGTGGTAATTAGAGAGAGCTGATAGAAATGCTATGCAGTGCTGTTTTCCTAAAATATCTTGGGGAGGAAAAAACCCTCTTTTGAATTAGATCACCTTATAAAGGAAAATCCAGGCCTTTTAGAAAGGTAGAGCTAAATTCTCTACTGCTATATATTGGCACTGCTCCATCAAAGTCAATGGAGCTGTGCCAGTTTATACTAGCAGAGATTTAAAGGGCCTGATTCTGCTCTTGTTAACACCACTGTAAATGAGGAATGACTATAATGAAGTCAATCAGGTGTAAAACCAGTGTAAGTAAGATCTGAATCAAGCCCTAAAAGTGCAACTCCCAAGTTAGCCAGTGTGAGGATTATGATGCATGGCTTTACTTTATCTGAAAGAAGCAGACTCTGCTTTTTCATGTAGTGTTTGATGTTCCTGTTCTTAAAAATATGCATGCAATTTGTTGGATAGAGTGACCTGCAGTGGATCTATCTTTTAAAGACTTTAATTTGAATTCATTTCATACAATTATTCTGCTGTAAACTCACCATGCAAGACACCATTCTTGATTACATTCACCTTACTGGTTCACTGAGCAGGATGATAGGAAATCACATATCAGACTAGTCATTCAAGGTACAACTGCCTGCCTGTCACTTAATCAAGATTCAGCCTCCTTGTGGCTCCGTAATTTAAAAGCAGGCACTAAAAGTATTTCATCCCTATTTTTAGTCATAAGATTGCTGAACCAGCAAATCCAGCCATCTCAGAAAGTCTGATCATATCCCTTAAAATAAGGTGATATGCTATCTGGTTACTGGATTGATGTACATCATGGTGAATCGACCACCACCGCTTTCAAAGAGCATTGTGACCTCCAGTAAGTGACATTTTCCCTGCAGTTGCTTTTTATTAAGTGACAAGCTGCTGCTACTTGCTTAAATGTTGAATGTTTAAAAGGAATTGACCCCTCCCTTGCTTTGTATTACCTGTCTATTATCCCCAAATATCATAAAAGAATATTATACTATGCTTTAATATATTTATATTAGATATAGTAATATTGTACTTTACATAGAGCCTTCCAGGATCTCAAAGGATTCTGAAAACAGTAGTGGTATTATTTGTATTGCTGTGACACCCAGGAGCCACAGTGGTGGACCATGACCCCGTTGTTCTAGTAAGTTCTCTGCCCCCAAGAACTTACTGTCTCAGTAATGAATTAAAAAACAGTGCACTCTTGTGAAGTAGTACTGGTAGAATCTCTCTAGTCCCTTGGGACCTGACCAGTGCCTGTTGCCGGACCAGAGAGTGCTATACTAAAGAGGTTCAACCTGTAGTTTCCTTGTTTTCCAGATGGGGGAAACCGAGGCATAGAGCCGGTTAAGTGACTTCTCCACAGTTGTACAGCAAGTAAATGGCTGAGCCAGAAAGACGGAGACAGCTCTTGTGACTCCCAGTCATGTATTTTAACCACAAAAACATATGCCCTTCTGAAAATGAAGCACATTTTCCTGTAAAATATTTGAAAAAGAATTTGGTATTGACTGACTTCAGTAAACACAATGTTATCTCTTACCTTTGCCGAGTCTTCCTTCTTACCTTGAAGCTACACTGTTAATTGTCAACGTTTCAAGTTAAAGAAGGAACCCGCTTTTGATACCAAAGAGGACTTTAGAAGATAAGGCATGTATTTTTTTTTTTTTTTTTTTTGCTGTGCGTAGCATGTAAGGCTATTAGATACAACATCAGGGACATTTTGTAAATCGTGTGGTTGTTATTTAGTAGTGTAATTCCACAAGATTATGATTGCAATAATGTACAAAGTTCTCCTGGTCTACACTTGGAGGGGAGGAATCAGTCTAAGATACGCAACTTCAGCTACAAGAATAGCGTAGCTGAAGTCGACGTATCTTAGAGCGACTTACCTCCCATTCTCACGGCGCGGGATCGATGGCTGCGGCTCCCCTGTCGACTCCGCTTCCGCCTCTTGCCCTGGTGGAGTTCTGAAGTCGACGGGGAGCACGTTCGGGGATCGATTTATCGCATCTAGATGAGACACGATAAATCAATCCCTGATAGATCGATCGCTACCCGCTGATCTGGCAGGTAGTGTGGACGTCAGGATCAAGACCCCATTGTGCTGTACAAACACATAGTTAGATTTTGTCCCTGGGCCAAAGAGCATTTAATATAAAGACCAGAGACCACCATTGGATGTAATAAACAGTAGGAGGGAGGATGAGGGGAGGAGGAAAGAAATCCAGTGTGAAATGAACCCAGGTCTCATTATACATTTTATGTTGAGGAGGATTAATTGAAAGCAGATTGTGTTTGTTTTCGCAGCATGTGTGCACGTTTGTGAAATATGCAGAGAAATTACTAAATGACTTTGAGACAGAGGAATGACAGCATGCTGCCTCTGTAGGCTTACAATGACATCAGTGAATACAGAACCTGTTCTGTAAAGCCAACTCTGCATTGTTAGCATGGAGTCAATATGGTCTGGTCTGAAGCCCACTGAAGTCTTCCATTGATGTCAGTGAGCTTTGGAGAAAGCCCTGATGCAAGTGTAAATCAGGAGTAGCTCATCCCCTGAGGTCGGTCTCTGGTAAAACTAATGTAAGAGAGAGGAGAATCCGGCGCTCTATCACCTATCTTCAGAGCTGCACCGAGGAATTCCGACGTGTGGCAATCTCTCTCTCTCTCTCTTTTTCTCACACAGGACTTACTGTGGCCTTTCAGCTCTGCTATTTTGGTGTTGTCCTTTAAAAAGGTTGGATCTCCGTGTCCTTATGTCATCCTCATTATCTCACCTGCTTCCCGTGAGGTTTAATTAATATTTGTAAAGGGCTTTGAAATATAAGGGTTTCAATTAAATATTTGACGTAAGTGCAAATTATTACGATTGTTGTCACAGGGCTGCCACACCCAGTCTCCTTTAAGCAGGTTTTGTTCTCTAATACAGGCATGTAAACAAACAGAAATGGGCTTTTAACTCACTCCTTGCTCTCAGGCACCAGAGCCACCTGCCCTGGTCTTTCCTGCTTCCCAGTTCTGATCAGCTCTGCTTCCTTCCTGGAGCAGTAGCTCCAGAGCTGGATCCTCGAGCTCCAGGTCCCTTGCTCTAGGGCCCCAGCACAGGAGTTATCTCTATTCCATGTGGCTTCCCTTTCCCAGGTACAACCTGTCCCAATTAGTCCCTTCCACTTCCTTATTTCCTGCCCTCTGACAGCCCTTTTTATGCCCAGGTGTGGCCCAGCCCTTTAACTGGCTGGATTGGGCTCACTTGCTCTGGCAAAAGGGAGCTGAGCCCAGTTCCACTCACAGGGACATAAGAATAGCCATACTGGGTCAGATCAACGATCCACCTAGCCCAGTATCCCGTCTTCTGACAGTGGCCAATGCCAGATGCTTCAGAGGGAATGAACGGAAGAGGGCAATTATCGAGTGATCCATCCCCTGTTGTCCAGTCCCAGTATCTGGCAGTCAGAGGCATAGGGTCTCCTGGAGCATTCCTGACCATATTGGCTAATAGCCATTGATAGACCTATCATCCATGAATTTATCTAATTCTTTTTTGAACCCAGTTATACTTTTGGCCTTGACAGAACCCCTGGCAATGAGTTCCACAGGTTGACTGTGTGTTGTGTGAAGAAGTACTCCCTTGTGTAGCATTCAAGTCCATCATATGGATTTGGGAGTGGTTCAGATCCTTCTTGTGAAGGAAAGAGTTGTGTAGCATTTTGTCTAAATTAGAAGTATTTGTTCTTCAGTGTTTTGTCAATTGGGATATTTCCCTTGATATGTTCAATATAAATATTAAATTGTTTATTACTTATTATTATTATTATTATTTGTATTACTATAGCACCTAGGAATCCCAGTCATGGACCCGACCCCATTGTGCTAGGCACTGTACAAACACTGAACAAAAAAGACAGTCCTTGCCTCAGCAATCTTACAATTTAAGTATTAGATGAGAGACAACAAATGGATACAAATAGACAGATGGGGGAGTACAAGGAAACAGTGAGACCATATTGGTCAGCATGATAGGCAGTGGCATCAGCACACCATCCACCTAATCATCCAGACTTTTTGTAGGCATCACGGCAAAGGAATTTTGAGGAGGGATTGGGAGGTGGCTAATGAGATAGCTTTGTAGATGTTTATGGGAGCATCTCTCAACCACAAGGGGCAGTTTGGGAGGAAGCACAAAAGTGCTTGTTTGGAAATTTAAAAAGTGGGTGATGGAGGCTGCCATCATTGGCTGACTGAAAATGGGTGTCAACATTTTGATAGCGAATGAGAGATAACAAGTAGGATGGGGATAGTCTGTGAAGGGCTTTGTAAGGCAAACATCTTACGTTTGATGCAATACAGAAGGGGAAACCAGTGGAGGGATGCAAATATAGGGATGGTATGAACAAAGTGATGGTCTAGAAGAGTAAACTTTGCTGTATTTTGTAGGGATATGAGTGAGGCAAGATTGCATTTGTCAAGATCAGAGAGAAGGATATTGCAGTAATTGAGATGTGAGCTGATCAGAGCCTGGCAGAGAGTTTTAGCCACATAGCTGGATATGAAAGAGTGCATCTCAGAGATGATATACAGAAAGAATCTGCAATATTGAGACATAGCCTAGATATGAGGACCAAGAAAGAAGTTTGAGTTGAAGATGATGTCCGGGTTACTGGCCTTAGTGAAAGGCAGGATGGTGATGGTGTCCACAGTGATCAAGCAAGGAGGTAGCAGAAAGGGCTTCAGGGAAAACATTAAATGCTCTGTTTTAGACATATTGAGCTTGAGCTGAAGGCTACATATCTATGAGGAGAAGTCAGAGAGACAAGCCAAGATTAAGTTTGGACAGAAGGAGACAGGTCTTGAGCAGAGAAGTAGATCTGTAACTTATCAGCATTTGTGAATCTGAATTTATGTTTGTGGGTGAGACTACCCAGAGATAAGTATATCAGGAAAAGAGAAAGGGACCAAGGACAGAGCCCTATGGAACCCCCAGAGAAAGTTGGAGCAGGATTCTCCGAAGGACATGCTGAAGGAGCCACTACAGAGGTAAGAGGAGAGGCAGGAGAGATCAGAGTCATGGAAGACAAGGGAAGACAAGATTTCAGTTATTTCTACGACTTGTTTAGTTGTTTCTAGCTGATGGCTTGATTTAGTAAATATGGGAGGTTTTCTCCAGTAGGTGTTGCTCTTCTTAGCTCTATAGCTTGCTATGTGTTTAAAGACACACTGCCAAAACTGGTATGTCAAGTTTTAATCAGTTTTTAAAATACCATAATTATATTCTCACTTCCCTGATTGTTTGAAATAAATCCATTCAACCAAATGAAAGCCGCAGTCTATGTAAAACTGAATGTACTTTGCGAGGTCAACTCTACAGTCGCAACTCTAGAGGAGCTTAAGTTTTTTGTGGCTATGTGTAAGAACCTGGGATCATGGGGGCTGGGCCGCTGACACTTCCACATCGCCACTGGAAGCTTAGGGTTGCTTTTTGCTAGAGGATCCTGTGAACCTAGGCTCAGCAGGAAGTAGCACCCATCAGAACCTGAGTGGTGGTCCCCCACAGCCCACTGATTGGCTGAAGCTAGTAATTAAACCAGGAAGTCATCAGGGGGCATTGTCTGAGCAACAATGCAGATTGCCTGCCTGCCTCTGCTTGCTGTAGACTCTAGATGCTGGCTTCTGAGCATGGTTTGTCCTCAACTTTGCTATTTGATTGCTATCTATAACCTGGTGCCTGACCTTGACTTCCTGACCCAGCTTTACCATGACCCTGCTATCTGCCTGTCACCTGCACCTTGGTGCCTGACCCTGACTTCCTGGTGTTTTGACCAGGCTTGAACCTGACCCCACTAATCATCACCTGACTGCAACTTAGCAGCTGACCAATGCATGCAGGCTACCTGTAGCCTAGCCCTCGCATTGTTTCTGCACCTGTGACGTTGTACTTCTGTTGTTTGTTAATTCCATTCTTATGAGCAGTCTAGAGTATAGAAATATATCAGAAGATGCTTGTTCTCTGCAGTGCTTGCAGTTTAGGATACTTGCATTGACAATGGAGAAACAGACTGCAGTAGAAATGAAACATTTGAGTATCCAACAGCTCAGCTTTGAAGGATGACTCTGCTACACCAGGCCTGTGTTGCAATAATACACAGGGTGTTTGGACACACAGGGTCAGTGCGAAGTATTTGGAGGAAAATGTGTTATCTTCTCTATTCTCTGTTGAAAGGTTATGTATATAGCAGTTTTTACTGTGGGATTTATCTGTGCATACTCATTGCATAAACTTCCTCCTGTCAGTAGAATTAGTAACCCAACAATATCTTATTTTCCACACAGTGCATTTATTTTGATGTGTGATGATTCTTGATTCCTAAGGGCCTTGTCTATGCTAGGCCACTGCTGCTAACATCATTTCAGCTGAACTAGTTTTGGCAACTTTAAGAGACCTAGATTAGACAGGCCTCTAGCTGCCAACACAGTTTTCAATACACAGGTATGTATCCCTTCTGGGAAAATGTCTGATCTATGTGGTGCTGAAAAATGTGCTGACAATCAGTGGGCTGTCCACACCAGAGCTCCCAATGGTGCTAACACAAGTTCAGCTGAACCAGTGTTAGTGACGGGGGGTATTTATTCAAACAATTCCCTAGTGGAGACAAGGGTCACCTGATCAGCCAGCTACACAATGAAACTTGTTGAACCTTTTCAGTGAAGGCTAAAATAAATGAGGCTTTTGCTGTCATCCAACTGTCCCTTACTTTGAAAGCATAAAAATGTTCAACAGTGACTTGTGAGTTTGGGCGCCTCACTTTGTGGGTGGCCAATTTGAGACACTGGAAAGGGGCCTGGGTTTTTTTGGGTGATGGGTGTCTCAGACTGGGCTCCCCACGTCACTACTCCTTTTGAAAATGTAGGCCATGGTGTTTAAATTTACCAGGTTGAGGTGTCCTCTTTAGGTCCCTCCATAATATTGAGTAGCAAGATTCAATGGTTAGCCTCTCTCCCTCATGATACTATACTCAGTAATGTACAGCTGGATGGCCTGTTTTTTTCACCTTTCCATGAAAATTTCTAGAATGTATATCCCGAGAGTTTCCCTAGCTACTGGCCAGCAGGCAGTATAACACTGTCTAGCACATACACACTCATTTCAATAGTAGGAAAATCTGAATATATTTTCAAAAGACAGTGATGATGGACCCAGTCTTCCTTGGTAACTGGAACTCTGGTAACTCCTAACAGAACTTTCCACCTTCCCCTGGGATATTTTTGATAGCTGTGACAGGGTTTATAAGTCTTCCTTAGAGAGGAAGTATGGTGCAGTGCTTAGGGCATTAGCCTGGGACTTAGGACACCTGAATTCAATTCCTTGCTCCTCCACAAATGTCTTGTGTGACCTTGCGTAAGTCAATTAGGGCTTGACTTCATGAACACTTAGTTCATGGTGAGCTGGGGTGGGGTGGGGTTGGGGTATAAATCTACCCCACACTAGTCTGCCGCACACCAAGTATCTGTGTAGACCCTGCTGCCACATGCTAGAAGTTCTATAGTGCACTTTGATCTACACTGCTTTGAAATGGGAGTAGATTAAAGTGCATTAAGGAATTGTTAGTGTGAAGCAGTAGCAGGGTCCACAATGACATCTAGTGTGAGGCAGGCAAGTGTGGGGTAGATTTACACCCCAGCTTGCTGCAAACTAAGTGTTTGTGTAGGCAAGCCCACAGTTTCTCTCTCCCTATGTAAAATACGGATAATAGTGCTTCCCTACCTCACTGGGGTGTTGAGAAGATAAATGTGTTGGAAATAGTGAGCTGTTCCGATATTGCAGTAATGTGGTCAATACAAACATCTTACATATATTTTTGGTATTGTCTGGATGGGTTTCACAGCCAGGATGCCTTATAGTGGTGGCAACACAGAGAAGCCCCAATGAGCCAAAGAGTGGCATGGCTTTTGCGTTTAAATTCCAGAAGAGTTTTTCCATCTAGGAGTGGCTCCCTGAGCTTAGTGAATCAGATGCATCTGAGTCTAGTTAAGCTGGGATTTTATCAGAGAGGAAACAACTGGAGGTAGGGGATTACAGTGGATGAAAAGCTGGATATAAATTATCAGTGTGCCCTTGTTGCCAAGAAGGCTAATGGCATATTGGGCTGCATTAGTAGAAGCATTGCCCGCAGATCCCAGTGAAGTGATTATTCGCCTCTATTCGGCACTGGTGAGACCACATCTGGAGTATTGCGTCCAGTTGTGGGCCCCCCGCTACAGAAAGGATGTGGATAAATTGGAGAGAGTCCAGTGGAGGGCAACGAAAATGATCAGTTAGCTGGGGCACATAACTTACGAGGAGAAGCTGAGGGAACTGGGCTTGTTTTGTCTGCAGAAGAGAAGAATGAGGGGGAATTTGATAGCAGCCTTCAATTACCTGAAGGGGGGTTCCAAAGAGGATGGAGCTCAGCTGTTCTCAGTGGTGGCAGATGACAAAACAATGAGCAATGGTCTCAAGTTGCAGTGGGGAAGGTCTAAGTTGGATATTAAGAAACACTATTTCACCAGGAGGATAATGAAGCACTGGAATGGGTTAGTTATGGAGGTGATGGAATCTCCATCCTTAGAGGTTTTTAAGGCCCAGCTTGACAAAGCCCTGGCTGGGATGATTTACTTGGTGTCGGTCCTGCTTTGAGCAGGGGGTTGGACTAGATCACTTCCTGAGGTCTCTTCCAACCCTAATCTTCTTTGTTCTATGAGGCTGTGTGCCTAGAAGACAGGCAGCTGCCTTGTTTATATTGTTTTCCTTGGTGTTTATATATGGTTTTTTATTAGGGTTTAGGGATTTAGGCTACATTTATGGCCATCCTCTGGAAAATAAGCCTGAAACTGCAAATAGGGTGTTTTGGCTTGGAAATTGCAAATTTTCAGTTCAACCGCTGAGACCTTGGCCCTGCTGTAACCTACCTAATATGAAAACAATGTTTTGTATGAAATATAGGAGATCATGATTGAAAATGTGTTGTTATTGTTGGGCAAGATTGTATTGCCTCATAAGTGGCCTGCATTTCAAGCATTCCCAGCTTCTCCCACTGGCTTCACATTAAAACTATGAATGTGATATAGTGACTTCAGCGTGAAACCAAAATGTGCCCAAGTTGACATGAAACTGGACTGTTTCACCCAAAAGATTTGTGAATGTCAGGAACATTTTTCAAGTATCAGAGGGGATAGCCGTGTTAGTCTGAATCTGTAAAAAGCAACAGAGGGTCCTGTGGCACCTTTGAGACTAACAGAAGTACTGGGAGCATAAGCTTTCGTGGGTAAGAACCTCACTTCTTCAGATGCATAGAGTGAAAGTTACAGATGCAGGCATTATATACTGACACATGGAGAGCAAGGAGTTATTTCTCAAGTGGAGAACCAGTGTTGACAGGGCCAATTCAATCAGGGTGGATGTAGTCCACTCCCAATAATAGATGAGGAGGTGTCAATTCCAGGAGAGGAAAAGCTGCTTCTGTAATGAGCCAGCCACTCCCAGTCCCTATTCAAACCCAGATTAATGGTGTTAAATTTGCAAATGAATTTTAGTTCTGCTGTTTCTCTTTGAAGTCTGTTTCTGAAGTTTTTTTGTTCAATGATAGTGACTTTTAAATCTGTAATAGAATGACCAGGGAGACTGAAGTGTTCACTTACTGGCTTTTGTATGTTACCGTTCCTGATGTCCGATTTGTGTCCATTTATTCTTTTGCGGAGGGACTGTCTGGTTTGGCCAATGTACATGGCAGAGGGGCATTGCTGGCACATGATGGCATATATAACATTAGTAGATGTGCAGGTGAATGAGCCCTTGATGGTGTGGCTGATGTGGTTGGGTCCTCTGATGGTGTCGCCAGAGTAGATATGGGGACAGAGTAGGCAACGAGGTTTGCTACAGGGATTGGTTCCTGGGTTGGTGTTTCTGTGGTGTGGTGTGTAGTTGCTGGTGAAGTGGACTATACCCATGAAAGCTTATGCCCAAATAAATCTGTTAGTCTTTAAGGTGCCACCAGACTCCTTGTTGTTTTTGTAGATACAGACTAACACGGCTACCCCCTGATACTTGATACTGTAATGTAGATGCTTACAGAGTTAGGTCGACATGTGCTGCCTTATGTCAACCTAACTCTGTAGCGTAGACCAGGCCTAAGTCTGAGTCATTAGACCATCTTACCAGATGCCCTTACCTAAGCTGTGCTAGACCTTCATCAGCATGTGTCATTTTGTCACTGAGGCAGCAGTTAAATGTTTTAGAGCAAGTTTGACTTGAAGCCGTTTGTACTAACGCTACAAATAATGGATATTAAATACTTAATTGAACTGGGAATGTTTCAGGTTGGAGGAGATTCAACCAAAACACTCAGATAACAGCTGACAATCTGTACCTCCAGGGGAAACACATCATTAAGTGGTCCTTCAGTGGTTTATGTTCAAAAAATCATTTCATCCAACTCCAAGAATGTACAGCTCACTCATAACACACGTAGCAAAGAATATGAATCTCACATTATCCTTCAGATTCAGGCATTAATGGATTTCTCAGACACTGCCATTTTTCAAATGCCAGTGGAAAAACTGTTTCCCGTTTTTGTGTATAAAAAAAAGAATATGGATTCAATCTCGCTCATGCTGAATATTAGTGCCAGCTTGGAAGCTGCTTCAGTGACATGACGACATTGTGTAATGTACTGAAGAGCTTGTGGCAGCAATGTAGAAAAAGTCTGAGTTTCGCTCTACAGCCTTGGCAGACACCATTGCAAAGTGTGTGTTGTAAAAAAGCTGAAGATTAATCCTGCCTCTTTCTGTCCAAATTCTTATCTAAATCTCTGCTCTAAGTGTTACACTTGGTTGATCTCTCCTGAGAGTAGGACTCCTATTCTCTTCCCTCCCCTCTTCTTCGTGGCAGATTGGGCCCAGGTCCAAAACTGTAATGTCTCCTACTTCAAATCTGACTCTAGGAAGTGAAAAGAGATTTAATTGTTGCTCAATATGTCTGAAGAATGTTTATTTGAAATTATATTCTCAACTAAAGTAAGGAAGAAATATTTTAATTCCTTTATTTCTTATGTTTATGTTTATATTATGAGTGAATGAGATTTTCTGTTATATTTGATTCTATTTTCAGCTCAATTTGTTACACTAAAACCAACATAACAAGCATACTAAAAACTATCCATTGAATAATCAATTAAGCACACTGACAAATCACTGAGTGGCATATGTACTGTATTGCACAGAATAAATTACATTAAAATATTATTAAGACTGCAAAGTCAAGCAGTCTAAAGTTAGGAAATGTCAGCATTAAGGTTGCCTTTGCAACCTTAATTTGGTCCCCTTGTGTGTGCATTCATAGATTCCAAGGCCAGAAGGGACAACTGTGATCATCTAGTCTGACCTTGTGTGTGATACAGGCCATAGAACTTCCCCAAAAATAATTCCTAGAGCAGATCTTTTAGAAAAACATCCAGTCTTGATTTAAAAACTGTCAGTGATGGAGAATCCAGACCACCCTTGGTAACTTGGTTCCAATGGTTAATTACTCACTGTTAAGTATTTACACCTTATTTCCAGTTTGAATTTGGCTAACTTCAACTTCCAGCCATTGGGTCATGTTATATCTTTCTCTGCTAGACTGAAGAGCCCATTATTAAATATTTGTTCTCCACACAGGTAGTTATAGACTGTACACAAGTCACCTCTTAACGTTCTTTTTGATAAACTAAATAGATTGCGTGCCTTGAGTCTGTCACTCTAAGGCATGTTTTCTAATCCTTTAATCATTCTTGAGGCTCATCTCTGAACCCTCTCCAATTTATCAACATCCTGTTTGAATTGTGGGCACCAGAACTGGACTCAGTATTCCAGCAGCGGTCGCACCAATGTTAAATGCAGGGGTAAAATAATCTTTCTACTCCTACTTGAGACTCTCCTGTTTATGTATCTAAGGATTGAATTATTATTGGTATTATTTTATTTACTGTTATAATAACACCCCGATGTCCCATTGTGCTGGGTGTTGTACAATGGGAGACATGGTCCCTGACCTGAAGAGGTTACAATCTAAGGGCTAGATTCTGACTTGTGTTATGGGCCCACAAAAGGGAGTACAAGGCCATTTTACATTCTTATGTGTGATAAATGGACTTTGAGTCCAGGTATCTGCTTACTTCCCACCCCAGAGTAGGTGGGCATGGAATGATCAGGGAATAAATAAAGCACTGGCACCACCGTATACCTCCTCCTTTCTTACTGGCTTGAGTAGCTGAACCAGAGCCGGGAGATGGTTAATGATATACTACTGGTATAGACTAGGAGCAGATGTACTACCTTCTGGGAGCAAGGAGAAAGCAGAGGAGGAACTGTGATTCATAAGTGTGTCTCTGGATCTCAATGCCTTCTAGTGCTGCTCCTGGATTAGTGCAGGTTACGCATCACCCCTTGCACAAGTTTAGTCACAGTCTAGCCCCAATTTAAGAAAGACTGAACAAATGAACCTGCACATATATACATTGGATAATTCTTATACTCATATGTGGATCCATGAATGATATTTGAATCTTAGTAGTGTTATCCCAATACCGTACGAGTGATGTTTAATCTAAGGTCTCATTCTGATAGGAATGGATCCTGAGAGCTTGTAAATGTTAAAGATACGAGTAAGAGTAATTAGTACCCCTGGGCAAATACTGCCAAATAATAATAATAATAATAATTAATAATGTTGGTGAACAGTTATATGAATGAAATCCACAAATAAAATGCATAGATGGTATCCAGAATCCCCTTTATTGCCTTTTGAAAATATCGATAAAATATAACCTATCAAATACTATTAGTTGACTTCATTATTTGATGAATTTTGCCATGCATCATCAAATAAAACACTTAACAACATCAGGGTTTTTTGGAGGGGAACGGGGGGAGCATTTGACCTGCTGCACATACAACCAAATTTTTGGTCACAAGAATTCTGCTTTTTCTGAGACTATTTTTCTGCTAAGCTCAGTGTTATCATTCCTGTGTCTTCCCCCTGTATCTTCATCCCCATTTCTCTGTCTTGTCCACCTGTCTGACCTTGTCTGGACTGCAAGCTTTCTGGGGCAGGGACTGTCGTTTTTTAATGCTTGTCTGCACAGTGCCTAGCATAATAGGGCCCTGACTGGGCTTCCAAGGTGCTCTCATAAGATAAGAAGAAGAATTTTGATGGAAAGTGGAAGCGTTTCTGAATATTTGTGCAGGGCCCCCATGAAGCTAAGTTGCTCAGGCTTTGGCTTCAGCCCCAGATGGCAGGGCTCAGAGCCCCAGGCTTCAGCCCCATGCGGTGGGGCTTTGGCTTTCTGCCTTGGGCCCAGCAAGTCTAACACTGGCCATGTTTCAAGGACTCCCTGAAACCTGCTTGCGGCCCCCCCCAGAGGCCCAGGACCCCTGGTTGAGAACCACTGCTCTAGGGTACATTCTCGTTTCATTTTTACATCAATTAATATTACTTCTAACTAATATATGTTGTGGATGTTATCAAGAATAGTTCTTATAGGCTTTGGCATGGGGCCTTCAGACATATTGATAGGTTAATAAATTACCTCCTGACAAAGTTTTAAATAAAAATTCAAACAATAGTTTAAAACAAAATCCTTCATAGCAGACAGGTAAATCCTGAAACAAGGAAAGGAGACTTAAAACATTCATTTTAATCATCCACTTCTTCCTTCCAGAAAGAGGAGGTGGACAAGCCATCTATTTAAATCCATTTTCATTTCCTCAAGTTGCTTATTATAATTATTCTCATGCAAAATCTTCATGTCTGGATGCAAATTAATACTTACATATTTAAAGCTGTTCCCACTCCACAAACGTTGGGTCAAATCAGGAACTTCTCTAGGATCAGAGACATTTTATCATCATTATAGCATCAGTCTTTGATTTAGTTGGGGTCCAATCCTGCAAGACCGTTGCATGCAGAACTTCTACTCATGCCAATGGGACTTTCATATGGGCAGTGTCTGGATTGGGTTTGTATTTTGTACCCCAAAATAAAGATGAATTAGAGAAGAAATGTGGAGACTGATTTATGATTCTAAGCCTATATTTGTGTTTCAAACTCTTTGGCAATTACTGTGCACTGTCCCAGACATAGCTGCATATTCAATGTGGTTGGAAAATTTTAATAGAAAATTTATGAAGCAGACTGGCTTTCCAAGTAATTTTTTAATGAAAAATTGAGACCCGAAAATGATTTAGTTTTTGAAAATTGATAATGTTTACTGGAAAAGTTTCAGTTTTTGATTTAAGGAAACAACAACGTTAGTTTTCAATTTTGGCAAACTGAGAACTTTTACCAAAACCTAAAAATGTGTATTGACATGGAATACCGTTGGGTTTCCAAAACTTTTTTTCTAGTTTTGGTTTTTCATCGGAGGTCTTTCAGGATTGTCCTTCATTGTAAAAACTAAAAAAATGGGCATTTTTCGACCAGCTCTCCTGCATATAGGCAAAGTAATAACTGGGAAATATGTAAAAGTAAATGGGAGCCTTCTATAGAGTTCCCCCTAACTGCTTGTTAGTGAGGTTCCCAGGTTTTAGTTCAGTCAGATTCTTTGGTCATAGAAAAATACCTTCCCCTTGCCCCCTTCCTTACTCATGTAACTCTAGTGCCCTCATGGCCAAGATGGAGTATGCTCTGCAGGCAGCTCAGGCCAAGAAAGGTGCATGCAGGAGTGCAGCAGGGAAAGTCCCTTCCACCCCAGAGGCAGCTGTTCCACACACACACACCGGAGTAGTACAGTGAATATAGGAAAGGGAAATATTTATTTACAGAGGGATGGATGGAGAAAAAAAAAGGGGGGGGGGAGTTAGGGCGAGCAAGACAGCGGGGTTACATCCACCACGAGGCCCCACAGGCCCAATGGTACCACCATATGTAAGGGCAGACACCGAGCAATGCGGCTACACTCAGAGTTTAGGAGTTTTGGGCAAAGTTCCAGTCTGGCAGTGAGTCTTGTATGATCCCGGTTATCTTCGACATCAATAAACTTTCTCCAACAAATGCCTCCGGTGCCCTCTTCTGCCACACTCTGCAAAGCCACACAAAGTGACAACCTCCATACTTAGCTAGCTACAGTCTCCCTCCTTATCTCAATTCAAAGTCACAAGCCCCAGTACTCACAGCCCCATACAGCTCTGGGCAGCAGTGATATTGGGTCCAGTTCCGGTTTGTCCTTCTCGGGCAATTCCTCCCTTGCACAGTGCTCCTCCTGGCTCCTGTCCTTGGGCATCCTTTTTGGCCACACTGTACCTCCCAGGCTTTGGGCAGGTTCTTGGCTCCTTCACTCTGTGAGGGCCTGCTTTCTGGAGGTACAGACATACATCCATTCACTCTCCTTTCCACACTCCTACAATAACCAGCACTTTCTCTTCCTGCAACCATCAGTACTTCCTTACCCTCAGGACAAGGTTTTAAAGGAGTCATGCTGTCTAAACCTCAAAGGGTTTACACTTGTGATGTTAGAGGGTCTCCACATTTCTGGAATCTTTCTGTTTAACCTCGTTGATATCATGTCAGGATCATTAATGAGAAGACAAACATCACAGTGAAAACACTACCAAAGGTGCATAAAAGGCATCTCTTACTTTGTTTACTGTGTTACTGCTTTCATCTGGACCCTGTTTCATCAGTAGAGTATCAAGGAGGAACCATGCACTACCTAACTATTTAGGGTGGTTTGGAGGGAGAAAGCAATCGGAAAGAGCCTGTTATATTACTTAACAGCTAGAGTGCCAGGCTGGGTTTCCTTGAAGAGAAGTCGCACTATGGTTGTCTGAAAAAAAAATCCTAATCTTGCTTCTTTTTAATTTTTTTTGGTGGCAGCTTTGGTTTTGTATGTGTGTTTTTAGCCGATTTGTTAAATAGAATCCCTGTTCCCCTAGAGATGTAGCCTGGAGATGGAAGGAAGAAAATTACACTGGCTTGTGGCTTGTAGATTTTCTGAGAAGGCGGTCTTTCAGGAGTGTCTCATTTTTTTTCTGCTTTATTCACGCCTTTCAATAGCTCTCAGCTTGCCCAAGGAAGAAATCTGAGGCCTGTCAGTGTTGCTCTGAGTATCCCAGAGGGGCTTCTTGAGACAGACAAAAGGCTCTTCATCCTCTCAGGGGCAGTTCATCCACAAAGGTTCCCAGCCCTTGCTGGTGTGCTGGAAGTGAAGCATCAGATGAGAGGCTGCCAGACTAGCCCTGTTTTTTTTTTTTTTAAACAGTGCTCACATTCAAGAATTTTTTTTGATCAGATGAGCAAACACAAGGGCAGGCTAGGACAAGTGTTAGCAATGGAAAGGATGGAGTAATACACAAGCACTCGAAACCAAATGCCACTGTATGCACAACTTAATAATCATGTGAGTGGAGATAGATTTGTATCTTCATTGGGTTATTTTATTTCTTTAAGAAAATAGTTTTAAATTGTGCATTGCTTCCTCAAACAGACACCTGGTGAAAATCTTACGTTGCTACTTCAACCTTGAGTATGAGGTCCTGCCATAGGATTCATGCTGGGAGATCCGACTGCCCGCATGGAGCACTATTGACCTCAAAAGGCTCATCTATCAGGATCCTGTTGAAGTGCCTTGTATAGCTATTTTAGTAGCTACTTTACAAATTAAAGTAACTAAGGCCATGTCTACGCTTTCCGGAGATCGATGCTGAGGAGATTAATGCACCGGGGATCGATTTAATTGACCGCAGATCACTCTCCTGTCGACTCTGGTACTCCACTGGAACTAGAAGCGTAGGTAAGTTAACGGGAGAGTTTCTCCCATTGACCCAAAGCGGTGTAGACTCCGCAATAAGTTAACCTAAGATACATTGACTCCAGCTACATTATTCACGTAGCTGGAGTTGAGTAACTTTCCCCTGTAGTATAGACCAGGTCTAACATAACTTGTCTTGCTTATTTAAATGTCCAAAAGTGCCATATAATGTTCTGGGGCATTTTATAAGCATTATAAAGTAAGTATTAATAGATCCCAAGCATCATTTAAAAAAGTCTTTCCGTCCACCAAAACAAACTGCTCCATATCCACCCACTGCACATTCCTTATTAACCTCCTTCATTTTCTCCACCTTGACACTCTCATACAAAAACTGTGGGTGGGGAAAATAGATGAAACTTATAGCATGTCCTGAAGGTCCCCCAATCCTACCTAGCTTTGGTTGCACCTAGGGTGAAAGAGCATTGTAGAATCAGGACTTTTCTACATGGGGAAATTGATTAGCACAGCTATAGTGGAGAAATCATATTAGAATAAAGTCATTTTTATGCTGGAATTGAATGTCACAGGGGAGTTATACCAACATGACTATGGAGGTAAAAATATTCCACTGTAACAATGCTGGTCATTTTCCGTGCATAAAAGAGCTGTAAAGGCATACTCACCAAAAACACCCTGCCACTGTATCCATCCCCTTTAAACCAGGGAAGCCCCATAATAGCTACAGTATCACACAGGGATAGAGACAGGGCCAAAATTTCCCCTCCTTTGTGCTATTCCACCAGTGCGAAGTGGCCCTAAAAGTCTGCTTAGCAAGGGGCAGAGCAAGGATGTCTCTGAGCCCTAGATCAGGATGTCCCGGGTGCATGTAATAGTCCCCTTCTGATCATTTGCAGCCATCTTTGCACCCCTTCCTCCAGAGTTGCTGTCCTCTATCACAGTGGTCTCCAAACTTTTTTGATCGTGCACCCCATCAGTAAAAATTTTTTGAGCATGCACCCCCTGTCGCGCCGAAGCAAAAAAAAAAAAAAGCCGCTCGGACTCCCGCCTGACGAAGCAAAAAACCCCCCAAAACAAACAAACAAAACCCACTCCTCCTGCCGCGCACCCCCAAGGATCCTCTTGCGAACCCCTTGGGGTGCGCGCACCCCACTTTGGAGACCACTGCTCTATCAGACCACAGTTCCAGGCCATGGTTTCTCAAGTTGTTATTAAGTTGTTATTAAATATCCATAATTTCTGGCTGCTCAATGATAGTTCGCTGTATGAACATTACAATAATTAACAAGAACGTTATAAAAATGTTAATGGAGTAGATTTTGTATTTGTAGAAAAGTCTGTAATCTAATGCTGACCTACATAATGTACAAATACACAAGCCATACTATTAGCTGCATTAAAAAAAAAGTCCAGCAAATATTACTGTATTAAACTGCCAGCACTTCCACACTAAACTAAAATATATGTTCTAGAAGTCTGAATGCTTAGTCAGCCTTTTCACATTCCCCACTCACTGACTTCACTGGGAGTTTGGCCTTAGTA
Source organism: Malaclemys terrapin pileata (assembly GCF_027887155.1). Classification (NCBI taxonomy): domain Eukaryota; kingdom Metazoa; phylum Chordata; order Testudines; family Emydidae; genus Malaclemys; species Malaclemys terrapin. The sequence continues at coordinate 219,564,924 of NC_071506.1, read as the reverse complement.
AAGACTTCAGGATTTGGCCTTGAATGAGTTTTAAAGGAAACAAATGTGCAATTTGCACATACAAAGCAAGGGTATGTCTACACAGCAATGTAAGCCTGGGCTAGAGCTTGGGCTCAAATCTAATGCCTCTCGTGTCCACACACCATTATGCTAACCTAGGGCTCAGACCTAGGACCCAGGATCCTGCATGGCTGGAAGTCAAGCCCATGTTAAGCTGGGACCCTGGGTCCAAGCCCTATTGCTTTCCTGTGTGCACGCAGCTCCAGCTTGATTCAGGTCCCAGAAGTCCTCGGGATGTATCTCAGTGTTCCTGGCGGCAGAGGGGAAGTGCTGCAGGGAAGTTTTGAGGCAGGATCCCACTCACCGCCCTCACAGTGCATGCAGTGCCAGGGAGGGAAGTGGGGGCCTGGGAGCAAGAGCGAGAGAGCGGAGCGGGGACTAAGTGGCTGCCCTGCAGGGAGGGGGGCACAACAGAGCTCCCAGCTCAGCATGGCCAGGGAAGAGATGACCACCCAACAGCCTGGCTACTCCCCCTCCCTGAGGGGCAGCCACTTGGTCCCTGCTCTGCTGTCTTGCCTCCCCTTCCCTCCCTGGGGCTGTGTGTGCAAAGGTGCCTTGGCAACATGCACTGTCAGGGAAGTGAGTGGGAGCCAGCCCCAAAACCTCTCCACAGCCTCCCAGGGATCCCTTTTACTTGCCTCTCGGGGTGCATCAGGGGCAGGAGTAACGGATCCTGCAGGGGGCTGGAGCACACTGCACTCCAAGCCCTAGGAACGCACTTCACCACTCCACAGCCAGCAACAGCCAGGCTGGGGCGTGTGTGTTTTTCCTCTGAACCCTACATTTTATGTCAAACTTTATAATAAACCAACAAAAATAAATAAAAAACCAACCAAACAAAAACACCTTCATTGAACATCCCATGTTAAAAGTTAACAATTGCAAAGTTTCATTTTAATAGTCTGACAGCCCTGGAGACTGACCTGCTAATTATCCTCAGAACAGGTGCACCTTGGCATTTTCATGCCAATGTGACTCAGCCTAGTGGTGGAGAGCCCTATTCTCAGATTAGATGGTAGTTCAGTATAAAGCATTCTCAAACTGCAGTCATTCTACTGAGACAGCCACTAAAGCAACTAATTATGCAGTTTATGCACTCACGTGCTCCTTATGGGCACCTGAGTCCCATCAATAGCACTGCCTCAATTAGGAAATGGGGAGGGGGGCAATAGAATTTTCCCCACAGTGCAACACCTTCATAGGGCTAGAGTGTCGACACCCAGGAGGAAGGGGCCCTAGGCACTCTGGGAAAGGATTCCTTTGACTTAGAATAATAGGGTTAGAAGGTACTGCAAGGGTCATCTAGTCTAACCACCTGCCAAAATGCAGGATTTGTTGAGTCTAATGCAGTGGTTCTTAACCTGGGGTGCATGTATCCCCTGGGGGTGTGAGATGCCATTTCTGGGGGGATGTGACATGCCAGATTTTTTTAGAAGGTAAATCATCGAAAACACAAATTAAGCACAGGCACGTAAGTACAACTACTTTGTTTCATCAAACCTATGTATTTATTAACATTATGCATTTTTTAACAATTACTGTAATATACAAACAAAAAATATATCTAGGTTTAAGGGGTGCGAGAACATATTTTGAGAACCAAAGGGGTGCAGGCTGAAGTAAAGGTTAAGAACCACAAAGACAAATGGCTATTCAGCCTCCTTTTGAAAACATCTAGTGAAGGAGCTTCTACTGCCTCCCGTCCCTAGACAGTCTGTTCCATTTTCCTCCTATTCTTACAGTTGGGAAGTTTTTTCTGAGGTTTAATTGAGTCTGCTATTCCATAGTTTGAAACCATTGCCTCTTGTCCTGCTCTCTATGGCAAGAGAGAACAACTTATCTCCATCTTTTTTATGGCAGCCTTTCAAGTATTTGAAGACCATTATCATATACCCCCTTAATCTCCTCTTTTCCAAATTAAACATAACCAGTTTCTTCAGCCTTTGCTCGTATGGCTTGAGTTCCATCCCTTTAATCATCTTTGCCACTCGCCTCTGGATCCTTTCCAGTTGCTCTACAACCTTTCTATAGACTGGTGACCAAAATTGGACACAGTGCTCCAGCTGAGGCCTAACCAGCACTGAATAGAGCGGTACTATCACCGCCTGTGACTTGCATTCTATGCCTTTGTTAATGCAATCTAAAATTGCATTTGCTTTTTTTTTATAAGAGCATCACACTGTTGACTCATTTTTAGGTTGTGATCCACCCCAGCTCCCATATCCTTCTCAGCAGTGTTGTTGCCATGCCAGTTTTCCCCCATTCTGTATTTGTGCATTTGGTTTTTCTTCCCTAACTGTAGCACCTTACATTTGTCTTTGTTGAATTTTATTTTGTTGTCTATAGCTCAGTTCTCCAATTTATGAAGATTTCTTTGAATTTTAGCTCTATCCTCCAAAGAGTTTGCAACCCCCCCCAGCTTTATGTCATCTGCAGATATGATCAGTATGCTTTCTAGACTTACATCCAAGACATTAATAAAGATGTTAAATAACACTGGATCCAGAACAGATCCCTGTAGAGCCCCACTTGAGACTGCCTTCCAATTTGAGATCATTCCATTAATAATTGAGTGTTTGCTTTTGTTTAACCAATTATGTATCCAGTTAATGGTAGTTCTGTTGAGCCCACATTTCTCCAGCTTACTTGTCAGAATGTCATGTGGAATTGTGTCAAATGCCTTGCTGAAGTCCAGGTATATTACATCCACCGCATTCCCTCTATCCACCAAACCATTTACCCTGTCAAAGAAGGAAATCAAACTGGTTTGGCATGATTGTTCTTAGTAAAACCATGCTGGCTGCAAGTGATTACTCCTTTATCCTCCCAGTATTCAGAAATAGAATGTTTATACATTGCTCTAGTAGTTTCCCACATATTGAAGTCAGCTGAATGGTCTATAGTACACTGGCTCCTCCTTTTTAAAGATGGGCACTATGTTAGTTCTTCTCCAATCTTCTGGGACCTCTCCTGTCAGCTATGAGTTTGTGAATATTATTGCTAGTGGCGCTGAGATTTCTTCAGCTAATTCCTTCAGCACCCTGAGGTGAATAATATCAGGCCCTGCTGACTTGAATTAATTCAAATTAGTCAGAAGGTCTGTGATGTGTTCTTTACTTATCCTGATCTGCATCCCTTCCCCTTTATTGTCTATGGTAACGTTGCTAGTCACTCAATCACTTGTTATTTTTTTGTGAGAAGACAAGCAAAGTAGGCATTGAGCAGCTCTGCCTTCCTATCATCTTCCATTACCTGTTCACCTTCTCCATTGAGCAGAGGGCCCACACCATCCCTGGTCTTTCTTTTTTGTCTGACATATTTGTAGAACCCCTTCCTATTGTCTCTAACATTTCTTGCCAGCTGTAACTCGTTCTTTACCTTGGCTTTCCTGATTTTTGTCTCTACAACAGTGTTTCTCAAACAGGGGTCGCTGCTTGTATAGGGAAAGCCCCTGGCCGGCCGGGCTGGTTTGTTTACCTGCCCTGTCCGCAGGTCCAGCCGATCGCGGCTCCCACTGGCTATGGTTCGCTGCTGCAGGCCAATGGGGGCTGCTGGAAGTGGCGGCCAGTATGTCCCTCAGCCCGCGCTGCTTCCAGCAGCCCTGGCCAGTATGTCCCTCAACCGGGCCTCTCCCCAGCAAGTCACTGCTTAATTAGGTGACTTTGAGAAGTAGACAAATGTCCACTAGGGACTACCCTGAAATTACCAGAGTTATTTTACTTGCAACTACTTTGAATCCAGGTCTCCAGAAGTGAAGGGCAGGCAATTGCATTAACCCATGTTTTTCTAAGCCCTTGATCATTTGCCTTTCAAATTAGGACTATTTTTGAAAGTTTCCATCCATTTCTAGAGACTTTTTTTGTAAGAGGAAATGGGACTTTTGCATCCCAGCAAATCCTAAAGAAAACGAATCACTGAAAGTTCTTTTCCTAAAAGCCATCACAATTTGGATATTTTTGTAGACTGCAGCTGTCCAGAGTCTATCCCTAATTTAATTCCTTCCAGCACAAGGAACTGCTATCAGAAAATTGCCCTTCAGGTGTCCCATCAGGTGCTCTTATAGCCTGGTTACCAAAAAAAATCCTTTGATTAACCATTTTGGGTACTGATTTGCATTGCACTGCATTTCCCACTAATCCTTGTATGCTTAGCTGGAATTAATCAGTTAACAAAAGTAGTTAAGCATATACCATTAAAGGCTAAATGCTTAGGGATTGCTCAAAATACACAGATGCTTCTTGAAAGAGCTCTGGTTCACTGCACAGAGAGTAGTAATGTTGTCTGGGCTGAATGTAGCTGAAGAGATATGTGGCTGATGTAACTTTGGAAGGTCACAGTGGCTGTATTTGCTGGAGCTTATTATTAGCTGGAAACTCTATTTTTGCTATCGAGTGCGCTTGTCAAATGCAGGCTCATTGTCAAGGGGCATTGAAGAAGTGATATTCCCTGAGAAGCTGTCCTTCTTATGACCGTTCAATAGTATCCATTAATGAAGATTTAATGTGTTTTGTATGGAAAACAGAATCTGTATTTTATCCATTTTGAGTCACAGAAAAACAAAAGCATAAACAGCACTGAGCCCTCACTCCATGGATAATTTTGTGAAGAGCAGCAGGATTTTGGCAGCATATCTGGCTTAAGAAAACAACCACAGTTATAAAACACAGGAGTTTGGGGGTGGTATGGTTAGTGAAAATGGCATATTTTGAGGCACAGACTTCAGTGATTCCTGACGTTTCCTTCTTTATTTTCCAGGTTTTTTTCCTGTGTATCATTTTCTTTCCTTTCCATGTGTTGCACATCTGCTCGGCAGGCTCCAGCCAGGAGAATAGCCATATGGGGACCTGGACATCTCCTCTGCATTGTTGCCAGAAGACAACTTTATATTCATTCCAAATGGCATGAAGAACCATTTGTCAGTTTTCCCTTTACCTCCCTTCTAGTGACTTAAATGTGCGATGTTGTCTAAAACACACAGAAAATTACCTTTTTGATGACAAATTTTAAAGACTCTTCATGTTAGTTTAATTCCTAAAACACTGAAAAACATAAGGCCAGAAAGTCCCACTCTTTAGTGCTTGGTGAGCTAGCAGAAGGACTAACTCTCCCCCTCTCCCCAAAATGTTTTCAGTAGTTTTCACCCATGTTTCTTTTGGCATTTTTTTTTCTCTCTGTAGCGATATTGTCTCTGGAGGCAGATACATTCATTTAAAATTCCTCCAAAGTCTGGCCATTAGCTTAAGTTAATGTTCAACCCTCTGCATTATCTTCAGAATTTCAGTGACGTTCATATTAATTTTCAGGAGATATAAATCAGGGGACAGTGTACAGGAAAGACAGGCAGCTTAAAAACGGCTACACCTGACTCACATATCGACAAAGAAGCGGCTTATATAGATATTGTTGCTTCATGTTTGTCTCCTAGGAGTTGCTTGTCAGAAAATGAAAAGTCAAAGAAAGTGAACTTGAATTGTATTGGACAGAGCAGTGTTTAGAAAAAAAGAATCTAAGGGCCTAATCATACTCCTATTCAAATCAACAACAAACCATCCATTAATTTCAAAGGAGCAGAGCTGGGTACAATATTCTCTTGGGCATAAATATCTATTGGAAGCTATATGTGAACTTGGGACAAACACTAGCTTCGCATATGAATCTGGTATTAAAGGAATGTGGGATTTGTTCACAGAGGGTGAAATTCCCTTCACTTGCATGATGCTCAAATAACCCAGTTTATGATGGTGAAATGCAGGCAAAATCCACCTTCCTTACTCCCTGGCATGGGCTCTGGGATGCAGCACAGCCCTAGCACTGCCCAGTACCAATGGCCATAGATAGACCCTTCGTGCTACTTGCACAGTGTGATGGATTTACATGTCAATCAGCCCCCAGTACCATGCCAGCCTATGCACAGTTGGTGCAGAGACCTCTTGGGCTGATGTTGCAGTCTGAATGGTTGTGTGGATTGGGAGGAGTGTACAGGCACAGAAACTCATGCTTGGGAAGCTGAACAGAAACATATTGCAATCACACTCAAACCATCATTTTACAGTAACTTCTCTGGATATCTCCTTAGTTTCCCAGCGCTCTTTCCACTCTTGCTTCGTCCTGAACATGGTTTGGACTGGGCATCCCTGACTGTCTAACAGTCACCCCTCATGCTGAAAGGCTCAGTCATCTCCCCACTACCACACAAGCTCCCCATTTATTTTTTAACCTTCTAGATTTGGCTTTCCTGTCCCCACCTACTCTGCTTATCTGCCAGATGGGAGTTACAATGAACAGCTCCCCCCAGTGGTCCAGTTTGGAAATATATCTCCTATTTTAATAGTGGTATGATTATCATTATACTCTCTATAAATAAACATCAGTTCTGAAAATGTCCACAGCCTTACACTGGTCCTCTGTACTCTCTTTTTCACTCAGAGAAAACCCAGATGGCAGGAACAGGAACAACTGGTATACAGTGTTCAAGCCCTGTGCTTTGGAATATGTCAGTTTGTGTGTGGTAACAGTGGTAAGCATTAATCCCCAGGGATATAGGTACTTCTCAGAGGATGTAATGTACTAGGTACATTGGGCAATACCAAAGGTACACTTTTTTTCTCTATACATGATATGGCATACACCATGTTAGATACATTCATACACCAGTAGTCTCTTTTATCTTATAATTGGAGCGTAAACTCTTTGGGCCAGAGACCATCTTTCTGTTCTGCGTTTATACAGTGGCTTCCACAATATGGCTCTGGTCTATGACTGAGACGGCTAGGTACTACCACAATATAAGCAATAAAAATAGTACAGGGGGTGGGGAAATTGGGAATAGTAATGCTAACTAAACATGAAATGATTGTCTTGATTTGCTGTCAGGTCCTCTTTAAGCCTTAACATTTGCTGTGTTTTCAGTCAGCTTTTCCAATGTTACTTGCCATCTCCCTAATTGTTGAAGTTGTTTCGAGTCTATCTTTTAAAACAGGTTCTTCTTGTTGCATTCACCACTTCATAGCTGACTTCAGACACTTCTGTTCTGGCACAATCTTAATTTCCCCTCAATATTCCTTACGGATTCCCTAGCTAATATTTGTCTGCTTCTGGAATCTTTTCCTGTTACTTCTTTGTAAATTCCAGAGCAAGTAACATGTATTGTTTTTTAGAAATACCCTCTTCATTATCCCAGCCTTCTTTAAAAAGCTCTATTATCTTTTTCACTGGTCTTTCATTATTTACACATGTGAAAATACATCTAATTTTTATGGTGTTGAATTAACAGTGCAAATGTTATCTCTGATTCTCCTTAATATTGTCTTTCTCTTTTGCTGTTCACTAACGGCCAGATTCTTCCCCCCCTTGTTCATGTTGAATGGTACCTTTCTTCATGAGAAGCCCTGTTAGTGTCAATAGGACTACACATGGAGTAGAATATCACTCACTGTAGGAGTGGCAGAGCCTGGCACTAAATTAATATTGTTTTTCTTCTCTATCTTCATTTCTTTTTTATATGTCCCCCTCATATGTCTGAGTTCAGTGGGAGTTGGATCAGGATTTGACACTCAGGTCTAGATTGTTCAGTGTTCCAAATTTCCTTCTCTAGAGTGTAAGCAGAATACATTCAAGGATTGCGTTCATTAAACAGTGTGTGTCGGGGGAGGGAGTGAACGGAGGGAGGAATCAATTTTCAAATGGAAGATGACAAAGCCAACTTTAATATTCTTCCCTTATCTTAATTTCCTCTTGGTTTCCTTGATTAGGAGAAAATAGTTTGAAATATAGAAGGACACTCCATAAACTTAATTTTACCAGTTTTAAAAGATCACAGTTAAGGTGACACAAACTGTGGCAAAGAACTGCTAATTATGTCAGATTATAGCTTTTATAACACTGAACATGACCTCATTTTGGATTAAGTAAAGTTCAGATTGCAGCTGGGAGTCTAGTTGAAAACCTACATTTAAATTGCCTTTGAACTTCTGATTGCTAGGGGAGATTAAAAATAGGAACTCACCCCTCACCACCACCACCACCACCGTTTTTGTGGCACAGGGAAGTTTTAGAACCAATGGATGACATACAGCAAACTGTAAGTATCAATTTTTGTGCCAATCTGAACTAGGGATGGTTGAATCTTAAGAAGTTTGGAGTTCAGGTTTGGATAAGCACCCCAATGTTTGGTTGTATATCTGGAACTTATTCAAAACCCTCCTGTCTGCAAAATAGATTTAGATATCTTGTAAGAACAGGCTTTCTTATAAGATTTCTGGCATTTCTATTTCTTTCCCCTAAACCAGTTGATTCTTTCCCGCTTATTACAAGCCTATAGTCACTGGGCACAATTATAAAATTGTTATTCAGTCCTTACTCAGAACTGATATTGGACTAAATTCTATTCTGTAGTACGCTCATACAGCCCCAGGGAATTCAGGCATTTTAATGACATTATGGAGAGCAGAATCCGGTCTGTTGTTTTCAAATGAAATCCCTCTAACGTTAGTGTGAACTTTGCCTGTATAAGGAATGAGTGAGAACTTTAGTATAGCATCTCAACACAGCATTGTGGGAGTATAAGAAGAACAGAGACAGTCTACATAACTGCTCATTTAGAGATAGAGCCAGTAATTATTTTCCTATTTCTGTGGCTTCTACTGATTTTATAAAGAACATTGTTTTCTTTAAATAAACCCACGAACTTTGTTGGACATTTCAGATGTTTACATGAGAGCTGTTATCCTGGATTGGCTCCCATTTACCCCAACAGATCTTCTATTTTAAAATTATTTTTCTTTTCCAGTCAGAAGTATGTTTTCAGTGTGAGTATCCTGGGATCAATATTTTGCAGGTAGAAAAAATTAAACCCACTTTCATTTTGCAGATTTTCTTGTTAGGAGAAAATCAATCTAATCAATAATGGCAAAGTTTTAAAAAACGGCCTGCTATTATGATTTCTACCTATCCGTTTGCTTTCAGATCACTTATTGACATTATTTCTCAGCATGCAAACAATTAATGTAAATTCTTTGACATGTGATTCCTAATAAAACTGAAATTATTTTTATTTTCCTATTAACTTTCAAGTGGAAACCTCAGCATTGGTGTTTTACAGCCATTAACCTTTACAGTCTCAGTGTATTGATGCTGAGCAATAGATTTTGTTTTCTCGGCATCTCCTGTCAAATCTCCCCTTATTCTTTTGATAGGAAAAGCAAAAGGCTTTGGCAGGGTAATTCACCCTTGCCACTCTGTGCCACTGGGAGAGGTGCTAGAGGAGATTCGGTGATATGCTCATTCTTACTAGCAGTGAAGACTTTTTACAAGGTCTTTCTACAGAGAAGATGAACAGCCTTTCCTCTGTACATCCTTCCCTCATGGCTGACTTCATCACTCGTATGGGAGTGATAGGCTTCCAGCCATAAATTCAGCAGCAAACGTCAATTATTTTGAATAATTCTAAGAAGATTTTTGTTTAATCCTTTCTACTCTGTCCCAAGTAATATTTTTGTAGCACAAACATATGCTGTCTCAGTAAAAAAGAAGCCACATTTAGACTGAGTTATGATGGAGTGAGTTGATTCATTATGTTTGTAACTGAGTTCTTCATGGAGAAGTCAACAAGCAAGAAACTATTTCCTTTCCAAGCCATTTCCACTTCATAGCAGCAACTCCACTCCCTGTCAGCATTGTTATCTGTTATGCTTATATCTCTGCTTAGCAGTCAGTCCTGGTTTGGGGATGTAAAGGTGTAATGAGTGCTTTGGGTTTATGGATTTCTGCAGCTGCTTAAAATGGAATTAAAACAATCATGAGCTAACCTCAGATTTAAGCCCTTTGAAAATCCAAGCCAGGTTGCTTTAATCTTCACAAAATCCTCTTTCATTAAAAAAAAATCCAAATTCGCTTTCTTCCCCTGCCAACGATACAGTCATTGTAGTGAAGCAAGAACATAAAGTTGATTTTCTAAAAAACTTACACTGCCACTTTTGAAAATCTGCCCAGCACTAAAAACCAGACACTTGGAGTTTGTGGTGTACATTGTAGAATTAGCATGGCATTCTCTACTAAAGGCAGTGATACCTTGATAGTTTTTCAGGTCCTTGGGTTTAAAGAGAATTGACATGCCCCCATCGGACATTTGTATTTGGCTAAACCCCAGCCAGAGGATGGCTAATTATTTTTTATGCTTGTAGGTAAAATTATTATTACAGTATTAAGCCAATGTACCCACCTAAAAGGTCAAAACAGAGTACAAATACTCACATTTTTAGAATTTTGCCTATGAAAGTGAACAGTCAAAAGGTTTTTTGCCCTTGGACATCCCAGGTTGTGCTGTGTGTTTTTACTTACTGTTTACTTTTGCAATTCCTTTAGTTAAGCCAGTCTACCTTCCCACTAAACAATGACTTTTACCTTATCCCTGCCAAACTCAGAGTCATTTATTTTGTGCCCCAGCCAGGTGTATATGTTTCATTCTTGGGTCAACCCACCAATTATCAGATGCCTACATGGTTGTAATAGCTGGAGAGTTTACAGCACTTGCAGTCAGGGTTTGTGTTGTGGTCATTTCAGCTACCAACCAGGGTCTCTGCGCACCGCTGCTCTGATGGGATCAAGCTCATGCCTACCTAAGGCAAGGAAGGTGGTTCTGTTACAATAAATTGCAATAGACATACTTGATTTGGGGTTTCATCTGAGAAGGTTCACACAGCTTTACTGTTAATGTACTTTGTTTTTTATTCATTAAGAAATAAAAGCACAAAGATAGTGTGTGTTGAGGCGGGGAAGTTCTCTCAAACTTTTTTGCAGATTTTTTTTTTATTCCCAATCTGCCATGTGAGCTGCACGCTTGCCTGAAAAGGAAATAATGTCTTAAGTGGATGTTGACCAATGTCAACATGTTGTTTATGTCAGGTCACATTTGTATGCAGAAATCAAACATTGGTTTGTGGAAGCATTCAGATTTGCCGATTGGTGAACTGATCCAGTAGGCCAGCTATGGGAGCTTATCTAGAGTCTGACAAATAGAATGGCAGCAGCTGCCTTCCCGTGGAACGCTATTGAACAGAGAACTGTCAGATGTAATAATTCATTCTCTTTTTTTCTTCTGTCTTCATAATTTCTTTTAAAGACCAGCAAAGAAAGAGAGAATTTTATGCAATGGAAAATTCCCCTTTCTCCTCCCCGAAGCCCCCATACTATGCAAGAATTGGATGTATTGTTACTTGCTTAAATACAAGGCTTACTTTCCAATTTTTAAGCCAATAAAACATGTACAGATGTCCTAATGACAGACCACCTGGGCCTTTTTATATAAAGTTATTAGACAACAAAAAGTTGAAGGGGAATGAATGTGCAAAATCAAGTTGGCAACTAATCCTCTAAACTGTTTTCAGCTCTGATTTTAGTAGTTATCCCATCCGTATTTGGTTATTTTTACTTGCTCACTCATTTTTATACTGATGTTGTTAATTTCTGAAATTCCAAATTGCTGTTACCTCTTTCAAAGTGTTGTTGTAATTTCTTCTTCTCTATTTGTTTGGAGCCAGGCCTGGTTTGCTAGTAGCTCCCGCAGGACTGAGCTGAGGCTCGAGCTTGCCTATCATTTCTGACACACCTCTGGATATTGCTGAACTGTGCTGGGTTTATGTTGCTACCATTGCACTAGGCTAAATTCCTGATTAACTACTGCTGCAGAATTGGGCGCATGTGTATGCAGACTTACCAACTTTCTGGACATTTTGGCTTTTCCATATGTGTATCTTTCCATTCTTGTCTCAGGAATGCCTCAATTAAAAATATTTAATGGAAAAGTCAGAATCTCCATTCCCTCCTTTATGAAGATTCTGACTCCAGAAGGAACATGTTCTGATTCTTGTGCTGAGTTAGGCCTTACTGCTCAAGTAGTATCCTTGAAATCTATTACTTACTGCAGATTCATAGATTTTTAAGGCCAGGAGAGACCATTACGATCACGTCGTCTGACCTGCAGAACACAGGTCCAGAATTTCACCAAACATTCCTGCATCAAAACCCATAGCTTCTAGCTGAGATAGATCTTACCTTTTATCAAAGCTGGGTGTCTTTCTGAAAGATATCAGAATGTAGCCCACAGAAAGCATGACTCCCATTCAAAAATCTGATAAGTTATTGGCCAATATTAGATCATTGGAACCAGCCCTGCATTCACTGGAGTCGATAACAAAAAATCCAACTTGGTGTAACAGTCAGTATTGAGCCCATTATTTCCAAGGTAAGTTCTGGAGAAAATAAAAATAAAAATCCAAATCCAGACTCACTTGTCCATTAATGATACATCTACACTATGAGCTAACTGTGTGATTCCCATGCTTGTGTACACATACTCTCACTCATTGAGCTAGCAAGAGTATAAGTAGCAGTGTAGCCATAGTAGCACAGGTAGCAGCAGTGGACGCATGGCTTAGCCAGGCCAAGTATGTACCCACCAGATTCAGGCAGGTTTGTATTAAGCATGACTTAGCCACCCTCCACCGCTGTGATCCACGCCACCACAGCTACACTACTATTTATACTCACACTACTTTGAGAGCTACTACAAGAATGTGTACATGAGAAGGAGAATCACGCCTCTAGCTCACAGCGTGGACATAGCTTAAGTGTTGAGACTATACCAGAATACAATGTGCAATTGCTGGTGTTGTCATATTGAGCTACGATGGCATGATTTTACATGATTGTATTTGCAGAACTTGTAAACATCTTGGGTCTTTGAACTGAGCTTTGTTAGCATGTCCTTCTGTAGACTGCTTTAATAGAAAAGTCCTATAGAACTTAATAGGTATGAAACCAATAGGGCTCTATGGAAATGACTCTAAAATATGTAGAATATAATAAAGAATGCATTTTCTAGTCATAGAATTCTGTAGGATGGTTCAACAAATCTATAGAAAGATGGTTAATTTCTTTTACATTCCATAGGGCTTTTTCCATAAGGGATAGTTTAGCTGCTTCTTCTAAGTGGTCTCCTTCTGTCATTTTGCAGTAGTGATAGTTCCTGCTGAGAGTCTGTCTACCATCTCTCGGAGCGCTACTCTACCTCCTAGTGTCAGTCTAGACATTATTGTTCTAATTGCCAGAAATGTCTCATCTTGGTATCTGAAAATCAAATCAAATTCTTCATGCATTTTTACTAGCCCTTATCATCAATAAAGATTCCAAAAGGAGAATTTGACTGGCAATTTTGCTGATGATTCATAAGGCAGAAAAGAATACCTACCCTTTTCCAGCACTACTACTACTTGTGTATAACTTGGATATGTGGCAATGATTACAAATGTATATCTAGTCCTTCATGCCCCCAGCGAAAGAATGAAGGGGACACTCAGATATGATGTGCTCCATCGTTTGTGCCTGGTGACCAGAGTCACATACAGGTGTTTGCCTCATTTTCCATTTAAAGACGGTTTGTCCACATCTCTCAGGAGATGTCCTGATGCGATTCAATCTGCACCAATCTTTCCAACATACATCAAAACCTGGTGGCTCCTCTGCAGGGCCAACAATAAGCTGTTTGTTTTGAGCAGTTGAAATGCTCCATGTGGCTCTCCACTGAGCCTTAGCATCAAAGTTGGGAGTAAGGGTCTTGACGTGGTTCCATAAAGGATTGCAGGATTTTAATCTTATCTTTGGCAGGTGTCAAGGCTAATTCCCCACTCTGGCACTTTGAGTGCAGAAGGTGCGGGCCCGCACAGATTCTAAAAATTAATACTGGCCATACCAGGCTTGTATTAAACTCCCAAGATTACAGCTTTTCTCTGACCTTGGATTGGTAGATGCTGCCACCACCTGAGTGCAGAACCCCTTTGAGAGCCCAGGAAGGCACACTTGGGAATTCCTTCCTTTGGGGTACCCTCAAGCCCTTTCACCCCACCCTCTCCAGGGAACAGCTGAGAAAGAAAACAAAAGGAAATCAGTTGTAATCAGCTAATTAAACAACATGTGCACAAACCTCTTAATACACAAAAATCCAATTCTGTTCTCAAAAAAGGTACATTTTATTAATAAAAAAGAAAGAAAATACATCTGGGAACTCAGGCTATTGCTAGTTTTTAAAAGAGCAACTACAAGGATTAAGCACCAAGAATAGCTTTCTTGAGGTCCAGCTTAAAGCAAAGCTTTTGTTACAAGCAAAACAAAAGCACGTGGGGTTAGCAAAGAGGAGTCCACAAGCCATAAAGAAATAAAAAGAGAGAAACCTAATCCATCTTTCTAGACATCTCCTGATCTACTTACATGTCTGGGGGTTCAAATGAATAGTTTCTAGGTATGATACTGAGGATTTTTCATACCTGGCCCAAAGCTTCCTATGGCATAGCTGTTGCCCTGTCTGCCTCTCCCCAGGAGAACAACAACAGACAGACAAAAGGGGAGTCTTCAATTTTAAAAAGTTCTACCCTTCCCATTGGCTCTTTTGGCCAGTTCCTTTTACCTATGCATAGCAGTGAGACTTTTTAACCCTTTACAGGTAGAGCAATTAGAGAACAGCTACTAAGCGGGATTTTATAGCTACTGGCTGGCTGGGTGTCCATAAAAGGGAGCTGACCCCCCTTCATTTATTACAGCGGGTTCTGCAGCTCATTGTGCAGTGGGAGTCTCGCATGTGCCTTGACACGGTTGAAAAAGCAAGATGTCTGAGCAGCTCTTCTAATCTGTGGAGGCTGGATGTGCGATAGGACCGGGAGCCAGTTGACTTGAATCGATTTGAATGTCCCTGACACTATGCTCGTGGCGTTGTTGAGTTGAGTGTCAAGGAGTTTAGTGTGACTGCTGTGAGACCACACTGGTGCACAGTATTCAGCTGCAGAATATATCAAGGCAATTGTTGCAGTTCGTAAGGTCTGTGGACTGGAGCCCCATGATGTTCTAGTCAGTTTTCTGATAAGCACAACGTGAGACCTGAACTTATCATGGGTGTTCTTGAGGTGTTCTTGAAAGGTCAAATTCCACTCCAGTGTAACGCTAAGATACTTTGGGTTAGCCTTATGGCTGACGCTCTTGCCACAGAACTGCACATCGAGTTTGGTATTAGCCATTTTATTGTTCAGATGGAAAGTGGTTACTGTGGGTTTTTTTGGGTTAGGCTTAAGTTTCCAGTGTCGGAAATAGTCAGCCATTGTGCTAAGATCTTGGGTTAGCATGCAGCTGATGGTATGGAGACTTGTATACTGAACAGCTAGGGCAATGTCATCTGCATACATGAATTTCCTTGACTCCGTTGCTGGTATATCCGCAGTGTATAGATTAATAAGTATTAGGGCCAGGACGGAGTCCTGTGGGATGCCTGAGTTAAGAGTTCTTGGTCGACTGATCTGGCCATTAAGGTGTACCTTAAAGCGGTGGTCTGTGGTCATCGCCACCAAGAGACTAATTGTTCACCTGCAGTGAATGATGTGGGAGATCTTGAGAAGGCTCTGTTTCCAGATGGTGCCATATGCTGAGGAAAAATCAACAAGGGTGATCCCTGTCTTCCACTTATGTTGGAATCCTGCTTCAGTGTGGCCGGTGAGTAAAACTACTTGGTCACAGCGGTTCCTCTTTGTGTGAAATCCTGCCTGCTGTACTGGAGGATGTCTCTGATAATGTCAGACAGATGGCGGTGTCTCTGTCTCTGCAGTGCTGACACTAGTCTGTCAATAATCTAAGGTGATACAACTGGCAGGGCCGGCTCTGGCTTTTTTGCCACCCCAGGCAAAAAAGCCTCCCGCCACCCGCCCCGCCCCCCGGTGGGGAGCGCGGCAGGGGAGGGCGGTGAGCCCAGCCACGGGCCTGCTCTCCCCGATCGGCCAGAGTGCCGGGGGGAGGGCGGCGAGCCCGGCCAGGGCCCACTCTCCCCGACCGGCCAGAGCGCCAGGGGAGGGCGGCGAGCCCAGTCGCGGCCCCGCTCTCGGGCCGGAGCGCCGCGCCACACCGCACCGCCTCCCTCCAGGTGCCACCCCAAGCACATGCTTGGTGGGCTGGTGCCTGGAGCTGCCCTGACAACTGGGCTGACCCATAGGTATATGTTTTCAGATAGGCTGATGCCAGATCTCCCTTTTAGTAAATGCAGTCTGAACCACTACATTTGACTTCACAAAATGAATTGCAAACCCAAGAGAGAGTTCTTGCCCATCTATTGGCCTGATTGCAGGGCAAATACAGTAGTTACAGGAGCAGCACTCTAATTTGCACCTGCAATTCATACATGCGTGCACAACTAATGGCCTGAATTTAGTAATATGGTTTTTTTGAAATCCAAAAGGTTGATCCTTCAGTGACATGAAGCTGAATAATGTATGTAAAAACTCAGAAGCATGAGACAAATAACCTTTTATGAGCAGGTCTTTTTGTTCTGATTCTTAATAGCCTATATCATTTTAAATTGACATATTCTGTTTGATAGTTGCAATTTTAAGTAAACACATCTAAAACAGTCATGGAACAAAGCATGACCAGTTGCTAAATGTTTCCATTTGAAACAGTGTTGTTACTGTGCAATATGATGGTGTGTCAGCACCCTGAACTGTGTCCAGTTGGTCATGACTCCACTCTCCTTCAGACCTTGGAGATGTTGTCAAGGAGGCAGTATTACACATGCATAGTTCCTCCCTGGTTACACTGTGGCATTGGGGCTTTACCTCTAATTATCAGTCAGCTGTGAGGCAACCAAAATGTTTGGAAAGGAAGACACCAGTTCTTATGGCCTCTCCAGATGTCTAAATGGTTCCAGGCCTGTTTTAGACTGAGCCAAATGTGATTATGTTTGGTCAAACTTGAGCGGAGCTCAGTTATGTGGGAGAAAGAAATTAATATGCTCCTTATTCCAATGTAACCATGGTCCAAGTTTTGGAACTTGGGGCTCTCTCCTGTTCTGTTGAGGACAATGGGAGTTTGGATATTGGCTTCAGTGGAGGAATGATCTGGGTCTAAATGTGCAACTTGTAGTTGCAGACGTACTTGTTTTGCTAGCTAGACTCCATTAGAAGTGTTTCATTCAACCACATAACAATGGTAACAATTTGCATTAATATAGCACTTTTCATCTTGAGCTTCTCTAGCACTGAAAACATTAATTAATGTATTAATACTCTTGTGAAGTAGGTAAGCATTATTCTTCTCATTTTATAGATGGGGAAACTAAGGTACAGAAGGACTATGATTTTTCCAAGATCAGGCAGTAAGTCAGTGACAGAACCAGGAATAGAACCTAGAACCCGACACACCATCATATGATCTAACCACTAGATTAGTCTCCCTCACTGTACTGTAACTTAGAGGCAGCCACTCATGGACAGTGATCAAAAGCTTTGTTAAATTACATAAAAGCAAATGTTTCCTTAAGGTAAAGAATGCATTTTGTGTTTTCCAGAATAATGTATGTAAAAGCTCAGAAGCATGAGACAAATGACCTTTTATGAGCAGGTCTTTTTGTTCTGATTCTTAATAGCCTATATCATTTTAAATTGACATATTCTGTTTGATAGTTGCAATTTTAAGTAAACACATCTAAAATTGTCATGGAACAAAGCATGGCCAGTTGCTAAATGTTTCCATTTGAAGCAGTGTTGTTACTGTGCAATATGCCATTTGAAGCGGTTAGTGTTTTGCAAGCAAATGTGATCGAATATCAATAAGAAAAATTCTGTGAAAAATTCTGTGAAGCAAATGCTTGTATTGTTTTAATTATAAAGACTGGCATGCCAGCATTTTCCTTTTGTTTTGTGAACAGTTGACAAAGAGGCTATTGGGGACCATGGCAATGGTCATGGAAATATTGCTGATAGCAATGTGTACTTCCAAAAAATTAAAACCTCTAGATCCTAGAGCTTTAGCTGTAAATACAAGCTGGAGCCCATTCTTAACACATATGGGAAGGGTTGGTTTAAAAAAAATCTAGCAATCATTTGTTAAGCATTTGTGCCATGAGTACACATACATATAACAGTGGGAAATGTCACGATCAGAATTGAAGCTTTAAGACTTTCAGTTAAACACAAACAACAACAACAACAAAAATGTAGCTCAGCTAGTAGAAAGAACGCACACGCATATGCACACACACGCACTCCTGTCTCTACTAGTTTGTAACCAGTTACTTAAATGGTTTTTGTCCATGCACAATATGGTTAACACATATTTAGTAATTGTGGTAGGTAATGACATGTCACTCTCATGCCTACTACATGGTGATCTTTCTGTAACCAAGTTGCTTCAAAGAGTCATCTTACCAAAAGTGCACCTATGTCACTGATGGTTGGTTGTCCTTCCTCCCTGAGTTACTAGGACATCTCAGCATTGCCTGACGAGCTGCTGATACTGCTCAGTGTGAATGTCCTCTAGGCATTGTCCCTGGCTGACTGGCTGCCCAGAATGCACTGATACAGACACAGTTAAGCAGAATGGTAAGCGTGGATGCAGAAACACAGCTGACAAATATTTCTGTTGTGAAAGCAGCTGCTTTGTGGATGAAACACAACTGAGTTTGTTGTATCCAGATCAGAAAAGGGTGTCATGAGCTGGTCATAAGAACGTCCATACTTGGTCAGACCAACTTAATCTAGCCCAGTATCCTGTCTAGCCCAGTATCCTGTCTTTTGACAGTGACCAATGCCAGGTGTTTCAGAGGGAATGAACAGAATAAGCAATCATTGAGTGATCCATCCTCTTTTGTTCATTCCCAGCTTCATGGGCTTGCATCCTTGACCATATTGGCCAATTCCATTGATGGACCTATCCTCTAGGAACTTATATCTAATTATTTTTTGAACACCATCGTAGTTTCGGCTTTAACAACATACCCTGGCAACAAGTTCCACAGGTTGACTGTGAGTTGTATGAAGAAGTACTTTCTTTTGTTTGTTTTAAACCCACTGCCTATTAATTTCATTGGGTGATCCCTGGTTCTTGTGTTATGTGAAGGAGTAAATAACACTTACTTTTTCCACACCATTCATGATTTTATAGAACTCTGTCGTCTCACCTTTTAGTTGTCTCTTTTCCAAGCTTAACGGTCCCAGTCTCTTTTAAGCTGTCCTCATATGGAAGCTGTTCCATACCCTTAATAATTTTTTGCCCTTCTCTGTACCTTTTCCAATTCTAATATATCTTTTTTTGAGACGGGCCCCCCCAGAACTACATGCACTATTGAAGGTGTGGGTGTACCATGGATTTATATTGGCATTGTGATATTTTCTCCCTTTTTATCTACACCTTTCCTAATGGTTCCTAACATTCTGTTAGCTTTTTTGACTGATGCTGCACACTGAGCGGATGTTTTCAGAGAACTATCCACAACGACTTCAAGATCTCTTATTGAGTGGTAACAACTAATTTAGATCCCATTATTCTGTATGTATGGTTGGAGTTATGTTTTCCAATGTGCATTACTTTGCATTTATTAATACTGAATTTCTCTGCCATTTTGTTGCCCAGTCACCCAGTTTTGTGAGATCCCTTTGTAACTCTTTGCAGTCTGCTTTGGACTTAACTATTTTGAGTAATTTTGTATTGTCCGCAAATTTTGACAACTCACTGTTTACCCCTTTTTCCAGTTGTATTTTTCCAGTTGATTTACAGTTGTATTCATAATGTAGAAGGGGTCGTAGTATACCTCAGTGCCTCACAGCATCATTTGATTACATGATGGAAAATGTGTAATGAAAAGGTTGCTTGGCACATGGTAATTCACTAGTTAAGTATTAATTATAAGAAGAGAACAATCATACCATTCTAGTATCATTCCAGAGGAATTTTTTATACTGGGTTCTCAATCTGGGGCTTATGGACGTGTCAAAGGTCACTACCACCATATCCTTCCCATAATGCTAAATGGGAGAGGGGTCCCAGCTAGATCCAGATTAGAAGGAAGCCAGGTGCTGAGTGTGGGGAGAGGATACTATGGAAAAGGGAGTCTCATTATGGAAAATGATTGTTCTCTGCCAAGCGGTGTAGTTTAAGGAAGGATTAAAATTGCTTTCTTTGGTACTTAAATGCCCCCTTCCATCATCATAGTAGCTGAGCACCTCACAACTTTTATATATGTACTCACCCAAAACCCCTGTGAGTAGAAAAGACTATTACTCCCATTTTACAGATAGGAAACTAAGGCCAAGGAGACTAAGTGCCTTACCCAGGATGACACAAGAAATCTGTGGCAGAACTGGAACTTGAACCCAGGTTTCCCCAGTACCCGACTAGTCCCCCAACAGCTAGACCATCCTCCTTCAGAAAAACAGTGGAGGGGAATCAGTGACATACAGGACCCTTCAGCAGAGCCCTTCCACTAGGGATGCACTCCTTTTGCCTCAAGTGCACCCATCTCATACCTTAAGAACTTCACATACAATAAGAAGACAACATTCAACACAAACAATTGAGATCTCACAATATGTTCATAATAATTATTATTAATATTGCAACAGTGCCCAAAAAAGATGCTAAGTGTTGAAAAGAAAACATTTGGGAAGACCCAGGACCTGCTCTGTGCAGCCGATTTTGCTAATATCTGCAATTTAGACATTTATTAAGCAGCCAATTGCTAATTAAAAGCAACTCCCTTTAAAAACTGGGTTTGCTAACATTGATGAGAAAAACTGGGCAGTATGCTCTGCTGCATCGAGAACTACTCATTTAATGAAAGACACAGAGGAAAGTATGAAGGCAATTCAGAGTACAGGATTAGGAAGCCCCTCGAGTTCGTTGCAGTGGAAAGAATTGGACATGATACAAATTACTATTCTGATTTGGTAGCCTTTATCGCCCATATTGCACAGGTGAGTGTGACTAGACAAAGTGCAAGGCAGTGGACTCTCACACCCTCAGTTTCTCATGTTAGGCATACAGAATTTCAGACATATAGAATTAGATAACACTTTTGAAAATGTGGGCCTTTGTGTGTGAATACATCCATTGGGTCAGGTTTGGAGAAGGGAAAGAAACACCAAGAGGAAGAAATGGCATGTGTATGTGAGCAATGCAGTAGTACCAAGAAGACTGCCGCACCGTATACCATGTGTGTAATCTGTTGCACTAGGTGAAGAAGATGATAGCTAAATCACTGACCAGATACTCTCTTTCCCCCAAGGTTTGGCTTCAAACGATGAGACCAATGTGACACATGGAAATACAACCTAGGTGGAGCTACTATAAGGTGAGTGAATAACTGGTTGGAAAACCATTCCCAGAGACTAGTTATCAGTGGTTCACAGTCAATCTGGAAAGGCATATTGAGTGGGGTCCTGCAGGGATCAGTTCTGGATCCAGTTCTGTTCAATATCCTCATCAACGATTTGGATAAAGGCATAGAGAGTACACTTATAAAGTTTGTGGACAATACCAAGCTGGGAGCAGTAAGTGCTTTGGAGGATAGGATTAAAATTCAAATTGAGCTGGACAAACTGGAGAAATGGTCTGAAGTAAATAGGATGAAATTCAATAAGGACAAATGCAAAGTACTCCACTTAGGAAGGAACAATCAATTGCACATCTACAAAATGGGAAATGACTGCCTAGGAAGGAGTACTGCGAAATGGGTTCGGGGGTTATAGTGGATCGCAAACTAAATATGAGTCAACAATGTAACACTTTTGCAAAAAAAAGCAAATATCATTCTGGGCTGTATTAGCAGGAGTATTGTAAACAAGGGCACATCTTCACTACCCACCAGATCGGCGGGTAGCAATCGATCTATTGGGGATCGACTTAATCACGTCTAGTGAAGACGCGATAAAATCGATCCCCAATGGCTCTGCCGTCGACTCCAGAAATCCACTGTGGCAAGAAGCGGAAGCGGAGTCGATGGCAGCGCGAAAGCGGTCGACTCGCCGCCGTCCTCACAGCCAGGTAAGTCGATCTAAAATACACAACTTCAGCTACGCTATTCACGTAGCTGAAGTTGCGTATCTTAAGTCGATCCTCCCCCTAACCCCCCGTAGTGTAGACCTAGCCCAAGACACAAGGAGTAATTCTTCCACTCTACTCTGCACTGATAAGACCGCAACTGGAGTATCGTGTCCAGTTCTGGGCACCACATTTCAGGAAAGATGTGGACAAATTGGAGAAAGTCCAGAGAAGAACAACAAAAATGATGAAAGGTCTAGAAAACATGACCTATGAGGGAAGATTGAAAAAAATGGGTTTGTTTAGTGTGTAGAAGAGAAGATTGAGAGGGGACATAACAATTTTCCAGTACATTCAAGGTTGTTACAAGGAGGAGAGAGAAAAATTATTCTCCTTAACTTCTGAGGATAGGACAAGAAGCAGGGCTAAAATTTCAGCAAGGGCGGTTTAGGTTGGACATTAAGAAAAACTTCCTGTCAGGATGGCTAATTACCGGAATAAATTGCCTATGGAAGTTGTGGAATCTCCATCACTGGAGATTTTTAAGAGCAGGCTAGACAAACACTTGTCAAGGATGGTCTAGATAATACTTAGTCCTGCCATGAGTGCAGGGGACTGGACTAGAAATCCTCTCAAAGTTCCCTCCAGTCCTATGATTCTATGGAGTATAGAATTTCCATTGGGAAATAGAGATAAGAAGAGTATTAATTATATGCTGAAGAGGCATTGTGGTGGAGTGGATTAGCGATATGATTAGGCATCAGAAGACATTACTTTTTAATCCTGGCTCTGACGCTATGTATGATGTTGGAAAACACACATCAGTATAGCTGGGTGAGAAACAGGAAGAAATGGCAATGAAAATTTTAACAAAGGATTTTTGCCATTTTTTCATATAAATAAAATTCCAATTGAAATTTCTAGATGGCTCTACTTAATAGGACTGTGTTGCCTTTTCCCCAACCATAAAAGAGAGATAATTATACTTTGAATTACCATGAGCTACTGAACTGATTTTCTTCATGCTTGATTTCTTATATCTCACTGGAATTTAAAATCAAACTGAGTCTCAAGACTGCATGCACTTTAATGTAACTTACTATATGTAAAGATGTAGAAGAGATGCCAGTTTGTATTACATTATACAGAATTATATTACTATTATCATAATTATCTATTAGAAGGGCTATGTTTTAAGGCCTAAACACAAGAGGGCAGAGTTAAGGCTGAGCTTTCAACTGTAACTGCATTTTCTGACTTGTGTGAGCACTTCATTTCTCAGTCTTAACAGTTACTTGACACTCTATGTTCTCCTACTATGGGTTGGTAGGTGATCAGAACATTGTAGAGAGGTTAATGGAAATTATATTTAACTCTCTGGGTACGTCTACATACCTGCCAGATCGGCGGGTAGCGATCGATCTATTGGGGATCGATTTATCGCTTGTAGTGTAGAAGCGATAAATCAATCCCGATCTCTCTCCCGTCGACTGCTGAACTCCAGCTCGGCGAGAGGCGGAAGCAAAGTCAACGGGGGAGCAGCGACCGTCGATCCCGCGCCGCGAGGACGTGAAGTAAGTGATTCTAAGTCAATCTAAGATAGGTCGACTTCAGCTACGCTATTCTCGTAGCTGAAGTTGCATATCTTAGATCGATTCCCCCTCCAGTGTAGACCAGGCCTCTGTCTCACAAATCTTTAACTGTGAGGACTTGGAATGCCAATTTGTACAATCTGAACCTTTTACTATTTAAAACAGAATTTGGTATTCTAAAAAGTTTGTTATTCATATTGTACACATTACTATAAATGGATCCAGTCTTCAAATCAACATGTGCCCTTTCACCCTGTTATCATGAATTTGTTTATTGGTTGCATAGAAAGGAGTTCCTCTAAGATTGGCATTAGTACCTATTTTACTCATAGAAGAGTAGTATGTTTGTCTGCATGTTAATTGGGGTGTCAACCCAGTTAGCCGAGATCAGAAGATGCCTTCCTAGTTTAATCTTAAAGTTAAATAAGAAGGGTTTATGGAAGATGTCACTATGAGACATAACCCGCATAGAATCCAATAATTGCATTTTAATCAGTTGCACATCGTTGATAACATTGAATTATAACTTTACTTGTTTTTCAAGGACATTATGACCTTGTATAGTTGTAGCAAGTGAATCAAATTCTGGATCTGTGTGCTACACTCTTCTCAGAACAGTTTCTTTCTTTCTTTCTTCTGTAAAATATCATAGAAAAATAATCATCCAGCAAAAGAGTCCTTGGTGATTATACACTGATCCTTCAGCTTGGATAAATATTGGTGAAAGTGAAGAAGACGTACTGTACTGGAGGTGGTAAAAATAACTATGTGCCCAGCTCTTTGTGTTTTCTTTATATCTACAATCCAATATATATTTCAGGAAGAGGAATATCACTTTGACAATTTAATATAAAGACCTAAATCTTTTTGGATAATTTAAAAGCAAAATTGAAGAATAACATTTGCTAAGAGATAATTTACACAGCAAGATTTATTTTGCTTTACACTATATGTTTTTATTAGAATTTCAAAATTGAAAACTAAGATATATTGCCTTTCTCCATGTGTATAATAGTATCTCAGAATATATTTATTTTTAGTGTGCTCGAGTTGCTGAGACTTGTGGATTTTTACTATAAAAGCATTTTTAATATTCCTTTTGATAAATATAAAGGAAAGGAGTTTGTAGTAGGAACATATATAATCATATGGTTCAGTTTCAAGAAACAAACGAATGTTGACTTTCAAACAGTAAAGATGTTATAGATTTTAACACGACAGATCTAAAAATTCAGTGAAACAATTCACTGTGTATTAAAAAAACCCAGACAACTTTTCTCCCCCACCTAAATTTTGGTCTAAATTTCCAAAAGAGACTAATGATTTTGGGTTCCTCGATCTTTGGGTTCTCAGTTTGGGGCACATTAAAGAAACCTGATTTTCCGAGGTCAGCATTTTCTGAAAATCAAGCTTTTGTAACAGATCTCATTCTGACCCCCCCCTCCCCAAAACTGAGACACCCAAAATCACTATTCACTTCTAGAAATTTAGATCATAATACCAATAGAGATATGCTGATTTACATGACTGGAAGATCTAGCGTTAAATGTACATGAAACCCTGAATCTCAGTTGGAATTTATTACAAACCTGACCTACTTATTCTTGTGTACTTTTTTCTGTAGCCTTTGCCTGAATATTTTATTAACATTATTACAAAGCAGTAAAAGTGAAGCACAGAAGTTCTGGGTGTACTGACAGGTTTACAATCCATGTGGTGACTTCCGTGATGTACTTGTTTTCACTTAGGGCAAGATCATCCCCACCCATGGAGAAACCTGTGGGAGAGAACATAAAACTCATGTTCATTTTGTTCATCTGAATTATTCAGAAAATGCATGTCTGTGGGTGAATGCGGTAAAGCTGTACATGCAAACCTTGCACCAATTTGAATTCAATGATTGTGAGCAATGGGTGTAATTTACATGCTGACGGGGTGCCTGGAGAAGAGCAGTAGTGAGAAAAACAGTTAAGTTTGTTTGCAGTATTGTAGCCGTGTTGGTCCCAGGATATTAGAGAGACAAGGTGGGTGACGTAATATCTTTTAATGGACCAACTTCTGCTGGTGAACGAGACAAGCTTTGAAGCTACACAGAGCTCTTCTTCAGGTCTCAAGAAGAGCTCTGTGTAGCTTGAAAGCTTGTCTCTTTCACCAGCAGAAGTTGGTCCAGTAAAAGACATTACCTCACCCACTTTATCTCTCTAACAGGACCGTCTAAATTTGAATAAATTATGGCGTATAGTGTTTAAGATAGATGCTCATTCTCTCTCCCTCAGTACATGTATTCCAAGAAAGAAACTATGCTAAGATGCAGTTAAGGCTGAGTGCACATATCAGTAATTTAGGGTGAATTAATTACAAGGATATCCCAGAACCAAGCATTATAACCCAGCAAATTCATAGTTAAGGTTAAATGTAAAAGAAATTCAAACAAGGTATGGTAATGTACTGTTAGGGTGCCCATAACAACTTTAACTCATTCCTGTAGTGACACCCTGAGATAACCATATGATTAGATGTTTTCATGTTTGTGGTCATAATTTAGATTAAACTGATTAAAGTCACATTAGATTTTTTTTACCCACTTCCACTGAATCAGTACAGAGCAGAATTGCCTTCATTTAAAATGGGTGCCATTATCTATAATTCCTGATGGGACTGAGACCCCACAGGTTCTCAGTTACTGTGCCATCTTTCAAAATGGCCACCATCTCCCATTGTTTCCAATAGCCATCGTTGTTAAAAGTCATCTATGTTAAGAGCATCCTGTGGCCTCAGTCCCACTGAGAACAATTGGAGATAGATGATGTTCTCAAAATGGTGATGTAATGGTTCCATTGAGAACAATTGAAAATGGCAGCCATTTTTTTAAAAGGGCAGTTCTACATTAAGTTCTCTGTACTAGAACATTTTTCATTAGCTTCTGCTAAAGAAGAAACTTAGTTATGAAGAATTATGGGAAAAGAAACACCAAAGAATGAATACATTTACTCATCTCAGGGGGAGGCTAAACCTTACTGTGGGGATCCTGAAACATGCCTGCAGGAGTGAGAACCTTTTCCATTGATTGGGGAAGGTGTAAGACTCTCTTCTGGGACAGAAACTTCGTGTTACCCTCCCCTTCCTCACTTCCTTGAATGTTTTTAGCATCACAGCTCATGCCAGTGTCCAGCTCTCACTATGAAGAGGTGGTGGGAGGACTTTTTGACGTTCCACTTAGAGGCTTTCCTCAATAAGGGGCTCCTACTAGGTCTTGGCCAGGTCCCCTGGGAGGTGATTGGAGTACTCAGGTCTGGGAGTCATGAATTTTCTGCTTGGCTTTTATCTCAGCTTTCCTCAACACTCACTCCACTGGATGTCTTATGGGGCGCCAAAACCTCCCTTGGCCATCTGAACCTGGCAGCTGATTGGGAGCCAGAGACTCATTTGGTGGCTCTCAGGAGAGTCATAGTTACCCTGCACATGAATGCAGGGTGAGGCAGCCCAGCAGCACTGGTAGAAAGCCCCTTTCCTGGCTCAGAAGTCTAAAAATTCCAAGTCTGAAACCTCAACTTTAACTCTGACCCTTGGCGTGTGCCTTAAAAATAGTCTCATTTTATCTCAATTTAAATTATTTTTCAAATAATGCAACCTATAATTTCATACCAACTAGAATTGTACATAGACCTCCTACACAATAACTCTCATGCACACTCAGCAATATCTCAATGTTTTAAAGGCTACCCTTGCACTCCTTCCTCGGTTTCCCTGGCAGCCTTTAAAGGACTGATGGCCAAGTTAGCATACAGCCATGAAAATAGCAGTGCGAGTTGGCCCAACCCACTGTTCTACACAGTTCTAATCCTATCACTGACCAACCTGGTTGTCTGAAACATTACTATATCAAAGTCCCAAGAAAGATATTTTTCTCATAGTGGACAGACTGGCTTATGTTTCATAAGATTCCCCTCTTCTGGATGAAATGCTGTATCTGCTTTCTGCATAGATTAGTCCTGCTTTGAGCAGGGGGTTGGACTAGATGACCTCCTGAGGTCCCTTCCAACCCTGATATTCTATGATTCTAGATTGTATCCATGGGTTGTGATCATGGAGCTGCTAATTTTGCTGTCTCTACAGATACCTGTGCCTTTGGTGATGTCCCAGATGGTATTTCTTAATTTCTCTACATGCAGTTGGTTGCCCATAGTGTATGCAGCTATGCTTTGCTACATGCTGTGCAGGAGTTGAGTGTCCTCCAACCAATCAGCTCTCTGTCTCCCTCATTTATTTAGTTTCTTTTTATTTTAAACTGAATGTAGATTTTATTAAATGTGACAGACAGAAGTTCTGTTAATCCACAAGATAGATACAGAAATGGCCAGTAGCAAAGCAAGCATGCTATCCCACCAATATGTTTCAATCTTGACCTGGAGGAGCCATTTTATAAGTAAGAGGTTTCTCATTTTCCATACCAATATTTATTTCAGAGATGGCTAACAAGAGTATCAATTAGTGCAAGTTGTGATGATGATTATTTGATTTTTATACTTGTCTGCTAGAAATTAGTTTAATACCAGCAACTCATTTCACTTAGGCCAGCAGATTTTGGACACTACTAACATTTGTATGCAGTGTAGTTCTAGCACAGTCAGACCAGGGATATTAGAAAGCCAAGTTGGGTGAGGTAATATTTTTTATTGGACCAACATCTGTTGGTGAGAGACACAAGTTTTTGAGTCACACAGAGCTCTTCTTCGAGTCTGGGAAAGATACTCCCAGCATCACAGCAAAATACAAGGTGGATCAGACACATCGTCAGACTCATCCATTTCGTCATCAACCATAACAATCTTACATTGAACAACAAACACTTTGTCCAAACTATGAGAACAGCCATGGGTACTAGGATGGTTCCCCAATATGCCAACCTCTTGATGATCCACTTTGAAGAAGTAGTTCTGGACAAATGCACCATAAAACCAATGACATACCTGAGATACATCAATGATATTTTCATCCTCTGGACAGATGGCTTAAAGTCCCTCATAGATTACCATCACAACTTCAGCAACCACCACCCATCCATTAAACTCTCTCTGGAACACTGTCAAACAAGCATCAACTTCCTGGACACCACAATCAGCTTCAAAAATGGAACCCTATACAAGAAACCCACAGATCACCATACTTAACTTCATAGATCCAGTAACCATCCAGATAACCAAGAAATCTGTTATCCGCAGCCAGGCACTCAGATGCCCAAGAATGTGCTCCAAGAAGAAAATCTCTGATATGCACCTGAACATACTTAACACCACTTTCACCAAACAAGGATACTCTACCAAGGAAGTAGATTGCATCTTGTAATGGGTCACCCAAATACCCCAAGAGAACCTGGTTCAATACAGAAATAAAAACCCCTCTGACGGGGTCACCTACCACCCCACACTGGAACCCATATGGGATATCCTCAAACAACTACAACCCATACTCAGTGAGGACCACATCCTGAAAGAAATTTTTCTTGAACCCCCACTTCTGGCCTTCAAGCAACCTCCCATCATCAGAAGCAAGGTCCGCACAGACCAGCACACACCAACTCAAAATGGCACCAGACCCTGCCAGAACAACTGATGCAAAACCTGCAGACATATCTCCACTGCTACAATGATTAACACTCCCCACAACACACCCTTTCAATATCTATGGATCCTACACATACCTATCACAACATGTGGTGCATCTCATCCAGGGCACTAAATGCCTCAGTAACAACTATGTGGATGAAACAAGACAATCACAACACTCTCTTGAATGAATTCATACAGGAAAATGGTAAAAGACAAAAACATTCTACTGACCTTTCAAGGTCCCTTCCAGTTCTAGGAGATGGGATATCTCCATTATTATTATTATTATTATTTATTATTATTATTACCTCTGGGTGAACACTTTTCACAAAGCAGTCACTCAATATCTGACCTATCAGTCCTAATACTCAAAGGAAACCTGCACAACACTTTCAAAAGACGAGCCTGGGAGCTTAAATTCATTGCTCTGCTAGACACTGAAAATCATGGACTGAATAGAGACACTGGATTTATGGTTTATTACAACAATCTGTAACATAGTAACCTCCTCTTTCTTCCTATGACTGCAGAGGTGGTATCGGACCACTCAACCTTGAATGGTCCCTTACAATATGTGTTAACTACTTATGCTGAACAATCTGTTCCACCTTGCATTTAGCTGTGATGCTGAGAGTACTTTTCCCAGACCTGAAGAGGAGCTCTGTGTGGCTCAAAAGCTTGTCTCTCTCAGCAAAAGCAGTTCGTCCAATAAAAGGTATTATTTTATCCAACTTGTCTCACTTATTGTCTCACTGTCAAACAGATGACCTATAATTGCAAGGTTGCATTGTCATTCCCTGAACAATCCAATACTCTGTGCTTATGTAGTTAATTTAAAAAGAGAGTTTGTCATAACTATAAAGGGAAGGGTAACAGCCCTCCTAGGTACAATACTATAATCCCTCCTGGCCAGAGACACTAAAATCCTTTTACCTGTAAAGGGTTAAGAAGCTCAGGTAATCTGGCTGACACCTGACCCAAAGGACCAATAAGGGGACAAGATACTTTCAAATCTTGGTGGGGGAAGGCTTTTGTTTGTGCTCCTTGTTTTGGGGGTTGTTCGCTCTTGGGACTAAGAGGGACCAGACATCAATCCAGGCTCTCCAAATCTTTCTGAACAAGTCTCTCATATTTCAAACTTGTAAGTAACAGCCAGGCAAGGCATGTTAGTTTTATCTTTGTTTTCTCAACTTGTAAATGTACCTTTTATCTCTGTTTGCTGTAACTTTGAACCTAAGGCTAGAGGGGGTTCCTCTGGGCTCTTTAAGTTTGATTCCCCTGTAAAGTTATTTTCCATCCTGATTTTACTGAGATGATTTTTACCTTTCTTTCTTTAATTAAAAGCCTTCTTTTTAAGAACCTGATTGATTTTTCCTTGTTCTAAGATCCAAGGGGATTGATCTGGACTCACCAGGAATTGGTGGGGGGAAAGGGGGAGGGATGATTAATTCCTCCTTGTTTTAAGATCCAAGGGGTTTTGGATCAGTGTTCACCAGGGAATTGGTGGAGTCTCTCAAGGCTACCCAGGAAAGGGAGTTAGCACATTGGGAGTGGTGGCAGCAAAAGCAGATCTAAGCTGGTAGAGAAGCTTAGAGGTTTTCATGCAGGTCCCTACATCTGTATCCTAAAGTTCAGAGTGGGGAAGGAACCTTGACAGAGTTGAATTGGGAATGAGGTCAAATGGAAATTTTTGGATGGCCTGTGTATTGAATGTATTTGTAAAGATGGGTGGTAGCATCAACTGAACAATGTGTTTAGTGAAGAAGCCTGAATTCCTGGAAGCTGTTTCTCTAACTCATATGTAAACTGCAATAAAAGAGAGCTCTTTTTTGACACTCATTATATTAGTCATTTGGAATACACCATACAGTGTCTGTGTTACATTTTAAAAGAGTCATCTTCAAGTCCTCCCTCATCAGTTGTTCAGGATCTTGTCAGAAGCAATTATCTATTTCTTGTCAGCATCTCCAGTCTCTGTGGCAGTGAGGCATCCCTGTGCATAAAGCCACATCTCAGGGATGATGATGATGATAAATGATTCTCTTCCTTTGTTCTTGAAGTGGGACATTACTTTTCAGAAGCTGAAAGAAACTTAAAGCTGGAGTTTAGCCTGCTCTCAGTTGCTGCAGCCATAGCCTTCCAGTGTACGTGTGACTCCTGTCTCTCACTAACTTAATTACATAGGTACCTGAAAGGAATGTGCTCCAGGAGATAGATAGAGTTGGGCAGTGGGACTCTTGTTTTCTTTCCGGAACTGCCATTCACTTACTGTTTAACTTCAAGCAAGTCATTTAAACTTCTTTGTTCCAGTTTAC
Organism: Malaclemys terrapin pileata; assembly: GCF_027887155.1. Lineage (NCBI taxonomy): Eukaryota > Metazoa > Chordata > Testudines > Emydidae > Malaclemys > Malaclemys terrapin. The sequence continues at coordinate 219,533,505 of NC_071506.1, read as the reverse complement.
TCATCTTAATAATGGGCCAGGTCTTCAGCTGGTGTAAATCTTACTCACTTTTCTGGGCTACTGTTGTTCCTGGTCTAGCATGTCACTGTAGGACCAATTGACTAGGGCTGGGGAGTGGGTGGAACTGTGGCTCCGCTCCCTTGTCCCATGCACCAGCCAGCACAGCTGAACCAGTAACGAGGAGGAAGTAAGCTATGCCAGGTACTGGTATCTCTGGTCAGCTCCTAGTGGACAAGCAGCCGCATCTCAAAAACCCTTCACTATACTTAGCACTGACTGCCTTGCCGGCAGTTTCAGAAGAGAGCCCCTGGTATGAGTGGCTTTGGAGAGTAAAATACCTTGTTCCTCTCCTAGAGGTGGTCCCTTCAGGTTGGTTTATGAAGCAATTGCCTATGTAACAGCTGGTCTGTCGATGCAAAGGGGACTTCACTTTTCAAGGCTCTCAAGCCTTTGAATTTCACAAGCATTGAATTGATTTTAAAAAATGATGCAATGTTTACCTGCCATTAAAAATAATATTAAATAAAGAATTAGTTCTAATTTCTTTCAACTGTGTATTAGCTCAGTTTATTAATGAATAGGGACAAACGTAGTTAAAAGCACTGAGACCAAAAATAAATCTCATTCTATTTCCATAATGAACAGAATTAACCACATATTTTCATTTGAATGCCCCATGATAGTATTTAGATAATCAAACGAACTCCTCTAACAAACTCAGTGATAAAATGCTTAGATGGAAAAAAACCAAAAGAACAACTAGGCAAAAATAGAGGTCCTCTTTGGGTGAGAATTCATCAAAGCTTGTTCCTTCAGTGATTTACGTACAACACAATCTGCCTGGTCCTCCTTTTCCTCCTCCTTCAGAGCATCTGTAGGAGAAATACAGATTTGTGAGGGTTCTACAGTAAACTCTCAATCTGACAAAGGAAAGCAAGGAATGATACAGGCCTGTATTTACTGTCAGCCTTTGTCTGAGAGTTAGAAGTCATGCCGTGCAGCTTTGAAGGAGAATTGCAGGGAAAATTCAGGTAAAAATGATTTATCTACACCCACAGACTAGTGTTTAAGTGTAGAAATGGTAAAATGATGAGGAACAAGAGTGTATGTAGCAGAACTGCCAGAACTGGATTTGTGTCCTTCCCCCCTTGAACACAAAGCAGGGAAAGTTCCATAATCCATCACTTTCTAGACAAGTTAGTCTCATCGTAAGCCATAGTTGTCAAAAGGGGCCAATAATTTTAGGTGCCTAACTTGAGACAACCTAAGGCTCTGTTTTTCCCCCAGAGGTGCTGAGTACCACAACTGCAGTGGAAGCCAATGCTAGCTGTGGGTGCTCAGTACCTCTGGAAATCTAGCTTTCTCAAGGACATCCAAAAACTGAGGCAAGTGAAATTAGCTGTTGTGAATATTTTGGCCATAGTCATTTTAATGCTGGCAGAGCAGGTGCCAGCTCATGCCAAGGTCTCCATGTCTCAAATGAACACTGACAAATACTGTCAAGGCTGCTTCCCCACTCTGAACTTTAGGGTACAAATGTGGGGGCCTGCATGAAAACTTCTAAGCTTAACTACCAGCTTAGATCTGGTCCGCTGCCACCATTCCCAAAGCTAATTCCCTTCCCTGGGAAGCCTTGAGAAACCTTTCACCAATTCCCTGGTGAATACAGATCCAAACCCCTTGGATCTTAAAACAAGGAGAAATTAACCATTCCCCTCCTTCCTCCCACCAACTGCTGGTGAATACAGTTCCAACCCCCCTGGGATCTTAAAACAAGGAGAAATTAACCATCCCCCCTTCTTCCTCCCACCAACTCCTGGTGGATCAAGATCCAAACCCCTTGGATCTTAAAACAAGGAGAAATTAACCATCCCCCCTCCTTCCTTTCACCAACTCCTGGTGAATACAGATCCAACCCCCTTGGATCTAAAAACAAGGAAAAATCAATCAGGTCCTTAAAAAGAAGGCTTTTAATTAAAGAAAAAAGGTAAAAATCATCTCTGTAAAATCAGTATGGAAAATAACTTTACAGGGTAATCAAACTTAAAGAGCTCAGAGGACCTCCCTCTAGCCTCAGGTTCAAAGTATAGCAAACAAAGATAAACACTCTAGTAAAAGGTACATTTACAAGTTGAGAAAACAAAGTAAAACTAAGACACCTTGCCTGGCTTTTTACTTACAAGTTTGAAATATGAGAGACTTGTTCAGAAAGGTTTGGAGAGCCTGGATTGATGTCTGGTCCCTTTCAGTCCCAAGAGCGAACAACCCCCAAAACAAAGAGCACAAACAAAAGCCTTCCCCACCCCCCAAGATTTGAAAGTATCTTGTCCCCTTATTGGTCCTTTGGGTCAGATGCCAGCCAGGTTACCTGAGCTTCTTAACCCTTTACAGGGAAAAGGATTTTGGAGTCTCTGGCCAGGAGGGATTTTATAGTACTGTACACAGGACAGCTGTTACACCCTTCCCTTTATAGTTATGACAAATACATAGCTGGAATCAGTCTTACTCACCTGTGTCTTAATATTGTTAAAATAGATATTAGAATTATTACAATGTGTTTAGAATTTAGACTTTATTGAATGCTTGTGAGTTGCTGCATGCATTAATCTCACAACATCTGTATCCCATTTTATAAGGCAAATCACCAGACAGGAAAGAGACATTAATTAGTGTAAAGGGCTGATCTTCAACAGAAGGTGTTATGCCCTTTGTGAAAGGAAAGGTCCATTAATACCAGATGGAATATTGTGGAATGTTGCAACTGGAATTTTCCCATGTATTGTCAACAAGAGTACAAGAGACTTTTGTTGTCCTGCTCTTCTCCCTGTGAAGATGAGTCATTCAAAAGGACTCCTCCCATCAGCTGAGTTTGCAGCTCAGAGCACGTGGCAGGAGGAGGATAAAGAACCCAAACAAAAGGAAATAGGTATCTCTATGCTGCTTGGACTCTGGGATGCAAAGTGTTTCTACACATAAGCAAGAGCTACCCAACTGCTTAAATTGCTTCAGACATACAGAGCTTGCTGATTATAGAAGCTTCTATTACCATTTGGAATTTAGGATTATAACTTATTAGTGTATATGTTTCCCTGCTTTAACCTTATAAATAACTCTCTAATTTCTTTTTCCTGTTTAATAAATCTTTATATAGTTCATTTAAAGGATTGGATACAAGCATTGTCTTTTGTGTGATATCTAAGGTGCAATTGACCTAGGGTAAGTGACTGGTCCTTTTGGACTGGGAGTAACCTGAATATTCCTATGATTCTTGGTGTCAGGGACCATCTGTCACAAAGGTACGCTCACCTGGGTGGCGAGATAGATTGGAGTACCCAAGGGGACTGTGTGTAACTCCATATTAAGGCAGTTAAAGTGCCTGAGGAGTTTATACTTGATAATTGGTTGGTGAAATCTAAGTATAGAACTCCCAACCAATTTGGGGTTTGTGCCCTGGTTCCTAACAGTCTGCCCTGAGGCTGGTACTCATGCTCTTGAGTCACTGTGGGCAGCATTACAATCATTATGGAAAACCCTAAGGTAGATTGTATTATGTTCTGTACTGAATACTAGCATCGTTATGGTGCACTCCCAGTAAAATCTCCAATTATATAAAGTGCATTACCTACTGCTTAAATATTTCCTTCTACTGCATACTGATTGACATTCCAGTTTAAATAATCCAAAATTGTGTGGAACTGCGGATTCTCTAATTGCCATAGGGGTTCTTATCTGACTGTCCTTCTGGCAGGGGCGGCTCTAGGCACCAGCAAAGCAAGCACGGTGCTTGAGGCAGCCAATTTGCAGGGGCGGCAGGGATCCAGCATGGGAGCTGAGAGGCAACAGGGGGCCCTGGGAGCTGTAGTTCCTTGGTTAGCTCCCTGCCTATAGAGCCAGCCCTGGAGCAGGGAAAGAACTACATTTCCCAGCATTGCCTTGGCCACTACCAACAGGAAAGAGAGGGAGGGAGTGAGGTAGCTGAGACCTCATGCGGCAGTGAATGGAGAACTGCACTGTGAGTAGGGATACCATATTTTAACATTAAAAAAATAGACACTCCACGGGAAGGGAGGGTAGCCCCACGCCCCACCCTGCCCCCATCCACTCCCTCCGACTGCCCCCCACAGAAACCCCAACCCATCCAACCCTCCTGCTCCCTGTCCCCTGATCACCCCCTCCCAGGACCCCTGCCCCTAACTGCCCCCCCAGGATCCTACCCCCTATCTAAGCCTGCCTTCTCCTTGTCCCCAACTGCCCCCTCCTGAGACACCCCCCCAACTTCCCCCCTAGGACCCCACCCCCTATCTGTCTCCCGATAAACCCCTGGGACTCCCATGCCTATACAACTGCTGCCTGTCCCCTGACTGCCCCCCCAACCCCTGACCCATCTAACCCCCCCTTCTCCCTGCCCCTGACTGCCCCCCCGAACCTCCGCCCCATCCAACCCCCCAGTCCCCTTACTGTGCCACTCAGACCAGCGTGTCTGGCTCCACGCAGCGCCAGACACACTGCTGCATACATGCTGCCATGCTCCCCTGCAGAGCCACAGCCCCCTTCCCCCAGCACCTGTCTTCCAGATTTGAACACCTCAAAATTCAGGAGTGCTCAAGCTCAGTTTGGGCAGCTGTTACTTCATTTCTCCCAAATCAAATATACTGATCCACTGTAACTTGCTGTAGAAAAAATAGGATAAAATTGAGCAAGAAATGCTTCCCAGTGGTTATTAGGACTGGAATTGCTATTTTCAACAGCCATTGCCTTTTTTGTTTGTTTGTTTGTTTAAAAGGAAGACAGTGATATTGCATTGGAAAATTCCCCATAGAAAGAAAGAGAGGAACAAAAGAATAATAAAGGCACCTAAACTTTTCTTCATTTATGTAGGACAGTCTTATAATATGCATCCAGATATCCTCCAGTCACACAAGCTGAAAATTGTTCCACTTTACTGCAGTTCTGTAACCATATGGGAACCAATCCTGTCTGTGTTCTGTGCACATCTAAAATTCCTGCTGAATGACCTGTCGCGGGAGCGAGTTACCAGTGACCCAGGGCTGGGGCGGCAGGAGGTGTGTGTATGGGGCAATGGTGGGGGGGAATGAGGGAGCCCAGAGCTGGGGCGGCAGGGGGTTTGGGTTGGGGGGAAGAGCCCAGAGCTGGGGCGGCAGGGGGTTTGGGTTGGGGGGGAGAGCCCAGGGCTGGGGCGGCAGGAGGTGTGTGTATGGGGCAATGGTGGGGGGGAATGAGGGAGCCCAGAGCTGGGGTGGCAGGGGGTTTGGGTTGGGGGGGAAGAGCCCAGGGCTGGGGCAGCAGGGGGGTCCTTCGAGAAGCCCAGGGCTGGGACAGGGGCAGCCAAAAATTTTTTTGTTTGGGGCGGCAAAAAAACCTAGAGCCGTCCCTGCCTTCCGGTGTAATATGGCATGCTATGGGAGATTATGTAGGGAGTTTCAAAAGTCCATTTATCCCCAGCACCATCATAGCATTATCAAAAAGGTTTTTACTTTCCCCCGTTTCATTGCCTTTAAGTATCCTTCCCAATCTTTGCTAAAAAAAATTTCTCAGGCAAGTTGATTTCTGCATGCCCTATAATCTCTACCATCCACAGAATGCAGCTGCTTGGTATCCACTGAGTACTACAGCAGCTTCCATATTTTTCCTTGTCTTGAACTAAAGATTTCAAACTTTTTATTTGATTGCAGCTGTTATTGCTTGAGTTATGTTTAATAAAAGTCATCTTTTGAATAATAATTGTCTTCTAACTTGGTATTACTTCATTAGACATGTTTGGAGGTATTCAGTTTTGAACAGTTTCTGAAAACTTGTCACCCAGTCAGTATGATATAGTTCTAGGGAGTGGCTTGGGGCTGAGGGAGAGGAGGCGGAGAGAGAGAGAGAGAGAATATAATTTAATTCCATGGCTTGATTTTGCCATCAAAAGATACAAGCAAGTCCTATGGTTTACAAGGGGACTCCCTTGTATTCCACTTGGGAAGAAGAAGGCATCTGGAATCAGTTTAATTTTCTACATATCTTTTATTTTACGAATGTGTTTCCAGGCCTAGAAGGTTAAAGATGAAAAGCGAGATTTACTGCTGACCTATACCCTGATCTACGTCTGTGGTAAATTTGGCCTGGAGTCTTCAGAAATTTTTCTTTGGTCGAACACCCTATTAAGTCAATAGTGAAATCAATGGAGTTACACCTGGGGTGAATGTAGCTCAGTGAGGTTACAAAAAAGTAAAATGTGCTTGTGTGTGTTAGGAAGAGAGTCTTTATTGACCTTACACATGACAGTAACTACAAAAATCATTGCAATGTAACTTGTAAACATTTCTATGTCCCGTGACATCCTAGCAAGTGAGGAGCATCCAGATCCCAAATATATTTTAGTTTGTTTGGTTTTTGAGTAGGGAACTTAAACATAGCCATCAAACAACTCACTCTACTCATTTCTACCATGCTGCCTATAGTGAACATTGTTGATTTGTATAAACATTTTTGTTGGTCTCCTTCCCTATCCTCTGTCAACTTGTTTGTCCTTAGATTGTGAGCTCCTTAGGACAGGGACTGCCCTTCTCAAAAATCTGGAAAGTGCTTAGCACATTGTAAATAAATAATAAATAATAATAATTGTCCATGGTGAAGCCCCTAATGAATTGACAGGATAAACAGGCTTAGCACAGTTGGATTGTTACATTTGTCACTTAGGTCTGAATGGAGCCATTTCTCTGTTATGTTTATGCACACAAAAGTCCAGGGGTGTCTGATAGAGCCATGTGAATCCTAAGGCACATGGTTTGGTCGGTTTCTATTGGATCAATCCCTGCTGGTTCTCAGAAGTGGTTGCATTTCAGTGCTGGCTGAACTGATCCATGCAGTTTTTAAAATCTGCTTGAAAGTTTTTAGGGCAATCTCTGGATGAAAGACACTAAGCTAAATGTCAGTTATAATTGCTACTTATAATCATTTTAAATGTACAGTAATTTTCTGTCACATCTCTTTAATATTAGGGACACATGGAACTACACTGCAAATTACCCTACCCATCAGTGATGTTCCAAGGATAATTTCTCATCAATGAGTGATGTTCCAAGGATAATTTCTCATCAATGAACTGTTCATGAATAATTTCTTAAATGTATTAGACACTCTGGCATTTATGTCTTTCACTTTCCAGCTACCTCCTTGTTTTCCTTTAAACTCTTTGGGGGCAGGCTCTGTTATTGTCTGAGTGTTTACAAGGTGTGCACACAATCGGGCCCAGGACGATTGAGTCCCCTAGATGCTACAGTAATATAAGTGTTGGTACCTTTTAAAACATGTCAGAGTAATGATGTACTGTAGCATGTCATTCCAACTCAAGAATATTTTTTTCAGTCCTCTAAAGTTTTAGTCTAGAAGATTAGCTGGTAGTACTTATATTACTCCCCCCCAGTATACGTGCATGCTGTTTAATCATCAAATTTGTAGAAGCTGCAATTCAGTTAATGCTTCCATCTTCCCTTGCCTAAGAAAAGAAGATTTTAGTGGACCAGAAGCTTAGGTGGTGCCAACAGAGTTATGCTGCTTTATATCAGCTGGAAATCTGTCCCAGAGATGAACTTCATAAGAGTCTTAAAACTTTACAAATTTTGCCTAAGAATTACATCTGCAGAGGAATGTATTTTCTGTGGAAAGGTCTGCCCTATGCAGTAAAATCCTATTATAATAGGGCCATATTCTGAATTCATTAACACCAATGAAAATCCAGTGTAACTCCATTGATGTTGGTGGAGTTACTTTGGATTCTTATTAGTGTAACTGAGCTCAAAATATGGCCCACGATCTTTACTGTCAACAGTTCACTTTCTTACTAGACAAATGCATTTTAGTCGATGTGTTTGCCCTTTTCTCTACTGTCTCGCTGACAGGTAGATACTGTAGTTACTTTCAAGTACCCCAAGTCCCAGCGGACAGAATAACAGGGCTGATCATTGCAACAAGCTTTCTATTGACTGCTGGACCAGTCTGAGTTTAAGCTGCCATCCATCTCCTAGTCCTTTCTAGCTTCCAGCATGTCATTTGGCATTAGCCCTCCTACTCAATTGAACTAATCTGGACAACACTGGCCTCCTGCCAGCTCTGTACTTCATCATTAGCTCCTCTACTAGAATCTCATTTTTTTTTTGTGGGTATCCATTTTATTCTGCCTCAACCTCTTCCATTTAAAACTCTTCAATCTTCTAAGCAATAACCTTTTAATCTGCATGCTATAATATTTGTTTAAGAATTTATGGTTTCTCCATTCCTCTTCCTCTCCCTTCTTATATGTGAATTGTCACATTAGCTTGCTTATAAGAATAGTTTGCAAATATTCAGTGGAAGGTGACTTATCTTGGTCCTTTCCTCTTCTAGGGAAAAAAAGAATACGCCTTTAATGAACTTGCTGCTAAAGTAGATTAGCCATTTTCAGGTGACAAGATTGATGATGCTATCAACGTTAAGTCACTAGGTTTGAATTCCTCATTGTGTAAATCCAATGAAATAACCACTATTAAAGCTCCTGTCTATCCATCTCAGTGTTGTCTTTTTAGTGTCCTGTCCAAAATGAAAATTGAAAAAAGAGAGATGCCTACTTTTCAAACTGTGGTACTTTCGGCTGCTTACATTTTCCAGCTTTGGATGTTTGGATGACTGGTTTGGAGAACACAGAACACCTAATTACCACAGGATATAATCTAGGTTTGTAAATCAAACAATTGACCTATGGTGACCATAGGTCCCATGGAGAGGAATTTATTTTCTGAAATCTGGTTCTACTCCATTTAAAAATTAATGCTTAGTTTTAAAATTATTCTCATTATTATGACATTCTAGGGTGGCAGTCACTTGACTATTTTGCAAGAAGAACAGGAGTACTTGTGGCACCTTAGAGACTAACAAATTTATTAGAGCATAAGCATAATTTGTTAGTCTCTAAGGTGCCACAAGTACTCCTGTTCTTTTTGCGGATACAGACTAACACGGCTGCTACTCTGAAACTTGACTATTTTGGCATCATTTTAAGAATTTAAAGGAATCAGATTATTTTCTCCTTTCCTCCTCACCAGATTATTATGGTTTACTTCTGACAAGTTACCACGTCTACTTGCAGGAGCCGCAAAGCCAGGGCAATGTCAAACCTCATTTGTGTGCTAGGAGAATTGCCCAAAGTGGTGAGCTATGTGATGCACCTAGAAGGTCATAGGACTTGGATTCCATCTGATCTTTTGGGGGCAATGAGATCCAGCACCAAGGATGCTGTGCTAGTCTCTGGCCCCAAAACGTGTATGTTTAGATAGTCCTGGGCTTCATCAGAAGTAATTTCCCTATTGAGTGAAGCTGATCTATAACTTAGTGTGGGCTGAGAAGTCAGTATCTGAGTTAGCCAGGTTCCAGGCAACCATTTGTTGGTTTATCAGTGAAAAACAATAGCTTGGATACGGAATTTAACAGGGGAGAGCAGAACAATCCTGAGGGTTATTTTGTCTTTCTCAGCATTTCTTCCCTCCCCAGCTGCCCCTCCCCCCCCCTTTTTTTTTTGCCATGCTACTACTACCCTGTTTCCCCGAAAATAAGACAGTGTCTTATATTAATTTTTGCTCCCAAAGATGCGCTAGGTCTTATTTTCAGGGGATGTCTTATTTTTCAGAAATGAAAAATGCCTTATTATCGGTGGATGCCTTATTATCGGGGAGGTCTTATTATTGGGGGGATGCCTTATATTACAACGAGAGGCAAAACTGTAAGTAGGCCTTATTTTCGGAGGATGTCTTATTTTCGGGGAAACAGGGTAGGAGAGGATGCCTGAAAGGAGATTGGAGTGGAAAGCTAGCCAAAGAAAATGAGCGTTGAAGACAATAGGAAGAGACTGAGGGTATGTCTGCACTACGAAATTAGGCTGAATTTATAGAAGTCGTTTTTTATAAATCATTTTTATACAGTTGATTGTGTGTGTCCCCACACAAAATGCTCTAAATTCATTAAGTTGGCGGACTGCGTCCACAGTACCGAGGTTAGCATCGACTTCAAGAGCGTTGTACTGTGGGTAGCTGTGGGTAGCTATCCCACATTTCCCGCAGTCTTCGCCGCCCATTGGAATTCTGGGTTGAGATCCCAATGCCTGATGGGGCAAAAACAGTGTCGTGGGTGATTCTGAGTACATGTTGTCAGGCCCCCACTCCCTTTCTCCCTCCCTCCGTGAAAGAAACAGCAGACAATTGTTTCACGCCTTTTTCCAGCCCAGACGCCATAGCATTGGGATCATGGAGCCTGTTCAGATCACCATGGCAATTATGAGCACTATAAGCACCATGCGCATTATCTTGGAGTATATGCAGAACTAGAACCTGCCAAAGCAAAACCAGGCGAGGAGGCGACGGCAGCGTGGTGACAAGAGTGATGAGGAAATAGTCATGGACATAGACTTCTCACAAAGTACGGGCCCAGGCAATGTGCACATCATGGTGTTAATGGGGCAGGTTCATGCCGTGGAACGCCGATTCTGGGCCTGGGAAACAAGCACAGACTGGTGGGACCGCATAGTGTTGCAGGTGTGGGACAATTCCCACTGGCTGCGAAACTTTCGCATGCATAAGGGAACTTTCATGGAACTTTGTAACTTGCTTTCCCCTGCCCTGAAGTGCCAGAATACCAAGATGAGAGCAGCCCTCACAGTTGAGAAGTGAGTGGCAATAGCCCTGTGGAAGCTTGCAATGCCAGACAGCTACCGGTCAGTCGGGCATCAATTTGGAGTGGGCAAATCTACTGTGGGGGTTGCTGTGATCCAAGTAGCCAAAGCAATCAAAAAGCTGCTGCTATCAAGGGTAGTAACTCTGGGAAATGTGCAGGTCATAGTGGATGGCTTTGCTGCAATGGGATTCCCTAACTGTGGTGGGGCAATAGACGGAACCCATATCCCTATCTTGGCACCGGAGCACCAAGCCAGTGAGTACATAAACTGAAAGAGGTACTTTTCAATGCTGCTGCAAGCACTGGTGGATCACAGAGGACATTTCACCAACGTCAATGTGGGATGGCTGGGAAAGGTACATGACGCTCGCGTCTTCAGGAACTCTGGTCTGTTTCAAAAGCTGCAGGAAGGGACTTTCTTCCCAGACCAGAAAATAAATGTTGGGGATGTTGAAATGCCTATAGTTATCCTTGGGGATCCAGCCTACCCCTTAATGTCATGGCTCATGAAGCCATACAGAGGCAACCTGGACAGTAGTCAGGAGCTGTTCAACTATAGGCTGAGCAAGTGCAGAATGGTGGTAGAATGTGCATTGGGACATTTAAAAGTGCGCTGGCGCAGTTTACTGACTCAGATAGACCTCAGCGAAACCAATATTCCCATTGTTATTACTGCTTGCTGTGCGCTCCACAATATCTGTGAGAGTAAGGGGGAGACATTTATGGTGGGGTGGGAGGTTGAGGCAAATCGTCTGGCTGCTGATTACATGCAGCCAGACACCAGGCGGGTTAGAAGAGCACAGCAGGGTGCAGTGTGCATTAGAGAAGCTTTGAAAACCAGTTTCATGACTGGCCAGACTACGGTGTGAAAGTTCTGTTTGTTTCTCCTTGCTGAACCCCCCCCATTGGTTCACTCTACTTCCCTGTAAGCTAGTCACCTTCCCCTCCCCCCTCGATCACCTCTTGCAGAGGCAATAAAGTCATTGTTACTTCACATTCATGCATTCTTTATTAATTCATCACACAAATAAGGGGATAAATGCCAAGGTAGCCCGGGAGGGGTTGGGGAGGAGGGAAGCGCCGGGTGGGGTGGGGAAGGAGTGCTGTAGTAGTGCTTTTCCTCTAACGGCCCAATCCTGTATTCCTAATCTGGGCACCCAAGTTATGTCAGTCACCTCAGTGACCATGGGTTTCACTCAGAGGCTGTAATTAATGTAATTTTATTCCATTAGCATTGACTCTTCCCCTTTTCGGTGTCACTTACCTGAAGAGCTTTTTTATGTGTGAGATTATAGACCCTTTTTTCTTTATACCTGGATAAGGAAAGGGCTGAGTTGGTCAGGGCTTTGGGTTTCTTTGGGGAATCACAGGGATGGGAATAAGTTGAGTTTAATTTTTCTTGCTGACTGGTTCTTTCGTGTTGGGTGAGGCCTGCTCCTATTTTGTTGTTATAGGTGTGGATGGTGGCTGGGATTTTGAAAGCAGCCTAAGGGAATTGGATGCCCAAATCACACTGAACTTCAGTGGCATTTAGGCAACCTCCCTCCCTTGTGCTCCTCTGAAAAGCCCAATCTGTATTTTTAATAGATGCCTATTTTTAAAAGAGATTTTGGCAAATCCTATTGAAAGTCAACAGGGCTTAGCCTCCTAAGTTTCTTAGGTGCTTTTCAAAAATGTACTCATGGTGCCTAGAGCCTCGTATGGGCATCTTCTATGATGAAAAATCAAAAATAAATACAATTAGGACCAAATGATGTCTTCCTTGGTGCCAGTGGACTGGGGTACAGAAGGTGGAGAGATTCCCTTTCCTTCCTCCTCCGTGATCTCATACAGGAGATAGCTCGAATCTGGCTCTCTGCAAAGGGTGCTTGTGTCTCTGTGTGATGGAAGATGTGAATGGTCCAAAGGGTGTATGTTTGGGCCAAAACCTTGCTCTCCTGAGCACTGAACAGTGCTTGGATTGCTACACAAGGAGGTGGGGGAACAGATGCTATACTATTTCAAAAGCTGCAGCAGGACGTGCCACTGACCATGTTTCCTTGCATTGCTTGGGGCAGTATGCCTGCTTCACAGCCCCCAGAGTTTGCATAATTCAACTCCTTTTCCATCCCCGTCTCAGTTTGAGCTGTGCCAGGGCCTTAATTTTGCCCTTGATATAATTTTGCAGGTTGGAAAATCTGGGTGCATTCTTACAGGCCAGCCTGATAATCAGATGCTAATTTGGAGGGTCTGATTAAAGTGATAAAGGGATAAAGTGAGAAGTTAGCCTGTTAACATTCAGATCTCCTGCAACATTCAGGTATCCAGGGCTAAATGCTACAATTCCCCATGTCAAAATCATGGTATGTCAAGTCCAATACCATGGCAGTTTCTTTGTGCTGAGTATGTGCTGTGTGTTCTAGTTTCAGAGTGTACTAAACTGCTGGATGTGAACCGGAGAACGGTATAAGTTAAAAGATGCACAGTGGACTTATACAATTCTTGCTGTATTTTAAGGCAGCTCAGTCGGTGGCAGTGACCTAGTTATATTTTTGCTGGCAGGAAGGATGACCATTTCTTTGTATGTCACAGCAAGTGATGCTTTTGTAAAAGATTTCAGCCATGTTATTCAAGTAAAACTATTTGCTTCTGCTTAAATCTAAACAGATTGTTTTTTATCAGAGCAAGCGGCTATTGGCTACTTTTGCTCAATATACCGTTGGAGTCATGAAAGTTTTGATAGGATTCCTAACCATCTCAGCGACAGCACAGGCAAACTTTCCCCCTGTGTCAACAACACTAAGACAAAAGGTTTATCCTAAGTCTGCTCTTCTCCTACATGTATTGTGTAGAATGCTAAAATGAGGTCAGGCCTAGGACTTTAGAGCTTTTCTTATGGTGGGACTGAGCAAGCCTCAGGGTATGTCTACATGCAATGTAACTCCGGGCTCAGGCTCAAACCTAGCCCCCCTTCCATCCGCACACAAATCACACTGACCCAGGGTCCCAGTATCCTGCAGAGTCTGAGCCCAGCTCAAAACTTGACCAAGGGTTTGAGCCCTTATGTACTATCTTGGATGATATGGAGACAGATATCACAGTGTGAAATTGAAAGAAATCGTAAATTAAAGACACAAGGTGCTACAACTGACTAGACAGGTTATGTTGTACCACAGGGGTACTTCAAGCTTTTCATTCTGCAGACTACTTTATGAGAGAGAAAGGAGGAGAGAGCGGAGCAGCTCTCCTCCCAAGTACCCCAATTCCCTGTTGTTTGATTCTCAAAATATTTCATTCTGCAGACTGTCAAGAAGGGCTCCATGGACCATGGTTTAGAATCACAAGTGTGCAGTGAGTCTACCTCTGATGACTGCAAAAAGGGAGAAGATAATACAGTTCAAAGATTCTTCTAGCCTACGGGCCGTATTTGTAAACAGATCCATGTGCAGGGCAGACCCTTGCAATAGGACTCCATGCGGAAGTAAGGATCCACAAGAGTGGATCTGTTTGCAGGAGCGGGCCCTAAATTACTACAGGATGTGTGGCGTGTGGGAGTCAGGGCAACATTGTAGGCCTATTGAAAACCAGTGCTAAAAATGTAGTTAAAACCTAGGGAATGTCTCAGGCCCCATGTTCTGCCAGCTTCTACCTTCCAGGTTGGTGGACGAGTCCAGGCCGGTGAGGAAGAAAAGCTTTCATTTTTGGATATCCTATATTTCAGTAGGCACAGTACTAGGATCTTTTTAAGGAAGGTTCATAAATCGTGAATTATTTATATTGAATTTGATTTTCCACTTTCCTTCATAACAATATTTTATCCTTAATTAACAACTGAGATTGAATTTGAAGGGTAAGGATTTATGTCTCTCATCAATCTCCCCCACTTTTAGGAAGGTAGTAATTTGCTCCAGATCCTGAGTTTTATCCACAAGCCCATTTACTAAATTAGACATGTGACCTGATTTTCAAAAGTGTCCAGCACCAACAGTTCCCCTTGTTCTGCTGGGCATAGGTCACTTTTGAAAATCTGGCCACGTACAGAGCTGCTTTAACGGGAGCTGAGCACTTTTGAAAATCTGGCCAATAGAATCTAGCTTTAGTTCCAGATGGTGCAAAGCAGCAGTTTTCAGAGTTCCAGTAAATGTCAGAACAGGTCAACGGACTCAAAACATCAGAGAGGATAGGTTGCATGTGAGAATGGTGTGGATTTTTCTTGGATAATTATGAATTGTTATATTTGAAACTCCTCCTTAGTCCTGGATGTCAGAAGAAAAATCCAGAGAGGTTACATAATTCTATGAAGGAGGATGTTGTGTTAAACATAATCTAATATGGTCTGCCTAGGGCTAGGAGTACTTGACCAACTTGAGTCATTCTTCCTCTAGCTATTGTGAGGCATTTTTCATAGTGGGGGTTGGGAGAGAGGAAGAATGCCAGCTAACAATAAACAATGCCGAAAGGAAAGGGAGAGAATATCCTTCCTCCCTCCCTCTATCCTCCAGTTCCTATGAGTGAGAGAGGCTGCCGAAATACTGTTCTTTCTGATCTCCCCTTCGAGAAAACAAACACACAATAAAGAGAAATCTCACTCTTTCAGTATCCAATGGGAGAAAGCCAAGGTTTCTAATGGGGACTACTTCAGGAGAATATATCTTAGAAGTAAAGAAAAAAAATGGAAGCTTCTTAAACAAAAATCCCCAAGCCTTAAATTACATCAGAGATAACAAAAGGTATGTAGAGCCATCAAGGAGTGTAATGTGACTTAAATGTTGATAGATGTTTCACATTTCTTCTGAAAGACCTGGACCATACTGGCTTCTAGTACCGGCCCTCCACAGTTTTGATACTGTTGGTGAGACAGCCTTGGCCTCTGCAGCTGCTGCCATCTACTAGTATTTTTATTCCTCTACTTTTCCACCTCACTGATTCTCTATCTTGTTTAAAAATGTCAGCTGAAAACACATCTTTTTCTTCATTGTCTATACCACTTAATTCATCTCTATTTCTATCTCTGCTGCTATTTATTATTTAGCACTATAATTCTGTATTTTAACTCTCAAAAGTGTTTTGGGATTTGGTTTGTATGAAAGAGAAGTTATACCAACGAAGAGTGTAGTACATTATGGTTGTTTTGATTAACGTTCTCTAGAAAATAGCACTGCACAATAACAGCATACAAATTCATCAGCTCCAAGCTTTATAGAGCACTTCTCAGTACAGATTTATTGGCAACATATCTACAAGGAACTAGAACTATTTAGGCTTCTTTCTTTTTTTCAGCAAACAAGGCTTTTTTATCTCCTGGGGCAAGCCCTCATAAATGGTAAATGTATTTGGGGCCCTCTATACGTCTGTCTCTTTCCATATTACAGTAACTCTCATTTCTACATCTGTAAAAATTCCTACATCTGTAAAAAAAATCCTGTCGTCTTTTTTTCTGCTGTTGCTATTATCTTTGGTGCAGGGATATTTTAATTCCAGGTAGAGAAGGAATCTGTTGATGGGATGAATTACAGCTCTTTGCAGCAGGTCCTCACTAGCAGTTCATTTAAACGCCTCCAGTAGGGCTGTTTGACTTCTGTGTGTGTTTGTGCTGTTTTCCTACAGCAGACACCATGCAGGGTGCCTGGAGATGGGAACTGTTGGCAACCAATTTTTAAGGCAATTGCGAGTATACACATGTGGAAAGGGCATCTTTCTGGGGCGATTAAAGGTAGCAAAGACATCCTATCATAATTAATATAATAATCAACCACTTGTGTTCCCTTAGAAAAAGGCAGGAGCTTTCTGAAGCACAGAACTTACTTCTTTTTCCTATTCTTACCACCTTGCCTTTTTTCTTTGGGTAGCAACTCTCCACTGGAGGGAATGATATTTTCTAGGGTCCACATGTACACTTTCTGGTGTATGCTGTTGTTGACTTTTTGAGATAATTAATGTAATTATTTTTTGTACACAGTCGTTTATGCTGCCAGAATGTACATCCTCTTCCTTTCTGTTCAGCTGTGCCATTGTAACTGGATAAAACCTTGTGCAATGGGGTTAGCTAAAAAATTGCTAACAGCTCCTGAAGGTCTTGCAGGGTTTTACTGTACTAGCTGGCTCTAGGCAAAAACAGTGCATTGTAACAGAGAACTATAAAGCTAAATACCTCCACTCAGGATTCAGGTGTGCCTTCAGATTCATAATATGCCCACATTTATGGTGCTACTATTTCTGAGCCTACTAGTCTTGTAGAGCTGGGTGATATTTCTTGTCTGAAACATTTTTCATCAAAAAATGCAGATTTGAGTTAACCAACACATTTTGTGGCGTCCTGTCAAATTAGGGTGACCAGATAGCAAATGTGAAAAATTGGGACGGGGGTGAGGGGATAACACTACTCTACAGCCAAAATGCTTCTGAAATAAATGTAGTCAAACTTTACTAATTCTGGGTCACTGAGAACGAAAATGATGCTTAAAATTGTTGATTGGCTCTAGTTTTCAAGATATGCTATTGGGTCAGTATATACGACCCTTGACTTGGGAATGATGGAGGATAAGTGAGTTATAAAGGGAAGGGATCTCAATTTAAACCAGAAATGACTAAAATACATCTTTGACTGGATCTATGACTAAATCTATGACTGGGTTTGGACAGTACTTGCTTCTTAGGCAAAACAATGAATGATGCAATCTGAAGCTGGTATTGCGTCATACATGATATGAATTGCATCATGTTATTCCTAGAAGTCATGGATGATGCAATCATAACGAAGCTTACATCACTCTGCTGAACAAATTGCCCCATATCAGCTCTAGAAATCATACAGTGCTCTCTTATTTGTCAGTGTTTGATTTTGCAAAGGGACACATTTCTGTTTAGCCAAAGTGAGCAGAGATGCCTCGTACTTGTGTGAACAGTGCAGATAACTTCTGCTATGTTTGTGGTGAAGTGACTTTTGCATCACAAAAGCGCAGTATAACCACTATGGTTAAGAAAACCTATCACCTTTATTTTGGCTCCAAAATTGGAGATCAGGACAAGAGGTGGGTCCCACACATATGCTGCAACACTTGTGCAACAAATCTTCGCCAGTGGTTGAACAGGAAAAGGAAATCTATGCCTTTTGCAGTGCAATTGTTACTTCTGCATGGTGCCTCCAGTTGGGAAAGGTGTGTCAAAGAAGAAAAAGTGGACTGTGCATTATCCAAACATTCCATCAGCTATACGCCCAGTACCCCACGGAGAAGGACTACCGGTTCCTGATGCACCAGAATCATTCTCACTTGAGTCAGACAAGGAAGAGGAAGAGGATGAAACTTCTGGTCCTGAACCATCAATGTCACAGGACCCACATTTTCTCCCATCCTCCTCCTCTGAACCACACCTCATAACACAAGGTGAACTGAATGACCTTGTCAGGGATTTGGAACTACCCAAGAGTAAGGCAGAGCTGTTGGGCTCCAGACTACAGCAGTGCAATCTCCTGGCAGGTGATGTTAGGGTTTCCATGTTCCATGACCGTCAAAAGGATCTTGTCCCATTCTTCTTCATGGAAGGTGATCTTGTAGCCTGCAACAACATCGATGGTGTGATGGCAGCCCTCAACATCGTTCACGATCCAGATGAGTGGAGACTGTTCATTGATTCATTGAAGACGAGTCTTAAAGCTGTTTTACTGCATAATGGCAATGTTTTGCCATCAATTGCAGTTGGTCATGCAGTCCATATGAAGGAAACCTATGACAACATGAAACAACTTTTGAGGTGCATAAACTATGACCAACATCAGTGGCAGCTTTGTGGCGATTTGAAGGTTCTTGCTCTCTTGCTTGCTCTGCAGACTGGATACACATAGTACTGCTGTTTTCTCTGCGAATGAGATAGTCGTGCAAGAGATTCCCACTACATCAAGAAAGATTGGCCACTCCGACAGTCATTGGAGCCTGGGAGGAAAAGTGTTCAGCATCCACCACTTGTTGAATCAAGGAAGATTTTGTTACCACCCTTACACATCAAGCTGGGTCTGATGAAGAACTTTGTCAAGGCCATTGACAAAACACAAGCAGCTTTCAAGTACCTCCGTGGAAAATTTCCAAGATTAAGTGAAGTTAAGATAAAGGAAGGTGTCTTTGTTGGTCCTCAGATTCGTGAACTTCTTCGAGATGATGCATTTGACCATGCACTGCGTGACAAGGAAAAGACGGCATGGAAAGCCTTCCACTTAGTGGCAATAAATTTTCTCGGAAACAACAAGGCAGACAACTACAGGTTGTTGGTGGAAAATCTCCTCAAGGCATACAAAAGCCTTGGTTGCAACATGTCACTAAAGATACATTTTTTGCACTCTCATCTAGATTTTTTTCTGAACTGCGGAGCAGTGAGCGACGAGCACGGTGAGCGATTTCACCAGGACATTGCAACAATGGAGAAACGCTATCAGGGCAAATGGAGCCCATCAATGCTTGCAGACTATTGCTGGACAGTGACAAGAGATGCTCCATTTAATGAATACAAGAGACAAGCCAAGAAGCGCTGAGTAGACACTGAATAGGACTAAACTATGTACATAATAGTTTTTTGCCTTTTGTTTCATAAAAAAATTATTTATATAACCCTTTTGCTGATTTTTAAAGTGTTACATAAACAGGACAGGTGAAATATTATCATGTAAAGCAACCATAAACACATGCAAAGACCTAGGTTTACAATTTATGATTAAACTCTACTATCTACACAATATACATAGACATAAAATGTAAAAACTTAAATATCTTAGAAACAGTAGCCAATCAGTTGTTTTAATTGTCATCTTTGAATTCAGCACATCAAAATACATAATAAATAGCACATTTTATCTCTGAAGCAGATGACTTCTCAAAAATTGTGGACCAGTGTAATAGGAGCCTATATAAGAAAAAGACCCAAAAATTGGGACTGTCCCTATAAAATCGGGACATCTGGTCACCCTATGTCAAATTCACCCAATTGTTTCAGTTATTTTTATTAGAACAATCAATGCATTTTGTGTTGACATTTTTGAAGAGAGATGTTTTGATTTTTTTTCAATTTGAAATTATTTTTGTTTAGAAATTTGTCAATTTAATTAAAAAAAAAAAAGCTAACTGCCCCGCCCGAAAACAAAATCAAATGTTTTGTTCAAACCTGAAATCATTCTTTATTTTTTTCAGATCAACTAACAACCCAAAAAATCAGTAATCTGCACTGCTGTAGTCAAGGAGTTATTTTAAATCTTCGTTTTAAATCCTGCATCCTAATTCATCTGATTTGATATCTATCGTCCTTCTCTGTCATTGTTTATGAGCTAACATTATTGGCTCCTCCTAAATCTTCTCTGTAGCTTATTTACTTGGAACATGAAATCTTTAATTTTTAATATGGCACTGTGACTTGTGAAATCTAATGATCTCAGCATGCTGTGCTCAGTCCTTGGTACATCTGGAGCATGGCATGCTGGGACCTGTAATCTCCACAGGCCATTCCACCACATTGAAGGCAAAGATGCCTTGCAATTTCTTCTGTATAGTGCAAATTAGGTGCACCTTTCAGGCTCCTGTCAAGCTGTCAATGTAGCATCTTAAACTGGATAAAGTGTAGATGCCCTGTTCTATGTTTTATTCTTATATTGTCTATCTAGCATACTCTATCTCGGAGTATATTTCGTGAAACCTATACTGTAAGTATATGTTATTATTTCCATTACAGTAATGTCCAGAGGCCTTGATATGACATGGGCCCATTGTGCTAGGTGCAGTACAAACACATTTACAACACACATGAAAAATAATAATGCTATTGCAGATGAGCCTCAGCTACAAAATTCACATCTGGATCCAATTTTTGAACTCCCCCAAATTTGTATTAGTGTTCAGTTTGGTCCATTAGAAAGATAGGGTCATCAGTGATATTTAGATCTAGATCCTAAACCTGACTATTCCTCCTCTCAAGTGCTCCCTCACTCCTACCCCACCCCCTCACCAGAAAAAAGGTGGAGGGTGTTCAGATCCAGGATTTTGGTTCAGACTAATCTCTAACAAATACCTTTGAAAGTAAACTGTGCTGGTTAGCCAGAGAATATATGCTGTGAGAATGTTATATTGCTCTATAACTCTGGTGTAAATCTGAAGTAATGCTGTTACCCTTGGTATTACTTAACCTTTATACCATTGTAAGCAAGAGCAGACTTTGGCTCCCTGTTCGTAACATTTGCTTCTTATCTTAAAGGGGTAGATGGACCTGGATAATTAGGAGTTCTGAATATAAGTACTTGCAGGATTCCAAGCAGAAATATGTATGGCCAAATTCTTGAGTGTGATGCTCAAAATTTCCTCCTATTACTAAATGATAAGAAAGACAGCAACGTAAGTAAGATAGCTGAAGCAGCATTGTCCAGTGGCTAGGAAACTGGACCAAGACACAAGGGACCTGCAAGCTAATCCCAGCTCTGACCTGCTGAATGACTGTAAGCAAATCACGTTCTTTTTCTGTGCTTCTGTTTCCTCACCTGTCTTGTCTATTTAGATTGTAAGCTCTTCAGAGCAGGGACTCGCCTTACTATGTGTTTATACAGCACCTAGCACAATGGGGTCATGATGTCAGTTGGGGCCTGTAGACACTATTGTAGTAGTAGTAATAATAATAACAATAAAGGGTCTTAATACATGGTGTGCTAGCCCTTTAAGGGAGGCTAAAGGCCCAGAACAGCCTGTTCTTCTTTGAATGCTTGCTCATATCGATTCCAATTAGGTGTGCGCGCGCCGCATGCACGATTGTCAGAAGATTTTTACCCTAGCAACACTCGGTGGGTCGGCTGAGGTGCCCCCTGGAGTGTCGCCTTTATGGCGCCGGATATGTGCCCCAGCCGACCCAGCGCCTTCTCAGCTCCTTCTTACCACCCGTGACGGTTGTTGGAACTGTGGAGCGCGGCTTAGCTGATCTCCACTTTCCTAGCTCTTAGCTCGTTTATACTTGTAGAAAGTTGTTATAGTGTAGTTGTTAGTAGTTTCTAGTTGTAGTTAATAGTAGTTATTGTTGCTAGTATACATAGTAATTGGGGGTAAGAGGTTTCTCCCCTTCCCTCCCTCCTGGTACCCGGGCTCATGCCTAGGTCTCCGAGTTTCAAACCGTGCTCGGCCTGCCTTAAGCCGATGCCTACGGGAGACCCCCACGACTCCCGTTTAAAGTGCCTGGGGGAATCCCATCAATCAGATAAGTGCCGCATTTGTAAGGCATTCAAGCCTCAGACAAAAAAGGAGCGGGACTTTGGCTTGAAGCAGCTCCTTATGAAAGCGGCACTTAGCCCAATGTCCTCGGCTCCACGCTGAGACCCGGCGCCGTTGGTCCGAAGTGCGCCTCCGGCACTGGAAACAACAGCTTTGCGACCCAGCACCATCAAAGACTCCCGGCACCGGACGTTTCCAGCACCGCTACCACCGCGGCACCGCTCGCTGTCTCCTGGACCCAAGAAGCAGCACAAGCAACCTGCTGCTCCTGTACAGTTGCCGGCACTGCCTGTGCCTCCCTTGGAGCAGCGTCCCATGCCGGACTGCCCCGTGAAGGCTCCAACTCCGACACCGTCGATTCCAACACCACAAGCGCCGTTGAGTCCAATGCACATAAGCTCCCCAGTGCGTACCATGGTTGAGCTCGGCCTACCTTCCACCCCGGAGACTTTCTCCATGGCACGCTACCTGATGGCGCTCACCGAGCCGGGACCGTGGCACCGATCTCCAGCTGCGCAGCGCGAGGCGACAAGGCAGGACAGTGCGACCCAGCATGAGCGCTTGGCTCCGCCTTGGCCGTCCCGCCCTAACTCGAGGTCGTCCCAAGTGGAAAGTGGCTACCACGTCCATGACCAAGACGCGGACGGCACTAGCCAATGGCGCGACGAAGGGCAGGATCCTGCTCAGGGACCCCCACAATGGTCCTTTTGAACCCCTTGGCCATACCATCAGGCCCAAGGTGTCCCCTCTGGGGCTTCTCGCTCTGCCCACTTGGAACCCTGGGTCCCGAAGGCCACTGTCAGTCGCCCCCTCCAAGGGGCTCGGAGGCAACGGCCCTACCCTCAGCTCAGGCCCATGCCCCTAGCATGGTGGACCTAGGGCAGCCGGACCCCGCCCCCAGCAAGACTTGCCCCAGGATCTGTTAGTCCCAGGTGTATCCTTCTCATCTTCGCCTGACGAGGCGGTGGCGGGTACGTTCTCCTCTGGCCCCCTACCTATAGACCTCCCATGCACACCTTCGCAGGCTGGCACAAAACATGAACCTCGAGGTGGTGGAGGTCGAGGACCCGGTAGTCGACATTTTATCTGCCGATACTCCAACATGTATAGCCTTGCCATTTATTCAGACCATCCAGGCTAATGCCAATATGATTTGGCAATCTCCGGCATCTATTCCTCCCACTGCCAAGGGAGTGGAGAGGAAGTACTTGGTCCCTTCCAAAGACTACGAGTACCTGTATATTCACCCCCAACCATGCTCCCTCGTCGTACCATCCGTTAATGAGAGGGAAAGACAAGGCCAACAAGCTCCCGCTCCTAAATCCAAGGATGCTAGGCGCCTGGATTTGTTCGGGCACAAGATATATTCTACCGGTGGCCTACAACTCAGAGTGGCTAATCAGCAGGACCTCTTGAGTTGCTATAATTACAATACCTGGAACTCGATGGGAAAGTTCAAAGAGCTTATTCCTCAGGAGTCCAGGGAGGAGTTCAGGGCCTTACTGGAGGAGGGCAAGAAAGTAGCCAGGACATCTTTGCAGGACTCAATAGATGCGGCAGACTCGGCAGCTAGGACTCTGGCCTCGGGCATAACTATGCACCTCATTCAGAGCCGTCTGTAGGATTTTTGCCGCCCCAAGCAAAAACAATTTTGGCCACCTCCCCCTGCCCCGTTTTTTTCTTACCCCACCCCCGGCCCCGCCTCAACTCCGCCCCTTCCCCAAATCCCCAGCCCTGTCCCCTCCTCCCAGGTTTGAGAGTCTGGGAGGGAGGGGGAGCAGCGGCGCGCGAATCAGCTGTTTCGCGCGGCGTGGCGCGCGAGCGGCAGCAGCGGAGGTGAGCTAGGGCGGCTGGGGCACATTTTTAGGGGCGGCAGGGGTGGCATTCTGGCGCCAGCCATGCTGCCTCTAAAAATGTGCCCCCCAAGCACCAGCTTGTTTTGCTGGTGCCTAGAGCCGGTCCTGACCTCGTTTCGTGGCTGCAGGTCTCTGGTCTCCCACCGGAACTGCAGCAAACTATTCAGGACCTGCCCTTTGATGGCCATGGTCTATTTTCAGACAAAACTGACTCCAGACTCCAGAGTCTGAAGGATAACCGGGCCATCATGCGCTCATTGGGCATGCATACCCCGGTGATGCAATGTAGGACCTTCCGACCCCAACCACAGCGCATCTACCCTAACCCCGGCCAAGACAGGACTTCTCTAGAAGACGCGGCCGGGGTGGTAGGAGGAGACAATCTGGTCCTCAGACGGGCCAGAACCAGGCCCTACCCCCCCCCCCAACCATCGGTGGGGCCCAAACAAAATTTGTGAAGGTGCGCCCGAGGGCGGAGCACCAGTCTCCTTCCAGGATCCTTTCCCACCTTTCACCAACCGGCTCTCCTATTTCCTCCCTGCATGGTCCTGCATAACATCAGAGTGCTGGGTCCTACGTACGGTGGAAAGCGGATACCGCATTCAATTTGTTCTGTCCCCCCTTCCCACCCTCCTTCCCTGTCCTTCTTCAGGGACCCCCTCTCACAAGCAACTCCTCCTACAGGAGGTTCAAATGCTCCTAACTATCAGAGCTATAGAGGAGGTTCCAATGGAACTGGGGAGTAGGGGGTTTTACTCCCGCTACTTCCTAATCCCCAAGGCAAAGGGGGGGCTACGGCCCATTCTGGACCTGCACAGGCTCAACAAATTCATGGCAAAGTTGAAGTTCTGCGTGGTTTCCCTGGGGACCATTATTCCTTCCCTGGATCCTGGAGACTGGTATGCCGCCCTCGCTTATAAAGGACGCGTACTTCCACATAGCGATTTACCCGCCGCACAGGCGCTTCCTTTGCTTTGTGGTCAATCAACCGGCTCTCCTACTTCTAATTTACCGTCCTTCCCTTCGGCCTATCCACAGCACCAAGGGTCTTTACAAAATGTATGGCCGTTGTGGCTGCCTCACTCCATCGGCATCGAATCCAAGTGTTTCTGTACCTCGACGACTGGCTCATTCGGGGTCGTTCCAAGGTCCAGGTGCAATCTTATGTTCAGTTTACCATGAGCTTGTTCAGACAGCTGGGTCTGTTGCTCAATGTCGAAAAGTCCACTTTGCAGCTGACCTTGAGAATAGACTTCATCGGAGCAGTCCTGGATTCAAATCTCGCCCGTTCGTGCCTACCGCACACCTGCTTCCAGTCCATGGCGAGAATTATCCACGGCCTCCAAAGCTTCCCAACCTCGACAGCACGCACGTGCCTCGGTCTACTGGGACACATGGCGTCCTGCACCTTTGTGACCAGACATGCCAGACTGCGCCTCCGGCCACTTCAGGCCTGGCTCTTATCCGTGTACCGCCCAGGCTGGGACAATTTAGACACAGTGCTCTTGGTACCGACGGAAATCTTAACCTCCCTGATCTGGTGGCTGACTTGGTATGCGGAGGGATGCCATTCCATGCCCCACAGCCTCCCCGGTCCTAACCATGGACGCATCATCTCTGGGCTGGGGCGCTCACCTTGCGGACCTTCGCACACAGGGCCTTTGGTCCATACAAGAGATATCCCTGCACATCAACGTATGGGAACTGAGAGCAGTACGCCTGGCATGTCAGGTGTTCCACAAACACCTTCAGGGCTGTTGTGTTGCAGTTTTCACAGAAAACACAACGGCCATGTTTTATATCGACAAACAAGGGGGATTGCGATTGTCCCCCTTCTATCAGGAAGCCATTTGCCTGTGGGAATTCTGCATAGCCCACTCAATTGACTTGGAGGTGTCGTTTCTCCCAGGAGTCCAAAACACCTTGACAGATCACCTCAGCAGATCCTTTCTGGCTCACGAGTGGTCGATTTGCCCGGACGTTATCCATTCTGTTTTCTGGAAATGGGCATTTCCCCACATAGACCTTTTCGCCTCTCACGAGAATCGGAAGTGCCAAGTGTTCTGCTCTCTCCAGGGGAGCTCCCCGGGCTCCCTGTTGGACGCCTTCCTGATACAGTGGAAGGACCACCTGTTCTACGCCTTTCCTCCATTTTCGTTAGTCCACAAGATCCTTCTCAAGTTACGCAGAGACGAGGCCCGCTTAATCTTGATCGCCCCGGTGTGGCACAGGCAACATTGGTATACCACTTTCCTCGATCTGTCGGTGACCACCCGAATGCCATTTCCTTTGTGGCCAGACCTGATCACTCAGGAACATGGCCGACTGTGTCATCCGGGCCTGCAATCCCTCCATCTCACAGCATGGATGCTGCGTGGCTAACCTAAACTGAGCTATGTTGCTCCCGCTCGGTGCAGCACGTACTTTTGGATAGCAGAAAGCCCTCTACTAGGTCCACATATCTGGCCAAGTGGAAGCATTTCTCCTGCTGGTGTCCCCTGACCAATACTGCCCCTCTGGAGATGCCAGTACCTGCCATCTTAGACTATCTCTTGTCCTTGAAGCAGCAAGGCCTAGCAGTTTCATCCATCAGAGTACACCTAGCAGCAATTTCGGCCTTCCACCCAGGCGAAAATGGGCGCTCGGTCTTCTCCAATCCCATGGTCAGCAGGTTCCTCAAGGGATTGGAATGTCTGTACCCGCAAATTCGGCATCCGACCCCTACGTGGGACCTCAACCTGGTCCTATCCAGACTCATGGGTGCCCCGTACGAGCTGATGGCCACTTGCTCGCTTCTATACCTTTCCTGGAAAACAGCTTTCCTCGTAGCCATCACTTCGGCAAGACGTGTGTCGGAGCTTTGAGCCCTCATGTCGGACCCACCGTATATGGTGTTTCATAAGGACAAGGTACAGCTGCGACCACACCCTGCCTTCCTTCCTAAGGTGGTGTCTGCCTTCCATGTCAACCAGGACATCTTCCTTCTGGTCTTCTATCTGAAGCCGCACACTTCTCAACGAGAACAACAGTTGCACTCCCTAGACGTTCGCAGGGCCCTTGCCTTTTACATCGATCGAACAAAACCTTTTAGGAGGACGATCCAGCTGTTCGTAGCTGTGGCAGACCGGATGAAGGGCCTTCCAGTCTCCACACAGTGCATCTCATCCTGGATCACATTATGCACCCGTGCCTGCTATGACTTGGCTGGTGTCCCAACTACACATCTTACCGCAAGCTTCGTGCTCAGCCTTCCTGGCTCATGTACCCATACAGGAGATCTGTAGGGCAGCAACTTGGTCATTGGTACATACCTTCGCTTCCCACTATGCTATAGTACAGCAGTCCAGGGGTGATGCTGCATTTGGTTCAGCGGTCCTTCACTCCGCAATATCTCAGTCTGACCCCACCGCCTAGGTAAGGCTTGGGAGTCACCTAATTGGAATCGATATGAGCAAGCACTCGAAGAAGAAAAGACAGTTATTCACCTTTGTAACTGTTGTTCTTTGAGATGTGTTGCTCATATCAATTCCAAACCCGGCCTCCTTCCCCTCTGTCGGAGTAGTCAGCAAGAAGGTACTGAGGGGGCGCTGGGTCAGCAGGGGCATATATCCGGCGCCATAAGGGCGCCACTCCAGGGGGCGCCTCAGTTGACCCACCGAGTGTTGCTAGGGTAAAAATCTTCCGACAATCATGCACCCAATGTGCGCGTACCTTATTGGAATGGATATGAGCAACACATCTCGAAAAACAACAGTTACAAAGGTGAGTAACCATCTTTTCTTAGTTTCAGTTGAAAAAAGAATTCCGAGAGGTGCAGTTCCCAGAACAGGTGGGAGTTGTAGGCTTGGGAGCAATGCATGCTGGAAAGGGATAGAAATATAAAACAATTTCTTTGTCTCTGCTAAAATACAGATCAGAAAAGACCTGATGGTGGCGCTACACAGCTTGGAAAGGAAAGGGGCTGGTTGTTGGGTTTCTCCATTCAAAGGGCTTGGGAAGGGTTTTGGAAGCGCTTAGGGGAGACCTGGAGAGATGCCATCAGAGTTCTCTAGTGAAGGGACATTGGGGCTATGGCAAAAAGACTGTGGAGAACAGCTGGGATGACCTGTGGAAAGAAGCCAGTGGAATGACTGGAGAAAAAGCTTCAGGGGCAGGCAAGCAGACAGAGAAGTCTCCTCTATGTCTCATATTGAGGTGGTGTGCTGAGCACTGAACCCTGGGTAAGAGCTGTGGACCTGGGGTGGAAGGTGAAGGACTGGTTTGGGGATCCCTGCATCTAGAGGAAAGGCTCTCACAGACCCTGTGTTTGTGGCCCAGCACAAAGGGGCAAAGGGTTTTGTCTGTTTGTTTGATCTTCTGAATCGGTTTGGTATTGGACATGGAATTTGTGCTGCAGCGTTTTAGAGGCAGTCCATTATGTCAGTGTGGGCAGCCACAAACCATGGCACATATTGTTAAGGACTGCAAAATAACTGAACTTCCTGGTGGTCTTCGTGCCTTGAACATCGTTGATAAGAACGCTATGGCTTGGCTTGACTGGATTGCATATGCCAAATAATAACAATCTTTGGTTACCCCAGATGATCTGTCCAGAAGGTTTATCAACCCACAGCAAAGGGTAAACTGGCTAGTCATTTGGAGAGAAACTGAAGCAGCAGATACACTTACAGATGAGGTAAACCACTGCGACTGGTCCTATCCCTGTTAGAGTAACAGCTAACATGGCCTAAAATATGCTTGATTTTTTTCCTTCTTGAATGCATTTTATATATTCACTTTTATATCTATAGGCTTCCCCTTGCTTACCATAACAGCTTGAATAACTTTGAATGGTGTTATTAATTCCCAAATCATCGCCATAATGTGGTGTCAGAGGGATGCCTTGAGCTGTCTTCTGCCTCCAGAGTGTAATAGGAATAGGTTATTTTTCTTCCATTTTTCCAGTCCTGATACAATCTTGGTCTTAGGAACCAGGTGTCAGAATTTTAATAGCTAATGTATTCCATGAATGACAGCAGAACACTGCAGTAGTTTCAAGGTATCAGTAGTCTATATTTTGACTGGCTAGTCATTCCAATTTCCTCCCTGTAGCCTAGTGATACTATTAAATGGGGAGAAATGGAATCGCCAAGTAATCCATATTACAGAGTAATGGAAAGGTCAATCTAGGTCAAAAGATTACTCATTTTTCTAAAAATTGAAAGGTGGTGGTGGGGGGGGGGACAATTTTAAAAGGCTAGCCATTTTTAGCTTGACAAAGAGAGACTTTATCCTTTAATGGAAGAATTTAAAATAATGCTAGCTGCTTCAAAATGAGAAACTGATCTTCAAATAATTGTTTTGTTTTCTCTTTGTAGGTGACTGCCTCTCAATTTTGTAATGTCTCTGTCTGTCTCTTGCAGCCAGTATCTGTAAAAGTATCTGTAAAAGCTTTTTCTAATGGATTTGGGAAACAAAATGTTACAAAAAATATTAATCTTTCAAAGACTGTTTTTTGCTTTCTTTCAGTTTTCAGACATATGAATCTTTTATTTTTTTCAACAATCTCTACCACACTCTCCTCCCACTCTCTCTTTTGTCCACCTTCCTCAGATGAAGAGCCTAAGGGTATGTCTACAATAGCAATGTATGCCTTGGGTTAGTGGGACTTGAGTCAGCTGACTCCTGCCAGGGAACCTTGGGCTTGAGCATTTTAACCCTAGGTTAAGGATTTTCTGACTCATGCTCGAATCTAAGGCTCTGGAATCTATACCACAATGCAGTCACTGTAACCCTATCCCAGAGTGCTAAGTGCCTAGCCCCCACCCCAGTGTTGACATCTAGCCCAAGGGTTCTCAAACTGGGGGTCGGGACCCCTCAGGGGGTCACGAGGTTATTACGTGGGGGGTCGTGAGCTGTCAGCCTCCACCCCAACCCTGCTTTGCCTCCAGTATTTATAATGGTGTTAAATATATAAAAATATATATAATTTATAAGAGGGTTCACACTCAGAAGCTTGCTATGCGAAAGGGGTCACCAGTAAAAAAGTTAGTCCTACATATGTGTTGCACTGTGGGAAAACTCTACTGCCCACCCTGTTTCCTAATTGAGGCAGTGCCGTTAATGGGACTCAGGTGCCCATAAGGAGCACATGAGTACATAAACTGCATAATTCGCTCCTTTGGTAACTGTGTCAGTAGAATGACTGCAGTGTGAGAAGACTTTATGCTGAACTACCATCTAATCTGAGAATAGGGCTCTCCACCACTAAGATGAGTAATATTGACAGGAAAACACCCTGTGCACCTGTTCTGAGGATAATTAGCAGATCAGTCTCCAGGGCTGTCAGACTATTAAAATGAAACTTTGCAATTGTAAATTTTTAACATGGAATGTTCAATGAAGGTGGGGTTTTTTGGGTGGATTTTTTTTTTTATTTTTGTCTGTTTGTTTTGAAGTTTGACATAAAATGTAGGGTTCAGAGGAAAAAACACAAACGTCCCAGCCTGGCTGCTGCCAGCTACAGATGGTGAAGTACATTCCCAAGGCTTGGGGGTGCAGTGTGCTCCAGCACCCACCCTGGGATCCCTTATCCCTGCCCCTGCCGCACCCCAGGAAACAGGGATAAGGAATCTCTGGGCGGCTGATGGGGAAGGTATGGGGTTGGCTCCCACTCACTACCCTGACAGTGCATTCAGGCACCTCTGCCTTGGCACCTCTGCACATGCAGCCCTGGGGAAGGCTGGGGGACCCAAAAGCAAAGGACATAAAGTGGAGTGGGACCAAGCTGGGGTCATGTACACACAGGAAGGCAATAGGGCTCGGACCCTAGGTCCCAGCTTAACATGGGCTCAGACTCTGCAGCCCTGTAGGGACCTGGGACCTTAGGTTCGAGTCCTAGGTTAACACAATTGGTTTGTGGATGCAAGGGGGGATAGGCTTGGGCCCAGACTCAAGCCTGGGCTTACATTGCTGTGCAGATATATCCTTCGGAATACAGACTTCCTATCAAGATTGAAGAGTTGATACAGTCTCAAATTATATATATAACGCCATATACAAAACTAGAGTAATAGAGTGTGTGACTGTTACTCCTGAGAGAAATTCTGCACCACTGCGCAAGCAGAATTTGCGTAGAATTAATGTTCTGTGTAGAATTTCTCCCCCCACCCCCCTGAAATGGCTGGCTGCCACTAGGGGCCACTGGACTCAGCAGAGCCCAGCTCACAAATAGAAGACACTGCTGTGGGGAGGGAGCTGGAGGGTGTAGTTCCCGGCATGCCCTGAAGAAAGGCGGCATTGTGGAGGAAACTCCATACAGGCCTGGGACCTGGCACCATGCTGTTTCTCCCTCTGGATCCCTGGGCTGTGGGAGGATATGGGGTGTGGGTGTCTGGGCTAGGGGGTGCCCCATGGCAGGGCTGGGGGGGAAGGGGACAGAGAAACAGGAACTGGGTTGTTGTAATGGTTTATTTAACTCTCTACTCGTGGGGAAATTTTTGTGTGTCTGTATTGTTACAGTTATAGTTGCTGACAGGTATTTTGAAATACATTACCAAAATAATTGAAACTGGCTTGATTATATAGTGTTATTTTGACAAATAAAATATGCAGAATTTTGTAGAATTTTAACATATTGTGAGCAGAATTTTTAATTTTTTGGCACAGAATTTCCCCAGGAGTAGACTCTGCAACCGTAATTTAGCCCTTTTGTGCCTTATTGAACATTCTTTAGTTACATGATTTCATAGTATTTTTTTCCACAGGACTCTTACTCACTGCTTCATTCAGTGCATAGGCTGGATGGTGCATACTGAATGAACAGCTGTTCAATATTTTGTTTTCTCCTTGTTGTTCAATGTGTGCTCCTAGACAGTGTGTAGTGCAAACTATTCAATCCTGCTCTGACAGAACTATTATTGTCTATTATTCTTATCACAATATTTGAGTGCTTCACACACATTAATTAATCTTCACAACAATCCTATGAGATGAGTGGATATAACCCCATTTCACAGATGGTGAACTGCGGCACGAAGATTAAGGGAAAAAGATATCACTAATTTTGGGTTCCCAGTTTGAGACACCTAGGACCTGATTTTTTCCCCCCCGAGAGCATTTAATATTACATTATACTTCATATGTTCAAAGCACAGCTCCCATTGACTTCAGATGCTCTTATGCAAATCAAACCCCACAGTGTCAAGTCAGGCCCACAGAAAGTGAGGAACACGCAGTTAATGATCACCTGTAAAAAGCTTGGTTTCAGTGACTTGTCCAGCATCACACAGGAACTCTGTGGCAGAGGCAGAGATAGAATCCAGTTCTCCAGGACAGCATTCAACTGCCTTAAATATGAGGTTATCTTTTCTCTCCCTGCAATCCCCTTCCTATCATTCACTACACACCTTCCAACTTCTGCAACAAAGGAGGCAGAGGTCCTACAGACAAATGCCTTATTAACTGCACAGGCCTGATTTGTTCCCAAAGCATGGTTCTTGCCTCAGAATAATTTATGTCTAAGGAAGTAAAGTAGAGGGGACTGATATTGAGGCATGCTAACTTTCTCTATAGAATCATTACATCCTTTTCTGTGCTTTTGGCTCAAGATGCAGAATTATGGCTATTTTGTTAAATTAGAAGTGTGGTTCTGGCTTATTCAGTCCTGGATCTGTGCTTTCATTACACATGGGAACTATGGTAATGAGCTCCCAGCATGGTCTTTTAATAGACATGTTAATGAAGTCACTTTCAAGGAAGGTGTTAAATGCAATCTTTAATAACACAAAGTGAGGGTTAATTAGGAAATTTATGCAAGGGAGGTGTTTATAACTTTATTTCAAGGCTGTAAGTTGCCTAGTGTTCTGTTTACAAAGGCAGAAAACAGAAATGAATGGAAGGAAACTATATCATTAAAAATATTTGTTTTCCTCTAAAGCTGCTCATTCTACAACAATTAAGAAATTATAAATTTTAGGTACTCCTAAAGCTTCAAACTGCAGATGTTTGTTAATCAAAAACTAACCTCTGTACCAAAAGATTTCACACCTCTTGTGTTTTAGCTCACTTCTGGGATCAAAAGATAGTGCATTCTACTGGTTTCCACAGAGACAGTGTATTGCTGTCTGCTGACTGTCACATGCTGTTGCTGGTGCTAGGGATGTTTCTATCATGTGAGAGGAGGTAATCCCCCCCCCTTAATTTGATCTTTATTATCAATAACTAAGATTTCTGAAAATACCACAGTGAGCTCCTTTTTGTAGCTAATTTCTTGCAGTTAATTGATAAAATCTTCACTTACTATTTTTCACCTGCCTCCCTTTATTAAATAAATTTCTGTTAAGTGCTAATTCTTTTTTAAACTGTGATGAACTGACATGGGCTGTTCAGACTTGTATAAACACAACAGTTGCACCAGTTTAACTTAACTGGATTTAGAAATCATTGTAGTTACACAGAACCAAAACCTCTGGGTGAATATTCTTTCATTAATTCTTAAACCAAGTTTATATTGGTTTTGTTTAAATTAAATCCTTACCAGATTAAGCTAAATCAGTAGAAGGCAGGTTTACGTCGATAAGTGTCTACACAGAAGTTTGCATCAATTTAACTAAATTAGGGCTGTCGAGTGATTAAAAAATTAATCGCAATTAATTGTGTGATAAAAAAATTAATCGCAATTAATCGCGCTGTTAAACAATAATAGAATACCATTTATTTAAATATGTTTGGATATTTCCTACATTTTCAAATATATTGATTTCAATTACAATGTAGAATACAAAGTGTGCAGTGCTCACTTTAGATTTATTTTTATTACAAGTATTTGCACTGTAAAAAACAAAATAAATTGTATATTTCAATTCACCCAATAAAGGTACTGCAGTGCAATCTCTTTATAATGAAAGTTGAACTTACAAATGTAGAATTATATACAAAAAATAACTGCATTCAAACATAAAACAATGTAAAACTTTAGAACCTACAAGTCCACTCAGTCCTACTACAACCAATCGCTCAGACAAACAAGTTTCGTAACAATTTGCTGGACATAATGCTGCCCATGTCTTGTTTACAATGTGACCTGAAAGTGATAACAGGCATTCGCATGGCACTGTTGTAGCCGGCATCGCAAGATATTTATGTGTCAGATGTGCTAAAGATTCATATGTCCTTTCATGCTCAACCACCATTCCAGAATATATGCGTCCATGCTGATGACGGGTTCTGCTCAATAACGATCCAAAGCAGAGCAGACTGATGCATGTTCATTTTCATCATCTGAGTCAGATGCCACCAGCAGAAAGTTAATTTTCTTTTTTGGTGGTTCGTGTTCTGTAGTTTCTACATCAGAGTGTTGCTCTTTTAAGACATCTGAAAGCATGTTGCACACCTCGTCCCTCTCAGATTTTGGAAGCACTTCAGATTCTTAAACCTTGGGTCGAGTGCTGTAGCTATCTATCTGTTTTGTCAAATCTGCTGTGAACGTGTTCTTAAAACGAACATGTGCTGGGTCATCATCCAAGACTGCTATAACATGAAATATATGCAGAATGCGGGCAAAACAGAACAGGAGACATACAAATCTACCCCAAGGAGTTCAGTCACCAATTTAATTAATGCATTATTTTTTTAACAAGCATCATCAGCATGGAAGCATGTCCTCTGGAATGGTGGTCGAAGCATGAAGGGGCATATGAATATTTAGCATAGCCGGCATGTAAATTCCTTGCAACACCGGCTATAAAAGTGCCACGCGAATGCCTGTTCTCGCTTTCAGGTGACGTTGTAAATAAGAAGCAGGCAGCAGTATCTCCTGTAAATGTAAACAAATTGTTTATCTTAGCAATTGGCTGAACAAGAAGTAGGACTGAGTGGAGTTGTAGGCTCTAAAGTTTTACATTATTTTGTTTTGAGTGCAGTAATGTAACAAAAAAAATCTAGATTTGTAAGTTACACTTTCACGATAAAGAGATTGCACTATAGTACTTGTATGAGGTGAATTGAAAAATACTATTTCTTTTATCATTTTTACAGTGCAAATATTTGTAATAAAAATAATATAAAATGAGCACCGTGCACTTTGTATACTGTGTTGTAATAGAAATCAATATATTTGAAAATGTAGACAAACACAAAATATTTAATACATTTCAACTGGTATTCTATTGTTTAACAGTGCAATTAATCACGATTAATTTTTTTAATCACAGTTAATTTTTTTGAATTAATCGCATGAGTTAACTTTGATTAATTGACAGTCCTAAACTAAAACAGTTTAAAAATTCATATGATTCAAAGATTCATATGTCCCTTCATGCTTCAATCACCAGTGTTTAAAAACACACTGTTGTGGCAAAGAAGCTAGCTGCACATCTGTGCCCATTCTGGTCTCTGAGGGTATGTCTACACTGCAATTAAAAACCTGCAGCTGGCCGGTGCCAGCTGACTTGGGCTCATGGAGCTCAGGCTGTGGGCTTTTAACTGTAGTGTAGACTTCCAGGCTTGGGCTCTAGGACCCTTTGAACATCTATGCTGCAAAAAACCAGCCCCACAGCCTGGGCCTTCCATGAGCCTGACTCAGCGGGTACAGGCCAGCTGTGGGTGTCTGTTTGCTGTGTAGATATACCCTGAGTGCACCCCTCGCCTTAGATGTTAGGTCTCTTGCCCTTACCTTTCTTGGGATGGATTCTCATGATTCTTAGACCAGGAGCAGGCACGCTGCCCCATGTATACCAGCTGCTTATCACCCTGCATGCCTGATTTGGATTTTGGGTGCCTGTATTTCCTCCATTTGGGAACTTGTGACTGGTGATATACAGAGCAACACCTTTCTTAAAATAGTTTTATTTAGCACTTGGAACAAAGCATTCAAGGATTTCAAATCAACAAACATCCTGCATGAAAATTTAGTTTCGTCTAATCTTACCCTTCATTATAAGATAGGTTTTTCTCTTAAGCTGCAAGAAGTGAACAGAACCAATTTACATTCCCTGAGAAAGGAAGGTCCTCCTGGGACCCACTCTTGTCACACCTGACTATGTGCCTTGTTGATCTTCTAGCCCCACTTCCCTTTTCTGTGAGAATCTGTCTTAAGTAGAAGAGAGGCCTTCTTATTCCGGAAGTGAGAGCAACCCTTGTTCTTTTGCCAGCCAGGGCAGGAAATATTTTGGGTGCCTGTCCTCCAGCAGCCAAAAAAACCCCAAACAAACAAACAAAAAAGCCAGCCAATCAGTGGAGTTAAAACCCAAACAATCACCCCTCTACCCCAAATAGGCCAATCAGAGCAGAAGGGGAAAAAAAGAGTAGCGCAGCAATATGGTGGCTCTAGGACAACCTCCCTGCTCACTCACACCTAAAACCAGCCCTGTCCAGAAGAAATCTATGACTATATTGCTCAATTTTGTATTTATTTCAGGGCCCAGGGGTGAAGACTTCTGGTTACAGCTGGGTGGGAAATGGTTTATCCAAGTTGGGAAAATTTTCAAGATTTAAAAAATGTTCCTGTCCCAAATCAGCATGAAAAGTCACTCTCAACAAATTTCTTGAACAGACAGTCCTTCAGTTTGGATCTATTAATATGTTTCTTCTAGATTTTGACCCTTTTAAATTTTTTACTAGAATTAGCTTACATTTTAAAACAATTTTTTTAAATGTCAAAATGGGACATTTAAACAATTTTGAAACTATCTTTGCCAAAAACTTTTTAAACTGAGAAATTAAAACAAAACCTTTCCTTCAAAGTTTTGATTTTGATGAATCAGCATTTTCCAACAAAACGTTTTTTTTTTGTTTTTTTTTTGAGAAAAGATTCCCAACCAACTCTACTCCTGGTGCTTCAGCTTGTTTATTACTGGTCAGGGGGCACATCCAGCAGGGCATGCCTCCATAATCCATGCCCACCTCTTCATCATTGCAGGGGGATTAGTGTCATTGGTTTTTAATAGACTGTAATCCCTGGCCTCCAATGTCCCTGCCTCTCCTGTGGATGAGGGTGTTGAAACTCTCGGAGGAGGTGAGCACCCCTCAGCTCCGGTTGTCAGTCTAACATACACTCTTCAAAATCAAACACATAAATCACATTTTGAATACAGATCAAAATATGCAGCTAACACAGATATTTATGGTCCTATATAGTCTCACACCTTGAGTTAAACCGGGGCAGCTTTGTGCGTAGATAAAGGCATAGT
Organism: Malaclemys terrapin pileata; assembly: GCF_027887155.1. Classification (NCBI taxonomy): domain Eukaryota; kingdom Metazoa; phylum Chordata; order Testudines; family Emydidae; genus Malaclemys; species Malaclemys terrapin. The sequence continues at coordinate 219,496,569 of NC_071506.1, read as the reverse complement.
AGGATGTGGGTACCACTGTGATCATATACAAGTTGAGCAACCTCAGGTTCAAGGCATCAGCATAGGCTAGTGCCATTGAAGCAGCAAGATTCCTGATTTCTATTTTTATGGCTCTGCTACTGATCGGCTGGGACACCACATGCCAAGTCACTTCATCTCTCTGTGCCTGGTTCCCCTTCCACCTTTCTTCTGTCTTGTCTAGTTAGAGTGTAAACTCTTCGAAGCAGGGGCTGTCGGACTGTAGTGCATTGGAGCCTGGATCTGAGATAGAGCCCTTAGGTGCTATTGTAATACTACTGCTACTTATTAATTATTGAATTCACCGGTAGAGTAACCACTTCCAGCCACTGGGACCCAGATACTGTGATACATTCCAAATGCTTAGGCTAGATAAAATATTCTTGAATAAGCAGTTATCTAACCGCTCTGGCCATACTCTCTTTGTGCTTGTCAACTATAACACACATAAAGGTGAATGAAAGAAAAGGGAAAAGAAAAAACAGTAACAACAACCAATTTCTGAGCGGTTTATTGCTCATGGCTTGAACTGAGGCCACTAACTCATCACTAACTGACTTCTTAAAGACGTAGAAACCCCTCCCCCCCAATCCTGTATGCACGTAGAACAGTGCACTGGAGTCATCTGCTCAGACTGGCATGGTGAAGAAGGGAAATGGCTATAATTTTTGTCTTGCCTTTCTTTTGCCAGAGATCATGCAGTTCTTAAGACCTTTGGATATTCTTCAGTTTCCATGGGGAAAGTGAATGTCTCTTGTAGTTGAAAAATGGATAAGAAAAGCAAAACAGTGCTCAGGACATAAATTCCAGCTGACAACAATGGGATTTCACACATCTAGCTAATAAGTTGCTGTGCATAAATAACATGCCATGATGAATCACCAAGATTTTATTAACCTACACTGAATTAGCCTTCTCACACAGGAATATTTCACTGCATTATTTTATTGCCTGTTACTGTCACAAAATAAAGAACCGACTACTGAATGATGTAGTAGGTGTGGACGGGATGACTGATCTAGATTACTTTTAAAAGAGATGTCTTCTCCGAGCATTGCAGCAATAAAGCAATTTTGATGTTCATAAAAAGTGATAGCAGTCAGTTGCAAATCTCAGCCGAGGTAGGGCAGGGAAAAGTGACTGACAGATGTAAAGCTGACATAGGGAGCCTGGATTTGTTATTAAATTTTAAACATGTGACTGGAAGACTTTGGAGTTATTAACATCCCATAGGACTTACCATGGTTGTTCAGAAATTCTATTGTAAACCTTAGCTTATATAAATTGATTGTATACATCAATGGAAGTACATATGTGAGTAAAGCTAAGCATTTGCAGGATCAGAGCCTAGGTCCTGAGCCTATAAGTCACTCTGGACAGTCAGATTTCTGAGCCTACATGGAGTACCACTGGAGTCAGTAGTGCTCCTCATAGGCACAGGGGGCCACTAAAGCAGGTACACTTTCAGGATCAGGGCTCTAGTATCCCCGTATAGTGGAGCCACTAGAGTGGTTCACTTTACCATTCTGTAAGTTTTAATAAGTGTGCACATACAAGATGCTGACTTTTGCATCTGGAATTGGAATTTGGAAAGGGCTAAAATAGGAATTAGTTATGTGATGTACTTTGACATCCTTTTTGAAGATGAATACTTTGTCAAATTTTCTGAGATACTGAAGTTTAAATACTAGCTACTGTGCTTAGCATTTTAAAATAGGAACAGAATATGTATTATTATCACCCCAAACCCGATATGTATCTGTGGCAGCCTGTTAGACTGTAATATCTCCAAGGTCTATTGTGTCAACAAATTTGTGTATTAAAAAGTGGTGACCTACAAGTGTAAAAGTGAGACTGCAATAGATCCTCCAAGTCAGGTCAATCTACTGTTTATGTACTATGAACCTAATTCTGACTGTCTTATTCATATTGACTAATTCCTTTTTCCATTAATAGTCCTGTAGAAATCAATGGGACTGTTTAGAGAGTAAGGTATTGCTGGTACTCTGTGTAAGGGCAGGGGACGGAAGGGGGTAGAATTGGGTTCAGAATGAAAAAACATACAACATTAATAGCTGCAATGAACACTGGGTAAACAATTATGAGAGCCAGCTATGATTCTGAACATAATTAGAAAAAAACCTTTCCAACGTCACTTACCTATACCTTCAGAATCCTCCCAAATATATTTAGCCAATACATTAGAATTGTATCTCAATTTTCATCATTCAGGTTACTAATTATCATGTGTTTAGATAAACAGTTTTCTGTAACTTTTGTTGAGGTTTTTAAAATAGTTGCACTAGTAACCATAAGATTCTATCAATGGAAAATCCAAGAATATTTAGACCCAGCTATTCTTACACATCTCTGAAACTGCACATCAGAAAGGGCACATGTGCTTGTTCCTACATAATGACATGCCCAGTGGAAGAGTGGATTTGCTTGTACAATTTCACATGCTAGGTTTTTCAGTGATGTCTCAGAGGTTCTTTTGAAAGCTTGATGCTTACAATTAAGTATATACACTAAAGCATGTAAGCCTGTGCTTAATTTTAAGCCTGTGAGTAGTCCCACGAACTTAAAAATAAATGCAGATTGCTTTATATGGTGAAGAGCTACTCAAACTTTTTGTCTAAACTTTTTTTGATGAAACCTTTTCAACAGATAACTTTCAAATTTTCACCGAAAAAAATTCTAAAGTAATTTTAAGTTTTGAAAATTGGAAACATTTTTTTTTTTCAATGAAAAGCTGAAAAACTTTGGGGGAAAAATAGATTTTCAGTTTTGTAAAATAAAAAAAAATGTGGGGAAAATGAACGGCTCTACACCACGGGTGTTGCAAATTTTTTGTATAAGGTATTTGATGGCAACAAACACTGGGTCATTTTTATTCTCTGAAGAAAATTGATTTTTATCTCAATGTTCTCTTCTATATTAGTACACAAGAGCACTGAGCAGCGGAGTGAGTAATATATGTGTGGTATTTGAGCAAAAACACTCCAGGCAGCCTACCAAGTTCAATCCATGCTCATGAAGAGCAATGGAAGCTGGGAGTTCTAATGGGAGCTAATAACACTCTTAAAATAAACCTCTCAAGTGTATATCTACACAGCAAAAAACAAACAAACAAAAAAAACTCCAACCCCAACTGCAGTGAGTCTCAGAGCTTGGGTCAACTAACTCAGGCTTCCAGGGTTTGTGTTGCGGGGCTAAAAGTAGCAGTGTAGACGTTCAGGCTCAGGCTGGAGCCTGGGATCTGAAATCCTCACCCTTCACTGCGTTTCCGAGTCTAGGCGCCGCCCAATTCCACATGTCTACACTGCTATTATTAGCACCACGGCGTGAGCCTGACTCAGTTGACTCTGGTGCTGAGACTCGCTGACATACAGTGTTTTTCTGCTATGTAGACATATCCTCAAAGTTTTATAGATCTAGATAGGTGATCTAGGAACAGTATTTTCCTAGCAAGTCCATTGCACGGGACAACTAAGGCCCAATCATGCATTACTGAATGGGAGTTTTGCCATTGACTTAAATCAATGGGAGCAGGATTAGGTCATTGGTGAGGAAACCTTTCATTGTGGAGGTAAGTTAGTGTTGATGTTTATAGGACCAGGTATATATTTCCAGACATGCATTTAGTGATGATCTTTAATACAAATAACATGGCTGATAAACTGTGACTGCTGACTTTTTTGAACTTCCGGATACTTTTCACAAAATATTATCTGGGAGCGTGTCAGGCACCTGCAGACAGTTTCACAAACAGATTACTTCATTTAAGCTTTACCGAGGCCTTTCAAGGAAGCAAAAAATCTTTGTAGTGCTGAGGTTAAAATGGTTAATTTAATCATTGACTCAAATCAAAGCAACTGAAAATAGCAATGAATCATTATTGCTCCCCACGTTTTTGTTACATGAGCATCCCAAAGTGTCACTATGTACAATAAATGTTCAGTGCAGCCTAGGAGGATCTCCGTTTTTATTATAGCATTAACTGTTCTGATTCTGCAGTCCTCCCAAATGAAAGCTTATCTTTAACTCTATTGGGAATAGTGCCCACTACTCAGCAGGTCACTTAAGCATGTGCCAGCTTTAAGTGAGTGAGTAGGCTCACTGAATTCAAGCCAATTGTAATGCTTGGGAATCCGGTGGTCAAAGGGCAGTCCTAATCAGTGGTCAGAGTTCATGCTAGTGGTCCAATTGCTAGGAGATCCAATCCTATGGAAATGCTCAGAAAGATGGCTGGCGGCGTCAGATTGGTTCAAGTAGCAGCTAGCAGGCGATGATTTGGTACTCAGACTAGACGAGAAGGGAAGCAGGAAATTTTAATGTCACCAGCCATTCAGGGTCAAGACCGTGTGGCCAATCAGGGAGTGGGTCATGGAACGCTGGAAGCTGGCTTACCCAAGTCTGAATTCCCTGGTAACCAAATGCATTGATATGGCATGACAACCAAGGCTGTTTCATGAAAACCCAGTGGGCCTGGGTTTGAGACCTGCATCCTGACATCACGACAGCTTATCTCAGGGGTGATTCTGGAAGTCTGGGCTTATCTGAGTGTGCCCTGTGGAAGGTGTTGACTTTTTCAGGGGCATGCGCATGGTGAAATGGTTCCTAGGTCCACTCCTTGGGCCCGTATCCTTCCTAATCGATAAGGTATCACAACTTTATTCTATGTATCTGGGAGTCTAGGATCTCATGAATGCAGGAGTGCCGCCAGCTTTTCCGCCGTGGAAGATCCTGCCCCAAAATGCCGCTCCCCCACAGAAGCGGCGGAAGGTCCCGCCGCTGAAATACTGTCACGGTCACCGCCCCCCAAATCGCAGCGCCGTAGGCGACCACCTAGGTGGCCTAATGGGTTACGCCGGCTCTGCATGAATGAGATACTTTTCTTGTCCCTGAATTTCAGCTGGTTAGCGGGAAGGTTGTTTTTGGTTAAGGAAGAGATTGTCAGAGAAGAGTTTGAGGAGAGAAGCATGAAATACAGGATGCACCTCAAGGGATCAGGGAAGTTGAAGCTTGAAGGATACTGGGTTGATTTGTCTGCAAATCTGGTAAGGACCTACATATTGACAGTCTAGTTAGGAGTCAGAGTTGGAGCTATAAGTGAGGGGTTGATGTTGAGGAGGTGGGACAGATGTCTAGAAGTGCTTGCCCAGTGCGGTTTTCTATGTTACCCAGACTTGATCCCCTTATTGAGACTGGCTGAGGGAGTTTCCTGAAGCTGCCTGGTTTGGGGCGGTTGGCCAGGCAAACTGATACCATGTGGCCCATGCTGCCGGAGTAGAAGCACAAATTCTCTCACCACTGATGTTACCATTCAGAAGGATCTAACTGGAGTCATACTGAATGCATCTTCATGGGCTCAGTCTGGGGGGCTTGTAGGTGGAGCATGGGCACAAAATGGGTCCTCTCTCCTCTCGCTAAGTCGAGGATCAGTCTGAATACAAGGATCAATACAGGTGTCAAATCTTGTGGGGAGGCTCCATGTGGGCCAATTTGTCTTTTATCTCATTGTTCAAGCCTGTCCAAAACTGAGGCATCTGGGCCAGCTCATTCCAAGCCATATCTTCTTCCAGGCATTGGAAGCGGCCTGCATATGATGCTGCTGATCCCAGGGCCTGATGGAATCTCTGTAAGGCCATCTCTGCAGTGCAGTCCTATGTGGATAATCAAAAATCATTGCAAAAGCCCTAGGAAGGCAAAAGCCCTAGGAAGGAGTCTCTGCTAGCCAATACAGGAAGATCTTGTTCTAACAGAGGAGATAACCGGTCTAGGGCTTCACCAGTCAGGAGACTAATGACCAGGCCTACCTTAGCCTGGTTAGTTGTGTAGACATGCAGCACGACTTAAATAGGAACCTGCACTGATTTATGAAACCATGAAACTTGCTGCGGGCACAATCATAATGCTCTGATGAAGGTACCATGGACTCGGATACTGTATCTGCATTTGCATCTCTGTAATCTGTTCCTGAAGGATGTGGGTTTTCACCTGAAGCCAGTCCACCTTGGTCCGTATAGCTTGGTTTTCTGCTTGGATGAGTGTAACCTGCTCCTGGGGACTTGATGTTCTGTGCTCCTTTCCTTGGAGCAGGGGCAAAACCAGGAGGAGATCAAAGGATGGTGTAAGCATCCTGTAAGGCTCCGGAATTGGGCAGGTCAAAGGGCAGTCCCAATCATTGGTCACAGTTCATGAAAGGGACACAGACCATGGGAAGTTCTGCTTCAAGGGTTTGACAGACAGCAGTCCCAAGGCTACTGATTGGCTCCTTGCCCTATATAAACCCAAGGGATGTTCCAGGAAATGTTCAGGCAATAGCACAGATCTTCTGTAGCTCACCATTCCTGCTCCTCCTTCTTGAATTTTTGCTTTGATTTCGGCTTGATTTGGCCTTCGCCACCTGACTCAGGCCATGAAACCTGATTCGGACTCTGACCCTTGGTATAAACCCTGGCCTAGACCTGACTACAAAATCCGCAGCTATTCCTGGGCTCAGATTTGCTTCTGCTCTAACCCTTGGCCATGGCTGCCCTTGGGATCCTGACAAATATACATTTCCAAGATATGTTCAGTCTGTGTGTTCAGACTCCTAGTTTTCCTTCTGTCATAGTGGCTTTTTTTAGTTTGGTTTATTATTTCAGCATACATAATTCAGACATTGTGACTTTAAATTGTAAACAAATCAAAGTATAGTATCAGATTGGTACTAGAGATGAATTACTCATCTTTCTTTTATAAAAGAGATCTTAAATTATCACACTGCTTTCCTGTAACTGTTCTGATGGTGTCATTAGTAGAGCTGGGCAGGAACTGGAATTTTGGTTTCATTTGAAAAGTCATTGGAAATTCTGCAATTTTGAAATTTGTTTCCATTCCAAATTTCAAAATTTTCCATGAAGCAAAATTTTTGGGAAAAAAATCATATAAATTGCAATATTTTGGTTTGATTTTGACTTTTTTTTTACAATCCCTAAAATAAATTTAAAACAAGTCATTTTGATATGAAAAACTGAAATGGTCCATTGCAAAATTATCAAAATAGGATGTTTTGACATTATCTAAATACTTTACTTCCAAAATGAAATTTCACTGAAATTGACACTTCCTGCACCAAATTTCACTTTAGATGAAATGCCATTTTCTGATGAAAAATGTTCCACCAGAAAATTTTTCAACCAGTTCTGATTACTACAGATAATGAATTAAAAATGAATGAAAGTGTGTGGTACCAATGAGTCTGACAACTCGTTTTCAATATTAAGATAACTTCTACTGTATAGAAAGAAAAGATTTAGCTTCGTCAAAGTCAAAGAATGGATAATTTAGTCTGATCTTTGCTGAGATATTTAGCTGGAAGTAAAGGCTTACAGACAAAGATTTGTCAGAAGCTTCATTCTTGAAACACATGCATCTTTTTTCCCCCTTTACATAAAATATTCCTACCTTCCCATCATACCTAGGTTATTGACTTTCTGAGGTCAACAGGAGGCAGAAGAGATGAAATAATTATATGATGTAAATAGTAAGCCACAATTCCCATGGACTTGGATGCAATTAAAGTGTTCAAGTGCTTTGCTGAATAGGGATGGAGTTAAACTGTGCTTACATGCTTTTGCTTAATTGGGGCCTGAAAGAGTATGTCTCCACTGCAGCTGGGAGCAATCCTTCCAGCCCAGGTAGGCAGACATATGGTAGCATGCTAAAAATATCAGTGTAAGCATTGTGACACAGGTAGTAGCTAGTTAAGACCCAAGGGAGCAGGCAGGCTTTTACTTGGGCAGCTAGCTCATGCCACTGCCCAGGCTGCCACATCTCTCATGCTCCTTTTAGTGCACTAGAATGAGCAGAGCTAGCACATGTCTATCTCTATGTAGACTGGGTGCCATGCTCCCAGTTGCAGTGGAGACATACCTAAAGGGAATCCTTATAAGAGAAACACAATAGCCTGAGTATTCAAAAGGGAAGATTAAAACTGTTAACAAGAAATTAGAAATGGAGAAACCCAGAATGTGCATGTTACAGATCTTTACAGAAAATAATGCAATGAGATTTTACATTGAAAATCCTAAATTGGTATTTGTGCGTAAAATAACCTGAACTACAGATTATCAGTGTGGAAGGATTAAAAGGGATGCCATAACCCTATTCACATTAAAAAAGGAGCCTATATGTGAGTTTATACGCTCTCTTTAGGCATTAAAATATGACCATTTTGGCATAAATAAGCTAAGAACATCAGAATTGCCATATTAGGTCAGACTAATTGTTCATCTAGCTTCAGAGGAAGTGAACAGAACAGAACAATTTATCAACTGATCCATTCCCTGTCATCCAGTCCTAGCTCCTGGCAGTCAGAAGTTTAGAGACACCCAGAGCATGGTGTTGCATCCCTGACCCTCTTGGCTAATAGCCATTGATGGACCTCTCCTCCATGAAATTATCTAACTCTGTTTTAAACCCAGGATGTTGCCTTCACAACATCCCCTGGCAATGAGTTCCACAGGTTGACTCTGCATTGTGTGAAGAAGTATTCCTTATGTTTGTTTTATCATTCTGCCTATTATTTTCGTTGGATGACCCCTGTCTTATGTGTTACATGAAGTGGTAAATAACATTTCGCTATTCACTTTCACCACACCAGTCATGATTTTATAGACCTTTATCATACCCTCCCTCAGTCATCTCTTTTCCAAGATGAACAGACCCAGTCTTTTTAATCTCTCCTCATATGGAAGCTGTTCCATATCTGCAATCATATTTGTTGCCCTTCTCTGTACCTTTTCCAATTCTAATACATTTTTTGAATGGGGTGACCAGAACTGCATGCAGCATTCAAGGTATGGGTGTGTCATGGGCTTATATAGTGGCATTGTGATATTTACGGTCTCATTATCTGTTCCTTGCCTAAGGGTTCCTAACATTCTGTTATATTTTTTTTTACTGCTGCTGCACAGTGAGTGGATGTTTTCAGAGAACTATCCACAATGACTCCAAAATCTCTCTCTTGAGTAGTAACAGCTAATTTAGACCCCATCATTTTGTATGTATAGTTGGGATTATGTTTGCCAATGTGCATTACTTTGCATTTATCAAGGTTGAATTTCATCTGTCATTTTATTGCCCAGTCATGAGGTTTTGTGAGATACTATATAACTCTGTGCAGTCTACTGTGGACATAAATATCTTGAGTAATTTTATAGTGTCTGCAGACTTTGCCTCTTCACTGTTTTCCTCTCTTTTCCCAGATCATTTATGAATATGTTAAACAGCACTGGTCCCAGTACAGATCCTTGAGGGACATTGCTATTTAAATTGCCTAGGGAGGTTGTGGAATCTCCATCATTGGGGATTTTTAAGAGCAGGTTGGAAAAACACCTGTCAGGGATGGTCTAGATAATACTTAGTCCTGCCTTGAGTGCAGGGGACTGGACTAGATGACCTCTCAAGGTCCCTTCCAGTTCTATGATTCTATGATTTATCTCTCTCCACTGTGAAAACTCATCATTTATTCCTACTTTTTTCCTATCTTTTAACCAGTTACTGATCCACGAGAGGACCTTCCCTTTATTCCATGACTCCTTACTTTGCTTAAGAGCTTTTGGGAAGGGATCTTGTGAAAGGCTTTAGAAAGTCTAGGTATATTATATCCACTGGATCACCCTTATCCACATGCTTGTTGATACCCTCAGAGAATTTTAATAGATTGGTGAGGCATGATTTCCCTTTACAAAAGCCATGTTGACTCTTCCCTAATGTATTGTGTTCATCTATGTATATAATAATTCTGTTCTTTTCTATAGTATCAACCAGTTTGCCAGGTACTGAAGTTAGGCTTACCAGCCTGTAATTGTCAGGATTGCCTCTGGAGCTTTTTTTGGAAAATCAATATCACATTAGGTGTCCACCAGTCATCAGGTACTGATGCTGATTTAAGTGATAGGTTACATGCCACAGTTAGTAGTTCTGCAATTTCATAAGTAAAGTAATAAAGGGGTGCATGATAACATGCCACAGATATTTGAAATGTATGAAGAAGGTGGGAAAGCAGAGCTTAAAATGATTTCAAGGAGGTGTTGGGTATGTCATTGCCTGATAATGGGGTTGCATGAGTTTGCAACAGATTGTTAGGGCTCAGACAATTTGTTTAAATACATTTATGTCCCAGTGCCAAAGAACTACGTCCCTGTTATGTATTTATTTTTGTCTGGTCTTTGAACCAGTCCAACGTAATTCACTTTCGACTTTGAGAGAAAGCGATTATTTAGGGTGATAAAAGGGTTATAACTAGAAGTACTTGTAATGAAATGAAATTAAGCAATGGGAAACTTGTCTTGAATATCAGAGAGTTTCCTTCAAATGAAGTCTGGTAAGGTACAGAATAGGCCCCAGAGAAATGAGAAAGCCCCATCACATGAGAGATTTGTTCTAGCCTGTGGGGAGTATTACTAATTTTATTTGTGTTACAGTGGGGGAAAAATGCAAATCTAGGTAATTCATATGATTACTATTTGAACTGGTATTTTAGTTAATTTTCACTGATAAAGGACTAGATTTGATTTTTATTATTGCTGACAAAATCAGCAATTTAATAAAGCAGCAGCCTTTAGAGATGTGAGCAATCAGTCACTGCATGGCTCATGGCAATGCATTGGGTTCTCTAAATGCTTCCCAGTTCAGTTACAGTAAATGAGTTGAAAAGGGAAAAAAATTGAAGTCTGAAGAGCTATTTAACTATGAATAAAAATGTAGCGTTTAGAGAATAAAATATTAGTTTCAGAGTAAGCAGAGAATGGAGATGAACTTCCTCAAATGAAAAATGATGTTCATTTCTCTGACACTTACAGAACTAAGAATGGGGTGAGTGAGCTGGCCTTAGCATTTCTTGATGAGTCTGTGAAACGAATTTTGCTGCCCCTTCCCACCCATCCAGTCTATTTGGGATTTGGGGGAAGATTAGCAAGATCATTTTCAAACATTCTTCTTCTGTAACTGATTCTTTTTACACATGTCTATGTGTTTAGGTCCCTCTCAGCTTCCTGCTGCAAAGGTGGAACTCAGCTGCTTGCAATTTTTTTTAAACCCTTGCAAAATGTAAGCAAGAAACATGAGTCTGTGTGAGCTCTCCAGCAGGGTAAGTCTGGAACCAGACTGAAAAATATGAGGACAGGATCAGGCAGTTCTTCCATACCGTTAAATCTCTCCTCTCTTGGCCTCTGGTCTCATGACTCACATTTTCTGAGAAGTGCTAATGGGCTGTACACAGGTCTCAGATCCCCTGTGTCAGCACAGGAACAGCTTTTGGACACTTAAAGTGCTGCAGTGGCACAGCTGCACTGCTGTACCGCTTTGTGAAGACACTACCTATGCCCACGGGAGAGCTTCTGCGGTTGGCATAGGCATTCACCTCCCCAAGACGTGGTAGCTGTGTTGGTGGTAGAAGCCCTTCTGTCGACATAGCGCTGTCTACACTGGGGGTACAGTCGGTATAAATGCCTCTATAAAATCCATACACCTGAGTGACATAATTATACCAACATAAGTTTGCAGTGCAAACAAGGACTATGTCTCTCAGAGGACAAGCTCTGGTTGAGCCCTCCATTGCCCTGAGTGCTCCTTGTGTGACTCACTCAAAATTCAGAGTTGCTTCCCCTAAGCATTTTACTTCCCTTCCTACGATAGGAAAACTCTTTGGCTTTTGACCAGGCTACTTCTTGAAATGGTGGGCTCCTGTTACTATGGGAATTGGAGTCAAACTCTGAGCTCCAATCAGAAGCCTTTGGGGAAGTTTTCCCTGGCGTTACCACAGTTGCAAGTGGGCACTGTATTTACAGAGGCCCCTCCGTCTCTACAGGGAAAGATGGTCAGGTCTCACAAGTAAATCTAAACTTCTGGGATGGTGGGAGGGAGAGTCTTTATTTTGAAAGAAATAGGAGATTCTCTTTTACATTTCTAGTGCCCGTAATCTAGGAGGCACAATTTTTGCATCGCCCATCCACAAGAAATTGATTGGATGCAGAGGCTTGAAATGGTTTTATGCCAATATAGCACCCCAAGTACATATACAGTAACAGATAATGTAAACAAAAATACTACTACGTGCCAATGGGATGTGACATTGGCAGTCCAAATAGTGCAAATAAGCCAGCTTGTGATCAGCTGCCTTTGGGAGTCCTCCTATACTGTAGTGATGTTACATATTTACATAGCAAAGAAAAGAGTTTAGAGGTCAGGCATCCTGAGAAGAAAGATCACAGACATTGGCCCATAGGGGTTGTTATCTGGACTCTGACTTTTGACTGAATTCATGTTATTTCAGAAACATTAGTCTGGTTTAATAATAGTAGGTTTTTCATGTCTGTTCTGATTATTTCATTTAGTTACTAGTTTAATGGGGTTTGTAATTATTCTTTTTTTTTTCTACCTCAGGGCTGTGTTATCTTTACAAGTCTGTTCACATTTAAACCATTATAGATAGTATTTGCACATTAACCAATTCATTTTGAAGGACCCCAGAGAGCTGAGTAAATCGGTTGTCTTCCACACAGCAATTCACAGACTACCCTGCTGTAGAATACTAGAGTTACACATCAATGTTCCAAGGCAGATCAATTTGCCATAACGATAGTGTAGCATTTGTTACAAACCTAAAACCATAGCTGCTATACCAACTACTAAAACACTCTGTTAATCAATAAACACACTCCTTCCAATCTGCTAGCCTTCTTTTAGGCTAACTTCATTTCTGACTGGCATTAAGATTGTAGTCTAAGTCTAACAGTCTTACAAGTCTTCCTAAGCCATTTTATAATTCATGCATAGCATGTAAGAGTTTGTCCTTTTATTCTTATATATAGGTCATGTATTTATTTATAGTACGGTGGAGACTGGAGACCCCAGCTAAGATCAGGGCCTTATGGTGCTAGGCACTGTACAAACATAAAAGGAAACACTCCAGCAGTCTGGAGAGACAAGAAAGACAAAGGGTGGGAGGAGAAAGCAGTGACTTATCTAAGGTCACACAGAAAGTCAGTGGAATCGAATCCAAGTTTCTTCAGTTCTAGGCTAGTGCCCCATCTGCTGGCCCACACTACCTCTTCAAGAAAGCTTAGTGGACCTGAGTAGATACTATTCAGATACCTAACTTTCCCCATTAACCATTTGTGGCTTCCTCAAGCTGCCCCCACAGTTATCACTCCACACACAGCAGGTGTCAACCTTCCCTTTCTCCTCCCACCCCTGGATCTGATTTGTTAATTTCTTTTTCCTTCCCCCACCCCAATTCAGTACATGGCTCTTGTTGAACTTGCTGTTAATAAAAATCTCCAATTCTATTGAAGAAATGTGGGGGCATATACACTCTGCCAGATCTTGAATTTGTAAAAGCAAATATCGCATGAAATTGAGCTATATAAAATGTAGATGACATTTTAGCAGTATTAAAATATGATTTTGTAAAAAAATGATCATAAGATATGCTATTCTAGTAAAGATATTCAGGCCTTTCCCTAGTGCGGATATAATTTACAATAAGTTCTTCGCTTTGACTAGTTTGTTTCTAATCGTCAGTGGCATTAAAAAGCAGAATTATCTTTGTGATAAAATTGATCCTTTAATAATACACACATCCACACTGACTGAAAGCTTAGCCTTGGTTTAATCTCAAATTCAGCGGCAGACGGTTTTTTTGTGATAGTACTAACAACTGAAATAATAATCCTTATAAAACAGAGACAGGAAGTTGGAGCAGGACAGTGATATTCTTATGATGAAGTTAGCAGAAATGTTATCAAAGAATACCCAAGAGAAAGTGGATGTCTCTTCAGTTTTGTTGAATCTGGCATCTAAGAAATTCTTGACTCCTTCTTTCCATCCATCTTCGGTTTTTAGTAAGGGGCCTATCAAGATCAATATGTAAGTGCTGTACAACACTAACAGCTAGCAAGCAATGTCAGGATGGTTTTGTGAGTAAGGCACTGGCTAGGATTCAGACTATTTGGTTTCCATTTCCAGCTTCTCCACTGACTTCCTGTGGGATCTTGGACAAGTCAATCTCTTCGTACCTCTGGTCCCCATCTGTAAAATGTGGATAATAATACTTCCTTTCTCCCACCAGTTGTCCATTTTGTCTATTTAGAGAGTAAGCTAAATAATGGGACATGGATTATTTCTTACTATGTATTTGTACAGTGGCTAGCACAATGGGGCCTGGTCTCAAATATACTAGTAAAATAATAATGGAGTATACTTTAAATAGCAACGATGAATTTCCTAATTGCTATTTTACCAGAATATGAATGTATTAGCACATTGTAAATGCTTCAGAATGGTTGAGGTGTGGTTAGAAATTTTTGGAATGACTTAAAGCAAGAGACTCCATCATTTAAGTGCAGAACAAGTGATATGATAGGGACACTACTTCCACCAAGAATATGCTTATATGCATTTGATTACCTGTATTCATATGAATAAACATAAGAACATAAGAACTTATGTATATGATAGGGATACGACTTCCACCAAGAATATGCTAATATGCATTTGAATACCAGTATTCATCTGAATAAAGCTCTTTCCTAAACATCTGAGTGAACAAAAACTGGTTGCCTACATTTTCACAGCATAGCTGACAAACAAGGATGTAAATGTGGCTGTACTAAGTGGTGAGTTGGATTTATCAAATAGGCTTTAGAATAGATTTTTTCACTGTTCACCCCACTCTATCCCAAGAAATGTGCAGCTTCGCGGAGATCTTGCTGGGATTCTTTAACCACCCCTCTAAAGTTATGAGATCTATGATTGTCATTTGCTGAGGCAGCCTTTGCAACAGGAGCAGGCATGTTTCCCCATCTGTGTGTCTTCAGTGAGTGTGGGGAAGATACGTTCTGCCCCATGTTGTGGATTTGAGGGAATAAATAGTCTTTGTCTGGAAGGCTCCAAGAGCTATACAATAGCCACCCAGAACCCTCTGAAAATTCCAGAATTCATGAGGGAACTCAGTGCGGAGGGAACAGGCCACCAGCCCCAACAAGCTACCAGTAGGGTGGGGTTTCTTTTATGGATGGGGACACAGGGAACCTCAGCAGGTTGTGGTAAGATATAACAGTAGAGCAGTTCCCCAGGAGAAACTGGACATGATAGTTTCCTTCAAGTTTCAGGATAAAAGAGCAGGGGGTAATGTGTTGCTGACCCTTCTGAATGGACTCTGTAAGGTCCAGTTCATGCAACCCATAAAATCTATTATTGATAGTAGATGTCTGAATTAACTTAATGTATCTTTGAAATCCATTGTCGTGTATTGCTTGATGTATTTTCAGGGAGTGGAAGCAACTGCCTTCTGTGTCTTTCTTCCCAATCCATATCTGCAGTAATACAAAAGGCACTGACTCTTTCCAGGCAGCTACTTTAGCATATCATGAAGGCAGCACTTCAAGCAGAAGGCAGCACATAGTTGAGAGGGAAATAATTTCTATACACTTAACGGTCTGTGGAAACAATTCATGCACCACAAGTATTACTAGTTCACCTTCTGAAATTTCCCATTTGACAAAACAAGAGGTACTCACCATAGTAACTAGTTCTTTAATCAGATTGCTAGTTTGAAGAAGGATGTGTGTGCGTTGTGTACCCATCACTGCCTGAGTCACAGATGCAGTCACAGGACAAAAAAGTGGCGGTGAGTATGGTAATTAGCCATAAATCCAGTGTCTCTATTCAGTCCGTGATTTTTAGTATCTAGCAAAGTTGCAAATTTAAGCTCCCAGGCTCGTCTTTTGAAGGTGTGCGGGTTTCCTTTGAGGATGAGAATTGAGGTGTCAGATATGGAGTGATTGTTTTGTGAAGTGTTTGCCAATGGATGATATGGCCTTTTTCTGTGTGAGTTCATTTGAGAGCATAGTGATTGTCTGGTTTCACCCACATAGTTGTTATGGGGGCATTTAGTGCACTAGACGAGGAACACTGCATGTTGTGATAGGCACGCGTAGGACAAATGGATTTTGAAAGGTGCATTGTGGGGGGTGTTGAGCATCGTAGCAGTGGAGATATCTCATACATTTTTGAAACACGACTGGGTGTTTACAGGCCACTTCATCTTGGGTGGGCCCTTAGAATATATGCTAACTGCTTCTGTTAATCAATCTGTTCCACCTTGTATTTAACTGTCACCCTGAGTTCCTTTCCCAGACCTGAAGAGCTCTGTGTAGCTTGAAACCTTGTCTCTCTCTGAGCAAGAGACATTGGTCCAATAAATGATATTGCTTCACCCACCTTGTCTCACTAATATCCCGGGACCAGCTCAGCTACACCACCACTGCAAACAATCCTTTTTATTGGCAATTTATTTAAAAATGGCTAAGAACAGAACATGAATGTGCTGTACCATACCTGATTCAAAGGGGTTGTTCAAGAAGAACCGACAAATCAGAGGCTGTTCTTTTGCTGGGGGAGTGATTCACTGTTGCCTCTTTACTCACGAAGTGGTTGT
The DNA here is from genome assembly GCF_027887155.1 of Malaclemys terrapin pileata. NCBI lineage: Eukaryota > Metazoa > Chordata > Testudines > Emydidae > Malaclemys > Malaclemys terrapin. The sequence continues at coordinate 219,480,059 of NC_071506.1, read as the reverse complement.
ACTAGCTTCTCCTCTGCAGACACAGGGCTGGCTTTCTCACACATCTATCAAGACAGACAGCTCTGCCTTTCAGTTTGCACAATCAGCCCAAACTCCCTAATGTTGTAACATGAACATAAGTAAGACCTCATGTAAATTCTATTAAAATCCAATCATGGAAAATAAACTGCAGATGTCTGCTCTTCACCATGGTGTCAGGAGGTGTTTTTCCCTTGGTCTGCACAAAACTGCTTATGTAGCTTGAATAAATTCCAGGCCAACATTTCAGAATTTGATCTGCTAAATAACCATGTGAACAACAGCACTGAACAGATACACGAGAAGGTGAAGGTATTACAGGATATGCATTAGCTGGCTCCTGTTTCTTATTCAAAAGTTGCTGATGAGTGATCTTTTAAATTCTGATTAGAAGGAAACGTTTTCATTCACTTAAGGAGAAGACGGTGACCTTTATGTTTCAAAAACGTATGAGACAGCATTTAGAGGAGAGCGAATCTCCTGGGTAAAAACAACAACAATTATAATAATGAATGACTCTGGAAAAATAAATATAAAAATAAATAATAATAAGACATAACTTAAAAAAGCAAATGAATTTCTCACCTTTCTACTTGTAGTCGTAAAACTCCTTGAATTGTATTATTAGGTCAAATTTATCCCTAGTGTTACTCCATTGAACTCAGCATACTTACACTTGGGATAAATTAGGTCCAGTACTTTTCTTTTTAAAATATCTGCCTTCCCCTACCAGAATGTTTAGGGCACAATTCACAGTGTTAAAAGACAGTCATAACAATAAAGAATTCACAGAGCAGCATTCCATTGTTGGATAAGAGCTGCTGCAGCCCTCTGGCATTGGGGTTGGGCTATGGATCTGCTCTCTGTCAACTCTTTCAGATGTTGTTACTCCTTTTGGCCTTAGCAGCTAGTGAATTTAAATAATTTGTGGGGGTTTGGGGGTTGTTTCCATTAAGGGGAGAAATTGATGATAGTTGGGTATTTCTTTGATGCCGTCCTGTTTATTAAAGAGAAGGTACACATTCTTTTTGTTTCCCTGAATAGAGTAGGAATCAAACAGGAGACAGTTTCCTTGCTCAATAGTGCAAGCCTCTTTTCCTAGCCTGCACTCTACCCCAAAAGCTCTCTCTTAGCTTTTCTCTCGGGGTCATGCATTTCTGGCTGTCCTTGGATTTTGGATGCCTTGATTGTGGTGCTTCTGGCTGTGCACACACACATGAGCAGCTCCAACAAATCAATACCCAGCCCTTTGCATTTGCATTCAGTCCTCAGCAAAACCCCTCTGCCCACATAACTCATCTCCTGACCTGTCTATGTATGCATCCGAAGAAGTGGGCTGTAGTCCACGAAAGCTTATGCTCTAATAAATTTGTTAGTCTCTAAGGTGCCACAAGTACTCCTGTTCTTTTTGTATGTGGCCTGTTTTTCGGGTGGTGGATCTCATTTTTTCAGCTATTTTACTCTTAAAGGAGCTTACTTGATTCTTCCATCTATATCAATGAAGGGTGGCAGGTGTGTCCACCAGTTTCAGCAAGGTTTCACCCAAGCTCCAGCTCAGCAACATGTGTTCAAATGTTAATTAATTGAAACTGGAAGTTCTACTGTCAGCAACGTTCTAAGTGGCCATGAGCATATCTCCTGGGAGTAGTAACCTTTTAATTTATCTTTCTTATACCAGGCATGATGTTGGCAGAGCATTTCTCATTTAGGTGGCCAAACTGGTTCTGGGTGCCAGAGCTTGGAGGAGTGTAGAAACTGTCCCTTTGTGTGTGGATGGGGAGTAAAAGTCCCTAAAGGGCATGGGGAAGAATAGGAAGTATGTGTGGCCATGGCCACCACATGCGTTAGCCTGCAGAGCTTGTCTAGTGCACTGGAGGAGAAGGCTGCTCTATGCAAAAGGATGGGGCAATGTGCATGCTCCCTTTGTATACTCTGAGTTCTTTCTGGGGAGGTGCACCTCCATACTCCTCCCAGCATGGGCTAGTGCTTAAATGTCTCTGAGTAGATCTACAATGAAATCAGAGGTATGACTGCAGCATGTGTATCCAAGCTAGCTTTGATCCAGCTAGCTCAAGTAACAATAGCAGAGAAGCCATGGCAGCACGGGTGGGTGCACAGGCTGTACAAGCCCACCTAGGACTAGGGTGACCAGATGTCCTGATTTTATAAGGACAGTCCCGATTTTTGGGTCTTTTTCTTATACAGGCTCCTATTACCTGCCACCCCCTGTCCCGATTTTTCACACTCGCTGTCTGGTCACCCTACCTAGGACCCTGGATACATACTAGAGCAGCTCGCCTGTGCTGCCAGCCATGCTGCTGAGGCTTCACTGCTCGTGTTAGTCAAGCTAGCAAGATCAAAGCTAGTTCGGGTATGTCTACATGTGCTGCAGTCACATCTCTGATTGCAGTGTAGAAATGCCCTCAGTTTTGGAGCATCTGAAGATGCTTGTCCAAACCGGACTTCCAAACCCTGTTAAGCTCCTTCATTGTTGCCTCTGTGTCTTAATTAGAAGTTTGAGACCAAGTCCTGAAGTCCTTACACAGGCAAAACTGTGACTCATGGATGACTCGGAGTAAGGTGACATAATATTCTCTTGGATAATGAGACCATGCAGCATAATCTCTGAAAAGAATGTGCTGAGTTTAGCATGTCCTTCATCAGCTCTTTAAAAGAGAGAAAAACAGAGAAGGCTATTCCCACATCACTGGCAGCTGAACTCATGGTGTGGGCCTGTCCCAAAAATAATCAATGTTAAGAGTCTAAATTATTTGTTTTGGGTAGCTACGGCACACTTCTTATTCCCTGTCTGTTCTACTCTATTTATTTATGTACATGATAACCAGACATCAGACAGAAATAGGCACAAAGTTGGTATTTGCTCAGATCAGTGAAATGAGTGAACAGGCTGGTGGCTGCATCTTTTCATACCCCATGAGAACTATTGATTTCTGCTCTCTGGTCTGTTGGAGTAACTACAGTAGGAAGCTATGGGTTATGGCAGAAAACTAGGAGCCTGGAGAACTGGATTTTAAACCTGGCTCCACCACACAATTCCTATATGATATTGGGCAACTCCATTCTCCTCAGTTTCTCCATCTGTAAAATTGGAATGATACTTTCCTACAAATATTTCACAGGTGTTTGTGTGTCTAAAATCATTACACGTTTGTAGATTGGTTTGAGATGCTGTAAAATTAACATGGGGAGGTTGATATTTCTCTTGCTATACTGCTAAACTGCCACAAGAGGCCAACGTTTCAGAACTTTGCTGCCTAATAACAACAAACAGGTGTTTATACTATATTAGCTGACTCTCTATGTTGTGTGGTTGTAGCCATAAAGGCCAGGGGCTTAGGCTGCTAAATTGGGTGTGATGCTGTAATCAAGATACTGGAGATATTAAAAAACCTGGCAACCCACTGAGGTGTTGTCATGCTACAGCAGTTGTTCAGACAAAGATATACTAAATCTAGCAGTTGCCCTGTGTCAGTCATTTGGGACAGGCTGTCACATAATCTCTCAATACATAATATTTTTTCCAGTGGTCTAAATACAAAGCCTGTTTATTCTTACCATTCATATCTACTTTGGAATTGTTGAATGAAATATTATTGCATGCAACACGAAAAGTAGCAAAACTGGAGCTCAGACAGCAGCAACATCATTATCACTAATAAATCACATCAGTGTTGTATTTTTTAAGAATTGTACTTCTTTCACTGTTAAGCTCCCTTGATTATTAAGGGACAGTTACTATGCTCCCTTTCAAATAAGAGAGATTAAAGGTTGACAGCACGGACATAGAAGATAAAGACATAGAAGATTAACAGTAAGACTGAGGAGCACCTAATATGGTATTTTTAACATTTGATTTAGGTCTAGATTACAGATGGAAGATTTTTATGGTAACTTAAGTTTTTCTATCATTACGTTCCCCTTATTCTAGTGAGGTGGGGGTAGGGGTGGTAGGAGGAAGGATGAATTTAGGCTTGTTTTTATGAAAATAGAACTCATGCTTGTGGGTTTTCTTTAACTGCTATACACAGCTCCCAGATGTTTTCATATGTGCATTTTGATAAGTATGTTTGCAAAGAAGTTGCATTTAAGAGAATATCAGTATCCAAAAATAATCCACATTTTTAAAAACAGCCTGTGAAATACACATCTCCTCTTACTTTTCAGTTACTGTGTATTGATCCTCGAATAACTGTATGGAATATCTATTCCAATATCTGAAGAGCTAATGTTGTTTACTTACAGCCCTTATTACTATCAATATTTTATTAACAGAAATATTATATTTCTAGCAAGATTTTATATCACATCTGCAATGCATTTGTACATATGTATTATATATTTGCAAACATATACTTAATGAAAATGTGGGAACATATATATCCTGTATCTGACTTCAGCTTTCTTGTATGTTAACATTGTTCACTTCATTCATGTGGCATCAGTGTTCCATTTTATGTTCTTTCTGAATGCAGCCCACTGAACACAGCAAAATTATAAAATCAAATGGTGCAGGAAAACAAGGTATTCATCTTGTTAGCAAGAACGGCCCTGAAATGTAATAAAACTAGACCAAAGTTGAGATTTTCTAAGGTGACCAGGGGATTAGTCACATAGCTCCCAAAAATTAATTGGAATGCTGTGACCATTAATTCCAACGAGAAATGTGTAGCTAAATCCCCTGGTCAGCTTTGAAAATACCAACCCAACTTTCTTAGGCTTAAATGGTATTATCTAGGCCCAGCCCTGCACTGGGACTGATGGGAGCTGCACCAGCCTAGGGAGAGCACAAAGAAGGAATTATGCCACAGGGAGGCACAAACTCCCTGGTGAGAACTGGGAGGGAAACAGTTTTACCATTCTATGAACATTTTTGAGATATTGAAATCTTTTTCCATCCTGAATTGGGACAAAAAATTGAAATCTCAAATTTTTGCAAACGGAAAATCTGAAAAAAACAGAATAAAACATTTTGAAGTTGAGCATTTTTTATTAATTTCTTGTGACTATAGGAGGTTTTTTTTGGTGGGGCGGGGAGGGAGTTATTTTGAACAGGAAAACCAGGGTATTTTTGTTAAGAAAAATGTCAAAAGAAAATATTTTTACAATTAAAAAAAAATCAACTTGTTTTCAAATTGAAAATTTGTTGCAACTGAACCTTTCCTTCACAATATTTCAATTTTTTTTTTTCACCAAAATAAGTTGGCATATTTTGGTGAAAAAAAAAAATTGAAAACTTCCCAACCAACTCTGTCCCTGGTGTGCCTGGGAAAAAGGTATTATGCATGAGCCTTCTGGTGGTGCCATGGCTTCTTACCCCTTTGGGATGACTTACACCTGGGAGGATGCACTGGAGGATAAGCCCTTCCACTCATTACAAATCATTGTTTCTGCCCCTTCTCAGGGGTAAATAAGCCAGAGGAAAGAAATGTTCCCTCTCCTTTATACACTTATGAAAGGACCAGCCTATCTAGCTCTTAGCCTTTTTCATAACAGTATTAGACAATTTCTTTCTTAGATTATTACTTATCAGTGCCGTGCTTTAATATCTGGGGAAAGGGCTAGATTTGGAGGAGGAAAAAAGAGCTACTACCAGTTCAACATTGTACAGCTACAGGCTCAAGCAGGGGGCTGCCAAAACACCACTCTCTCTTTGGTCCTGTGAACGTCAATAGCAATTTTGCCACTGACTTCAGTGGGACTAGGATTTGGCCCAGTATATAGTTCTGGAGAGCCGGTACATTCATTCCTAAAATTCCTTCACCAACATCAATTATTAAGAAACTGCCATTACTAATGCAGAATAGATGGAGAATGTCACATTCACGCCATCAGGAGTGCTTTCTGAGAGTGAGACACATTTGCCTATCAAAGGCCTAAATGAAAAGCTACGAGACTGGAAGCAGACCAAATCTGTGACATAAATTTGAGAGTTGGAAATGAGACACTGCACATGTCACAAGGGGAAGGAACTCGTATCAAATAAAATTTGCTCTCTTGATACGACAAACATGCAACTCCACGACTGATCTGAATTCTTTTCAGGAATTATTCTTATTAATTATTATCCTTTGCACATTGCGTACGTACCATTTGTTGGTTCTATCCAGGACTGGAGGTAGACATGCCGAGTGAGAAGCTGAATTCCCAGCCCAAGTCCAATTAGAAAATAATGGAAATTTCTCAGCAAGCCTGTTCTTATGTCTGGAACTTCTGACATTCTCCTAATATGACTCCTGATGCCACAGTTCATTGGTGGACCTGGAAAGACAATGAGCTGACCTCCTGTCATTTTCACACATGAGGAATTATAAACCATGCTGTCTTACATTATGAATTAAAAGCTTGATACAGGTTAGTGACTCCCTGAAATGTTTATTTAGACAAGCGTCTTGTCAGTTGGGCCTGAATAGTGATCACCGTTAAAATGGTGGATTTTATTACATTCAATAAAATACATGTTGCAGAAATGACATCTCTGTTTTTCAAATGGCTGAAATTGCTGAGTTTAATGGGTACTGGAGTGATGATATAATCATAGTTTTCTCCAGTGCACAGCCCCTATCATTTATTATTTCCACTCCTGTACATTAAAACCGCTTATACTGACAGCTCTGCTTTGCCACGGGTTAGTTTGATAGAACCAGCCAGGAATGGGTAATAACCAATTGCAGTGACAGCAGGCTTGGCAGAGCTAACTTTAATGTAGAAATTGGCTTAAAATACATAGGAAGATGTGACAAAAATGTGAATTGAAGCAGGGCTTCGCTCCAGTATTGCATAACTATTTAGAATTTTTGATTCCCAGACATCTCAACTATAATATATTCCCTTCAGAATTTTATTATAATTACTAAATGTCAGTCACCTTCAGTTACTCAGGGATATGATACTGAAGTTATTTAACTTCTGATATATTGCCATCATCCCGCAAATTTTATGGAGCGTCTACTTTTCAACCCTGAAAAATAGATTTGCTAAGGGAATTCAGTGGTTCTTACCCTCGGATGTTGAACGAAATTTTAGCTATGCACTTCAAGACAATGCAAGTTGCATGGCTAAATCATGGCACATGCTTTGAAGATATCAAGGTGCACTAGTCAAAAGGCTGTTATTTTCTAAGGAAATAGCTATTTTGAGTCCAGCCCTTGTTGCTGCTGTTGACACCTGGCAGTAGGTAGTCATATCTTGTGTTCTCGTTTGCTCCTAGTTTTACACCCTTTTCATTAGTACACCTTATTATCTTGTCTTCCCTTAGCCATCTCAAAGCCATGCTCTATTTAATCTCTTCCCATGAGTCTGTCTGTCCCAGTTCAATAAATCCACCACAATCATTGCTGCAATCCTTTTTATTGCAAATCCCTAATTTCCCCTTCAGTTTGTGCATATATCTTTTTGGCCATAAGTTGCCCATAAACTATTTAATAGAGTATTCCAGATAGAATCATAGAATATAAGGGTTGGAAGGGGCCTCAGGGAGGTCATCTAGTCCAACCCCCTGCTCAAAGCAGGACCTAATCCGCAACTAAATCATCCTAGCCAGGGCTTTGTCAAGCCTGACCTTAAAAACCTCTAAGGAAGAAGATTCCACCACCTCCCTAGGTAATCCATTCCAGTGCTTCATCACCCTCCCAGTGAATTTTTCCTCCCTAATATCCAACCTAAACCTCCCCCAGTGCAATTTGAGACTATTACTCCATGTTCTATCATCTGGTACCACTGAGAATAGTCTAGATCCATCTTCTTTGGAACCCCATTTCAGGTAGTTGAAAGCAGCTATCACCCCCATCCCCATTCTTCTTTTCTGCAGACTAAATAATCCCAATTCCCTCAGACTGTCCTCATAAATCATGTGCTGCAGCCCCTAATCATTTTTGTTGCCCTCCGTTGGACTCTCCAATTTTTCCACATCCTCCTTGGGGCCCAAAACTAGACATAATACTCCAGATGAGGCCTCACCAATGCCGAATAGAGGGGAATGATCACGTCCCTCGATCTGCTGGCAATGCTCCTACTTATGCAGCCCAAAATGCTGTTAACCTTCTTGGCAACAAGGGCATACTGTTGACTCATTTCCAGCTTCTCGTCCACTGTAACCCCTAGGTCCTTTTATGCAGAACTGCTGCGTAGCCATTTGGTCCCTAGTCTGTAGCAGTGCATGGGATTCTTCCGTCCTAAGTGCAGAACTCTGCACTTGTCCTTGTTGAACCTCATCAGATTTGTTTTGGCCCAATCCTCTAATTTGTCTAGGTCCCTCTGTATCCTATCCCTACCCTCCAGCATATCTACCACTCCTCAGTTGCAACAAAGTAATACAAAGAGGGACTATTTTCTACGCCATGACTAGGTACCTCTGTCTGTTACTTGGATTTTATTCCCCCCCACGTCCCCGCGATATCATATTTCAAAATCCTGTCTAAGATGCTGGCGACAATTTCTTCCAAGTCTCTTTTGGTATTTTGACTTTCCAGGTTATACCCTACCACTGAATAGCTGTGGTTTGGATTATTTTCCCAAAAATGTACTAACTTGCATTTTTCCAAGTTGAATTTCATTTTTGTGGGGTTCCCTCCCACATTTCTTACCTATCTTCAATCCCTTTGTATTTACTCTCTTAGATCCTCCTCTAATTTATCAGATGAATGTTGATTGTGGATATTATGGTTACATGGGTCCATGTCCTTAGTATACTTGATGACACATTCCTCTGTCTTTCTTCCTTTTCTAACTGTCTCTCACCTTACTATCTTTCATCTAATATATCAGACTACCTATTTTAGTTCACTTCATCACTCCTGATGATTTCAGCTACCATCCAGCCCCTGCAGCTTTTCCTTCAGAACACAAAGCAATTTGACACTTCATACATCTGTAAACCCTTTATTCAAGATCAGGAATACTCTATCCACCTTGGATTGCCCTGAACCTGGATCAAATAGCTGCGTTTTTTACTGAGGAATATTAAAATACATGTCTAAATATGCCAGCACAAAATCAAAACAATAATAATCTACATTAAAAAAAAAGGGGGGGGGGGACAAAACCCACCACCCAGCCATCTGAAGGAATTAGTTTTCTTATTTGGCATAGTGGATGTCAGGTTATTTTGTTTGCTAATCATTTTCTTTTTTTTTTTTTTAAAAAAAAGGCTTATTCCATTCTATTCAACTTCTTATGGTGTTCCCATCTCTCCTTGCACACCAACTCATTTTACAATTAATTAATTAATTAATTACATATAATAATAATTAATAATAAGATAAAAATCCAACTTGTAGCCAAATATTCAGCACACAGGGCCAGTCTCTGATTTTTACATGGAAAAGAGCATTATTTAACATTAACGTAGAGTACAATAATGCTAAAGATGTTTAGTAAAATGCTCCCAATCATCTTGAACGCTTTCAGCAAAAAGCTGCTAGTGTTTAGAGCTTTACTGCCACCAGCTCTCTCCTATCTAGCAGGAAGTGACTCACAGTGGTCCTTAATCCTGGGAAATGGATACAGTGTTTAGATCTTTGTTATTTACTATTTTCTGCTGGTTACTTCCATTAGCCTTCACAGTGCCCGCTGACTGCAGGATGACAACAAACATTCTGAGGGAAGATCCTCCAGTAATTTCCTGCCATGCAACTTGTTACTTAATTCACCAACCCAAGTTCTTCTTTGGAGGGTTTTTTATATAATAACACAGGACATTTGATACCCACAATTACCTTTATAGCTATGCCTTAATTTGCACATGGCATTTGAGGATTTCAGGGGGAAGGTAATTTTAAAGAAACCTTGTGAATAGTTTTGAAAAAAAAAAAAAGAGTTTCAGCCTTTTTGGTGAGAAAAGCAAAATGGAATATCCTGTTTGCACCTTGGTATATTTCTTTATTGTATATGCCTATTGGACCTGGGGAAAATAGTGGTAGACTGTTTCTTTTAATAACTGATGCTATTCTGGAGGTAAGGTCAAAAATGCTACTAAAACTAAGAAAGCAGAGTAAAGTATGTAATGATCTTGGGGTTCATTAAATAACAAACCAGTGAATGAGAAGGGAATAACACTTTAATAAAATAAACTGGAGTGCTTCTGTAGTGAGCTGCTGCATAACTCATAGTTCATAATATTGTCCCTTATGAGGGAGCATCTCTAAATTATAATCTTCTACAAACATATCTCTACATCTTCCCCCTTAAAGAACAAACAAATTAACTCTTATATATATATATATATATATATATATATATATATATAAACAGCTAATAACTATCTAATAACACATGTATTAAATTCTCAATCTAGTACATTTCCATAAACCCAATGTGTCAACTAACTAGAGAAGAGAGGTTACCAGCAAATCACTCTGGAGTGAGTCTTTATCACTCACTTTCCTCAAATACCCCTTCTCTCAAGGCCGGTTATCAAGTCTCTATGAGTCTTTCAGGATGTTTAATCTCCCTCTCTGATCTTTTCAGAATCAGCCTTTAATTAGCATCTGAGTTGTTCTCTTGTTCCTTGACAGTTTTCTCTTTTGTGCGTTGATGATAAAGGATCAGTCAGATGGGAAATGTCAGAGTCCCACCTCAGCTGTCAATGTGTTAGAACTTCCTGGGATTACTCATAAATCCCTTAGATTACATCAAAATGTGTCCCCCTGGTCTGTCTGGATTACATAAAACCTTGGATGCAGCTATTCTTTAATCGCCTTTTGCCCCAAGTATGGGTGTAATTCCTCAGGCACATTTTATCACCTGGGTTAAGAGATGGGAGATCTCTGGCCCTTTTGTCAAAATACTATTTCTGCTTCCATTTCTGATTTTCTTTCATCTTTCATACGGTTTCATTGTTATGAAGTTTCAGCAAGTTATCAGTAATTGGTAAATTAGATCTTCTTCCCATTAACAGTTGAGCTGGAGAAAAGCCATTCTCCAGAGGTGTACTTCGGTAAACTAATAATGCTTTATACAAATCACACCCACTGTCAAAAGTCTTTTTCATAAGGTTCTTTACTGTCCATATTGAGCTCTACAAAAGTCCACTTGTTGGGGAGAATTTGGATTTGATGTTTTGTGATGAAAATCCCAATGTATGGCAAATTGCCTAAAATCTGCCCTGGAAAATTGCAGCTCATTATCGCTAAAGACTTGGTCTGGAATTCCATGTCTGGAGAAGATTCCCTTCATGCTGGCTATCACTGACCTACTATTAGTACTATGCAGTGTGCAAATTTCTGGATACAGAGAATAATAATCTGACTATTAAATAACTCTTTGACTGCCAGGTGAATAAATCAGTGCTGACCTTCTCATTAAGCCTTTGTGAAATTGGATGAGGTCTCAGTGGCTCTGCCTGTTGGCATGGCTTGTATTTCAAGCATGAAAAGCAGTTTCCTACCACATTAGCAATGTTGTGATTGATCCACGGCTAATACAACATCTCTCATGCTGGTTGTTTGCACGTCTCAATTCCTAAATAACCCTAGTGGATCTTCTGTAGCATTTCTTTTTAGAGGCTCATTGGAATTACAACCTTACTGCCCTTGAAAATCACCACATCTATCACAGTAAGTTCATGTCTGCAGTTCCAATAGGCTCTTATATTTGGACAGTAACTTCTTATTTCTTTGGGCCACCCTTTAATGAGTTCTTTAAGGATTCCCAATTATTCATCTTTCTCTGTTCTTCTGTTATTTGTTGCAGTTTCCTGTTAGCTTTGGGAATTGACTTTACAATCAGATCTACATAGGCTTGCATCTCTATCTCTAACATCTTCTCTGTTTTTTCGTGGGAACCACTGCTCTGGAAAGTGCATTTGCAGTGAACATGAATTTCTGCGCGTGTAGGTCACAACCAAATAATACTTTTGTGGCTTTATCATCATTCTTGAAACCTTAAGGTACAGTCATTTAGAAGTTTGCTAAATACAGTAGAACCTGAGAGTTACAAACACCTCAGGAATGGAGGTTGTTCGTAAATCAGAAATGTTTGTAATTCCGAACAACACATTATGGTTTTTCTTTCAAAAGTTTACAGCTGAACATTGACTTATGGAAGCAATCTGGATGAGCTCTCCCCTGACATCTAGTGGTGAGCTGTGGAAGAAGACTTCAGAAGCTGATCTCGTTTGCATGGACACACCCACCCTGCCTAGGTGCTCAGCATGATGGGATTGCTTGCCCAAAAAATCACTTGTGGCTGGTGTTGGATCCCCAGTCTCCTTGTTATTGGGGCAGGAGTAATAAAGGGTTGCTACCTTGTTTATGTGAACTGAGGGCATCAGAACTGTACCTGGCATACCCCAATGGAGAGACTCACCCTCAACTGAACAGCACTCAGTAGGCAGGGGACATGGGTTCAAAAGCCCAATGAGTTAAGAGAAGGTGGGGATAGGTACTTGTACTTGGTGGTGTGGCTCCTGTTTAAGAGGCCTAGACACCATTTGACCCTTCCTCTCTTCATGGTATAATAAAGGAGATAATTTAAACTCAATTGAGAGTCTTGTTACATGTTGCAGAGCTGAAATCACTCAGGGGGGAGGGATAGCTCAGTGGTTTGAGCATTGGCCTGCTAAACCCAGCATTGTGAGTTCAATCCTTGAGGGGGCCACTTGGGGATCTGGGGCAAAATCAGTACTTGGTCCTGCTAGTGAAGGCAGGGGGCTGGACTCAATGACCTTTCAAGGTCCCTTCCAGTTCTAGGAGATGGGATATCTCCATTAATTTAATTTAATATTTAATATCTAGGTCTAAGTATTAGACCTACTTTGGGACAATGTCTCTATTTTGAGAGACTGTCCAGTGTGCACCAGCAGTGAAGCTCCCCAACTAACAGCCAAAATCACTGAGAGCTGTGTTAAGTGTGTAGGGGGGGGCCTTGAAGACATCTTGGTGAGTGGGCAGCTGGTGGAGAGGCATGGCAAGCGGCTATCAGGGCGGCTGGCAGAGAGGTGCGACCAGCAGAGTGACTGGTGGAGAGGCGTGGCAAACGGACAGCAGAGAAGCTGGTGGAGAGGGCCAGAGCAGAGCCCTGCAGAGGCATGGCAATCAGCTGTTGGAGTGACGAGTGAGTGCCTGAGCAGTGCAGTGCAGTGTGTAAGGTGCCTCCCACGCAGGGTGGGAGGTGAACTCTGCGGATAAACCTCTGAGCGCTGGGGCTGCACTGGCCAAGGACAGCAACTGTGAGTGGGGTACAGAGAAGGGATGGGCGTGTTAAAGGGACTTTTGGGTTGCTGGACTTAAGACCCTGAGGGGAAAAGGACACTGCCCAACTTACTTGAGGGTGGGTCTTTTGCTCATGATTTGAGTTTATGAGCCCTAGTTGTGGTGTTTTCCCAAATTAATGCTGAGTTACTTCCCTCTTTTTATTAAAAGTTTTTGCTACACTCAGACTCTGTGCTGTGAGAGGGGAAGCATTGCCTCTTAGTGGCTCACAGGGGCTGGTGTGTAATTGTCCCAGATCACTGGGTGGGGGCTCGAGCCAGTTTTGTGTTATATTGTTGAAAAGGAACCCCTAGATACTGAACCCAGCTCTTGTTGCTGCTGGCTCCACCTGGCAGAAGGGTGATATTTAATACAGCTCCAAAACGTTTCTATGCAGAAGAAAAATGCTGCTTTTAACCATCTTAATTTAAATGAAACAAGCACAGAAACAGTTTCCTTACCTTGTCTAATCTTTTTTTTAAACCTTCCCTTTATTATTTTAGTAGTTTACATTTAACACAGTACTGTACTGTATAGTATTTGGGTTTTTTTGCTCTCTGCTTTCTGATTGCGTACTTCCAGTTCCAAATGAGATGTGGGGTTGACTGGTAAGTTCGTAACTCTGGTGTTCGTAACTCTGAGGTTCTACTGTAATGCCATCAGGGGCTTGTGGTCCGTTTCAACTTCCACTGTCTGTCCATAAATGTACTGATTGAATTTCTCACAGGCAAACAATATTCCTAAAAGCTTTTTTTCAATCTGTGCATGTCTGGTTTCTGCCTCAGTCAATGATTTGAATGCATATGCCACTGGCTGCCAGAAATCCTCATCCTTCTGTAAAACCACAGCACCTAACCCAGGCAGTGAAGCATCTGCTTAGTTTTTAACAGGCCTTCCTGTGTGTACAACTTCATCATTGGTTCTTGTATCAGTTGTTGTTTTTTAAAACTTTCCCATGAACCTCCTGTTCTGCACCCTAATACCATTCATTTTTATTCTATAGGTTTCTCAAAGCTGCTGCTTTGGTACTAGATTAGGTATGAATTTTCCAAGATAACTAACCATTCCCAGGAACCATTGGACATCTTTCTTTGACTGGGGACGTAGAATCATTTCAGTGGCTGAAATCTTCCTCTTATCAGGTTTTACGCCTTCATTGGAAATAATGTCCAAAACAAATGTCAATTCTTTAACCCATAAAACACATTTCTCCCTATTTAGTTTGAGGTTTGCAGCTCTAGTTGCATCTAGGACTTCCTGAAATCTATGATCATGCTCCTCTTCTGTTGAGCCCAAGGTGATGATGGTGTCCATTGAGGTTTCAACACCATTACTGTGTTCAGAGATCATATGTATGGTTTTGTGGAACACGTCCGGTGCTGAAGCTATGTCGAAGGGTAAGTGTAAGAATCTGTATCTTCCATATGGTATATTAAATGTGCATAGTTTTGAGCATTCTTCAGTTAATTTTAGCTGCCAAAAAACCCGAGGATGCATCCAGTTTACTGAAATATTGAGCATTTGCAAATTGAGTCATAATCTCTTCTCTGGTTGGTAGTTTGAAATGTTCTCTTTGTATAGTCTTATTGAGGTCTTTGGAATCTAAGCATATGCGTTATCGGGCCGTTACTTTTCTCCACAAATGACTAGGGAGCTCACCCATTCTGCTGGCTCTTCAATTTTTGTATTACTTGCATTACTTCCATCCTTGCAAGCTGAACCTTGAGTTTATCACAGAGTGCAAATGGCACCTCTCCATATGGATGGATAACTGGAGGGACCTGCTTGTTTATCTGGATTGTATGTTCACCCTGCAAGCAACCCAGTCCTTGAAACTGGTCATGATATTCCCGAAAGAGCACTTCATAGCCAGGTTCAGTATAGTCTTGTAGTGAGAACACCCATTTTACCAGACTGAGTTTCTCACATGCAGCTGGGCCTAAAATTAGTATCACCTCTTTTGGGACTACAGTGAACAGTAGCTTGTACATGGTGTTTTTATGGTTGATGCTAGCAATGCACCTCCCCTTCACTGGTGTATTTGTTTCAGAATAACCAGTTACTTTTATTTTTTTGGTCCCAGATTTGGTCTTATTTTTAGTCTCTCATAATCTTGTTCAGACAGAATATTAACCTGAGTGCCTGTGTCCAGTTTCAGTGGAATAGTTTTTCCATTCACTGTCATAGGCAATATCAAGTCCCTCTCATCAGACTTGCTAGATCCCAGTACATGTATGAAAAACTCTTCAACCAGATTGTCCTGAACTGAATACGCTTGACTTTTCTGCATTTGGGATCTGCAGCATTTTTCAAAATGATTATTTCCCCCCATATTTATGACAGAGTTTCCCAAAGGCAACACAATGTTTGGGGCTATGCTGTGATACACACCTTCTGCACGACTGTCTGTACCCAGTCTTCCCCCAAGCCGTGGTTTTCATACCTTTGAACCACTCTTTGATTTGACCTAGTTTGTCTATATTCGTTTGTACTTAGTACATGGATAACCCATTCTGGTGAATTAAGCTCTTTGGCTTGTGCTTTCACATTTTCTGCTGCCCTGCATATGTGGAGAGCTTTTTCTAAAGTTAAATCTCCTTCACAGAGCAGTCTCTCTCTTAACACATTGACTTTAATGCCACAAATGATTCTATTACTGACAAGAGACTCTGTCAGCTCACCAGTCACAGGTTTTACTGACTTTCCTTAATTCTGTGACACATTGCTCTACAGTGTCATCAGTTTTTTGCATGCATGTAAAAAATTTGCATCTCTCAAAGGTTTCATTCCTTTTTGGCATGCAATGTTCCTCAAATTTAGTCAGTATTTTACTTAACTTCATGCTTTCACCTTCATCAAACTGTGAACAAGAAAGGAATAAAACTTTAATAAAATAAACTGGAGAGCTTCTGGTTGCACACAGCCATGTGATGTTCCCAACCGCCCGCCTCCAGGGCACATATCCAAATTCCTATGTTCATAATACTGTCCCTTATGAGGGAGCATCTCTAAATTATAATCATCTACAAACATAACTCTACAAAGTAGTAAAGATTACAATGATTTTTCCTATATGTTAATTAATGAGATCACAGGAGATGACTAAAGCTAGTACATTACCTACTGGTCAATTAATATTATATGCTGAAACATGTCACAAGGGAAGAATTGGCTATGCTAATATTGTATGAAAGAGATTGCCATTGGCAAATGTTTCACTGTAAAGAGTTCTACATTAAGTATACACTCAAGAAAAAATGACAATATGTCATGAATGTTTAATTGATTAGAAATCATTAAAGAAAGATAAAAGATGACTGTACACCTTTACTTCCTTTTGGTTATCTGTATTGACCATTGATCTTGACTCATTTTTAGAAAAGCTGTGGGTTACTGTGGGCTGCTTTTGACAGACGTGCGGTATTAAATTATCCTTGCTAAACAATGGCAATCTAAATATGCAGCCAGCCCATTCATATTTGGATTTCACCTAACGTGTCCTTGTTGGGATACTTGGCTTTGGAATCACTGTCCACTCCTCCCCTCAATTGATTCCATGCAGCCCTGACTTGGTGATATTCATGTGATGCACCCGTTTTCCTGGCTTTTGTTGTTATTGTTTTTTGTATGTGTGGTTCACTAGAGATGGGGTGGGGGAGTTGAATTGAAGCTGGGGTTGTATTAATAATGTCTGTTTTTATAATGTTTTCGTAGGTGATTATTGGTTGTGCTTTCTAACTTTGTAACATTCCCAGCGTATTTGCAGTTTGTAATGGATCAAATCTAAATAAAAACAAATAAATACTAGGAAGTAGAATGTTGTGGGGTTTGGATTGGAGCAATCTGTCACTCAAAGCAAACTCTAAACAAAACATCCATGTCTTGCCTTAGTTCAGATGTAAAGCATACAAAACAATGGAATTTTACAGAATTCCACCCAATACCGTAAGTCTGCCTAGCTTCACTAAAAAGTTCACTTACCTCAGTAAACCTTGTGTTGAATTTGACCCAACTTTCAGTTTTGTGATGAAACCTCAACATAAGTGGATTTCAGATTTCATTACATCAAAGTGATACAAAAATACTGCATGAAAAGCTGACTACTGCAAGGAGGAAGTACCAGAAATCTCATGAATTTCCAGCCCAGTTTTGCAGACTGAAAAAGTCTGGGTAATTTGGATAGGCTTTATACGCAGCTGAATTTGGGGCTGCTTATCTGAGCCAGTCACAAATAGAAAACTCTGAATATTACTAGTGATATAGTCAACTGAGTAAACTCCCCCCTCATTCATTCAGTTCAATTTCTTAATGGCACTAAATCAGGGCTGGGCAAACTTTTTGGCCTGACACATCTGGGTATGTAAATTGTATGGCAGGCCATGAATGCTCACAAAATTGGGGGTTGGGGTCCAGGAAGCGGTGAGGGCTCCAGCTGGGGGTGAGGGCTCTGGGGTGGGGCTGGGGCAGGGGGTTGGGGCGTGGGAGGGAGTCGGGTGCAGGCTCCGGGCGGCCCTTACCTCCAGCAGCTCCCAGAAACAGCAGCATGTCCCCCCTCCAGCTGCTACATGGAGGTGTGGCCAGGCAGCTCTGCACGCTGCCCTGTCCACAGGCGCCGCCCCGTAGCTCCCATTGGCCACAGTTCCTGGCCAATGGGACCTGCAGAGGCAGCGTTTGGGGAGGGGCAGTGTGTGGAGCCCCCTGGCTGCCCCTACGTTTAGGAGCCAGAGAGGGGACATGCCACTGCTTCCAGGAGCCGCGCGGAGTGGGTCAAGCCCCTGACCCCGCTCCCTGGCTGGAGCTCGAGAGCCAGATTAAAACATCTGGAGAGCCGGATGCGGCCCCCAGGCCATAGTTTACCCACCCCTGCACTACATAATACATAATAAACACTGTTTGTAGAGCTGTATGCAGCAAATACATTTTGTGAATTGCCCGTTTTTATTGACTGATGTGTTCAAGAACTAACTTTTTGGTATTAGCCAGTTGCACCAAAGACTGAATACTAATCACTGGTTTGAGTATTTGATAAATAAAAGCAATGTTCACTGAATAAATGATTCAACAAAGAATTTTTTTCTGGTATTTGATAAACTGTAGTTGTTTTTAAGTTTCAAGTTGATTGAAGAACCAAACCTTCCGCTGGTGTTATCTGGCATAGCTTCATTGACCTCACTGTAGCTCAACTGGTTTACAGCTATTCTGGATTATACCAACTGCAGATCGGGCTCTCTCACTCCAGTTGTTTTGAGATCATAATTAATGGGTGCTTGAATATATTTATTTGTGTCTGGAGCACAAAGTACACTATTAAGGGAGGTTAAGTACAGCCAAAATGTCTTTCATGTTTTGCTTTATTTTTAGAGGGAAACTTTGTTTATCTAATGGGAGTATAAGAGCTGAAAAAAATCTTTCCTTTAGATTTGTATTTTGTCGTTTCACTTGTTCATTCCCAGCTCCTTTCTATTCAGCCTATTCTATTCCCTGACATTATTTATCTAGCATTTCTGTTGCTAGCCCCATTTTCCTGTCTTGTCATTCTCTCCATGATGGTACTTGGCAGTTTATTGGCTGTTGTTTAGATGTCCCAACCAGTGTGTCATGTCTTCCAGACGATGGTCACAGTATTATCAATTGGAACAATGTTCAGAGAGGTTTGTGACATCAAAAACAAACACATAAAACAATGACTGCATGTTTCCAAAGCTCTGATTCATAGCAGCACTAACTAATATGTTTACCCCTCCAACATAAGTTGACATCTCTCCTTTTAAGGTTCTGATTTGAAAAATGTGCTAATATGAAGAGTTCAGCCTTTTGCATTGTTGTTTCTGATTCTTGGCTCTGTAAAGCACGATTTCCCAACATAAATGTGATCCGTTCACAGAGTCTGGTACCATAGTGTAGCCATAACAATCCAGATGAAACTGATGATGTGTGTGAGAATGAATTGGGTAAGACTCTAATCAGTGGCATGCAAAGGGTTGTGACCTCATTTGGTTTGTAAGCAGCATAAAAATACAAACCCAATTTTCTCTTTTGTGAAGTAAATGCATGTAAAGTCATTTTGAAGTTTCCAATAGTAATCATCCTCTGATCTGGCCGTGACATTAGTTAGACAAGCACAGAGTGCATTTCACTTCGGCAAGAATTTTGTGGCATCTAAAACTACCTCCAGGGACACATGTCCCAGACTGTCTGTAATCCTTCAGAAACATCATTTTTTAGTGATAGAGGGTTTGTATGCCATTATCATAACTGGGACAAATGAAAGACAAAAAATGTCTTGAAAAAGACTTAGAAGATGATGAACTTTTGAATAGATTTGTAAGAGTCTATATGAAACAAAACTAAACACGTGGAAGGCACTTGCATACCAACAAAGAAAAAAGGAAGTTTACTTAAGAGAAGATTAATGATTTTAATATAGGTTGGGAAAGACAAAAAGCGAATGAAAGTGGAAGGGTGAGAGAGAGGGCCTTATTCTAATCTCACTGATCTTTTTTACACTGGTAAAACTTCATTAATTTAATGGAGTTACTCCTGACTTACAGGTAAGAAAAATCAGACTCAATCACTTATTCTGGGCTCAATTGGCCTGCAGCTGCCTGGAGGACCTCAAAGATGGCTTTAAACTATCTGGGGTTCTCCCCTGCCCATGGGTCTTGTGCCAAGACCATTTTTGCCTGACCTGAGCATCTGGTCCTTAGTTATTTCAAATGGTGAATGAAATGAGTTAGCTTCACTTCACACAGGGTCAGTACTCATGACATTCTGATACTATGTCATGAGGTTAAACAGTAGTTAGCTTTTGTCATCATGACACTATATTAGTCAGTTAATGAGCCTCGTCATTGTCTTTATCAAAGAATTCTGAGACCTTTTCAACCGAGTAAAATAATACTTTTTAACAGTCTTGTGCTAAGGACAATTGGGATCCTTGATCAGGACTCCCCTACGTGTCTAGGGAAGTACAAGCTAGCTCCATTAGTAAGAGGTAGGACTCTTTACAACATGATCTTCTTCATCAGTGATATCACATGCCCCTGCAGGTGACAAGGAAACTATTTTTTGTTGTTCAAATTCCCAGGGCTGGCTAGCTTCCAATGTAAATTGCTGGTGCTTAAATAGTGTAAACAGTTTTGGAAATAAAAGGTCTGATTTTCCCCTCAGGTCTTGCCTGCACTAGGGATTTGCCTTTGTTACAGCCACTGGTGTACAAACCCCTAATATAGACCAGCAAAGCTACTCTAACCTGGGATTTGTGCTGGTAAAGTTTCCAAACAGGGCTAAACTGCATTGGTTCAAATCGTGGCTGAATAGTATTTTACCTGGGATCACAGTGGTGTGGCTATACTAGTGGTTGTCAATTAAGGTTACCAATTTTGGTCGGACAAATTCCTGGAGAGTTCATCACATGACATTATCTTTAATTAAAGACTAATCTTTAATTCCTGGAGACTCCAGGACAATCCTGGAGGCTTGGCAACCCTATTGTCAACCAGTGGCTAAAATCTCCAGTGTACATAAAGCTTCACTTGCACTAGATTTAGATCACTATAACTCTAGTGACTTCAGTGGAGTTATTCCATATGTATAATGATGTGAGAAATGAATCAGGCCCATATGTTCTTTTAGCAGTGTCCATAATACCTCCCTTTTCACAGGTGCTTACAGTTAAATTGGAGTTGCTGCACATCTAGTTATCTGATTTGTGCCTGAACTGCAGCCACATAGCTGGAGGTGCAACTACTCGGATTTGCATTCTCAACTGGACTGCGGCACAAAAATGCAAAACAAATTTTCCATATGCCCACAAAGGTGGCCACCCTTCTGAAAATGTAATGCAGAGAGGGATAGCTGTGTATAAAAAAAACCCATTTCTTTGGAGGTTGCTAGCTGAAGAAAACAGATCCTTACCTATAACCGTGAAGAGTAATCATTCCTGTAAGTGAAGCTTTCTACTGTAATCTTATAAAGGCTTGAGAACTGTGAAGGCAAAATTAAAGTGCTAACAGACAAGTTGTCCTCCAGTTTATTAGGGTTCCTTCCCAGGAGGGCTGGATTCAATTATGCTCTTCAGTGGTTTGCCAAAAGAGCTTCACAGTTAAGCCAGCCAAGTTTGCATTCAGATTTTCATCTTCAGGTTCCAAGTGTCCTGCTTTTCAAGGCTTTTCAGCTGACCTAACGTGGCACGCTATAGGTACCACAGATAATTGAATATTTTTTTCATTCTTCCAGTTCTGCCTCCTCTTCCTTCATTACAAAAGGGAAATGTCTGAATAAGAAAAGACAGGGACTAAAATAATCTAGTAATCTATGACAAAACTGTTTCTTTTATTTTAGGGTTTAGCCACTGGATGCTACTATTAGCTCATATTTGTCTTAAATGAATACTTTTTGGAAATTAATAGAGATCCTCAGTAGCAGTAACTTGCATGTAAGTGTGCAGCTCTATTTGCTGCAAAGCAGCCATCTAGTCTTAGTCTCCTGTAGGTGCTGTACTCAAAAGTTCCTAAGAAGTTCTCAGTATCTCTGAGCAATAAGGTAGAGAAGTTCAGACCCAATTGTCTAACTGTTCTGAGGACAGTCAATTTAGATAATTCAGGTTTTGTGGGATTCTTGGGGAATTTTCATAGTAATTATCAGTGGAAATTACCTTGATTTGGCTATTCAGTGCTATACTGTGTTCCATATAAGAGGAAATAGTTTTGCATAACATTGTTTCTCTCAGTTAAAGAAAATGATCAGTTGCAGACATTTAGGAAATAGACCCAGGAGTATTTCTTATGCATCACAGAAGAACACCAAATATTAGCATTATGCTCAATGTTCCTTTGCAGTTCATAATCCCTTGAGCCTTATGGTTCATATAAACAGCTGTAGCAGAAGTGTACACAAGGCCAGGTACACACTGAATTTAGGCAGAAGTATTGTATGGTCCTGAAAATAAAAGAAACGTATTCATGTAGAACAATATTGCTGTTCAATAAAGATTATTGAAGTAGAAAATGAGCAAGGCTCAGCATTTTTTTCCATCTGTGTTGGATGTGA
Organism: Malaclemys terrapin pileata; assembly: GCF_027887155.1. NCBI lineage: Eukaryota > Metazoa > Chordata > Testudines > Emydidae > Malaclemys > Malaclemys terrapin. The sequence continues at coordinate 219,457,782 of NC_071506.1, read as the reverse complement.
GCTGATTCCTATTAAAAAAAAAACAGTTGAGTCCCAGCTTCTGCACTTTGGGAGCTATTTTATATCTGTCTTCTCCATGATGTGAGTTCACTGTACATAAAACACTATTAAAATTCTAAACACTACATAGTCAGGGCCTAAGTCTTGTAGCACACCATTTTAAAAAAATCTTAGCCACAAAGTTATTCCCTTTTCCAAGGTAATCTCAGAGAATTTGCCACTGGACCTGCTTAGACTCATGAGCTACTTCTGTTTTCTGGTCCCCTAACCCTGTCTTGTTAGCTGCGCAATATCCATCTTCTTAGGGAGTGTTGTATTAATTTTGATGGAATATATACAACATACAGTACTAGTAATGGGAGACAGGCTAAACGACATACATTAGGCTGTTTGTACACCAATGCGAGAAGCCTAGGTAATAAAATGGAGGAATTGGAGCTCTTGGTCCGAGAATTGAAACCGGATATCGTAGGAATAACTGAAACGTGGTGGAATGGCAGTCACGACTGGAACGCAGGTATGGAGGGGTATGCGCTGTTTAGGAAAGACCGGGATAAAGGTAAAGGTGGGGGGGTGGCATTGTATGTCAATAGTGAAATAAGCTGTAAAGAAATAATAGTGGATGGAATAGATAATACAGAGTCCGTCTGGGCGATACTCAAGCTGGGTAAAAGTACTACTAGAGCCTCTCCGGGGATAGTGCTTGGGGTGTGCTATAGACCGCCGGGATCAACCCAGGATATGGATAAGGAATTGTTTAATGTATTAAGGGAGGTAAATACTAATAGAAACTGTGTAATTATGGGGGACTTTAACTTCCCGGATATAGACTGGGGAACAAACACTAGTAGCAATAATAGGGCTCAGATGTTCCTAGATGTGCTTGCGGATCAATTCCTTTATCAAGTGGTAGCTGAGCCGACGAGGGGGGAGGCCATTTTAGATTTGATTCTGGTAAGTAGTGAGGACCTTGTTGAGGAAGTGGTAGTGGGGGACAACTTGGGCTCCAGTGATCATGAGCTAATTCGCTTTAAACTAAATGGAAAGAGTACCAGAATTAAGTCAAAGACTAGGGTTTATAATTTTAAAAAGGCCAATTTTAACAAATTAAGGGGACTGGTTAGGGAAGTGGATTGGGCAAACGTATTAAGGGACCTAAAGGCAGAAGAAGCCTGGGATTACTTTAAGTTAAAGATGCAAGAGCTGTCAGAGGCCTGTATCCCCAAAAAGGGAAAAAGATTACTAAGCAAGAGACTTAGACCGAGCTGGATGAGCGACCGGCTGAAAGGGGCGATTAGGAAAAAACAGAAAGCGTACAAAGAGTGGAAGAGGGGAGGGATCAGTAAGGAAACTTACCTTAGCGAAGTCAGAGAATGTAGAGATAGAGTGAGAAAGGCCAAAGGCCAGGAAGAGTTGGACTTAGCGAGGGGAATTAAAAGTAATAGTAAGAGGTTTTACAGCCATATAAATAGGAAGAAAGCAAAGAAAGAAGAAGTGGGACCGCTGAAGACTATAGCCGGAGAGGAGATTAAAGATAATCTAGGCATGGCGCAATATCTCAATGAATATTTTGCATCGGTGTTTAATGAGGCCAATGAAGGTATTAGGGATACTAGCACCGTTACAGAGGGGCATACGGGATGGGGGATTACCGCATCCGAGGTAGAAACAAAACTAGAACGCCTTAATGGGACTAAGTCGGGTGGACCGGACGATCTTCATCCGAGAATATTGAAGGAATTGGCGCGGGAAATAGCAGGCCCATTAGCGACTATATTTAATGAATCTGTAAACTCGGGGGTAGTCCCGTTAGACTGGAGAATAGCCAATGTGGTTCCTATTTTCAAGAAAGGGAAAAAAAGTGACCCGGGTAACTATAGGCCTGTTAGTTTAACATCAGTAGTGTGCAAGGTGCTGGAGAAGATTCTGAAAGAGAAACTAGTTGAGGACCTTGAAGTTAATGGCAAATGCGATAAATTACAGCATGGTTTTACGAAGGGCAGATCGTGCCAAACGAATCTGATCTCCTTCTTTGAGAAAGTAACGGACTTATTAGATAAGGGAAATGCGGTGGACCTAATATACCTGGATTTCAGTAAAGCGTTTGATACAGTACCCCATGAGGGTACCCCATGAGGAACTATTGGTTAAAATGAAAAACATGGGGATCGATATGAAAATCCAGAGGTGGATAGGGAATTGGTTAATGGGGAGAATGCAGCGGGTCGTATTAAAGGGTGAATTGTCGGGTTGGAGGGAGGTTACTAGTGGAGTGCCTCAAGGTTCGGTTTTGGGACCCATCTTATTTAATCTATTTATAACTGACCTCGGGACCGATTGCAAGAGTGGGCTGATAAAGTTTGCGGATGATACGAAGGTGGGAGGAGTTACAAACTCGGAGGAGGATAGGGATACTCTGCAGGGAGACTTGAATGAGCTTGTGAATTGGAGTATCAGAAATAGGATGAAATTTAATAGTAAAAAGTGTAAGGTGATGCACTTGGGGACGAATAATAACAATTTTAGTTACAAGATGGGGACGCATTGGTTAGAAGTAACGGAAGAGGAGAAGGACCTAGGGGTCCTTGTGGACCGCAGGATAACTATGAGTCGGCAATGTGACGTGGCGGTGAAAAAAGCCAATGCGGTCTTGGGATGTATTAGGCGAGGTATATCTAGTAGAGATAGGGAGGTCCTGCTTCCGTTGTATAAGGCGCTGGTGAGACCTCATTTGGAGTACTGTGTGCAGTTCTGGTCTCCCATGTTTAAAAAAGATGAACTCAAACTGGAACGGGTGCAGAGAAGGGCGACTAAGATGATCAGAGGAATGGAAAACCTGTCGTATGAAAAGAGATTAGAGGAGCTTGGGTTGTTTAGTCTGACAAAGCGAAGGCTGAGGGGGGATATGATTGCTATGTTTAAATATATCAGAGGGGTTAATACAAGGGAGGGAGAGGAATTATTCCAGTTTAGTACTAATGTGGACACGAGAACGAATGGATACAAACCGGCCGGGGGGAAGTTTAGGCTTGAAATTAGACGAAGGTTTCTGACCATCAGAGGGGTGAAATATTGGAACGGCCTTCCGAGGGAAACGGTGGGGGCGACGGACCTGTCTGGTTTTAAGATTAAGTTGGATGAGTTTATGGAGGGAATGGTTTAATGATAAAACATAGTAGCCAAGGAAAACCAAGCAATGGTACATGAACAGCATAATGGCCAACAAGGGTCAGGCTAGAGACTCTTGCCTATATGCTCGGGGTATTACTGATCGCCATATTTGGGGTCGGGAAGGAATTTTCCTCCAGGGTAGATTGGCTGAGCCTCTGGAGGTTTTTCGCCTTCCTCCGCAGCATGGGGCAGGGATCACTAGCAGGAGGGTCTCAGCCGATTGAAGTCACTAAAACACAGGATTGGGGACTTCAACGGTAGAGTCCAGGGAAGGGTCTTGCGGCCTGCAGCATGCAGGGGGTCAGACCAGATGATCATAATGGTCCCTTCTGACCTTAATGTCTATGAGTCTATGAGTCTATGAGTCTATATGGGCCAAAAGCGCCAAAGGTGTTCATAAGACTTTGTCACTGTCCAACATTAAACAGTGTTAAACAAGGTTCAGGGGAAATAGTACATGAGAGACCTCGGCCTGCTTAGTATCATGGCAAACACGCAATTAAAAATGTTTAACCCTTTAATAAAGATACGAGAGTGGGGTCGGGGAGAAAAACAGTTAAAGCATTTGAAATGTAATGTATAAGTAAGGCTTTTTGGGGGGAGGGATAGCTCAGTGGTTTGAGTATTGGCCTGCTAAACCCAGAGTTGTGAGTTTAATCCTTGAGGGGGCCACTTAGGGATCTGGGGCAAAATCAGTACTTGGTCCTGCTAGTGAAGGCAGGGGGCTGGACTCAATGACCTTTCAAGGTCCCTTCCAGTTCTAGGAGATGGGATATCAAAAAAAATTATTTTAACATCCCTTCTTCTCTTTCTCTTTTAGATGGTATTAAATATGGTAATAACTGGCTTTGGGGGCAAAAGCGTCAAGGTTTGTCAAGATGGGCTGGAGTTATTGTTGCTGTTGTTAAAGTCTGTTCCCTAGAAGGCAAAACAAGACAGCGAGAAAGAGAAAAGAACAGCAAAGTCTCTGGTGTTGACTTTCACTTTCTGCCTCCTTGCTGGGGAAACACAGGCATGGCCCACGGTCTTATCATCCATTCTGAGGCCTGGGAAACTTGTACCAGGCTATTAGGGCATTGCTTTCATATGCCTTTTTCTGGTCACCGGCTTATAGAAATGTTGCAAAATGTATAGTCTTGGCTGGTTAAACCAGACTCTTATTAGCTAGAAGAAAAAGGGAGAGGGACAGGAAAGGAGAAATAAGGTGCAGAAGGAAGAGGACACAGGAGGTGGGGAAGTCTCACAGGTGGTGCTTGGGATTTAGTCAGAGCCAGTAGAATTAGTTGAGTCCCTCTCAGTCAGATCAGGACATCTCTCAGAATCAGGTCAAAGAAAGTGTCACAGTGGATCCCAGAGTCCCAGGAGATGGTGGGGCCAGCAATCACAATGGTAAAGCTCATGCCTTTCCTGTTCTCCTGTCTCTGTCAGTGATTATTGACAGCCGAGTTCTTGAGTCCCCCCACTTTAAGTCTTTTCTTTTAGGGACCCTGTGATGGGGTATCCACCCCACACAAGTCCTAAGCAGGTTAATGTGGGCCAGACAGGGTCACTTAACCTTAGATGCTGCAGCTGGGAGCCAGGGATTGAAAGGGCATAGTGGGAGATGAAACCTAGCTGGGGGAGGAGCTGGGCTAGCATTACAAAGCCCAGAAGTGAGAGCAGGAAAGGGCTGAGAGGGAGGAGTTCTACAGTCACTCCCTAAAGGGAAAGAGAGTTGGCCAGGGACGAGGAGAAGAGTAAGCTCTAGGTAGTCCAGCAAGAGGCCAAGAAGGATGAAGTAGCTACAGGGAACAGAGGAACCTCTGGTGGTAAACCCAGAAATAGGCAAGGAGATAGAGAAGTGGGGTAGGAAGGAGTCCAGAGAAACAGCAACAGGATCTGACCCTGAGCAGATCTAGGTTGCAGTCCTGGGGTCCCTGGGCTGGAACCCAGAGTAGCAGACAGGCCTGGGTTCCCTTTCCAGTCATTGGGAAAGTGACACTGGATCTAGACTTGGCATGGGAAACCATCTGAGACAGCATATGGACAGCTCGTGCAGGTCTTTGTAACCCTGGAAGAGGGGTGTGTGTGTGTGTGTGTGTGTGTGTGACTGACTGACTATATAGTGATCTGGTCGGAGGGCTGAGTTACAAAGAAGGAGGACCCTGAGTCATAGAGAGAGAGGCCAGAGTTCAAGCAAGAGCCAGTTCTGAGACCCAGCCCCAAGGAAGTGCACGTCTGGTCAGTAGAACCCTGTTACTGACCTCAAAAGGGAAGTGATGGGCAGAATAGCCCACCGCCTGCAGTTTGTCTGCCAGTTAGGTCTAATTTTCAACACACAGGTTTTTGTCCATTGATTTCCAGTCCCACACATCTCTTGTTTACCAGGCATGACCTTAGTACAGTCCTTGAGTTACAGCATATTCCTCTTTGTTTCCTGACAGTCTGTCTCCCTTTTGCAACGTTTCCCTTCAGCACATGTTGTGGTAGGTTATTGTGATGTTTTTATGAACTTCCACTCATTTTTCACAACTGAGCTCACAAGTAAGATAAAATTTTTAGGTACAGGTTTCACAGCAGAAGGAAGGGGAGTCTCAGGTGGCCATGACAGGGCATGTGGGTCTTTGGAGAGGAGTGTTAGAATGTATGTGAACGATACTTGAGAGGGGAACAGGCTTGAATAAGCCTGTCTGGAGTGGAGTGAGGCCTGATGCAAGAAGGAGCTAGTTCCTCTTGTACTGAGGTTTTGGCACTTAAAGCCCTCATGTTACTGCCTTGGTTCCCTGGTCAATGAAGCAGCAGCATAATGACAAGCTCTGCTCCCAAATCCTGTGCCTTAGTGCAGAGACCATGGGCTCTTCTGCAGCTGCTGCATTGGCTCTCCTGTGCTCCAAGGCAGCATTTGAACTTGCAAAGTTGTTATATGGCTCTGTCAGACAGTGATAAACCAAGGGATCCCTAGGGGCCTTCTGCCCCCAGTGTACTAGGGATCTGAGGCAGCAGCCCCAGGGGAGCCTTTCAAGTGTTGATGCCTCCCTGCAGAGGATTCAGAAGAAAGAGCACCATAAAGCACTAACAATTCCTGAAGCAGCTGATTTTTCTTGGAGGTCTCCCCTTCAAGCACTAGCTAGCTGGGGGAAGACTTCCCCATTGCCTATAGTTAAGGCTATGTTTATGTCACAGAGGTCATGTAAGTCAGGGAATCCTGACTTCCAGAGACCTCTGTGACATTCTCTGCTTCAGCCTCAGGGGTTGCAGGACTCTGGAGCTGACAGCCAGTGGGGCCCTGGCAGGGTTCCAGTGACAGGCGACATCAGTGACAAGCAACAGGGGCCCCTCTGCAAAGTTCTAGGGACATGTGACAGACTCCTGAGGGGGCCTCCTCAGGGTTCCAGCCACAGGAGTGGGAGGGCGAGCGGCTGGGGTGTCCTGTTTTCTCTTTGGGCTCCTAGCCGCTGTGGGAGGAGGGGGAAACCATGGAGCCACAGCAGCAAAAGTCCCAGACAGGTCACTCCTTTTGTGAATTTTTGTTTATTGCCCATGATCTGTCCATGACTTTTACTAAAAATAACCATGACACAATGTTAGTCTTACCTACAGTGCTTAGTACACATGGAGAAGAGGAGATTCCATTTTGTAGTTCTCTGAACTTTGTGCCTAAATTCATTCAAAATTGGTTTAAAAATAAAACTACTTGCTTGTGCATCAACACTGATGTCTTCATCAATGGTCTTCACACAGCTGGAATACATTTGCTATATTTATTGCAGCTGCAAAGACAGCAGAGGGGTTATAAAATCTTGGCCCAAATCATCCCCTGAGTAATCCTTCCTGTAGCCCTGCAAGAGGTTGCAGAGAATGTGAGTCAGAGTTTGAGTGTCTTATTGGCCCTATAAAGATAATGGGAACTGTGTTCAGCTTTACACAATGAAGTAGCATATTAAAAACAAATAGCTGTTTGGATTCTGGAAGATATCATAGTGTAGTATATCTTTAGACAGGGCAAAGGTAAGGTCTACATTACAAGACAGTGTTCTTTAAAAAAAATATTGAATTGCTTCATTTGTTCTTTATTTTCATGCGGTCTGAACCACACTATTATGGGCCGCTCCCCAAACCAAACAGGCTCCAGAGGGCAGGGAGAGAAGGGTTGTAGACTAAAGGGCTCATGCATGAGAAGCTAGATCAGGCAAATACCATCATGAGCTGATCTGGATGAATCACAAAGCTCTTATTGAAGTTTATCTGCCATCAGACATAAGGACCACGGAAAGAAAATTCCTTGTAACCAGTCCAATAAATTAGCCAAGGCAGATGAAAGGTTCATGTCAGAATTCAGAATAAAAGTCATTGCTGGGCAGGCTTGGATGATTTGTTGGCATATGCTTCATACTTTCACACTGTTTCAAGCAGGAAACATGTGGTAGGGCTTTTTGGAAATCCACTGGACTTAGGAAATGTGTGTTATTGCTTAAGTCTTTGTTCTGCAGGCAAGCTCCATGTCCATAGTTCAGGGATATTCTGTCAGCTGTATGAATGACTTGCAGATTCCATTGGAATGCTTCCACTGGCACATTGTCCACAGCAGAAAAATTGCTATGGGAGACTGAGATTCCATTTTTAGAACTTATACAAAGTTCTCCTCTGAAGCCCTTCATTTTGTCTCCTCCTAGAAAAAGGTGCAATTTTGAGTGGGTTGGAATTTGCTGAATGCTTTTTTTTTTTTTCCCTACAAATCAATCTGCTGCATGAAGAGTTAATAACTCAGTGAGATGGGTGAACTGGTTTGACTCAAATAAGAGCCATCTCAGACCATCACCTCTCAAACCTTGCATGGAACCAAACACTTTTCAAGATTTGAAATGTTTGTTTAACTTGGAAACAAATCTCCCTATATCTTTTCATAGTTTAATGGGGGGTCAGCAGTGGAAGTACTGCAAAAAACAACCCCAAACCCATATCACAATATTTGTGAGTATGACCCAGTTGAAACCTTTAAGTAATAAAAATCTTGCTTTCAGACTGTTTGTTTTTTGGTCTAGACAAGCTTTGGATAGCTACCAGAACTCTGGATGATTGACGTCTGAACTAAGTATCTGAACCATTCAAGTTTACCCATCACTAGGTCCTGTTCCTGAGAGGTATCAAGTGCCTTCTGCTCCAATTATTTCATGTAATATGAGGATGCCCAGCATCTGGAGGAAAAAACAGTACTTTTGAAAAATCTCTTTTTAGACAAATAGTGTTTTCTGCAAGTTGTGAATAGTATGGAATTCTATAAAACTTTGAGAAACTGGGGAGAAAGCCCCAGTTTTTCAGTTTTCAATTTTCCAGCATCTTCTTCTAAAGCTACTGTATTGTCAGTGCTTTGGGTATCAGTATCTGAAGTAATAGCCTTGCCACAGCACTGAGCTGTTGACTGGGAGCAGAGTACATACGCTCAGGAACTCAGCTGGCTCCGGGCAGAGTCACCTAGCAAACCAATGATCTAAGATTGTCCCAATAACCTCTCACTAAGTATCTGTGCTCCCTGATTGGACAGAAGGGCCAACAGATCACCATCTGAGGCCTGGTCTACACCACACAGGTTGACGTTACCTGACTAATTATGTCAGAATCTACACTACAGCCTTGCTCCCGCTGATGGAAGTGCCGTACTACACCAACATCATAACTCCACCTCCACGAGAGGCGTAGAGCTTATGTCGGTGTAGTTAGGGCAAAGCAGTGTCTATATTGTCAAAGCTGTGTCTATTCACAGCAGGAGCTGTGAAATTGACAAGAAAACCAGGCTGCCCCTCGTCCCCCAGGTCCCTGGAAAGCAGGATGGCTGGACCTTGCTCCCAGCTGGGAGGTTGGCTGTCTTGTCGATTTCATGGCTCAGTCATGAAATTGACAAGGCTGCCTGGCTTGCGGAGGGGAAGAGGGGGCAGAAGCCAGGGCAGCTGCACCCCAGTCCCGGTGGGGAACGGGGAGGCAAGAAGCCCTGGGTAGTTTTCCCCACAGTCCCAGCGGAGAAAGCCCCAGGTGGCTTCCCCCACTCCCAGTGGGGATCAAGGGGCCAGCAAGAAGCTGCCAGCAGAGCTGAGAGACCAGGCTCTCAGATCCCCACACTGCCCCTGTTAGGTCAGTGGAAGCGCTCCTGGTGAGGACACACACCCTCAACCCAAATTGGGTAGTGTGGACATCAACCATCACAGTAATTACTGCAGCGGCTATAAGTCGACCTAATATAAGTCAACTTAAGTTTCTAGTGTAGACATACCTTAAGCCTTGTAGCAACAGCAGCACAGTGGCTGCTCTATGCATTCCACAACCACAGCTGCCCCTGTACCAGTTCCTGTACCAGCCCTTGCTCCAACCCATGCCAGGCCTACTCCTGCTCCGGCTCCAGCCCTAGTCCCTATCTTCCTCCAACCATTGGCTTATCTCCTGACCACAATTCCAGCTCTGCCCTTTGTTCTGTCCTGGTTACTGAGTTCTGGCTCTGACCATTAGTTTGTCCCCTGACTATGCCTTTGGTTCTGTCTGCTGATTGTGCTCCAACTGTAGACCAGACTCCTGTACTGATCACTAGGTTGCACGGCCTCTAGCCTGAAGTAGGACACATACTATGCATTTGAACACTAGACTTCATGAAAAAGCCCATAATGAAATAGGATATTGGAAGACATTGATTGACACATTACATCTAATACATCATCTACAGTGTTCTGTGTGATTGAGTGCATACAAATAACTAGCTCACAGCTAAAATACTATGAGTTTCAGTCAAATAAAATTACCTGTCTGAGTCTCTACTAAAGTTAACATTACAAAAAGATTTTGGATACAAAAGTACCGAAAGGGGTGATACCATTTTTCTAATGTTGCCTTTTTTCACTCACTTTATGTCAATTTCAGTCTTTTTAAAAAATGGTTTCAGTGATATCTTTTAACAAGCCAAGGACCATAGAGAAGACACAATTTGGGCTAAAGACTCAAAATGAGGGGAGATCAGCAAGAGTAATAGCGTGAGAAATTGTTAACAGCACAACATCCCTGTAGCATAATATCTTCTAATTGGGACTTACGCGTGGGACCTCCGTCTCTGCGTGACAAAGAGTTGGGAGGCATAACTCACGTTCTTAAAAGAAGCCTTGCTCTTCCAATAGGGGTTCAGCTGCCTTCAGTCCTGCTCCTAACTTCCCCCTTATTTCTCAGATGGTTGAAAAGGTGACCGAAAGCACAGCTTCTGGAACATGTTCAAACTTTGGATACACGATTGCCTTCATTAATTTCAGTTTGTCTTCCCAGTCTCCTCACAGTCCTGAGATTTGGACAAATATTACTGTCTCACTCTACCCCAGAGAGGTAGGCATTGAATAGTTAGCACTAGATATAGATTGAGCTGTAAGGGCTGATCTAAACCCACTGAAGTAAATGGACAGTCTGCCATTTACTCCAATGGACTTTAGATCAAGCTGTAAGTCCCGTGTATGGGATGGCAAGTAGTTAATTCACCCCAGAAAGGCTCTGAGGAAGGAATCATGGCTCAGAGTACTAGTTCTTTTCCTGCTTTCCCCTGGCTCCTGGAGGAAAGATATTTACTTCAGCCCTAGAAAGGGTGCAGCTCTTTGCACCTGCTCTGTGCTGCTGGGGAGTGCATTGGGGGAAAGAGCAAAGCTTCACCGCATCCTCACCCACCTGCTTGAGGGAGAATATCAGGCATGCAGTCTCTGATCCTCTCCTGAGTCATGATGTGGCAAACCCTAACTCCCTATCATATATCCGAGCAGTCACCTTAGGGCCAGTCACAATCTGACCACTGATGCCTATACAGCCATTTGAAGATGTGTGATACATGTACACTAAGTGTTCTTAGAGCCTTTGGAACAAATTCTCATTGCCATGGAGGAAAAAAAAAATCACATTTTCATTGACTGATGGAGCAATTAAATCTTTCATTTTTGCATCAGAGGTATAGTAGTATTTACTGTACTGCTAAGAAAATAGCTATAGATTTTCTTTTTTAAAAAAGGTTTAAAATTGGGGGCAAATTCATGAGACTGTGTGGGGATTTTCCTAGCTGGAGAAACTTTAGCTGTATTTTCTGGTGGAAAAGTTGAAACTACCACGGTATTTACAAAAGTATCCAATTTTGTGTATGAAAATGTGTGCCAAGAAAAAGATTGGTTATTTCACCTACCTCTTAAATCAGATTTTATTACTTTGAGCCTATAATAATCTTTGTCTGTCTCATGAGGAGAACATGTTGATATTTTTGTTAATGCACTTTTAATTTGAGTGAACGGCATTGACTGTATGCGCTATTTGACTTGGAATTTTGTATCAGTCTGTCTTGGATTGGTTCAGAACTTTAATTCTTCAGCGCTTCTCAGCATGGCACCAACTGTTTGAAATTCTAGAGATTCAGTGTTACGTGTGACCCAGTAAAGTTAGTCTAAAACTTGAACAGTTTATCAAAGCCATTGCCTCCTCAGCCTTGGAGGGAGGAGGGCGCGCATAAAAAAAAGGGACCGGATCCAAACCATAACTGGTTTTAGTTTCGCTCAACTATGAGGTGCTGCAAAAACAAACTGCTCTTCTCCAGACCCCACTAAATAAACTCAGCATGGCAAGTCTGGTTTAGCTTCTTTGGAACGCAGCTAGGAAATAAAGTTTGAGTATTAAATCAATAATGGCTTTCTCCTAGCTCGTAATCATCAGAGCAAATGAAACATTAACGATCTCTTTCCTAGCCAGATAGAATTAATTCTGCACATCATCCATTTTTTGCCTCATGTATAAAACTCACTAACCAGGACACACAGAATGATGGCACAAATTCAAGCTACCAAAAGAAATCACGACAACCTACCCAGTAGTTTTGAATTTATTTGAACTATCATGATTAGCTAGTAGGTATGTGGGGGGGAAATCACATTTTTGGTGAAACTGGGGAAAAAATATTTCTGCCTTGCCTGACAGTCTCTTAAAAAACAAACTCTAGCTCCCAACTTGAGCCCTTTTGTCTAGGACCAAAACAACACAAATTTTCACTTTCTGTAAGAGGTGGGTGGCCACCTGGAAGATTTTAGAACAACAATTTTAGGTCTTTAAAATGTTTTGCATACTTATGTATTGTTTCTCGGTAGCTATGGAACTAATTTGAAAGCAGAACAATGCAATTCAGACCGATAAGGCTTCAGAGAAGTTGGCTGGTTTAATTAATGAGCTATTCCTAGCACTGGCATGTTTTGTGGTTAGTAACCAATCTCGGACACATTTTTTTAAAAGCTGGCCTCATTTTTTAACAATCTAAGAACGGGCACAAATATTGTGGATACATCTTTGTGTTTACTTATTTATGGGTACATTTAGTATAACTTGACTGCCTCAGTATTCATTTCCAGACACAATCATTTCCTTATTCACCTCAGTGACATTAATTGTACCTACAAAACTGCAGGTTCAAAAAAAGCCAGGTTGAAAATGGCTTACAAGTCAAGATCTGTGTGTCTCAGTTTTTCCACTTGTAAAATGTGAATAATATGTACTTGCCTATCTCACAGAGTGTTGTGGGGGTTTGTTAATATTTGCACAGTGCTTTGATAAAGTGCTATGTATGCTATATTATGCAATGAACACAAGAAGGCTTTTCTCAACCTGAGTCCCAGGGAGGAAACAGAAGTCTTCTCTTAGCATGAGTGAGCAATATGCAACTCCCATGTTCTCTCCTCCAAACTCCAGCTCTTTCTGGCTCTTCCCACCTTTCCTGTAGTCCACTCAGCAAGTAGAAGCTTGCCTAATGTGGACTCTGATTCTACTTCTCACTAGTCAGTTTTGGCTCATCAGAGTAGCCAGTGACCTTGCCTTTGCCAAATTGGTAGTTCCACATGGACTAAAGTGCAATTCTCTCCACCTAGTTCCTGACACTGTCCTGTGAAGGGTTTATGCACCCCTGTAGGCTGGTGACCCTGCTCACCAAGCTGGGGAATAACCACATGAGTATAGCCCTTGCCTTAGGGTTTTGTCTATTCTTCCAAACGCAAAACAAAAATGATAACATAAAGCAAATGCCCTGCTGTCAACAGGGCCGGCTCCAGGCACCAGCCAAGCAAGCTCGTGCTTGGGGTGGCAGATTCTAAGGGGCGGCATTCCCTCCAATCCTTTTTTTTTTTTTTGCTTCGCTGCTTCAGCCGCCCCACAGGTTTTCTTTTCTTTTTGTTTTGCTGCTCCAGCCACCCTGTAGGGGGCGGCGGCACGGAGGAGGGGAGCGCCCTGCTGGGAGTGGGCGCACGCCGTCTGCCCCAGCCGGTGCCAGGTCTGCAGCAAGCCCGGCAGGGCAACCCGCGTCCTTCCCTACCTGCCAACCAGAGTGGTGTGGAGTCCTCCCGGCAGGTGGCGTGGCGGGAGGGGCCACGTGGCAAGCGCCCCGCTGAATGAAGCCCTGCCCGCCCCCCTTCTCTCTCTCCCCCCACTCCCTTCCCCTTCTCCTCGCTAGTCGGGGCGCGCACTCCGCTGCCTGGGGAATGTCTGCAGCGCAGGGAGTCCCCCTGCACCCTGGCTCCAGCTGCCCCACATTTTTTTTTGTTTCGCCGCTTCGGCCAGGTTTTATTTATTTATTTAATTTTTGCTTTGGGCAGCAAAAAAGCCAGAGCCGGCCCTGGCTGTCAAAGGGAGGTTGTGGGCTCTGTGGCCTCTGGCAGCTAATTATCCAGGATCTTTCCTCAACCCAGCACGTCTGCAGGTCCTCTCACTGCATTCTGTCCATCACACTGTCCATTGAATGACTGTCCCAGTCACTCTTCTTCTCCACTGCCTAGCCTGTGCCATTTTCCCAGTGGCTAGTAGGGGACCCCAGGGCCACCACTACTCTGGGTTCCAGCCCAGGGACCCTACAACCAATAGCCAAGTTCTGCACTGTCCCAAACCTTGCTGCTGTTTCCCTGGGCTGCTTCCTACTTCAACTGTATCAGGCTCCTCCTCCACCCTCCTCTACGTATGCCCTTCCCTCAGGGCCAGGATCCCAGGGTCGCTCATCTCCCCCTGGTTTCCTCCTTTCCCTCTCTAAACCCAGAGAGCGACTGCAGGTCTTTTGTACTGTAACCCCCTTCCCACTGGCTAGTTCCAGGTTTTATAGCAGTTGGGCTTCATCAGCAGTTACAAGCTTATCAGCCCTGACTATCCCCCAGAGGCAGCCTATCACAGGGTTAATTGACCCTTTCTCTCTACTTAGGCCTTGTGTGGGGTAGGGACCCCATCAAAGGCAGACATAAAAAGAATTACTCCATGGTGTATTATAAATTATGATGGATTTGAAGGAACAGCTTGGATTTGAACATTCACAGACTATTGAGAAGATCTGGATTCTAAGCTCAACTTTGCAGTTCAAGCCCATGTCTAATTACAAGATCTCATATGGCCACCCAGAAATTAACTCCTTATACTGTCCCAAGATCTGAATCTGTCCCTGGGGTTCCGAATACAATACCTTGTCCATAAATTATCATACCACTGTTTTCTGCCCTGATCCTATGCTCGTTGAAGTAAATGAAAGCTTTGCCCTTGACTTTAATGGCAACCAGATCAAGCCCTTTGCGATGAAATTTGTAATTAAATGCAACCCCTGCCACAAAGGGGAAGTGCATTCTGCCTTTTGATTGTTGAATTTCCATGGTACATTTCTTAATTGTCTTTTAACAAAATCATTCTTCCAAGACCTTGCCCTGATGCATGTATATTTCTAACATTATCGAGAACCTGAAAGGGCAGGTAAATTGGCTGTGTTTTTCTGAAAACCACTTCCATTTCAATCTGAAACCTGACTGCATATTGTAACATAACAGACAGTATAAACTGACATGGAAAAGATAAGCTTTATAACAGAATATAAATTTTTACGCCACATAGGAGATAGTAAAGAAAAAATAAAATAGAAACCCAATCTGAATGTGTAAGAGCCTTTCGGAAAAGCCGTGATAGCAATTTTGCATGTCTCCCCTCACTTTCATCATTTTAAAGCAATGTTATAGCAATGCTATTTTATTTTAACAATTTCTCTCACATAGATTTTTGAGCTTATAAAAAAGGCAGCCTTCTTAAATAGAAAGTCAATACAATAGCAAGCTTGGCATGGTCGAGAAGTCATAAAAAAAAATCAGCAGTAGATTCACGTTTGCACAACCTATAATTGATAAATGATAGAAGTCGAGAGAATATTTGTAAGGCTGGATACTCACCATAGCAAAAAATAACCTTATACTGTTGCCATTTCTTATCTTTGTGGTTGTTCGTTATGTTCTACCAGGAAACCACTGTGATATAATCCTGAACTCTGATGGAAAATGTAGCCATTAACCACTGAGCTGACATATACCAGAAATAAGCATTTTCAATAATAATCTTCACTTCTTGCATTCTTGTGCTTAGAACAGAATTTCTAATAATTGTGTAGCTGTATTATTTGCAAACTGTAGTCATCATAATTCCTTTTATGTATTCTGAAATTCACAGTTAAAATGTGATGTGTTCTCTTTTACTCTGTTTTTGTAATGCTTGCCAGTAAAACCAAGTTTTAATACACAACCAACAATTTATTCAATTAACTTCTCCCTTTTTCCCCTGTGTGTGAATTGTTCACAGATTAAGAAATTCTTGAATTTATTTATTCAAAATAATCCATGAATTTCTTCAACAGACCTTTATCTACCAATCATTCATTAGTTTCAAAAATTTTAGTCAAATCTGCAATTTGCAAAAAACTGTTTGTCTGTCTTCCCTGCTTCTGGAGAGGTTTGCTATTAACGACACAGCATCCTTAATTTTTCATTCTAAAAAAGGTTTCTCTCTCTTACTGTCCACAATAAGGAAACAGCCAACTAACCGATAGGCAATTTCTTGTATAAAGAAGTTCAGTACTAAAATTAAAACTACCATTACAGGGCAAAATTAATCCCTACAGTAACTCCACTGACACCAAGGATGAATTGGGCAAAGCTTCCATTGATTTCAGCTGGACCAAGGTACATGGACAATACGTTGTACCCACATTACTACGAATTCCCCTTTCATTACAAACCTGAGGTGAGGTCAAGTTTGCAGAAACGGCTGAGTTTTCAGTGAACTCTGGGACAGTTTATGGATATGGGTAGAGATGTGAAAGTAGAGAATCTGTCAAACCAAGAAATAACAGTGGTTTCAGTGATACTTTCTTTGAGAATTTTGTTTGAACACCGAACTCAAAATAACAAAATTCAGGGAGTGCAAGCCACTGGATTTGAACAATATGCATGTAAACAGGCTCACCCAACCCCCCATACAAACTGAAATTGTATCATTTCCTACAGCTATTGATATCCTAAGAAAAATTGGCTAGACTTCATGTTCAGATTCCTGGGGTGGTTGATGTCCCACAGCATAAACTGCCCTTCCAGAACCTTAGAAAACACATCACTTTGTGTTGACTTGTTGGTCATAAAGAATTTCACTGAGAATCCATTAAACCTTGGTGAGCTTTTCTCAAATAACTGCCTTTGGAATAAATCCATATCCCTTGTGGTATGTATGCTATGATACTGCTTCTACAAGCCAGACAAATATTTACTGTTTTATCATCTAAACTTTGCCATCTGTTTAAAAAAATGGCTCTACAAATGTATAGCAGCCTGTTACTGCTTTGGGGTTAACTCAGACCTTTAGAGGCTCTAAAATATTTAACCAGCTATACAAATCAGACAGAAGCTGTGAAAAACACAAGCTGAATCTGCTTTTACCATTAAATCAGGTGACATTAAGATCTATATAGGATTTCACTTCAATATTGCACAAATGTTAACCGGCTATCTCACCAACCCATCCTGCATTTTGGGATAAAAATAAATAAAATAAAAGCCTGATCCAAACATGGCCACTTTCTGTAAAAGGTACATGTTAAATCTTCATTCTCTGCAATGATCTCATCGTCACAGCCTGGCTTACAGATGCTAATTGCTTTCCAGTTTGCTGCAGTCACATCTTGGATACATTATGGCTTGCAGGAACCAATAATAACACATTTAGGCCAATACATCCTGAAATTGCATTATGTGGTTTAGGGGGGGAGGGGGAAGCTGTGTCACTGGAGCATTGCTTCTGAATGTGTAGCATGAGTGTAAACTCCTGGAAGCACAAACGAGAGTGGCTAGGCTGAAACTGAGAACTGGGGTATATTTCTTGGCTCATACTAAGTCTTACCATTGTTGAAATATAACTAAAGAAAATGTGACACCTATAATAATTGAAATTGCCTAATCCACTGCGAACACTGTATTGTTTAGTATCTTAGTCCTCTCGTCTACATGGTTATTTATAGATTAATATTCTGAATTGGAATCTTGTGGTATAAACTAATAATTGCCATGAAAACAATTACACACTGTTATTTAGCTCTTGGTAGATCACTGTACTATTTGGTGATGTAGCCTGAAATGAAACTACATCTTGACGAGCTAAAGTAAAAAAGACGGTGTACTTCACCAAAAGAAATAAAACATACTGTAGCACTTTGACAGCCTTGAAGGTGACTTCTCCAAACCATTGATTAGCAGGTTCATGCCCTGAAATAAAGCTCAGTGAGATTCATTACAGTTCCCTTAGTCACCAGAGTATTAAAAACCAAAATGCATCATTAACTCACAAGTGGGCTTTAACCATTTGGCAATAAGGGATCAACTTGACTCTAGTGACAAAACCATCTGCAAAAATACTTTGGACTTCTACTGGAAAAGGAAGTAATTGCTTCTACATTAATGATGAAAGAACTCATTTTGCTACAGTTAGTAGCCTTTGTATCTTTTGTCACGAAGAATAGTTTGCTGTATAAAGGACCTTGACTGGATTTTCATAAGGAACAGAGGACAACAAGCAGCTCCTTTTTCAAAGGACTTAAAAGAGACTCTTCAATCTATGAGTCATAAGGTTAGCTACAGCTGGCAACAGAAACATAGATGTCAGATATAAAAGCTCTCCAAGCCTATAGGCCTTGACCAACAATTACCCCACCTTTTGTTTATATATAGCGGTGCAAGGAAGAGAGGTGGGAAACCATCATTATGAGATAATTTCACTTCTGAAGTACTACTTAGGCATGTAGATCACTACTATAGGTTTAGAGCTGGCCAAATCTTGGGAATTCTGGTTAATGAAGCATTTTGATAATTTGGAATTTGGGTTTGTTCTGAATTGGACTGAAACCCAGTTTTTAAATGTCTTGCAAACAAGAAATCCTGAAAATATTTTGGTTTGGAAATAATGACACATTTTTTTTCTACAACAAAATATGCTCCCCAGGACTGGCAGAAGCTGACTGAAATTGCTGTGATCAGCAGTGGGGAATCTGACAAGAATGTCAGTTTCAGTCAGCACCTGCCGGGGCTCCCAGGGTCCACTCTGGAGCAGCCCTGACATGCGGCCTACCTTAGGGCTGGGCATCCCAATGCTTCCTGACTCCCAAGATAGCGGGCTGACTAACTCCCAAGCTGGCCTGGGGAGTCTGGAAGCCCTGGTATTCACAGCCTGGGGGAGCCTGCATATTGGGGTTGCTCAGGTGCCATGGACCCTGCAAGCCCATCCCTGGACTTCCAGGCCCCTGACTCTGTAGCTCTATGGCTTCTCAGTAGCTCCTGAGGAGTACTGGCAGGGAACCAGATAGGTTTCTGAGGGCATGTCTATACTACAAAGATAAGTCAACATAATTTAAATTGACATGTAACCACTGCATTAATGAAGTTGGTTGGGCGTGTCCACACCGTGCTCATGGTCTCGATGGAGTGCATCCTCACTAGCAGCGCTTGCATCGATGCAGACAGCAGTGCACTGTGGGTAGCTAACCCACTGTGCAACTAGCCGTAGAGGGTTTTGAGAAGGGCTTGCAATGCCTCCTGGGACCAAAACATTGTTGCAGGGTGGAATGGGAACATGGCTTTGACCTCCCTCAATGCAGTTTCCTCCCTCCCTCCCAACCTACTTTGATATCAATGGCAAACAACCGATACTTTTTGATGCCTGTTTTCGAAAGCCTGGCTAACCATGCATACACCATAGCCCAAGAAGCATGGACCCCACTCAGCTGTGCACTGTTGTGAGCATTACAAACACCTCACACTTTATCCTGCAGTATTTCCAGAGCTGAGACAGGAGCCACAGTGCAGAACATTGCAATGTCCTTCAAGCAGCTCTGCTGCAAGCCATACAACAAAACAATTCCCAGTTGCTGCTGGCAATCGTGCAGCACCTGAACACAATGGAGCGCTGTTTCTGGTCCCAGAAACAAGCATTGAAATTGCATTGGAATTGCATCGTTATGCAGTTATGGAAAGACGAGCAGTGGCTGCAGAACTTTTGAATGTCCACTTTCCAGGAACTTTGTTGAGAGCTTTCCCCAGCCCTGAAGTGCAGCAACAATAAAAGGAGACCTGCTTTGCCAGTGGGGAAGCAACTGGTGATCACTCTGTGGACGCTTGCAATGCCAGACTGCAAGCCTCTGGGTACAGACCTGGTCCTTGTGCTGCTATGCTGTGTGCTGCAATGATGCCAGCAGAATTAATACTGGAGCGGTGTGGAAAAGTGTCCTACCACGGTGGAAGAAATAAGGCAGCCCTCCACTGAAACCTTCTGCAAAGGTTGCATGAAAGTTTCCTGGAGATCTCCATGGAGGATTCCCGGACCATCCCTATAGACACAGACAGTTTTTCTGGGGGGCATCCTCTGTATAGCTGGAACACACACTGGGAAGCAGATCCCACTGCACCTCACTTTTTCTTCTTATTAAACATAAAACTAGGGTTACCATACTTAACAAATAAAAAAAAAGAGGACTCTCCACGGGGCCCTGGCCCCGCCCATTTCCCCACCCCAGCCCCACCCCAACTCCGCCCCTTCCCCACCCCAACCCCGTCCTAACTCCGCCCCCTCCTCCCTCCCACTCCCAGCCATGCAGAAAGGGCTGCCCGAGCACTACCGGTTTCACGGTTTGCCAGGCAGCCCCCAGACCTCCAGACCCTGCGCCCCCGGCTGGCGCTTCCCCAGCGCAGCTGGAACCCGGGGGGGGGGAAGCGCCCAGCCGGGGACGCAGGGTCTGGAGGCTGCCCGGCAAACCGTGAAGCCGGTAGCGCTCGGGCTTCGGGCAGCCCCCATGCCTCCGGACCTTGCGCCCCCGGCCGGGCACTTCCCCTCCCGGGCTCCGGCGGCGCAGGGTCCGGAGGTATGGGGGCTGCTCAAAGCCCGTAGTGCTCGGCTCTTAAACAGAGCTGAAGAGTCGGGGAGGAGCAGAGCCGCCACGGCCGGAGGCTCTGTTCCTCCCCTGACTCTTCGGCTCTGTTTAAGAGCCGAGCTGCCCTAGCGCTACCGGGTTCGGGCAGCCCCCATGCCTCCGGACCCTGTGCTGCTGGAGCCTGGGAGGGGAAGTGCCCGGCCGGCGGCTGGGGTCCGGAGGCAAGGGGGCTGCCTGAAGCCCATAGCGCTCGGGCAGCTCGGCTCTTAAACAGAGCCGAAGAGTCAGGGGAGGAGCAGAGCCGCCGTGGGAGGGGAAGTGCCCAGCCAGCATTTTCCCGGACATGTTCACCTTTTTGGCAATTCCCCCCGGACGGGGGTTTGAGTGCCGAAAAGCCAGACATGTCCGGGAAAAACCAGACGTATGGTAACCCTACATAAAACATAAGAGCATGTAACCCCTACAGTTTGCTTGGAATTGCACACTCACCAAGGGTGTCTTCCCCGGCATCACACCTGGGCACCATGCTGTCCTGCGACCGGCTGGACTGTTCCGGGGTTAAAAATAGCTCCTGGTTCTCGGGGAGAATAGATCCCTTGCTGTCCTCCTCCTCGTTATTTGAGGTGGCCCGGGACTCCTGTGAGGTATCCATGCTGCGTTTGGGGGTAGTGGTGGAGATTCTGCCGAGAATCGCATGCAGCTCATTGTAGAAGCGGCATGTCTGTGGTGCAGAACCAGAACGACTGTTCACCTCCCTTGCCTTCTGGTACACCTGCTGCGTGTCCCTGATGTAGCCCTTCTCCCCCATGCCCCGCACAATCTTTTTGTAGATGTTGATGTTTCTTCAGCTGGATCAGAGCTGTGCCTGCACAGACTCTTCTCCCCACAGACTAATAAGAACCACCACCTCCAGGCTAGAGTATGTTTGGGGCAATGCGTCACCATGATCAGCTGGGTTGCCGAGCTCTACATGCTGATCATACAGGAAATGGGAATTCAAAAGTTCCCAGGGCTTTAACAGGGGAGGGGCTGTTTCCTGTGTACCTGGCTGCTGTGTAGCGGAGTTGAAAATAATCACCAAAGAGGTCATAGCAGAGCAGTGTGGGCCACCTCCTAGAGGCCAATTCAGTTGACCTAAACAATGCTGTGTCTACACTGCCTCTCTGTCGACCCATCAACATCGAATTAAGCGCTAGGCCTCTCACGGAAGTGGAGTAATTAAATCAACGTAAGAGGAGAGTTAGGTTGGCAGAAGGGACCCAGTAGTGTAGACACATACATTATTAGGTTGATGTCAGGCAGCTTCCATCAACCTAAGTTTGTAGGGTAGACCAGGCCTGTCAGACTCTGCCTGTGATCTGGGGAAAATTCGTCAAACTGGATTTGCTTTTGTGAGATGTTTTGGGGCGATGAATAGATGTTTTCTGGCCAGGCCATGCACCTGGATTAAGTGAATACCTCAAGGCAGTGGTGTGTTTCCCAGTGTTAATTTTATGTTATGGTTAAAAATAAAAAGAAACAAACACACACTTGAGTACTTCAATATGAGTTAAAGATGTGGGTGTTTATCTTTCCTGCTGGAGAAACAGGAAGGAGACCATCAGCAATAGTTGCAGTATAGCTAGTACGGTTCATTAGATTAAGTGGTCTGGGACTCTGGCGTAGACATTGTGTTGAAATGATGCCATATTTCAGGTGTTAAGTCAGAAGGTCAGGGCTGGTTGCTTAAACTAGCCAAGAAAGAGAGAACTTGTGCAATGCACCCTGGAGTGCTTTATTGAGATCAGAGTGGTTTGAAACACTACAGTCTGACTCTGCTACTTTTGCTTATGTTATGTAGGAGCTTATCTATGTAAGTAGTTGAAGTCCTTTTGGCAACTCCCCTGTGTAAGGGATCACTGAACAGCTAGAATTGGGGCTTGATTTCCTAAAGGCGCAATCATATTCCTCCCCCCCTCCCCCCACCCCGGCAGCTTTGTTTTATGGATGAATTGATTCAATGAACTACTTTACATTCCCTACACACAAACACACAACGGGGTTTTGTTTCATAGTATTTGAGATTTAGGAACTATACTACATAATGACATGGAAAATGCCTCCATATACATAATAAAGAACCAGAAAATGCATACTGTACAGTTGTGTAATAAGCAAAAAAAAAGCTCTCCTCCTGCTGAGAGAATGCTTGCAATAAACAGGTTAGAGGAATTTTAGAATCTGGAAGGAGAAGAACTGGACACATGGCTCATGGGACTGATCATTGGCTTTTTCACCTCTAGCTTGCTGGTTTGTATTCAACCTACATCGTGAGAGAGCAAAAGTGGTTGCTCGATAGCTAGTTGGCAGTTTATGTAAAATGAGGTTGCTGGTGTTGGTTTAGTTCTCAGCAGAGTGTTGTCCAGATCCAAATAGTACTAGCTGACATCCTTTTTTGGCAGTCTCAGTGTTAAAGACTCAGTGGACATGGGGGTTGAATTATCCTTCTGCCCCTTAGAGGTGGTTTCCCCAAGACAGGGATAAGGTTGCCGGCATGGCAGTGAAGAGAAGCTTCTACAGATGTTGCCTGTATTTGTTATATGGATAAATAGAGGACTTTAATCTCCATGGCTATTACTTCTTTATCTTCCATTAATTATTATTATGGTATTATCATAGTGCCTAGGAGATCCAGTTACAGAACAGGACCCCATTGTGCTAGATGCTGCACAAATACAGAATGAAAAGACAATCCCATCCCTGAAGATCCTCAATCCAAGTATAAGACAAGAAAAAACAAATGGACATAGAGTGACAGAGTACAAGGATACGATTATTGATAAATTGGAGGATTCAGAGAAGAGCTCTGACAGTGATTAAAGGATTGAAAACATGTCTTATAGTCATACTCTCAAGGAGCTCAACCTTCCTCCAGTGCCCGCTCTTTCTCCAGTCCCTCCTAGTCACTGCTTAACAAAGAGACGGTTAAGGGGTGACCTTGATTACAGTCTGTAAGTACCTACTTGGGGAACAAATAAGGGCTCTTCAGTCCTGCAGAGAAAGATATAACCTGATCCAGTGGGTGGAAGTTGAAGCCAGACAAATTCAGACTAGAAATAAGGCGTAAATGTTTAACAGAGAGAGTAATTGACCATGGGAACAATTTACCAAGAATCATTGTGGATTCTCTATCGCTGACAATATTTAAATCAATACTGGATGTTTTCCTAATTGATCTCCTCTGGGAATTATTTTGGGGAATTTATATGTGGCCTGTGTTATGCAGGAAGTCGGGCTAGATGACCACAATGGTCCCTTCTGGCCTTGGAACCTGTAACCCTGTAAAGTCAGTGGCATGCAGGGCAGTACAATATTGGTCACCGTGATAGGCAGTGGTCTCCTGTGGCCTATGTTGCCAAACCCAGTAATTTAAAGAGAAATAATGACCATAGTGAGCATGATTCTCTCTGATTCTTACTGTGTTTGACCAGTGTAACTACTGACTTCAATCAGGTTACTCCTGCACAAATCCCAGAGCATCCATGGGAAGCCAGGGCCATAGCTGCTCATTCATGTAGGGAGGAGCTCAGCAGAATGGATAATACAGTCTGAAGTTGTGTTATCTTTTCTGCCTGAGCTCTGTGGGGCTGAAGGGAGGACCACGTGTGTCCCCTGACCTTGCCCATTCTTCCTCCAGTAACTCCTAGTCACTGCTTACTTCCCTTGCATGGAGCCTCGACCTACAGAGCATCCTCTGCAGAGGAAATGGTGCCACTGAGGGAATTACCCCCCCCCCCCATGCACATGCAATGAAGTCTTATGTAGGGATCCAAATCATCCAACCCCTCACTTAGGCATTGGAAGTTTTATGAAAGTGTTGCCTGAGTGATGATTGAGGATTGTGCCTCAAGCCTTTAGAAAGGACGGCAAAGTTCTGTTTCTGTCCGACACCACAGTTTCGTATGTGATTGTAAACATGCTCTGTTCTATGAAAGGGCATCTGGAATGTTTTAGCGGTTTTCCTAGAGCAAAAACATTATACAGTATAGATTTAGTAGTAACTAGCGTAATCATCAGCTATTAAATTGCCATTACTGAGTCTCACATCAGCCTAGACAAGCTTCTGCAGAGGGGCTAGGGCAACACTGTTTTTAAACACTTCTTTTCTGAGCAAGAGAGCGTGTGTTTGCCATCGAAAAGGAGAAAGATAACAAATCCCCAGATTCAGCTCTTTTGCCCTAGACAACGAAAATGCATCTGCAGGAAAAACAAGTAAAACGCAGTAGCGGCACCAAGTCAAAGAGAACGGCTAGGAGGGGGCTGCTGGGGAAATCTGTTTATTTTAATTGTTGCCACAGTTACTCTTTACTTGCACTGGTTTCTATCACTAGGCTGAGGCCGTACCGACCTGCAATAAACACTTTTTTGTTAAATATAAAAATGTGTCATGGAAAGCTATGCAGTGCAGCCGGATATGTAGCGTGTGATGCTTCAACACGTTTTCTTTCCTCACCTTCTTAGTAGAGAGAGAGAACACACACTGTCTTCTCCCTCCTCCCCTTTTTTCCTCTCTCATGCAGCTCTTTAATTTGTAAAGGTAATTATCCCCTACGATGACTCCGTGCATGAAGTAGATTTCATTCCAAAGGCAAGAGCCTGGGAAAGCGGGGGCTGAGTGGGCAGGAAACCTAATGGCAAACAGGCATGTGTGTGCTGTGGTATTTAATCTTGAACGTGTCTAAACAATCTGAGGGTGGATGAATTTTGACATGTCCATTTCCTGACACACTATTCATAACTAAGGAACAGTTTTAAGCCAAGATCTTCAAAACTAGGAGTCTTTTGCCAGGTTCCTAAATCTATATTTAAGCACCTACGCAAGTGGCCTGATTTTCCGAAGGGTTCCATGTTCAGCAGCTCCCACTGAAATCAACATAACTTCTGTATGTATTGAAAAAGCCACATTATTAGAGTATGTCTATACTGCCATTAGACACCTGCAGCTGGCCAGGCCAGCTGATGTGGGCTTGTGGGGCTTGGATTCTCCCACCTTGCAGGGAACATCTGCACCACAATTAAACAGCCCCTTAGGCTGAGCCCCACAAACTTGAGTCGGCTGGCACAGGCCGGCCACAGGTTTTTAATTGCAGTGTAGCATACCCTTAGTGTGGACAACAACAGCACTTTGGAAAATCAGGCCATTTATTTAGGAACCTAAATGTGTATGCAGGCATCTAATTTTAGGCTTTTATTTTTGATAATCTTAGACTTAGGCCTAGATCCACACGGGGACTTAGGCACCTAAATCCCAGACTTAAGTGCCTAAGTCCCAGTTTTAGGCTCCACTGCTAGCCACAAAACGTTGGCTGCCGCCAAACCCTGTAGACACCAAAACTCACTCAGCACCTAAATTTTCAGGCCAAACATTCCCTAGGCACCTAAATTCCTGTCTCTGGGCATGGGCACGCCTGCCTCACTCCAGGTGTATTGATACCTATCTCCTGCCCAGATCCCAGAGTGATCCAGAACTGGGGGAAGATTAGCGCTTCTCTGCCTATCTGACCTGTGAGGCCCAATCTGGTAGGCAGTCTCTGAGCATGCCCACCAGACTGGGTTTCATTCAAATATGGTTGCTGGAGGAGGTGCTGCTGCTGCCAACCTGGTAACTTTTAGCTCCATGGACAGAGCGCTCATCCGGGATATGAGAAACACAGGTTCAATCCCCCCCACAAGATGGGGAGAAAGGATTTGACTTCTCAGAAAGGGCTGCTAACCACTGAACCATGAAAGCAGGGGGACTGGAAATTTGGATTCCTACCCATCAAGCTATAGAGTCATTCTCACTCTCTCGTTCTCTCCCATGAATCCCAGGCTGCCCGTAGGATTTGTGGGCTGAGCCTGTGGCCTGTTCTATGGGGAGAAATAGCCACAAGGTGATCCTTGCAGACATTTTCTCCTCTTTTGCCACTGGTTTTCCGATGCGAAGAGTTGATTGGATCCTGAAATGTGACTGTGCTGCACTGTCTGTATTCTCCTTGTGTAATGAGCAGGGATGTTTTATTTCCCACACCTTATTAAAACTAGAGCAGTGATCCCTCAAAGTCAGAACATAGCATTCACCTAAAACAGTGTTTCCCAAACTTGGGACGCCGCTTGTGTAGGGAAACCCCCTGGTGGGCTGGGCCAGTTTGTTTACCTGCCCCGTCCGCAGGTTTGGCCGATCACGGCTCCCACTGGCCGCCGCTTCCAGCAGCTCCCATTGGCCAGGAGCAGTGAACTGCGGCCAGTGGGAGCCACAGTCGGCCGGACCTGCGGACGGGGCAGGTAAACAAACCGGCCCGGTCCGCCAGGGGCTTTCCCTACACAAGCGGCATCCCAAGTTTGGGAAACGCTGACCTAAAAAATAAATACATAAAAGAGGTGGAAGACGTGGAATCCAAAGCAGCAGTGTATTGTGGTTTCTGCTGTTGATATTTTGAAAGGTAAGTACACTGAGGTCAAGATTTCGTTTTCAATGCACTAGAACCTCACAAAGCCTCACAGTAAACACAGTAAACATTGAAAATGAGCCAAGAAACCACCATTGTTGTTGGAGCTTTTTTTTTCCTTTCACTTTTTGTCTTCTCTCTTGGTATATTAGGCACATACTGAAATAAGCACAACACTCAAGGACAAATTTAACAGAATAGGCTTCTTGTCTGAGCATGCAAAATGGTAGAATAATTAAAGTTCAGTTAGTTGCAGGGTCCCCAGTGGTGGCTGACTTGAATTACAGTGGAATGTGTTCCTGCTCACACCCCCCTCTGGAAATAAAAACTGGCTCTAATAGGCTGATTCTTCCCTCGCACACTCCTTTTAAACAGAGGGACACTTGTATAAAACCAGGATCAGTGAGAGGAAAATTGGCATCAATCTTTGATAGATTCCCTTCCCTGAGCAGGAATTTAGAACAACCCAAGATGAGACTATCCCAACTAATCCATCTCACATTTTACATCAGACATAGCAGGTGTCGATACAGGACTTTAGTCGGAGATATCTACATGCCCATAGAAGGCCTGAGTCTCCTCTCACACTTATTTTTATACCAGTGTAGTTCTATTCCAAGCAAGAAGTGACTCTTGCTTGACACTGAGGTAAGAGAGGGGAGAAGCAGGTGTGGAGTGTGGACATGCAAGATGAGTACAAGAAGAACCAATAACATACTAACCATTGGTTAAGCAGTCATGAGTGGAAGCCTAACCCTCGACAGTGTGAACACATTGCCTTAATAAGCACACTGCTGTCATGCCCCACACCTATGCTGCCACTGTATTTGGCCATGATAAGCAATACTGGTATCTGGGTGCAAATCCTGAGAGTCATAGCTCCACAACCCACTGAGTCACTCTGTGCTTGCATTTACAGGGTATTGTGGGGCAACTTGTCTGCCTACTCTGGGGGTTGTGGGATGGAATGGTCTAGGCCCGGGAAATTCATTTCCTGGAAGGACTCAGGCATGCTGAAAGCATGGCTCCTTCTCATCCTTCTCATCCTAATAATAATCTGCTGCTTCTTATGGAAACAGTATTTCTTTTTGACAACTCTGCAGAAGTTGCTGCTAAGAGATGGTGGTGGGATGTTAAGAGGCTGTTTTGGCCTCAAGAAGATGGAGGCAGAGGCTTACAAGTGAAAGGGAACCATATGGACATATAAAAGGGAACCATGTGGACACGGAGGCATGAACCAAGCAGATGATGCTTTTAATGGCAGATCCCTCCTATGTAGACCATTTCTTCTCAACCAGGACCACAAACATGCAGTGGTGGACCACATTGTGGTGGACATGTGGACTTTTGCATGCGGAAACCCACTTTTCTGGAGCTGTGTGAGGACCTTGCCCTGGCCTTTGAGCCGTAAAACACTCATATAAGAGAACTCAGAACTATGTAGCTGTCACTCTATGGAAGGTGGAAACCCCAGACTGCTACAGATCTGTTGGCACTAAGTTAAGGGTAGGGAAATCCATGGTTGGCGCAGTTGTCATGGTGGTTTGCAAGACAGTTAATGTGTTGGCTGCAGGAATTGTAAAAATTGAAACTGTTTCTGAAATAATTGCAAAATTTAAAATGGCAGGGTTCCTGAGCTGTGCAGATGCAATTGAAGGATGTATATATTTGCTCTATGCCTGCTATTTCAAGCAAGTATATAATCTATATACTTGCTTGAAATAGATTGAAAAATCCACACCTCTGAGTGACATAGTTATACCAACCTAACCTCCCATTTAGACAGCGCTGGGTTGGCGGGCCAGCTTCTCCCATCTACATATCTACCACCTCTCGGGGAAGTAGATTATCTATGCCAAGGGGACAGCTCTCTCTCATTGGTTTAGAGCAAGAGTGGGCAAACTTTTTGGCCTGAGGGCCACATCTGGGTATGGAAATTGTATGGCAGGCCATGAATGCTCATGAAATTGGGGGTTGGGATGCGGGAGTGGGGCAAGCCTCTGGTCCCGTTCCCCTGCAGGAGCTTGAGGGCTGAATTAAAAGGTCTGATGGGCTGGACGCAGCCCACGGGCCGTAGTTTGCCTGCCCCTGGTTTAGAGCATCTTCACTGAAGCGCTACAACAGCACAGCTGCTTCAATGCCACTGTGCTGTATATACTTACCCTGAGTAGTTATAAGGGACTCACTGTTAAGATGGGAGGACATATCTAGTGTGGTCTACAGGGGTCAGTGCTTGGTCCGGTACTATTCAATATTTTAATTCATGACTTGGATAATGGAATGGAGAATATGCTTATAAAATTTGTGGATGGCACCTAGCTGGGAGGGGTTGCAGCACTTTGGAGGGCAGGATTAGAATTCAAAATGACTTTAACAAATTAGAGAATTGGTCTGAAATCAACAAGATCAAATTCAGCACACAAAGTGATAACTTTACATCTGACCTATCAGCCCTCATCCTCAAAGGAAACCTGCACAATGTCAAAATACAAGCCTCTGCTAGACATTAAAAATCATGGACTGAACAGAGACACTGGATTTATGGCTTATTACAACAATCTGTACCCCACTAATCCCTTCTTTTTGTCCTATGACTGCAGAGATGTTAATGAGCCACTCTACAATGAATGGTCCCTTAAAATACGTGCTAACTACTTATGCTGAACAATCTGTTCCACCTTCCATTTAGCTGTGATACTTGGAGTATTGTTCCCAGACCTGAAGAAGAGCTCTGTGTGGCTTGAAAGCTTGTCTCTCCCACCAAGAGCAGAGGGTCCAATAAAATATATTATTAACTCACCCACCTTGTGTCTATAATATTGCTTTGGGGTATGCTAACAGACAACCACCAAATGCACCCATTAGTGATCCACAATCTATGATAGTGAAGCCCAGAATGGATGCCTTGATGCTTACCTTCTTGAGGTGCATGGGGAGTACACTGGGACTGATTTATGGGGTTGTATGGCACATTGAGCTGTTGCCTGGAAATCATATATAGTGCTTATCCATGCATTAAAGAAATAAAGATTCCTTCTTTACCATCACTGAAAATCATTTATGCTAAAAACGTGGACATGTCACTTGACTAAACAGAATTCAAAGGTGTGCAAACGTAAGATAAATAAAAACATAAAACCATGGCAATAAAAAGGAAACTCCAAATCATTGGTGCATTTGTTCTCTTTTTCCTGCATTGTAGCAGGCGTACAGAGCAGTTGATACTGCTGATGGAGTGAGGTTCCAAAGCTCAAACATTGGCTCACGACTCCCCCAGACATTGTTAGGGACAGGTTGTAGGACATGGGAATGTCAAGGTGAAACCACATGGCTCATGGGAGGGGCCAGACTGGAAGACATATGCATAGATTCTAGGGATTGGCAGGCGGTGCACACTTTCACTTCAGTGATCTCGGGTTAGCAATATGTGGGATAAGCTATGTTAGGATGTATTCTGTACTTTGAGCATGGTGGCTTACTCACTGGGTAGCACGGAGGGAGGTGTGTGGATGTAGAGCATGTTAAGGGAAAAAACCCACAGTTTAACCCAAGCTGAGTCTGCAGTGAAGACAAGAAGTAAGAAGCCAGAGCCAACTAAGGTAGTGATGTAAGGCCTCCCACTGCAAGGGAAGGATTCCATTTCTATGAGCTTGCCCTTATTTAGTTTTCGCCTAACTTGGAAAGAGCTACTTATCAGATTTTTACTGCAAAAGCTATTCTTGCTACTGCAAAGCCATTTAGAAATGTGTTGCAAAGTGCCTTGGAACCATTATGTTCAACATGGACCTGGAAAAACGCCAACATTCTCCACTTTGCTTTGTATCTGAACATTTTCTCCCATCTCTAGTCCTAGCTTCTTACCAAGACAAGGGCCTGACCTCCTTTGGGGTCATGGGACCACTCACAGCAAACTAAACAATTGTAAAAGGGGATTTTTACAAATTTAGAAAAGGAGAATAAAGAGCAAATTTTGCTGATTTTCTGTGTTCTTCTCCCTCCTTTTGGCTTCATTATGGACACACTAATATATGTGAGACAATGCAGAACATGTGCCTAGTAGTGAAAGCATCAGAGTAAAATATATCAGAGGTGCAGGCTTGACAGCAAGGTCTGTGAGCATAACAAAGGTAGGTGACGACAGTCCTGTATCCAGATCAGGGCACAGCATTAAGTACCTTTAATATAGCAGAGTAGAACTTAGTCTTTTTTTCTTGCAGCTCAGTAAATTGACATTACATATGAAGCAAATCAAAACTGGCAAAAGACACTCACCAAAATTAATGTAAAAAGAGACAAAATAAAAAAAATACAAAATCGGGAAGCACAACACCACTATCTGCAACTAGTGCTTATCAGTAATTGGACACAAACCCTGACTTTGAATTGCCCCATAGAGAGTTACTGTATCACATCACCTCTTTCCCCTCACTGGTTTCAAAATTTGTGCTCTAAGAGCTCTCTGCTTCACACCTACCCACCTTCTCCTGTGGCAGAGAACTCATAATTCTCTGCTTGACACAGCAGCCTCTTGCCACAGAAATGATTTTTTTGACACAAATGCAATGTTGTGCTCAGAGTTCACTTCAGGAGCCAGGAGACGAAGATAGACTCAGGGGGGCTGAGGCATCTCCTGTTCAAACATTTTTGATTAACAAAAATAATATGAACAATTATTAAAAAGATAATTAACCTATGCCCAGTGGTGTTTTTAAAAACGCAGCGATGGAAAGTATGTACCGCTCTCAGAGTGTGTGTGTAACAGTAGGTTTTCCCAGAGGAAGGATTGTTGTCCAGGGGTTACAGCACTAGTCTAGGACTGGGAGACCCACATTTGCTTCCCTGCTCTGCCACATACTTCTCATGTGACCTTGGGTAAGCTACTTAGGGTACGTCTACAGTACGAAATCAATTTGAACTCATTCTATTCAAATTTTCGGAAGCGATTTTATACATTCGGTGTTGTGTGTCCCCACTAAAGCGCATGAATTTGGCGGAGTGTGTCCACAGGACCGAGGCTAGCATCGAATGTCAGAGTGTTGCACTGTGGGAAGCTATCCCACAGTTCCTGCCACCCATTGGAATTGTAGGTTAAGCTCCCAGTGCATGATGGGGCAAAAACATTCTTGCGGGTGTTTCTGGGTGTGTGCCGTCACTCGCTCCTCCCTCCATGAAAGCTACGGCAGACGCCATACTGCCAGCAGACGGTGCAGTACGGTGCACCGCCTGTCTCCTGGTAGTATGAATACACCTCGCATGTCCTCTCGTCTTTCTATCTACTCTTTTATCTAACCATTTCCCGCCTTTTTTTTGGCTACCGTGAACCGAGCAGCACAGCTTTCGCCGCAAACTCTGCTCTCCCGCTCTTGCATCGCTAGCTAATTTTTCCATGTTGTCTGTCCTGGGCTCGTGTGCAAGCTACAGAAGGCAACAATTCCCCGTTGTTTTTCAGCCATCGTGAACTGAGACGCAGAGCTTCCGGCGCAAACTCTGCTCATGCTTCCACTGCAAACTCTGCTCTCCGGCTCTTGCAGATCTAGCGAGCTTCCAGACTCAGTGAAAGCTACAGAAGACAACCATTTACCGCCTTTTATCGGCCATCTTGAACCGAACAGCTCTCCTACGTTTCACGCCCTTTTTCCAGGATTACCCGTGCAGACGGCATAGCGTGGCAAGCATTGAGCCCGCTCAGATCTCTGCTGCAGTTTTGACCATTATAAATACCTCACGCATTATCGAGCAGTATGTGCAGTACCTGCAAAACTGGGCGAGGAAGTGACGACAGTGCGATTACTATACTGATGAGGACATGGACACAGACGTTCCGAGACACGTGGCATGTGGCGATTGGGAGATCATGGTGGCATCGGGCCAGGTTCATGCCTTGGAACACCAATTCTGGGCCCGGGAAACAAGCACAGACTGGCGGGACCGCATAGTGTTGTAGGTCTGGGATGATTCCCACTGGTTGCGAAACTTTTGTATGCATAGGGCCACTTTCATGGAACTTTGTGACTTGCTGTCCCTTGCCCTGAAGCACAAAGACACCAAAATGAAAGCAGCCCTCACAGTTGAGAAGCGAGTGGCCATAGAACTGTGGAAGCTTGCAATGCCCGACAGCTACCGGTCAGTCGGGAATCAGTTTGGAGCAGGCAAATCTACTGTAGGGGCTGCTGTGCTGCAAGTAGCCAACGCAATCATTGACCAGCTGCTATCAAGGATAGTGACTTTGGGAAATGTGCAGACCATTGTGGATGGCTTTAATGCACTGGGGTTCCCTAACTGCAGCGGGGCGATAGACGGAACACATATCCCTATCTTGGCCCTGGCACACCGAGCGTCGGGCGGCCAGTACATAAACCACAAGGAGTACTTTTCCATGGTGCTGCAACCATTGGTGGATCACAAGGGACGTTTCCCCGACATCAACGTGGGATGGCCGGGAAAGGTGCATGATGCTCGCACCTTCAGGAACTCTGGTCTATTTGAACAGCTGCAGGAAGGGACTTACTTCCCAGACTAGAAAATTACCGTTGGGGATGTTGAAATGCCATTCTGGGATAGCTCCCAGAGGCCAATAACGCCAAATTGCGTCCACAATACCTTTAACCTGGGATTGTGATCTTGATTTAAGTGCTACTCCTCTTGCCGAGGTGGAGTACAGAAATCGGATTAAAGAGCCCTTTAAATAGAAAAAAACAGTTTGGTCGTTTGGACGGAAGCATTTTTTTTTTTCAAACTAACTTGGCTAATTCCGAAATAACAGACTAGTGTAGACCAGGCCTTAGATTTGCTGTACCTCAGTTCCCGATCTGTAAAATGGGGATAATATGTCCATGCCTCACACGCATATGAGGATAAAGATTATGAAGTGTTTTGAGATCTACTGATGAAAAGTGCTACATCAGAGACAGGTGTGTTGATTTAAAGAGGCATTACTTAAGGCGCAATGATTTCAGTTAAAACGGTAGCCACAGGTCAGAGGGGAGTCATGCCACTAGCAAATGAGATTCGCTTATGCCCATCTTTCCAGAGTGCAATGGGGCCTTGGGTCCACCAATCACACTGTTAAAGGCACCAAAGCCTGCAAACACTCATTTATGTTAGTAGTGGGATCACTTGCGTATGTCAACTTACTCATATGCACAAAAGCTTGGTAGTGAAAAAAAACCCAGCAAAGCTATGAAGCATTAAATACAATTTTCACTGGGCTTACCTGTCACAGCCTGGGCACCATCTCTGCAGATTGCAATACGCTACTCCCACAGAATATGGAAACCTTTCCCTACCTCCTGAAATGTCATGAATAATTATCTTCCTGTTGTGCAGCCTGGCACAGTTTCTTCAATAAATGTACCTCACAAAGCTTTGCTGCTGTGCAGCCCTGCAGACACCATTTGGCTCATCAAGTTGAATGGCTAACTAGCGGCTTTGCCTGAGTTTTGAAAGTGGTTGCTTTGATTCATGTCGCTAATGCTGTGTGAAACAGTGTTAGCTGACAAAGGCACTGCCTCTGTTTGGTAGCTGCTTCGGGCCGCATTGCTTTTGAAGCCACGTCTATTCCACAGGCAGGGATAAGCCTTTCTGCAGTGGCATGTGCCTTACACTGGTGTGTGATTTGCAGAGATACCAAGTTAGCTGCCTGAAGGGTGTATGTGTTTGACATTGCCAGATTCAGTAATCAGGTCTTGTTGTTTTTTGGGTTGTTTTTTTTTTTCTCTTCCTAATGGCTTCAAGTTTCCTCTGGGTGAAAAAAAAAAAATCCTCAGGTTTGTCTCTCAATGATGGATGTCTGGTTTTTAAATGGCTCAGTGATTTCAAAAGCATCATACTCTCATTTAGCCCTCACTTCAGAACATGGTGCGCGCGCGCGCACACACACACACACACACACACACACACACACACGCACACACACACACAGCAGTGTGAAATCAATTAATGTAAAACCCACACATCATCTGTTTGTAACTGGCCCCTTTAAGAATGAATGGATGCCAGTGCACCTGAGACTCATCAGCTGCCTCCCAGTTGGGTTGAAGTGAAGGCACCTGGGCCATATCAAAAGGAAGACAGGAAAGGGCCATGTGACAAGGAGAGCTGCTTGAGCAGAGAGTCAAGGAGTCAGGAAGGGCAGCTGAGAGCTGTCTGAGAACAGAGGTGAGACAGAAGGAGAAGTAGAGAACTGCCCGAGGGAGGAAGCAGCAGGAAATCAGAAGGAATATAGTAACTGAGAGTGGCTGGTGACAGAGTTCTGAGGAAAACTGTTGAAGGACTGGCTTGAGCTGGGGAATGCTGCCAAATTTCAGGAAGGCTTATGCAGTGGCCCTTAAAAAGAGGTGATGAACCAGCATGGGGCCAGAAGCAAGGAGTTGACTGTGGAGCAAAAATCTGTGGAGCAGCGGTTGGACTTGCAGGCAAAGAAGCCTGGGAAATGTAACACTGCAAGGGCCCTCTATCAGCAGACCCAAGTGGAGGGCTATGGGAGGAGTCCAGGAACAAGGGGTTTCCCTGACCAGGGGTAGGACGTACAGGTGAGGAGGCTTGGGACCCCTCATGGGAGAACTGACATGAGGCTACAGAAAAAGACTTCCTGGAGAGAAGCAAGTCTTGGAACCCTCAGATAGAGGGCCTGGAGAGTGGAACCCTGGAATGGGGCTAAAGGAACTGGAACTGAATAGTTAATGCTCCTATGGGCGGCCTGAGAATGGTGACCTCTGAATAGGACTGAAATGCTCCTGCATTGCAACCTTGTTTTTCTGTGGGGGTTTGAGAGGAGCTATATTTACTGTGAGGGATCTGTGGGCTAAACATATCAGGGTCTTAAACCACTTGATTTACTAGATCTTCTTGGCCCTGTATTCCTACCAAATCCTGTAGCTCTGTGTTGCTCTGGTCCCCCAGGCAGCCCTCTAGTCTGTGGTGTGGCATAGCTCATCAGCAATGCGTGCCATATTGCTTCTCTCTGGCAAAGAGCCAAACTATCAGCCGCATGATATTCTTTCAGATTGTTGTGGCCTTACTCTTTGCTCTACATTAAGTCTATGGGGAAGCCCACACAGGCACAGCTGGATTCCAAATAACCAGGTTTATTAACTAAGTACAAATAGACAAGGCCTAGCTACTGTCCACAGCTGCTCTGTCAGGGTTCTGATGACTACAACAGAAGACCAGGGAAGCCAAACTATAGGACAGGGTCTCTTTCTTGTTACAGCTATTACACTTTGTATAAAGTAATTAAATAATCATTGGAGCAGAGCTGGAGTCTGGGTCTCCCAAGACCGAGAACTAAGCACTGGGTTATAGAGTTAATCACACTCTCTTTCTCCAATCCAGTATACGCTAAAGAATTCACTCTTTGAAGTAAGAGTAATTTTAAAAGGCCAGCCCTGTAACTGCCTACTGGTTAGTGTGTTCCTGTTCAAACCAGTTTATTTGTTGATCCAATTACAAGTATCCCAAATAGTCTGCTTTTTACTGAGTGACCATTACCTCTGCAAATATTTATGGCTCTGACACATTAATATAATACCAGTAATAGTCTAGTTCATAACCCATTTTTCATCTCCTCCCCCATGACATTCCTCCCTCTCTCTCCTTCCCCATTTGTTCCATTTCTGTCCCTGTCCTTAGATTCAAATGACTCCTCACCTTCTCAAGGTGTTTTGTTTTTTGTTTTGTTTTTGACACTTTGTATTTATTTTCCCAAAATAATGTTTGGCAACTCTTTGCGTGATTACCAAGTATTGGACAAGAACAAATCTCAGAATCCGGTCCCTGTGATATAGCCTGTGGCTTTGAAAATTATATTGGAGGAATAGTCTCTCAACAGAAACATGATCTTAAAACCGTAGCTTTTTAAAAATTGTAGATGATCCAAAAAGAAATGTAAAGCTGAATGAGGCTTCAGAATCTCTATGGGTGCAACATAAGGTGCTAGATGAGATCTCCCATGTGGCCCTTGAGAAAACTGTATTTGCAGTGAAGAACACCATGTTTGTTTTAAGGAAATGGTTTTCTTTCACTTGAGATAATGGACCTGCTCCTGCAAGGGTTCCATGTGTGGGCCTCCTAGTCTACTCACTAAATAGGAGTACTGCATGTGGAGAACTTCTCTCAACCTGTGTATATTTAAAATACCCACCACTATGCATAGGTGCTGGACCTAGCGGTGCCAGACCCCCCTGGCTTGAACTGGTTTCCATTATATACAGAGTTTA
The DNA here is from genome assembly GCF_027887155.1 of Malaclemys terrapin pileata. NCBI lineage: Eukaryota > Metazoa > Chordata > Testudines > Emydidae > Malaclemys > Malaclemys terrapin. Next base: position 219,420,715 of record NC_071506.1, on the reverse strand, counting down.
CAGTTTGATTCAATGGCTCTCAGCACTCCACTATAAAGTTTGTTCCAGCACCCCTGCCACAATGTTTTCTGAGCAGGAACAAGCCCAAAGTGTATACAATTCCTAATGATGTGTCTGTCCAGAACACTTCCTGAGATGTGTCTGCTGTAGACTGACACCTTGTCATTGTGGTCTTTGTTTTAAATGATACACCAAGTTAAACAAATATGGGTATTAAAAAGATTGGTGCATCACAGATAGTTATTCTAGTATTATATTGTGACCTTGCCAGTTAAACTGTTACTATTGTGCAATAAAATTTTAAAGTTTAATGCTACAGCTGGCTTATATTATCATAAAAATCAATTAAAATATTCTAAATGTTCTCCCCATATAGCCATCCAGCCCGCAAGTTATGTCTCTCCTGGACCCGGGTAATAAGCTCCACTTCTTGCAGTGACATGGTGCTCAGCCAATTTCCCAACCGTGCCTGTAATAGTGCATTAATAGCCAGCCTGACTGTTTCCCTAGCACAATATTGGATCTGTCATCACAACAAATTGCAGACCAGTGACCTCATAGGTAGATGTTTAGTATTGTCTTTGGCCTGAGTCTTGTGGTTTTTTTTTTTTTTAATCCAAAACAAAGGCGGAGATTCAAGATAAACACTGATGTTCTATATTCCTCAGACCTCATGTTTTAGAACTAAAGAGACACAAAGTGAACTATATTTTAAACGTAAAAATATGTGCTGTTTCCAGCTCCCATGCCATTTGTCTTTTTGATGTTTCATCCCCCTTTAGGAGAGCTTCAGAATAAAAAATATAGTTTGCTTTTCTCTGAAAGCAAATATAGAGAAACAGTGTCCTTCCTGGGGCAAAAATCTGTCAAATTAATGCCTAAGTTGGTCCATGTGGACTCCTGGGGCCAAATCAGGTGCACAGGATCCTACATAAGGAATGTAATAATAATTCAGGTACTTCCATTTGCGTATTGAGAGGTATGAATAACTAATGTCCATAAAGCACTTTGATATACTCTTATATAATGTGCTATATCAGTTTAAAGTATGATGATCATTATATTGCAATGCAGCTAGCAGCCACTCTCACCTTTAATAAATTATATGTGACAGATAGAGATTGTGTCCCAGCATACAAAGCACCAAGATGAGATATCCATTTGAATCAAGATAGGCTACTGTGTGCTGGCACGTGTGGGTTTCATGGTATATTCTGTGATTTTTAAAGACAGGGGTGGTTGTTATTTTAATACAAGTTTGGTGTCACTCTTGGCCAGTTGCCAATATGGTCCCCTGGTGGGGTATTATTGATGCCACTGGACTAATGAATACAAGTTCTGCATTGCTCTTGTAATACTGGGTGCATTGTATTGCCTCTCAAATGACCATAAATAGCACATGGTGGCTCTGCCTTTGGGGCATCTTAGGCACTGTCCCACCAGAATAAAATGTACCGGTTCTGTGTGCTATTCACAACTGTCATTTAAGATGATAACTATTCCGGATACATAGTCTTTGCGAGGACACTTGCTCAGTACCCCAGACTACAGTTCTGGACAGTTCGCACCAGCAGGGTGCTCTAAAGCAGGACTTTAACAACTTGACAACCGCAACAGAGCACTGAGGCCCTAACTCCAGGAGCAACATGATTACATCAGACTCCCAGCTTTCTTTAGTAGAAAATAAGAGTTTAGCCCTCTTGGTTGTGAAGAAAAGCTTGAAAAGATGAACCATTAAAGTCATGGTTCCCTGAATCTGCTGATAGCTCAAAAATCTCCCTCTGAGAGGGGGAACTGGCCATGAATCTCACTGTGCCAGCTGCAAAATCCGCTCACTATTCTTGGTGCTCTGCCAACATCATCCCAACTGTGGCTTCTGTGCAAGAGTATACTGGACCTGTCCTATGTAGTGAAGCAGACACATCCCAACTGCTGCATTAAATATTGTGCATCAGAATGGTCATACTGGGTCAGACCAAAAGTCCATCTAGCCCAGTGTCTTGTCATCCGATTGTAGCCAATGCCAGGTGCTTCAGAGGGAACGAACAGAGCAAGTAATCAAGTGATCCATTCCTTGTCGCTCATTCCCAGCTTCTGGCAAACAAGGCTAGGGACACCATCCCAGCCCATCCTGGCTAATAGCCATTGATGGACCTATCCTCCAGGAGTTCATCTAGTTCTTTTTAGAACCCTTTTATAATCTTGGCTTTTAGAACATCCTCTGGCAAAGAGTTCCACAGGTTGACTGTGCATTTTATGAAGAAATATTTCCTTTTGTTTGTTCTAAACCTGCTGCCTATGGATTTCATTTGGTGACCCCAGTTCTTGTGTTATCAGAAGTAGTTAAGTAACACTTCCTTATTTACTTTCTCCACACCAGTCATGATTTTATAGATATCTATCATATCCCCCCTTAGTTGTCTCTTTTCCCAGTTTTATTAATCACTCCTCAAATGGAAGCTGTTCCATACCACCAATCATATCTTTTTTTGAGATGGGGTGACCACATCTGCATACTGTATTCAAGATGTGGGCGTACCATGGATTCATATAGAGGCAATATGATATTTTCTGTCTTATTAGCTATCCCTTTCCTAATGATTCCCAATACTCTGTTAGCTTTTTTGACTGCCACTGCACATTGAGTGGATGTTTTCAGAGAACTATCCACAATGGGTATGTCTACACTACGAAATTAGATTGATTTTATAGAAGTCGATTTTTAGAAATCGATTTCATATAGTCGATTGCATATGTCCACACTAAGCGCATTAAGTTGGCAGAGTGCGTCCTCACTATCGTGGCTAGCATTGATTTATGGAGCGGAGCATTGTGGGTAGCTATCCCACAGTTCCCACAGTCTCCGCCGCCCATTGGAATTCTGGGTTAAGCTCCCAATGCCTGATGGGGCAAAAATATTGTTGCGGGTGGTTTTGGGTACGTGGTCAGTCTCCCTTCCCTCCGTGAAAGCAACGGCAGACAATCGTTTCACGCCTTTTTTCCATGCAGATGCCATACCAGAGCAAGCACTCAGCTCACCTCACCGCCACCGCCACTGTTGTGTCCTAGGTGCTGCTGGCAGCAGACAGTGCAGTAGGACTGCTAACCATCATCAAACACCACTTCCGCTGCAACTGTGCTCTGCTGCTATTGCCTCGATAGCAAATTTCTCCATGTTGTCTGTCATGAGCTCCCGGGTACGTGTGTTCTTCCTTGGGAAATGTGCGTGGTGCTAACCGTTGTCCTCCACTGCTTCCGCTGCAACTCTGCTCTCCTGCTGCCATGAATCCACTTCGCAGGTCCTCTCGTTGTTCTGTATAAATATCTATTCTCGTGACATCTGTTATCATTCCACTGCAACTCTGCTTTCCTGCTCTCCTTCAGACGCCATACCACAGCAAGCATGGAGCCCGCTCAGCTCACTGCTGCTGTTGTGAGCATTGTAAACACCTCGTACATTATCCTGCAGAATGTGGAGATCCTGCAAAAGCAGGCGAGGAGGCGACAACAGCACGATCACGATAGTGATGAGGACATGTATACAGACTTCTCTCAAAGCACGGGTCCTGGCAATTTGGACATCATGGTGGTAATGGGGAAGGTTCATGCCATGGAACGTCGATTCTGGGCCCAGGAAACAAGAACAGACTAGTGGGACCGCATAGTGTTGCAGGTCTTGGATGATTCCCAGTGGCTGCAAAACTTTCGCATGCGTAAGGACACTTTCATGGAACTTTGTGACTTGCTTTCCCTTGCCCTGAAGCACAATAATACCAAGATGAGAGCAGCCCTCACAGTTGAGAAGTGAGTGGCGATAGCCCTCTGGAAGCTTGCAACACCAGACAGCTACCGGTCAGTCGGGAATCAATTTGGAGTGGGTAAATCTACTGTGGAGGCTGCTGTGATCCAAATAGCCAACACAATCACTGAGCTGCTGCTATCAAGAGTAGTGACTCTGGGAAATGTGCAGGTCATAGTGGATAGCTTTCTGCAATGGAGTTCCCTAACTGTAGTGGGGTGATAGATGGAACCCATATCCCTATCTTGGGACCGGACCACCTTGGCAGCCAGTACATAAACCGCAAGGGGTACTTTTCAATGGTGCTGCAAGCACTGGTGGATCACAAGGGACGTTTCACCAACATCAACGTGGGATGGCTGGGAAAGGTGCATGACACTCACATCTTCAGGAACTCTGGTCTGTTTGAACAGCTGCAGGAAGGAACTTCCCAGACCAGAAAATTACCGTTGTGGATGTTGAAATGCCTATAGTTATCCTTGGGGACCCAGCATACCCTTAATGTCATGGCTCATGAAGCCATACACTACACAGGCACCCTGGAAAGTAGTAAGGAGCAGTTCAATTATAGGCTGAGCAAGTGCAGAATGGTGGTAGAATGTGCATTTGGATGTTTAAAAGCTCGCTGGCGCAGTTTACCGACTAGGTTAGACCTCAGTGAAACCAATATACCCGTTGTTATTGCTGCTTGCTGTGTGCTCCACAATATCTGTGAGAATAAGTGGGATGGCGGGGTGGGAGGTTGAGGCAAATCGCCTGGTGGCTGATTACGCACAGCCAGACACCAGGGTGATTAGAAGAGCACAGCTGGGTGCCCTGCGCATCAGAGAAGCTTTGAAAACCAGTTTCATGACTGGCCAGGCTACGGTGTGACAGTTCTCTTTGTTTCTCCTTGATGACAACCTGCCCCCTTGGTTCACTCTACTTTCCTGTAAGCCAACCTACTTTCCCCCTTCGATCACCAGTTTCAGAGGCAACAAAGTCATTATTGTTTCCAAATCATGATTTCTTTATTAATTCATCACACAATAGGGGGAAAACTTGCAAGGTAGCCTGGGAGGGGTGGGTAAGGAGGGAAGCACCGGGTCGGGTGGTGGATGAGGGGAAAAGGGAAGGACAAGGCCACACTACAGTTCAAAACTTATTGAATGCCAGCCTGCTGTTGCTTGGGTAATCCTCTGGGGTGGACTGGCTGGGTGCCCGTACCCTCCCCGCATTTTGGGGCATCTGGGTGCGGAGGATATGGAACTTGGGGAGGAGGGCAGGCAGTTATACAGGGGCTGCAGTGGTGGTCTGTGCTTCCTGCAGCTCCACCAGACGCCGGAGCATGTCAGTTTGCTCCCCTATTAGTCTCAGCATTGCATCCTGCCTCCTCTCAGCGTGCTCCTCCCTCCTCTCATTGCATTCATTTAATGCTTTCCTGGACTCTGCCATTGTTTGCCTCCACGCATTCTGCTGAGCTCTTTCAGTGTGGGAGGCCTGCATGAGCTCTGAGAGCATCTCGTCGTGAGTGCGTTTTTTTTTGGCCTTCTAATCTGCGCTAGCCTCTGAGACGAAGATGATAGGGGGAGCGTAGAAACATTTGAAGCTGTGGGAAGAAAAAAGGGAGAGTAGTATTTAAAAAGATACATTTTAGAGAACAAAGGAAAGACTATTTAACACTGAATCAAGCGATTCACATTATACCAAAAGCACATTGCTATGTAAAGTCGCATTTTGCCTCTTATATTGAGTGTGAGACATCACACGCGCTCGGCTGGGCAACAGAATTCAGCTTGCAGGCAGCCATGGTAAGGCAAAGGGTTTCGGCTTCTTCAACCTTCATAACATGTGGGAACGGTTTCAAACAGCAGTGCCCTCCTTTCCCATACCAAGCAAAGCCTGTTGGGCTGGCCATTTAAAAGGAGGGGCTGTGGTTTTAGGGTGAATGTGCAGCACAATCCAACCCCCCCCACCCAATTCTCTGGGATGATCACTTCATCCCCCCGCCCCCCGCCCCGGCATGGCTAGTATCAGGGAAGATCCCTGTCAGCCAAATGCGAACAGCTCAGCATGAATGGGCCTCCCCACACTGTGTGGCTAACAATGGGGATGATTTATTTTCAGCCAAAGGCAAACAGCCAAAGCCTGGGCCCATTCGCTGCAAGGTTTTGTTCTGCAATGATTCCAGACTACTTGCTACTGGCTTGGTGTGGTAAATTAATTATTAAAAAGAAGAACAGGAGTACTTGTGGCACCTTAGAGACTAACAAATTTATTAGAGCATAAGCTTTCATGGACTACAGCCCACTTCTTCGGATGCATATATATATGTATGCATCCGAAGAAGTGGGCTGTAGTCCACGAAAGCTTATGCTCTAATAAATTTGTTAGTCTCTAAGGTGCCACAAGTACTCCTGTTCTTCTTTTTGTGGATACAGACTAACACGGCTGTTACTCTGAAACTTAATTATTAAACACGCTTGCTTTTAAACCCTGTATTATATTTACAAAGGTACACTCACCAGCGGTGCCTTCTCCGGCTTCATGGTCCGGGAGCCCACCTTGGGAGGGTTGGGAAGGTATTGGCTCCAGGATGATGAACACTTCCTGGCTGCCGGGAAGAAGGGATTTTCCACTTGCCTGTGGTGCGTTATCCTCAACCACTTCCTCCTCTTCATCTTCCTCATCCTTGTTGCGTGAGACTCCCCTCTTGCAGGTGTCCATGGACTGTGGTGGGGTACTGGTAGGGCCACCCCTAGAATTGCATGCAGCTCATCATAGAACCGGCATGTATGGGGCTCTGACCCGGAGCGACCGTTTGCATCCTTTGTTTTTTGATAGGCTTGCCTCAGCTCCTTAACTTTCACGCGGCACTGCTGTGTGTCCCTGTTGTAGCATGAACCGGCATGTATGGGGCTCTGACCCGGAGCGACCGTTTGCATCCTTTGTTTTTTGATAGGCTTGCCTCAGCTCCTTAACTTTCACGCGGCACTGCTGTGTGTCCCTGTTGTAGCCTCTGTCCATCATGCCCGTGGAGATTTTGGCAAATATATTGGCATTTCGTCTTTTAGAAAGGAGTTCTGCCTGCACGGATTCTTCTCCCCATACAGCGATCAGATCCAGTAACTCCTGTTCGGGCCATGCTGGAGCTCTTTTGTGATTCTGGGACTCCATGGTCACCTGTGTTAATGAGCTCTGCATGGTCACCTGTGCTGATCAGCTCGCCACGCCGGCCAAACAGGAAATGAAATTCAAAAGTTCCTGGGGCTTTTCCTGTCTACCTGGACAGTACATCTGAGGTGAGAGTGCTGTCCAGAGCGGTCACAATGGAGCACTCTGGGATAGCTCCCAGAGGCCAATACTGTCGAATTGCATCCACACTACCCCAAATTTGACCCAGCAAGGTCGATTTTAGCGCTAAACCCTTCGCCAGGGAGGAGTACAGAAATCGATTTTAAGTACCCTTTAAGTCGACAAAACAGGCTTGGTCGTGTGGACGGGTGCACAGTTAAATCGACCTAACACTGCTAAATTCGACCTGAACTCATAGTGTAGTCCAGGGCAATAAATCCATGATCGCTTTCTTGAGTGGTAATAGCTAAGTAGACCCTATAATTTTATATGTATAGTTGGGATTATGTTTTCCAATGTGCATTACTTTGCATTTATCAACATTGAATTTTAGCTGCCATGTTGTTTCCCAGTCACCCAGTTTTGTGAGACCCCTTTGTAACTGTTAACAGTTTGCTTTGGACTTAACTATCCTCAGTTGTTTTTAATCCTCTGCAAATTGTGGACCCCCCCATGACCACCTTTGCTAATCCAGGGCTCCATGGTACTAGCCCTATATCTCTGGGCCTCCTTGCTACCACCACTCCAATTGGATGTGGGGGACTGAGTTGTGGGGGGTACAGACACAGGACACCTTGTCTCTTGATGTGCTTTAGGCCCCAGACTGCCTTAATCTGTCTCTGACCAAGAGGCACTCTCAAGTGTGCTATTAGTTGGGCTCTCATCATACATTTATTGGGTGTCTACAATTCCATTTGACTCCATGCCATTCCAGTTACATGAAAACAACTTTTAATCACTTGCCTTTTGACTGTATGTGCTTGTAACCTGAGGTTAAATGCTGTTCTCCACCTTTTCCATGCCAGGACTCCACATTAACATAAAAGAAAATTTCAGGATCCCCCTCTCATCTAGCCAATTTTGGGAAACCCCTCTCGCATCTGGCCCCTCATCCCTAAGACAAGAACTCATGTTCTAGGTAAAATAATTGCAGTATCCTCCCATTTATCCAAAGGTTCTGAAACTTTTGGATAAACAGGTGTTCAGATAAACAGAAGTGCTAATTTGGACTGCCGTCTCTGAAAGTAAACAAAAATGCCTCTTTGCCATTCAGCTCTTTGTGGCAGTGTTTTGCCTTCTCTTTAAGCATGAGCCTGGTTGTTGGTGCACCTTTCATATGACTCTTCTACAGACTTCATGTACACCTCTTTATGTGGGGCCTCACCCTGGCACCCGTGCTTGGGTTTCCTTTCTTCCACCCCCGTATTGGTGTCTGTGGATGCAGCAAGGCTCTGCAATTTGTCTCATCTCCCAGATATTGCAGATGGTGGTGTTACCAAGATTGGATCCTTGTGCAACATTCAGAACTGTTTCTAGGTCCTCTATAATCTGTAGTGTCTGCTTTATATCCAGTACAGCTCTTTCTTTTAGACATTGTCCTGCCAAGCGGCTGTTGCCACTGAAATGATCTGTGGGTAATCTCTCATCACTGCTGTACAAATACGGAACTATTGATCAGTGCTAAGGGCAAACTGAGAAGTTATTAGTGACTGCTTAACTAACATAGGGCTATGTGGGGAGCCTGGATTCAGAAAACTAGGGGTTTTGCACAGAGGGCATTGGGAGAACTGGAATTATATATTCAAATGTGTTTTTCACCAACAGTCAGATAAGGTGGGGTAGGAACGGTGGTACTCCATTTAACTTCCATCCACAATCCCTGAACAGATGGGCGTTACTCCTAAACCGATATTAACAATACTAATGGTTAGTATTTTCACAGTTGGGCTTCCGAGTAGCGCAGTAGTTGACTGGATGCATTTCACACCTTTTTTTAGATGTGAAATTGGCTTTTTTTCTGTTTTTATTGGCTTTTTTGTAGAAATACTGCACTGGCTCACATTTAGAAGCTTATCTTTACAGTCACAAGTGTTCGAAACTTTATTTTTTTAAAGAAAGCTAGAGACAAATAGGACCACCTGACAGGTGCTGGTGCTGCTGCATACCAGCTCAGTGTGAAAAGTATCTGATGGCAAACCAGCATTTTGACTTTTGCTTTTGAAAAGTTTATCCTATGTGTTTTTCTTACTTCAGTGTAAACCAAAAACACTGAAGAAATAAAATGTATTTTTTGTCTTAGTGACACCATTTAAAAGATGTAATTGAAAATAGCTTCAATCAGCCAGGAAAATGAAGTGTACTGAGACTAGGACAGGACAACTGCCAATAATGTTACAGTTTACATTACTTATACACCGGTGATTGTATTCCTTATGTATCAATGAGGTTTCTGGATGTTATATAGGGGCTTGATCCAAAGCCCGCTGAAGTCAATGGGAGTCTTTCCATTTACACCATTGAGCTTTGCCTCAGGCCTTATGTTAGACCATACATTGAGCTCTTTATCTCAATGGTGCCTGTAGGTCACACTTTTAAGTACAGTATTAGCTTATGTTAGGAATCAAAACTCAGGCTGAGTGCATAGAAGGAGGTGGAGCCAAAGTAAAGACACAGGTTAGAAACAGGGAAGATATAATGCCGTGCTATAAACATTGATCCAGAAACATAGGCAAGACTTCCAGTGTAGCAGCTTCCCATATAAAAATAGTAATCTTGGCAAATTCCCAGCACTGTTCCAGTTTCTGCTCGTGTTTGAAGTTATTCTAAATTGCACTATTTAAACACAAATGGAAGTGAGTAAGATTATTTATATTTCTTTATTTCCAGTTTAACTTCAGGCAAGAAAAAGTATCATCAAAAGTAAATGCCTAAAAACAGATTTGTACATTTTTTTTCTTCATGTTTGAGACTGTGTGGAGCTCAGAACAATAGGATGGTTGGTTTCTGCAGATTTTGTTTGATACCCTTGAATTTAGTCTTCTAGCATTTAATAAAACTGAGATTATACATGTTGTCAGACATATGTGCAAAAGCTTTCTTCACTTGGAGGTGAAGCGAGTCAAACCAACAGCTATTTATGTCTCAGGATCTATCTCTGTGATCCCTGTTGCTTAGAAATGTATCATTCCATCAGCACAATATCTTTATTCAACTGAGAATCAGCTCTACCACTCCTGTGCAATCAGAGTGGCTATTCTGAAGTTGGAATAATGAGCCTGACAGGGTTATGAATTTCAGAAACTTGACTCACAACCTGCTACTCTTTCATATGTCATTTTCTGTCCTCTTCACTTTCAGAAATGGAGGCCACTAAATCTTGTTACGCTTTCCTAAATTAAAGGCTTGTTAATCATTCAAGTCTTTCTACTCAATTCATATCCAACTGGATGTCTCTACTGTTTTTGATGCTGTTGTTCTTCCCTCTCCTTATCAACATTGTATTGACCCTGTGCTTCCATGACAACATCCTCTCCCAGTTCTCCTTCTTCCACCCAGACCATTCCTTCAATATGTGTTTTGGTGGCAAGAAATTCTGCTCTACAGCTAAATTCTTTTTCCTGCTTTTGAGCTAGTTTTCTATCTAACAAGCATTTCATCCCATACCCCTCGTGTGAAATCCTGGCCCCACTGAAGTCAATAGGAGTTTTGTCATTGACTTCACTGGGGCCAGGATTTTACCCTCTTTACTTCTTAGACATTATCCTTTTGTGTGATAGAATGGTCACCATTTAAAAGTCAACATTTTCCAATCTATTATCACTGTGTGGTAATGGTCAGTAACTATGGATATTTTAGTGGTGACCAAAGTAACCTATCAGATACCTGCAGAAATTTGAGTATACATTTTAACATCTACTCAATTCTGCATTTTCTTTATTGTCCAAGATGGTATCTTGCAGTATACCATTAAGATAGTTACTTAGCTACTGTCAACTTAAAAAAGTTCTCATTGGTAACACATCAGAAACCTAAAAAAAGTTTATTTTCAAATTGGATTTGGCACCTCCAATTTTACAAATTGTTTTCACGTTACAATTCCCATGGAGATTGTTAATGCATAATGGTATTTGCTGCTCTTTTATTCATGCACTGATTTGGAAGTAACTTGCACTATCTCTAATATAATCTATAGGATTAGATATTGGTATGACAGTAGTGCCTAGAGGCCACAACAAGTATCAGAGTCACTGTACTAGGCACTGTACAGAGTCCCTTCCCAGAAAAGCTTATAATCAAATAAGTATAGAAGACAAAAAATACAAAAGGAACAGAGAGATGAAATCATAGAATCATAGACTTTAAGGTCAGAAGGGACCATTATGATCCTCTAGTCTGACCTCCTGCACAACGCAGGCCACAGAATCTCACCCACCCACTCCTGTATCAAACCCCTAACCTACGTCTGAGCTACTGAAGTCCTCAAATCGTGGTTTAAAGACTTCCAGGTGCAGAGAATCCTCCAGCAAGTGACCCATGCCCCATGCTGCCGAGGAAGGTGAACCCCCCCCCCCGCCCCCCAAGGGCCTCTGCCAATCTGCCCTGGAGGAAAGTTCCTTCCCGATCCCAAATATGGCAAACAGCTAAACCATGAGCATGTGGGCAAGACTCACCAGCCAGACACCAAGGAAAGAATTCTCTGTAGTAACTCAGATCCCACCCTATCTAACATCCCATCACAGGCCATTGGGTATATTTACCACAATCAATTAATTGCCAAAATTAGACTATCCCATCATACCATCCCCTCCATAAAATTATCAAGCTCAGTCTTGAAGCCAGATATGTCTTTTGCCCCCACTGCTCCCCTTGAAAGGCTGTTCCAGAATTTCACTCCTCTGATGGTTAGAAACCTTCATCTAATTTCAAGTCTAAACTTCCTGAGGGCCAGTTTATATCCATTTGTTCTTGTGTCCATATTGGTACTGAGCTTAAATAATTCCTTTCCCTCCCTGGCTCTAAATTACACCACAGGTTATCTGACGGACCAAGGAACAGAACCCAGGTCTCCAGACACTGTTTAGTTCATTAACTGCTAAACCCCACTGTCCTGGTTTGTGGGGATGACTGTTGAAAGATTAGCAACCCTTTTTAAAAAGTTCATGTCCTTGTTTTCACTTTTGACCCAAGTCCTCAGCAGGTGTAGTCATCCTATCTCAAGAGAAGGAACTGTTCATTGTTATAAGTTCTCAAATTCTAAACCCCAAACTAGACCCTCTAACATTACGGTTTAAGGGTATAAACTCTCATTATATTTTGGCTACATGTCTAGAAATAACATTTAAATGGTCACAACCCCCCTGATAACACCCTGCCCCCTGCCCCGCATGAGAATGAATGCTGGAAGTTCATATGTCTATCCTTTATCTGACAAGCTGTAGACTCTCTGAGACAGCAGTGCTCTGATTCAAATAGTGAAGGCTATTTTGAAACTAATAAAAAGCTAGGGGAAAAGCCCATCATACATAAAATGAAACTTTAATTTCTGAATAACAAGGCAAACATTACAGAGAACTGAAATGTGCAGCATTATTTGCTCAGAAATAGGAACTGTTTTTGTTAATTATTGCGTACATAATATCCATAAAACTGGATGTTGGCTCCTCTCAAAGTAAATCCATTCTTTTGTAAACTCAGGCAGAATCCTAACTCACAGCAATAACAATGGGCAATACCATTGCAGAGACTAGTAATTTTTCAGGCTTCAAAATTAGCTTAAATTCCCATAATCCCTCTACTGCTATAAAGGAGAAAAATGCTTCATGAAACTCATATAAACCAGCACATAACACCTACTTGTTCCATATTTGTCCAGACTCCCAAAAGACACAGACATGCTCCAAATATAAATCATATAGTAATATGATGGTTTTAAAGTCATCTTGTAGCCAGTCATTCCAAATGGAAACACATGGTATAAACTACAGAGAAGGGCAAGTGGTGATTAGAATGATATCTGGGGAGAGGTTATTGATTTGAGAAGGTGGATTCTGTAGAATGTATTTAGAAATGTTTTTCAGTTCTAGTTCAGGACAAAAGGAAATGTTAAATGCTGTCAGGTGTTAATAGCTACTTGTCTCATTGAGGTTCCTTTTCTTACAGAGGTACTGCTAGTTGCAGAATGTAGCCTTTAGGGATTAGCTTTTTCCTTCTCTTATTTGTTTTTGGGTTTTTTTGCCAAGGCAAAGCATGCAACATGTATAGGCCTCCTACCAGTCCCTCTTAGATTGAATTCCATGGACTGACCTATCCCTGGCAGTGGATTCAGAGTTGTAGATGTTCAGCATCCATTATGTGAGTGACCTGCAGGTGGTCTCTGGGGTCTGACAACTGGATATCATTATATCATAGCATCAACCCGATAGAGCAGAGATAGTCAGTTGCCATTCTTGTTATGAATCCTTTTTGTAGACGTTTATAAATTGTAACGATTATTCTTCAAATCAACCTAGGAACTTCACAGTTAAGGTCTGATGATATACCAGTAGGGGAGCCCAAACAACTGTAATTTCCCCATATAGTTACACCAGGCAATAACCCCTTTATTATGATAAAGGTCGCAGTGCAAAAGAGAATTATGCACATGTTTAACTTTATGTAGAGCTGAGTGAATAATGGGTTTTGTTAGCAATTCCAAAAATCGGAACGAATAATTATTTGGGGCTGCACAAAAGGTTTCATTTGACCTGAAACGGAATGTTTGGTTCAGTTCTGTGCTTTTTTTTTTTTTAAATGACTAAGTTTTTTAAAAAAATAAACAAACAAAATTTTAAAATGAAATGCCATTTCAAACCAAAAAATCAAAACATTTTGTTTAAAAAACATCAGCATGAAATATGTTGGTTTTTCCATTTAAAAAAATTGTTTGGACTGATGTAATTTGGTAAAATTGACATGAATTTCTGAAACGTTTTTGGTGTCTCAAATCTGCATTTTTCACCAAAAAGTTCTGACTGAAAACTTTGACCCTGCTCTCACTTTACACACTGTGAGTAGCCCTGTTGCCTTCAATGCGACTACTCACAGAGCATAAAGATTAAGCATATGAAAAATTCTTGGCAGGATCTAGTCTAAATCATTTACATGTTTGTGGTCCCAGATTAGATTAATAGGTCTTTAAAAATCAGTTTATATTTCTTCCTCATGATGTCATTACAGGGGTTTACAAGGAATGTGCAACGTAGGCTTGATTACCTTGTTCCTAGCTGGCTCCTGCACTGGGGGGAATTCTTGCCAGCACCTATACGCTGCTGCAGTGATGAACAGGGGCTGGAATGGAGGCCAGAATGGGCCCCTCTATGTTTTTTTTGGAAATAGGATCAGGAATTAAATACACCAAAAATTTAATAACAAAAAGGCTTTGCAAACGTCTACTTTGCAATGTTCTTTAAGATAAGAATGGAACTTAAAAGCTAGTAACTGTAGAAAAACTGTTAAGATCTGAATAAACTTCAGTATTTAACTGCTTCCTTGGGAGCAACTGACTAACAAAAGCAAGGTATTTATGATTTCTGATATAACTTTACCTCAGCTGATAATATTACTTCTATAAACATTGCATCAGTTGACTCTAACAAGAAGTTGACAGTGTCATGACATCAAGAAAGCTAGTTGCATCTTATTTCACGTTCATGTTATTACTCATATCTTGAGAAGGGATATACTTTATCATTTTCAAATTTATTTACATTCCTTATTCTGAGAATGTACTAATGGAATTGCCAATCTTTCTGCTGTACAGCGAACTACATGGCAATGTGCTGAAACAGCAATGTGGGGGTGACCTTGTCCTCAGTCCAGATTCTAATGACAAAGTTTGCAAGGAAAGCAAAGAAATCTCCAAAATAAATGTATCCTTAGAGGAGACTTGTAATTAGAACAATAGATACAGGATCAAAATTGATCCATTCTCAGGACAAGTTTACAACTAGAACTAGGTGGTAACATCACAAAGGACACCACTACAAGTGGTGGTAACTGGCATTCGTGTGTGTAGTCTCAGCAACGGTTGAAAAGACTATATAAACAAAACTGCTCTGTCACATATAAAGAGGGTCTCTCCCCTCCAGGAACTGAGGGATGTTGACAGGACACTGTGCAAAATGTGTATTATCTCTAACTGTTCTGGGTATAAAGATTGGCCTTCAGTCTCGAAGAATGTCAGTGGCACATGAGCACCTAGTTCACATCAATGAAGGTTGGGGAAAAATCTGTTTCTTTGCAGGTTCATAAAGAAAAGCAAGCATCAAAGGAGGCTTTTGGAGATACAGTTTCCTAGCCATATTGTGGCTATGTGTATAAGAGTGAGGACTTGTAGTCACTTTCCTTTAGGTGATCGCCATCCTGATGTGTAGTTTATTGCCCACAGAGAACTATTTCAAGAGTGAGTCCGAGCTTCCTGACACTAGTGGCAAATGACCAGGTTGAGATTCAGAATTGGAAGGCATTTGAATTTGGGCCTCCTATTTAGACATATTTTTATTCTGTACTGACCTTTGGCAGGCATAGTCCTGAAATAACTTTCTGTTTGTAAGGGAATGACCTATTTTTGTTGGTGTGGTCTACTCCTTGTGCTATATGTGAACTAAAATAGGCTGTTTGGTATAGGCAGTGGTGCCAGTTTGTAGAATAGTAGCAAGTTATATACATTTAACACAGTAAGGTAACACAGAATTATAGAAGTGTACGACAGGAAGGAACTTAAATAAGTCACCTAGTCCAGTCCCTTGCACTCAAGGCAGGTCTAAGTAATAACTAGACCATTTCTGACAGGTGTTTGCTTAACCTGTTCTTTAAAAGCCTCCAGTGATGCAGATTCCATAACCTCCCTAGGCAATCTGTTCCAGTGCTTAGCTACCCTGACAGAAGGTTTTTCCTAATGTCCAACATAAACCTCACTTGCTGCAACTTAAGCGCATTATTCTTGTCCTAGCCTCAGAAGTTAAGGAAAACATTTTTTTTACCCATCTCCTTGTAATAACCTTTTTGAAAACTGTTATGTCCCCCCTCAGTTTTCTCTTCCTCAGACTAAACATACCCAATTTTTTCAATCTTTCCTCCTAGATCATGTTTTCTAGACCTTTAAACATTTTTGTTGCTCTCCTTTGGACTTTCCCCAATTTGTCCATGTCCTTCCTGAAATATCACACTCAGAACTGGACACAATACTCCAGTTGAGGTCTTATCAGTGCAGAGTAGAGCGGAAGAATTACTTCATGTCTTGCTTACAACACTCCTGCTAATACATCCCAAAATGAGGTTTGCTTTTTTGGCAACAGTATTACATCATTGACTCATATTTAGCTTATGATCCAAATCCCTTGCTGCAGTATTCCTTCCTAGGCAGTCATTTGCCATTTTGTATGTGTGCAACTGATTGTTCCTTCCTAAGTGGAATACTTTGCATTTGTACTTACTGAATTTCATCCTATTTCCCTCAGACCATTTCCCCAGATCCAGATAATTTTGAATTCTAATCCTATCCTCCAAAGCACTTGAAACCTCTCCCAGCTTGGTATCTTCTGCAAACTTTATAAGTGTATAAGTATGCCATTATCTAATTTATGAAGATATTGAACAGAACTGGAGCCAGGACTGACCCCTGTGGGACCCAACTCAATATGCCTTTCCAGCTTGACAGTGAAGCACTGATAACTACTCTCTGGGAATAGTTTTCTAACTAATTATGCACCCACCTTACAGTAGCTCCATCTAGGCTATATTTCCCTAGTTTGTTTATGAGAAGGTCATGCGAGACAGTATCAAAGCCTTACTAAAGTCAAGATATACAACATCCTAAGGTGAACCGCTGATGTTTGCTAGCAAAGCCAGTGCTCAAAGGAGAACACGTTCCCCGTGTAGGACAGTCCAGCACTGTTGATTACCCATCAGTTGAAACACATTCATCCAGTGATTAGAATATGGTAGATTGGTATATATTGCATTAATTACACAAGGCTGCTGCTGCTAATAGTTCAGTGGTCACCATTTACCAGGAGTGACTACAAAGTGTGTCCTCTCTAACATCACTCTGTGGAAGTTCCTGGCAAATATTAACCTTTTTAATGGTTAACACTGTAGTTGGTTTTTGACGGGCTACATAGAAGTGTAACATCTGCTCCTTCCTTGCATCTGCTGTTACTATTGTGGCAAAGACGGAGAAGGTGACAGAACTGTGGCAGTCATTCTCCCAGATCTAGATTTTTGGTTGTTGGAACATGTTCTGCTTTTGTTTGTGTGGTCTGCCAGTTTGGAATTGTAGTGGATAGGCTATCACTAAACAATAGTCTCACAATAACAAAAAATGATGATCCCATGTGACTGGTGTGTCAGTGCTTGGTTGTCTAAATTCAGAGGCTACAATAGCATAAATTGCACTTGCTCAAATTTCCATGGCCCAACCACTCTTAAACAGTGGTCCTGTACTAAATTTGTATGGTTGCTGAAATTTGAACTGCTGCCTCTCTGTACAGATGGAGGGGCAGCTGGGCCAAATTGGTTGTGACTTGGTATATGGGGAATCTGTTTCTGTGCAATGGCACACAGGGGAATCCTCTAAGAATCTGACTTCTATTGGCAACTACTTGTGCACTCTGTGAGTAAGAGAGAGGGACTGAAGGAGACTTGAGATCTCTGGAAAGAGGCAGGGCATAAGCGGTGACCAGAACAGGGTCCCTGGTGGGCAGGGGAACCACAATCTCCTATCTTCTCCAAGAAATATCTGAACGACGCCACTGAGGGGCTAGACACGGATAATAGGCCGTGTCTGCCCTGACTGTGATCAATAATAAATAGAGCATGATGTACCTAATCCAACTCCGATTGAGTCAATGAGAGCATTATAAAACTGTAACACGAGAACAGCGGTGATGGCATGCTGGCGGCCTCAACCAAGCAACCTGCCTATTTTAAAACGGATAATTAAAAATAGGCTTCCCTTGACCTAAAGCAGTTAATATACAGTCACTTCTGGAAATGACAACTAAATAAAAATTTAGCAAAGAAAATATCCCTGACAGATTCTATAAGAGTTTTTAATCAGCCATTGGCATTGAGGAAATTGCGTAGCTGAAACTAAGGTCAAATCTGGCCCTAAAATCCAGGCCAGGGGCTGTTTTAATAGGTTAGATGCTGCACAAACATAATAGGACACCAATCCTCATTGGGGCTTTTCGGCAACCCACAATATAAGTTATACTGTACATTTAATAGGCCTTTTTTATTTCGCTGTCATGTTCAGATAGTGAAAAAGCGCCCTCAAAATTGTAGTTCCAGAGAACCACAAGTACTAGTGTGCCAAGGCAGGAGAGCCTGAGCAAGAAGAAAACTAAAGTTTAAATTTTTGGCTCATTATCTCTCTAGCTCATTATCTTCTCCATACCATTCTCTATCTACTGCTCCAAGGTCAACCATAAATAAATATAAAAGGCCAGCCATCCTGCTCAATAGATTAGAAACACACGGTATCCATGCTTTCAGCAAGTTCACTTCACTGCAGAGAAAACATTTTTTAAAAAATGATGGCACTCCAGTCCAAAGCATCCATTTGCTTCATCTCCATTTGTTTTAGCGCCCAAAAACATCTGCACAGCTCTTGAGGTTGACCGCTATACAACAGGCTTGGAGGGAAAGGGGTGAACCCATCACAGCATATATCAAGGTTTAAACTTACATTGAACTTAACTGTTTTTTTTTTAAACTGTTTGATCCCTGTTAAAACCTTGCATGGATTTCATCACTGCCTGACAAGGTTCTGACTTGACAATGTAACTGGAACATCATCATTCAGTTAGATTCAACACAAGAGAAATAGGAGCGCAAATGAAGTGTTTTCTGGACAGATCCTGGTGGCTTTTGTGTGAGTTTTCAAAGAGTGGGAGGGAGTCAGGGGGAACACCTTCGTGTACTGACTCCAGGGGAATCCAGAATCATGGCACTTGCATTCCCAGAATGTAAGCAACAGGGGGGTTGCCAATTCCAACACTAAGGAAGCATGCAATAAGGGAGAACTAGCTAGTTCTCCTAGGTCATTGTGTGTGATGTGGCACTTTAGTGGCTCATGTACAGAGAGGATAAGATAAACTTATACAAATGCCAACTAAGGGAGAGCAAATAGTTGAGAAGCCTCTATGCTTAGTACCCAAAGTCCTGGCTTTATCCCCAGTGATGAATATATGTGCAGTTTACCTTGACAGTCAACGTGGCTTTGTTCATACTGTGTTTTTTTTCTCCCTGCAGCCCAAAGACACATTCTGCATGCATGGTATGTTCAAGTTGTGCTAATCCTTCCCTCCCTAGCCACCCCTTCTAGGGCATTGGCTAGACTAATACAGCCATTTATATGATTAACCATGTCTCCAAACTACAGCTGTGAAATACTCATTAGACTCAGGGTTCGGCACCATCATGTTGTGCGACGGACACTTGACAAAATGACCATACTTAGTGACAGACTTTGGGGGTGGGTTATGTCATTCAAACATTCAATCTTTTGAAAAATTACCTCCGACCTCAAAATTTTCACAACGGACACTTGTGTCAGTGTACATACACGTTGCTGAACCCTGATTAGACCTCAAGCCCAACTGAGTAGAACTTTACATTCATATCAGATCATGCACTCAAATCTCCACCAATATTAGTGAAGGGTTTCTGAGCACATGAAGGAAGAGGCACACAGCTGCAAAACTGAACCAGACCTGCCTAACCTCCATCTTCTGGCGAAAAGCTACTTCTTTCATGTCTGTTTGCTGGTATCTCACCAGGTTGGCTGGCTGCTAGAGTGGGCAAAGCTAGTGACAAAGATTCCTTCCACTCTGGCAAGGGAAAATTAGAACATACTGTGCCCTCAGTTCCTTCTCAGTAAGTGAGACAGAGGGAGTTGTGCAGAAGCTGAGGAGATGGAGAGATCACAAACTGTTGTTGCTTTCTGCTTTCTTCCTCTTCCAGCTATCGAACACTAATGGGACCCAATGTACTAGGAGCAGAAGTATTGATGATTTATGGCTGAATCATTGGGATATTGCAGGGAGGACTGATGGATTTGGAGGGAGCTGTGTAGTTGGGTGTCCACTTTGGATTTTGGTGCAAATAATGCATTTTTTTCCCTCAGGCTTTTTGCTGAGCCCTTGTAGGCAGGTCTGCTGTGAAGTCCTGACCTCAAAAGGGAGTCCTCTCACCACATTATTTCCAGGAACGTCCTACTTATCTGACATGGTTTTTTGGGGGGAAAGGGGATTCAGTGACTTACCCACTTTCCTTAGAGCTGGGTGGCCTCATTGTCATAGGTCATCGAGTGGCCTCTGGCCCCACCCAAGCAAGCTTTGCAGGGGGCAACCTGAAGATTTTTTTTGAACTTCCATTTTTAAGGGATGATTTTCATATGAACCTTTATTCAGTCTGGTGCAAAAATCTTACCTCCCCATTAATATTTCTTCCAAGAATCCCTATTGCTTAAACAATTATGAAACAGAAAGTAATTTGCGTGAGAAAAGCAGATGTTTACTTTGTGAACCTGTCTCAGGAAGCTAGTTTTTCCTGAATATTTGAAATAATAATCTGTTACTAACAAGTCTTTGGCTAGATCGTTGTCATAGTGAGCTAGAGCCATGCAGATATTTAACTATGCCCACATAACCTCTCATGGCAGCAGCTGTTTATTGCCCATTCTGTCTAACATCTGCTTCAAAGCAATAATCCTCTTGAAGCCTCTGATGTATCTGCCAGCTGTTTCTAATAGACCAGGAAAGTTACTACCCTATAAATGACAATAATTCAAGATTCTTCATAATTTTAAAAATGCATGGAAGAATCAGAAGTCTGAACCTGATCAGATGAATATTCAGATCAGGTGCTCTTTTCCCTGGAAAGCTATTCATTGTGAATGACAACACTGAAGAGAAAATAAAAACAGAATTGCACACTGAAGTTAGGCATACACCCAACTGCAATAATGAGGGAGACTAAAGAAAACTGCTGTACTATAAAATGAACAGGAAATTGCAGAGATGTAAAGTTTTAGCATGACAGTTTATACTAAGGTCCTGAATGCACTTTTATTCTTCTCTAACAAATGGGCCAAAACACTACGAAGAATAAGAAATCAGAAATGCCCAGAACATGAGGTTCATATTCACCCAGGACTTCTAAAGTTGTCACTTTAGAAATGTTGTTACTCGAGAAAACTCACCATAACAAAATAATATCACTTAACCAGTAATCCAAAGGGATTACAGCTGTCTATTATGGAGATAAAGGGCCTCCTTATTTCCTGTGGCAAAATTTGAGCACCTCCATTTAATGAAAGTGCAAAAATCACATTTGTATAGGCAAATACTTATTCATGCAGTTATTACTTGTTTCTCCATGTCTTCAATACCCTAGAGGGCTTAGTCGTTTGGTACGTGTCAATATCATATGGCAAAGTACTGGATTTTTGTGTGTGAGTGATGTTGTTCTGAAAAGACTGGTCCAAGGCAGCATGAGGGATCTGCTTCTCCTAACAGTAAAGGAAATGTCTCTTAGTGCAAATGGAAGTTTGTGGTTTTAGAGGCTGAAGGACCAGGATTTTAGCCCTAGCTCTATATGACTAAGGGCAAGTCTACACTACAGCTGGGATCGACGCTCTGAGATGGATCCACTGGCGGTTGATTTAGCGGGTCTAGTGAAGACCTGCCAAATCGACAGCGGATCACTGTCCGGTCAACCCCTGTATTCTACCCCCGACGAGAAGAGTAAGGTAAGTTGACGGGAGAGTTTCTCCCGTCGACCCCCCCCCCCCCCCCCGATGTAGATCCCGTAAGTACGTCGACTCCAGCTATGTTATTCACGTAGCTGGAGTTACGTAGCATAGGTCGACTTACCGTGGTACTGTAGACATAGCCTTACTCGGTAACACTGCCCCTTCACAGCAGCAGCTAGATTTTTTTATTACAATATGACTCTTGAATTTTCTACAGTTGCAATCAGATATTTCATTTTCCATTTGAAAGGGGCAACATCACACACGAGTGTTCTCTCAGATGGAACCTCCCCCCCCCCCCCCTTTCCTGAACATCTTTACAAGCTTATTTACATTTTTGAAATAAAAAGCTTCAACGTGTGATGTAAACTTGTGCTGTTAAGGAGGATTTTGAGTTGGGGGATACTAGGTCAAATTCTCCAGGTAAAAAGTGGTCAGGGATTGGAATGGTAGGGGGAGCTTGAGGGAGATGGAAAGATAAACATTACATAGAGGAATTTGCTAAAACTAAATATTCACTAATGGAACGTTCTCTTTTGGTGCCCTCATCCCAGGCTGTTGCTGCTGTTATATTTGCACTGAATATCTTATTACAAAATACACAAGTGAAGAAGATATATGCTGGCTTGTTTTTGTAAGTTTGGTCTCAGCTCATTGTGCACATATTTCATTTGGCTGCATCAAAACACAACAAACTACTTCAATTACTTCGGCACTTGGCCACCACCACAAACTTGCCATTTCACATCCTTGACACATTTTTCTTTTGTGCGTGTCTTTTCTCTTTCTCAGTGAAATCTCAGTTCCTCAGCTCACTGCCAAATTAGGTCTTAGTCTGTAACAAAGTTGGCTTCAGAATGACAAATGTAATGAACAAGGCATATCAACATAGGGAGAGAACTGCTTGCAGTCCCTGAAAGGTTTCCACTCATAGATCCTGTAAGTTCTGCTGTATCATTACCCCAGCCTAATTCAGAGGATATGCCACAGTCAGCCAGCCTCCACCACAGGCTGCTGCTTGCCCATTACCACCGAGATATTGTTTAGAGGAGGGCCTGAGGTGCTGAGCTCAGATGTGGCACCTAAGTTCCTTAGAGTTGTAAGGTTGTTTGGATCTGGGGTTTTGCTTCTGTCACCAACACCGTTCATCAAGACACCTTGTCGAGAACGGTGTTAGTGCTAGCTGTCAACCTGGGAGAACCAGGAATAGTATTCACTGCCACAGCATTCACCCTTACTTCCCTTTCCCTAACCTCCTTAGGAAAAATACTAACACTAATGAAGTTGAAAGAACTTAGGTTAGGGTATTACATCTGTAATATTACATCTGTACAAATTACATCTGTAACCTGGTGCCTTGCATATTAACCAATGGACCATCCTTGGGTCCAAATTCTGTTCACTAATACACATGCACAGCTCTCAGTGACTTCAATGTAAGTTGCACATATATATCTGAGTATGTGGCCATTAACATAAACATACTTGTTATCAGTGATCCTTCCTTTTCTATGGATGTTTTCACTTAGCTATAATCCGTAGTAGAAAGTTCAGGTTCAGAGGAGCAGTACCACTGATCATGCAATTTGTACTAATTATCCTGTACAATACAGAGAAATGGGAAAGCAAATAAAGCACAGTTATGGGTAAAAGAATAAATTATGTCAATTCCCTGACTCTAGTGAAACAATAGCTTAACCATCCAGTCCAGCAAGAGACCAGGGCTGGAAAGCCTGCATGAGGTGTGGAGATTCCAATCCTATTGTGTGCGCTGTGTGTTCAGTGAACAGGCTGAAAGCAAAATACAGATCACCTCTGTCAAATTTGTCTCAGAGCCCATTTTGTCATATTGGCAACCTTCTTCCTGACTATCAACTTTCCATTTTAACACATTAGTAAAAGGTATTGATATTCTCAGTTGTGAAAGAAAAAGTGAAGTGATTGATATGAAGCAACTTCCATGTTGTGGGAGTGAAGAAAAAATAATATGCTATTAGAGAGTGGGAAATTAACACACATGGTCTCCCACTGCTGGTACTGCAAAGGCATAAGTACAATTCCTTTACGTCTTTACTTTCCCCCACAAACATTGTTAAAAGGTTCCCTCATTGCCACAATAGGCTAACTCAGACCTGAAAACTACCCAAATTGCAATCAGTGTGATTCTAAAATTCTAATTCATGTGTGAACCAGAGTAAAGTGCTACCCCCACACCAAAAGCAATAAAATTCATATTCACATTAGGATTAAGTTTTCATGAGGGAAGCTTCTCCTTTGTTGATGCAATTTACACCTGCAGTTGATTTACAAGTATAAATCTACATGCTAACAACTTGAAATACTCATCTGCCAATACAAAGCAGGTACTTAGAGGTGTAAGTGCACCGATCTTCATTTAAGTCATTTTTCAGTTCCAAAAATGGTGCCAAATCCCAGCTCTTCAGAAAATTTAACCACGTGTGCTTTCTGATGGACTGAGGGCTAGTCTACACTAGAAGTGCTACATTGGCACAACTGCACCTATGGAGCTGTGCCGCTGTAGCGCGTCTGGCGAAGACGCTCTATGCCAATGAGGGAGAGCTCTCCCGTCGGCATAATAAATCCACCTCTGTGACAAGCGATAACTACAGTAACCCCTCGCTTAATGTTGCAGTTTTGTTCCTGAAAAATGCAACTTTAAGTGAAACCATGTTAAGTGAATCCAACTTCCCCATAAGAATTAATGTAAATAGGGGAGTTAGGTTCCAGGAAAAAAAAATTCACCAGACAAAAAACTATATACATTGCCTTTTTAACTATATCAGGAAGTTGAGAGAGCAGCTGCGGACAGCAAGCTCCCTCCGTACTGAGCCCTGTCGTGTCTCCCCCCTGCTCTATGGATGGAGAGGCAGGACCAGGGGGAAGGGGGACACCCTGACATTAGCCCCCCTCTCACTCCCCCTGCACAGCAAGCAGGAGGCTCCTGGAAGCAGCTCCAAGGCAGAGGGCAGGAGCAGCACATGGCAGTGTGGGGAGGGACAGCTGAACTGCCGCAATTGGTAGCCTGCTGGGCGGCTGCCACATAAGAAACTTAGGGGAGCGGGGATCTGATGGGGGGTTGCTGGTCCACCCTGGTTCCAAGCCCACCAGCTAGCTGCAACGGGCTGCTCTTCCTGCAAGCAGTGGACAAAGCAGGCGGCTGCCAAACAACGTTATAAGGGAGCATTGTGCAACTTTAAACGTGCATGTTCCCTAATTGATCAGCAACGTAACAACGTTAACCGGGATGACTTTAATTGAGGAGTTACTGTATGTCAGTGGGAGAAGCTCTCCCGCTGACATAGCGCTGTCCCCACTGGTGCTTAGGTCAGTGTAAATTACGCCACTCGGGAGGTGTTTTATTCACACCCCTGAGCGACGTGAGTTATACTGAAGTAAGTGATAATGTAGACCTGGCCTAACAGTCATCGTTTTTCATAGAAGGTGGTAGGCCATATCTTCAGCTGACATAAGTGGCATCACTCTGTTGCCTTGAGTGGAGTTATGCTGATTAACACTGGCTGAGAATCTGTTCCAGAGTCTTGTAATCCCAAGACTCACATTTAAAAGCTTTAACTGGTCATAAGATAACGTGCTCTTATTAACATATATCATCACTGTACTGTGCTATATGTACCTTTAAGCCCTTTTTTAGTCCTACTGCACTGCTCAACTTCAATCTGCCATTGATACAGTGGGAGCACTAGTGGAAGAAAAATTATAGTTGTTACCTTAACACTGCCGATTCTATAGCAAATTCTTGTTTGTCAAAACTTTTGCCTCTACGGCATCATATACAAAGAGAGGCTGAAGAGTGGGTACCAAACTCTGACTGCATTTTTAAAGAAAATGTGGAAGCTGAGAAAACCTTAACATTCAGTAGGATATTCAGTGTGCTTGGGTAGCAGGTATGTCCAGTCTTCAGCCTCTCTTTGTATATGATGCTGGCTGGAGAGGAGTCTTGCTTATCAGCATTCTGCACCACTGCCACAAGTTGAAGGGGGGGGTGGGACGGGGGAAGAGAGCAGAAACATAAGGAGCAGAGGATATAAAAGGAGATCAGTGAAGTGGAAATAAGGACAGTGTCAAGTTGTTTAGGAACAAAATTTCACATACCTTAAAAGTTGTACATTATAATAGTAGCAGATGTCATCCTGATTCTATTCATGTTTCCCTTGAAATTGATGGCTGCAGCAAGGAATAATTTAGGGGATGGGCAGGAGACAGTGGCACTTAATGTAGGTCTCACATATAAGCAAGTCTGCATTGCTGTCACTGATTTGAGAGGAGAAAGATTCATACATCCTTCCCAGTCAGAGTATGAGACGAATGTATACAGAGTGGAAAGAGTAGATACTGCTGTTTATAGCCTGGCTTTTGCCTTTTGCTCTTCTGATAACAGCAAAATCTATGGGGTAGTTAGTAATTTTTCCTTCCCCTCCCATGGTATCCCAGCTGTAACTGTCAGTCTACAGCAAAAGAAAGATATTATTTTAAATCAAATGGACCAATTTATGCATTCAAATATTTGCACTTTATAATGACTTGTGGGAAAAAATATTGGAACTCAAAAACCTAACTGGCTGTTTGTGGGAGTGAAATCCCCCACTTCTTCACAAACCCAAACATCTAACTGTAACCTGTCGGCATAAATCCAGTAGATAGACATTGAACAACTGGAATTTTTACTATTTTTATTCTTGCTTCTTAGGACTTACGTAGTGCTTTTCCCTGAACAGATCACAAAGCATTTAAAGGTGGGGAAGCATTTTTATCTTCTTGTTTACAGGTGAACAGACAGAGACACAGGTAAAAGATTTGGATAGTAATGGTACGGGAACAAACAAAGCACTGGTTTCCTTAGTCCCACTCAGATGCCCTGTCTAGTGTAACAAACTGCCTAATGCTGCATTGGGCAAAGAATGGGAGAAATGATTGCTAGGCTGGTGCTTTCATAATGATGGTGAATGTGAGCCCTGGTAACCATATTGGAGACCAAATTCATAGATTCTAGGACTGGAAGGGACCTCGAGAGGTCATCGAGTCCAGTCCCCTGCCCGCATGGCAGGACCAAATACTGCCTAGACCATCCCTAGTAGACATTTATCTAACCTACCCTTAAATATCTCCAGAGACGGAGATTCCACAACCTCCCTAGGCAATTTGTTCCAGTGTTTAACCACCCTGACAGTTAGGAACTTTTTCCTAATGTCCAATCTAGACCTCCCTTGCTGCAGTTTAAACCCATTGTTTCTGGTTCTATCCTTAGAGGCTAAGGTGAACAAGTTCTCTCCCTCCTCCTTATGACACCCTTTTATATACCTGAAAACTGCTATCATGTCCCCTCTCAGTCTTCTCTTTTCCAAACTAAACAAACCCAATTCTTTCAGCCTTCCTTCATAGGTCATGTTCTCAAGACCTTTAATCATTCTTGTTGCTCTTCTTTGGACCCTTTCCAGTTTCTCCACATCTTTTTTAAAATGCGGCGCCCAGAACTGGACACAATACTCCAGCTGAGGCCTAACCAGAGCAGAGTAGAGCGGAAGAATGACTTCTCGTGTCTTGCTCACAACACACCTGTTAATGCATCCCAGAATCATGTTTGCTTTTTTTGCAACAGCATCACACTGTTGACTCATATTTAGCTTGTGGTCCACTATAACCCCTAGATCCCTTTCTGCCGTACTCCTTCCTAGACAGTCTTTTCCCATTCTGTATGTGTGAAATTGATTTTTCCTTCCTAAGTGGAGCACTTTGCATTTGTCTTTGTTAAACTTCATCCTGTTTAACTCAGACCATTTCTCCAATTTGTCCAGATCATTTTGAATTATGACCCTGTCCTCCAAAGTAGTTGCAATCCCTCCCAGTTTGGTATCATCCGCAAACTTAATAAGCGTACTTTCTATGCCAATATCTAAGTCGTTGATGAAGATATTGAACAGAGCCGGTCCCAAAACAGACCCCTGCGGTACCCCACTCGTTACGCCTTTCCAGCAGGATTGGGAACCATTAATAACAACTCTCTGAGTACGATTATCCAGCCAGTTATGCACCCACCTTATAGTAGCCCCATCTAATTTGTATTTGCCTAGTTTATCGATAAGAATATCATGCGAGACCGTATCAAATGCCTTACTAAAGTCTAGGTATACCACATCCACCGCTTCACCCTTATCCACAAGGCTCGTTATCCTATCAAAGAAAGCTATCAGATTGGTTTGACATGATTTGTTCTTCACAAATCCATGCTGGCTATTCCCTATCACCTTACCACCTTCCAAGTGTTGGCAGATGATTTCCTTAATTACTTGCTCCATTATCTTCCCTGGCACAGAAGTTAAACTAACTGGTCTGTAGTTACCTGGGTTGTTTTTAGTTCCCTTTTTATAGATGGGCACT
This sequence comes from Malaclemys terrapin pileata, assembly GCF_027887155.1. Taxonomy (NCBI): domain Eukaryota; kingdom Metazoa; phylum Chordata; order Testudines; family Emydidae; genus Malaclemys; species Malaclemys terrapin. Next base: position 219,392,588 of record NC_071506.1, on the reverse strand, counting down.
ATATTTGCCCTTTTCCAGTCTTCTGGAATCTCTCCCATCTCCCATGACTTTCCAAAGATAATAGCTAGAGGCTCAGATACCTCCTCTATTAGCTCCTTGAGTATTCTAGGATGCATTTCATCAGGCCCGGGTGACTTGCAGGCATCTAACTTTTCTAAGTGATTTTTAACTTGTTCTTTTTTTATTTTATCCGCTAAACCTACCCCCTTCCCATTAGCATTCACTATGTTAGGCATTCCTTCAGACTTCTCGGTGAAGACCGAAACAAAGAAGTCATTAAGCATCTCTGCCATTTCCAAGTTTCCTGTTACTGTTTCTCCCTCTTCACTAAGCAGTGGGCCTACCCTGTCTTTGGTCTTCCTCTTGCTTCTAATGTATTGATAAAAAGTCTTCTTGTTTCCTTTTATTCCCGTAGCTAGTTTGAGCTCATTTTGTGCCTTTGCCTTTCTAATCTTGCCCCTGCATTCCTGTGTTGTTTGCCTATATTCATCCTTTGTAATCTGTCCTAGTTTCCATTTTTTATATGACTCCTTTTTATTTTTTAGATCGTGCAAGATCTCGTGGTTAAGCCAAGGTGGTCTTTTGCCACATTTTCTATCTTTCCTAACCAGCGGAATAGCTTGCTTTTGGGCCCTTAATAGTGTCCCTTTGAAAAACTGCCAACTCTCCTCAGTTGTTTTTCCCCTCAGTCTTGATTCCCATGGGACCTTACCTATCAGCTCTCTGAGCTTCCCAAAATCTGCCTTCCTGAAATCCATTGTCTCTATTTTGCTGTTCTCCCTTCTACCCTTCCTTAGAATTGCAAAGTCTATGATTTCATGATCACTTTCACCCAGGCTGCCTTCTACTTTCACATTCTCAACGAGTTCCTCCCTATTTGTTAAAATCAAGTCTAGAACAGCTTCCCCCCTAGTAGCTTTTTCAACCTTCTGAAATAAAAAGTTGTCTCCAATGCAGTCCAAGAATTTGTTGGATAGTCTGTTCCCCGCTGTGTTATTTTCCCAACATATATCCGGATAGTTGAAGTCCCCCATCACCACCAAGTCTTGGGCTTTGGATGATTTTGTTAGTTGCTTGAAAAAAGCCTCATCCACCTCTTCCACCTGGTTAGGTGGCCTGTAGTAGACGCCTAGCATGACATCTCCCTTGTTTTTTGCCCCTTTAAGCCTAACCCAGAGACTCTCAACACTTCCGTCTCCTATGTCCATCTCTACCTCTGTCCAAGTGTGTACATTTTTAATATATAAGGCAACACCTCCTCCCTTTTTCCCCTGTCTATCCTTCCTGAGCAAGCTGTACCCATCCACACCAACATTCCAATCATGTGTATTATCCCACCAAGTTTCAGTGATGCCAACAATGTCATAGTTGTATTTATTTATTAGCACTTCCAGTTCTTCCTGCTTATTCCCCATACTTCTCGCATTTGTATATAGGCATCTAAAATACTGGTTTGATCTTTCCTCCCAGTTTTTTCCTGACTCTCCTTTCTCTCTGCCAATATAGCCCACACTCCCTCTTGTTTCCGACTCATTTCCCCGGTCTCCATGTTCCCCACTTACCTGTGGGCTTTGCTCACCTGTCCCCGTCGAACCTAGTTTAAAGCCCTCCTCACTAGGTTAGCCAGTCTGTGTCCGAATAGGGTCTTCCCTCTCCTCGAAAGGTGAACGCCATCTCTGCCTAGCAGTCCTTCCTCGAATAGCATCCCGTGGTCTAGGAAGCCAAAGCCCTCCTGGTGACACCATCTTCGCAGCCAGGCATTCACCTCCATGATGCAGTCTATTTCATTAATATGCTGACCACTACCCATGAATGACAATTTCTATCCCCAGTTCTAAAAACACAGATACATACGCCAAATATTTATACTTTTATTGCTTTCTTAAAGGGATAGCCTCTTTTTTGGCAATTTGCTTTTTCTTTAAAGTAAGCAAACTATGATAGTCAGTGGTGGATGGTGGCAGAAACAGAAAATGTTATACAACATATCAAAAAAACATACCAGTCTTCCATATCTTCCACCTTGATCTCCCCTAAATGTTGCTATGCCACCAGTGCCATCAATTTATACATAATGACTTCAATTTATAAGGCCCTTTGGGTTCAGACTTCGGTCTTCAGCCTGCAAAAACTTAAGTATGAGCCTAACGTTACGCATGTGAATTCAGTGGGACTAATTATGTGCTTAAAGTTAAGCATGCATATAAGTCTTTTGAAGGATCTGGACTTAAGCGGATAGGCAAACTATTCCTGGAGGAGCTCTTAACAACCAAAATGTGAAACATGGCTTTCTTGAATTGAAGGCAACACCAGTTTAAGGGATTAGGGTAGAAATGAAAAAAAAAACCCACCCTGCTTATCAAGAAATATTCATAAGGAATTTATAGAGGCCAAATACAACTCTTGGTACCTATGATGAAATCTAGCTAGGTCAAACACCACCATCTCTACTCAGTCAAACTTCCTGGAAACTTCTTTTGACCACAACACATCAGCTCCTTGCAGCTCCAGCAGCACAATGCCCCCCAGAGTGACACATACTGAATTACTGGACCACTTCCTGCAATGCCTAAGTAGACTTTAGAAGTGTGCCATGCAAATACAGCTCCAGCCCAATTTTGTTAACATGTAAGGGCTGATGGACTCAGAGCTCCAGGTGACATGGCTGGAGGACACACCTGAAAAGTAATGCATGTCTTTTAAAAAACACCAAAAGATGTCTAATGAAACAATTATCTTTAGAAGTGTCCGAGTGAGTTAGATCCCAAGTAAAGAACAAGTGCAGGTAAAGTGAGCACACAGGCCTTGCTATAGGCTGTCAGTGCAGCCTCTCTCAGAATCTCGAGGTAGAAAAATCTCACATTTTCAAAATACTAAATTCCCATGAAGTCAGTAACAACAGGGCAAGTTCTGCGGCAGCGGATAAGAGGTTCCCCATGACGTAGCTGCGGAGGGCAATTCCATTTCTACATGTTTCCCTTGAGCAGAGGCCACCGTTAAGTTTGCTGAAGAGCAGCGGAGAAGCATTCCTGTGGTGATCTGATTATGCCATTACCTCAGACCACCTTATTGTCTAGTATACATAGCTCTCAACATATGTGTAATGCCATGCATAAGAATTTTTTTCAATGATTCCTTCAAACAAATTATTAGCAGTAAGCTTGAATTTGTAGCCACAGGCAGGATCAGACACTGTGGACTTCAACTCGCATTGCAAAGCCTAACGTTTAGTCCCCCTTTCCCCTAATGGAATCTACAGCACCACGTTAGGCAAACAGACTCCTCTATACAATGCCTGGGGCAGGAGTGTGCAAACTTTTTGTCCCAAGGGCCATGTCTTGGTATGAAAATTGTATGGTGGGCCATGAATGCTCACGAAATTGGGGTTGGGGTGCAGGAGGGGAGTGAGGGCTCTGGCTGGAGGTGCGGGCTCTGGGGTGAGGCAGGGGATGAGGGATTTGGGGTGTAGGAGGATGCTCCAGGCTCTGGGACCAAGGGGTTCAGAGGATTGGAGGGGGATCAGGGCTGGGGCAGGGGGTTGGGGCATGGGAGGGTAAGGGGTGCAGGCTTTGGGTGGCACTTATCTCAAGCAGCTCCTGGAGGCAGCGGCATGTCCCTGCTCCTATGCGGAGGTGCGGGCAGGTGGCTCTGAGCACTGCCCCATCTGCAGGCACCGCCCCTGCAGCTCCCATTAGCTGCAGTTCCCGGCCAATGGGAGCTGCGGGGGTGGCGCAGCGTGCACAGACCCCTGGCTGCCCCTAAGTGTAGGAGCTGGAGGGGAGACATGCTGCTGCTTCTGGGAGCCTCAGCATGCGTGCGTAGCATGGCCTCAGACCCCGCTCCCTAGCCGGAGCGTGGGAGCAGGACAAGCCCCAGACTCTACTCCCCAGCAGGAGCTTGAGGGCCAGTTTAAACCGTCTGGAGAGCTGGATGTGACCCCTGGGCCGTAGTTTGCCCACCGCTGGCCTGGGGACAATTAGGCACTTAAGAATGGGGTCCACAGAAGCCAGCAAGCTGCGCAGGGAGCTGCCTAAACTAGCCATTAGGAAATTCTGACTGGAGGGATGGGTACTGAGTCCCACTCCTCAAGGGACTTAGGTACCTCAACATGTGTCAGAAGGAGACACCTGTCTCCACTTGGGATTCACAGCTATGAACCCTCTCCTGGAATTAGGTGCTTAAGCCCTTTCCTGCAAAAAACGGAGGAGGACCCTCCCACACACTTATACCCTTATCCCAATGATTAGTGCACGCACCGCAAAGTGGGAGACCGAAGCTCAAATTCCTCCTCTACCTGATGTGACCAAGCATTTGAACTTGATTCTTCCATCTTCTAGAAAAGTGGCCTAACTACTAGACTATGAGGTATTCAAGCTCTGCTGTTGAAGCTGTTTTACTTTATATGAATAATTAAATAGTCAGAGGGCCAGAGAAACAGTGAGAATGACTCAATGTTTAGGGTCTCCTACATCCTAGGTGAGTGCCCAAGTTCCAGTCCTTGCTTCACATCAGGCAGAAGGAGAATTTGAACACAGGATCCCCACATCCTGGGTGTATGTTCTAGCCCCTGGGCTAAAGTTACAAGTGCATTACCAACCAGCTTTTGTGCTAGGCCCAGTCTGGCAAGCAACCTCTGGAAAGGCCTACTGAATCAAGCTCCACAGGTGAGATTGATGGGGCAAAGCCTAGTTTGGGAATCCTGCTGGGGCTTAGGCTTGAGTTTGCCACCTTGGCATCAGAACTGAAGGGTCAGTGCGTATGCACAGACATCTAAGAGACTACAGGATTAAGGGGGATATTGAGGATCTACATTTTGAATATAGGTGTCTAAATCTCTGTGGCTCTAGGTCTGCGTGCCTGCACTCTTGTCACTCATTTCATACTGGTGTAACTCCACTGACTTCAATAGCATATGTCTAGATTTACACCAATGGAAAAGGAGAATCAGGCCCTGGTTCCAGAGGTTCCACATACAGATGGGCAAAGATACAATATTCACCCCTGGATTTAAATCAATCCCACATGCTGCCCAGGGTGGAGGGGAAGATGTTGGATCCTGGCTATTGGTTTGGCCATTATAAAGAGCCTAGTCAGCTGTGAAATTTGGATTTAGGATTGGGGTTTTTGTTCCACCCCCTATCTCTAATTCTATGTCAACGATGACTGAGTTTCATGTTAGATGGGGGATGGGGAGTTGGTGGGTGAGTAAGGAGGGGAAGAAATATGCTTCTGTTGCAGTGGAAAGAAAATGAAAATCTTATGCTCAAAATGAGGACAAATGACAATAAATCATTAGAAGCTTATGTAATAGAATATAGATTTCATTGGTACTCAGCAATGCATATTAATATATCAGTGAATCACTGCAACAAGCATGCTGTAAGCAGTACCATTTTAACAGGAGGCACTTGGAATCAATCTTGATGGTATAAAAAAAATGTTTCCAGTTTGCTTTGCTAATCAACAGCTTTTGCTTGATTGCTGTTTCCTGCTTATTTGTTGAAATAACTACATGCCCGACTATACAAGCATCACTCAACTAAAAAATACACAGCTTTCAAAACAGTGCTTTTAAAGCAGTTTGTGATTTTTATATGACTGACACATCGGGTACACTTCACAATAGATTCATCGTGGTAGTTTTTTCTTTTATAAAGCAAATGACTAAACAGCACTGTGCATGTAACAGATCACAGCCTGGGGACTCAGCAGTTTGTATACATCTCAACAAGTCTGCCGCTGATCGGGACAGGATGGCCAGGGAGGACAAACACAGGAATAGCAGCAGAATGCAACTTTATAAAACCTGACACAGGGGAGGAGGTGCTACCCACCCTGGCACCCAAATGTTTCAGGCATTTTAAGTGGTTCAAGGACAGGGGTTAAAGGGCTCCCACCATATAACCCATAACTCAGGCTAGACACTCCTCAGCCTACCTCTAGGACTCAGCTTGCTGTTTTGAATCCTTTCACTGCCCCTCCCGCTCCCTGAGGAGGACTGAGTGGCAGCCTCTCAGCCAGCAAGGTCTCCCTTATCCTATAAATGCAAGGCCCACCAGCAAAATCCCAGGTCTTTTAATCTTGGAAACCATTCTTTTGATCCTTTTAATTGTACTGGAAACCCCAGTCGCAAGTTACAATAAAATAACATCTCTACCAATTACTACCACCAGTTATTAAATCCAATTCCTATTGAACTGCAAGGAAGGCAAAAAAACCCTACCAGGGCTTTGCCAATTTAGCCCCTACAGGATGAAACAATTCTTTCCTGAGCCCAACACAGCTGATCAGTCAGACCTGCAGAATCTGCAAAACACCGAAACTACCAGTACAGGGCAGTGCCGGGGCAGAGGGGAAATACGCGTGTGCTACTGAAACAAAGAAAAAAGAGGCACCACATGGCCCAAACTAGGGTTTTAATTAATGAAAGGGGGACTGAGGGACCAATTATCTCCATTCCTTCCCAGACTGGCAAGTGAGTGGCTAGAGACTCTGGAAGGGGCGGAGCTACCCCTGAGTCCTCCGGCATATGTTCTTCTCCCTTTTTCTAGTGGGGCTGTGCAATCACTGGGCCTATCAAGTTTTCCACCCATTGAGGTGGGTGGGTGGTAATGGCTTGAGACCACTGAAGTCACTTCAGCTAATTAAGGGCCAAATTGTGGCTTGGCTAACACAATGGTACATGGGTGTAAGAAGACGCCTTTCACCTTTTTTACACCTTGCTAGTTGCCAACTTGGACTTAGCTGAGGAGGTGAAGCAGGCCGAGTCCACTCATTGCCACTCTGATTGCATGAAGAAAATGTGGCAGTCTTGCAGCTACTGCACAGTTTGGCCACCTGGCCATGAAGAAATGCCATTTTTCACAGCTATCCTATGCGTTTGCATTGCAGCTGGGAACAGAATATTATTCATTGCCATTGCTGAAATGAGCCATTGTTTCTGGCTAGCTGCAACAAAGAATTAAAGCAAGAAGAACTAGTGTACCCTGGCACCATGTTAGGAGTTGGCGTAATGAGTTACCAGGAGAAAGTGATTTTCTGTAAATAAAATACATTTTATTGGACTCTATAGAACCGAGGAACAATGTGGCATATCCTTGAGGGCGCCACGTGCTGGCACCTTATTAAATAATTGCATAGACATCTCTTTCATAGAGCACTCCTGTAACATCTGGGCAGGACAGTGTGGAGACTGGGTGTAGCCCCCAACATGCCAGTCGGTGTAGCTGTGCCAGTATGCAGAGGAACAGACACTGTGCCAGACATAAACCTATTTCAGTTCCTTCCTTCTGGGGAGCAGAGTGTCATAATCTGCTTCCCGAGCTGTTCCTGGGGCAGTCAGTAATGAGAACTCCTTATTCTGGGTATGTGGCAAAAGCCATGAATGAATGCATTTTGTCACATCACAGTGCATGCACCTTCACGACATGCAACAGGTGACTAAATTATTCATGAAACTGGAACATGGAAAGGAATGCATGCAGCATGCACTTCACAATATGCAGAAATGTCACATACGTACTCTCTCAGAGCAGGTGTGGAAGCCTCTCGTAGCAATCAGGGTGCATACATGCTGTCACACGGCTACGGTACATGTTGCATGCATGAAGCCCACGCATCATCTCATTTTTTATGAGCTGTTAAAAAGCAGTGGAAATTAAAGGCCTTCGTCCTAATGTGCGAAGAGCTGCTCCTAGACTTGCGGCAGTGTTAAATTGCTGAACTACACAGCAGCTGTTTTCTACAGAGAAATTTGGACAAGTTCAAGAATGTGTTTTTAAAGTCCTTAAAAACTTATGAATCGGCTTTTCATGATGTAAATGGACTTTGTAAACGAAGACTAAATTACTAATGAGACGACCCTTCAATTCAAACCTTGAGGATGAGTGAACACAATTGCAGGAAATGCCAAGTGATGATAGAAATTTTATAGTCAGAGTGGGCATTTTTGGTTACAAACGGAGCAAAAATGATGTGAAGTCTGAATTGCTTCCTAATTGCTTTCTATTTAACCCGTCTTAAAACTTTTTATAAAGACACAGTTTAACCTACTCTCACGTACTGTATAGTACCATTCAATCTCTAATAAGAAGCACAGTAGTAGCTCCATTTCACACAAAACTATTTGTAAATTAGCTCTGGGCACACTGGTAACACTGGTCTACAATTTTTGAGAAGTCATCTGCTTCAGAGATAAAATGTGCTATTTATTATGTATTTTGATGTGCTGAATTCAAATATGACAATTAAAACAACTGATTGGCTACTGTTTAAGATATTTAAGTTTTTACATTTTATGTCTATGTATATTGTGTAGATAGTAGAGTTTTAATCATAAATTGTAAACCTAGGTCTTTTCATGTGTTTATGGTTGCTTTACATGATAATATTTCACCTGTCCTGTTTATGTAACACTTTAAAAATCAGCAAAAGGGTTATATAAATAAAATGTATTATGAAACAAAAGGCAAAAAACTATTATGTACATAGTTTAGTCCTATTCAGTGTCTACTCGGCGCTTCTTGGCTTGTCTCTTGTATTCATTAAATGGAGCATCTCTTGTCACTGTCCAGCAATAGTCTGCAAGCATTCATGGGCTCCATTTGCCCTGATAGCGTTTCTCCATTGTTGCAATGTCCTGGTGAAATCGCTCGCCGTGCTCGTCGCTCACTGCTCCGCAGTTCAGTGGAAAAAAATCTAGATGAGAGTGCAAAAAATGTATCTTTAGTGACATGTTGCAACCAAGGCTTTTGTATACCTTGAGGAGGTTTTCCACCAACAACCTGTAGTTGTCTGCCTTGTTGTTTCCGAGAAAATTTATTGCCACTAAGTGGAAGGCTTTCCATGCCGTCTTTTCCTTGCCACGCAGTGCATGGTCAAATGCATCATCTCGAAGAAGTTCACGAATCTGAGGACCAACAAAGACACCTTCCTTTATCTTAGCTTCACTTAACCTTGGATATTTTCCACGCAGGTACTTGAAAACTGCTTGTGTTTTGTCAATGGCCTTGACAAAGTTCTTCATCAGACCCAGCTTGATGTGTAAGAGGGTAACAAAATCTTCCTTGATTCAACAAGTGGTGGATGCTGAACACTTTTCCTCCCAGGCTGCAATGACTGTTGGAGTGGCCAATCTTTCTTGATGTAGTGGGAATCTCTTGCACGACTATCCCATTCGCAGAGAAAACAGCAGTACTTTGTGTATCCAGTCTGCAGACCAAGCAAGAGAGCAACAACCGTCAAAGCTGCCACTGATGTTGGTCAGAGTTTATGCACCTCAAAAGTTGTTTCATGTTGTCATAGGTTTCCTTTATATGGACTGCATGACCAACTGGAATTGATGGCAAAACATTGCCATTATGCAGTAAAACAGCTTTAAGACTCGTCTTCGATGAATCAATGAACAGTCTCCACTCATCTGGATCGTGAACAATGTTGAGGGCTGCCATCACTCCATCGATGTTGTTGCAGGCTACAAGATCATCTTCCATGAAGAAGAATGGGACAAGATCCTTTTGACGGTCACGGAACATGGAAACCCTAACATCACCTGCCAGGAGATTCCACTGCTGTAGTCTGGAGCCCAATAGCTCTGCCTTATTCTTGGGTAGTTCCAAATCCCTGACAAGGTCATTCAGTTCACCCTGTGTTATGAGGTGTGGTTCAGAGGAGGAGGATGGGAGAAAATGTGGGTCCTGTGACATTGCTGGTTCAGGACTAGAAGTTTCATCTTCTTCCTCGTCTGACTCAAGTGAGAATGATTCTGGTGCATCAGGAACCAGCAGTCCTTCTCCGTGGGGTAATAGCTGATGGAATGTTTGGATAATGCACAGTCCACTTTTTCTTCTTTGACACACCTTTCCCAACTGGAGGCACCATGCAGAAGTAACAATTGCTGGTATGATCTGTTGGCTCTCTCCAAATCATTGGCACTGCAAAAGGCATAGATTTCCTTTTCCTGTTCAACCACTGACGAAGATTTGTTGCACAAGTGTTACAGCACATGTGTGGGGCCCACCTCTTGCCCTGATCTCCAATTTTGCAGCCAAAATAAAGGTGATAGGCTTTCTTAACCATAGTGGTTATACTGCGCTTTTGTGATGCAAAAGTCACTTCACCACAAACATAGCAGAAGTTATCTGCACTGTTCACACAAGTACGAGGCATCTCTGCTCTCTTTCACTAAACAGAAATGTGTCCCTTTGCAAAAATCAAACACTGACAAATAAGAGAGCATGACACTGTATGATTTTTAAAGCTGATATAGGGCAATTTGTTCAGCAGAGTGATGTAAGCTTCATTATGATTGCATCATCCATGACTTCTAGGAATAACGTGATGTAATTCATATCATGTATGACGCAATACCAGCTTCAGATTGCATCATTCATTGTTTTGCCTAAAAAGCAAGTACTGTCCAAACCCAGTTATAGATTTACTCATATATCCAGTCAAAGATGTATTTTAGTCATTTCTGGTTTAAATTGAGATCCCTTCCCTTTATAACTCACTTATCCTCCGCCATTCCCAAGTCAAGGGTCGTATATACTGACCCAATAGCATATCTTGAAAACTAGAGCCAATCAACAACTTTAAGCATCATTTTCGTTCTCAGTGACCCAGAATTAGTAAAGTTTGACTACATTTATTTCAGAAGCATTTTGGCTGTAGAGCAGTGTAATAGGTGTCCCCAATGCTGCCCACTTTGCATTATAAAGATATAATTATAAAGATATATTTAGTAGAGACTGGATCTTACCAAAACCATGGCGCCAAACATCCACTTAACTTTCACTGCATGTATATAAATGAATGGGCCTATTTCTGTATTCCTCTGGCATTCAGCATGCTCATTGAAATCCACTGGTGTTTTGTGTGTAAAAAACACAGGATCTGACCGTGGGATCAATCCTAAACCCCATCTTGGCCTCTTGATGATGCTCTTAAAACAGCCAACTAGAGATTCACCAAGTGCAGGTGGAATCCCCAAGTTGTTTAAAGCTGGTATAACCAGCCTATGCCACCCTTTCTCTTCCCCCACCATAAGGGACACATCAGGATAAGCCACAGCAGCATGCTGTATTCTGGAAATGCCAGGTTGGTGGACAGCCCCTTGCATGGGGGGAGTAGTTCAGAAAAACTGGCACCTGCCCAGCACAACACCCACATCTGCTGCAGCAGGCAGAAACTGCAGGCACCAGACTATAGTAGTAAGCACTGAAATTGCAATAATCAACCAGAGTGGGGACCCTACTGAGCTAGGTGCACATATGTAAATGGCAATGGCAAAAATAGCCAACATATAGCAAAAGACCGTCTCTAGCCAAGAGAACTTGAGTCACTTAGATTTATAAAGCTTAACTATATTCAATAGTCAATCAGCAGCATTGTGTTTTATATACTGAATGTCCCAGAGCATGTTCATCTGCGTATACTAGGAAAAAATGAAAAAAATTATCCACTGAAGCAAATTATCTATTTCTTATAAAAATGAACTGCCTCTCGTAGATAATCAATCAGCAAATTATACACCAGACTTAAGTTCCAATATTGCTATTCCAAATTGTTTTCTTCTTCAACAAGTGGACAGGGCTTGGATTTGAGTGACATCCTGGCTTCTAATTTACAGAAGAGTTCAGGAATATTGAAAGATTTTATGGAAGATCTTTATCATTGAAAACGGCACATCAGTTTTAATTGCTCTCATCAATAAAGACACTTTTGTTTGTTTCAGATAGTTAAGGAATCCCCACATACTATTGTTATCAGGTGTGCATTATCAGAAGGCCTTCTGTAACAGAGGAGAGAAGGAGTTATTTCCCCCAGTAAAGGCTGTGAATGATTTGATTTGTAGGCTTCTCTCAGTTTCCCTTCTTACAGTATTTTGCAACTAATCACCTGGTTTACCATATAGGAGGAGACACTCAGAAGGGGTGCTCTCATTTATATGCAGCTTCTGCTGGATTTTACAAAAATACATTTGACTCTTTCTTGGGTAGTAAATTTTATTCCTACTGACAGCAGGGATAAATACTTTACTTAAAACTCAAAATGACTGTTTAAGAGGTTCGGCTCCTCTTTCTTGCTCCATTTTATAATATACATGCATCCTATGCTGAAAAGAACAAAAAAATCTTCATACTTGCCAATCAATTTGGGGCACAAATTCAGGTTGCTCTGTATTTATCTGAACTGGATCAGCCAACCCTACCGACACCACTAGGCCAGCATATCAACCTTAATAGAAAACACTCTGATCACTGAGCTATCCACACTATGTGCTCATGTTGATCACACCGGGTAGAGGCGGAGGCCATATGGAGATTATCAGTCTGAGAGACATAACTTATCTTCTGTGAACCATCCCCATTAGGGCTTTTTCTCTGATAGAGCAAGCATTTGCAAACTCTCATTTATCTTTTACTGATATGCACATAACATACACTACCTTTATTTGGGCTATTATCAATTTTTGGCCCTTTCAAGTTTTCTAGGTAAGTGAACACAGATATGATACAGTTGTAAATTATTTTATATTGCTGTCTTTAAGTTTCATTTATGACAGTATGAAAAAGACATTCAGAGTCAAATTCTCAAGTGGTTTAAATTGGCATAGTTCCACAACAGACAATTGAAATGTACAGGCTTCCATTAGAGGATCTAGCCCAGTAAGAGATGAGGTATATGTAAAAGAAAAAACACAACAGCAGTTGCACTAAAATGGGAAGTGTGATCATAGAATCATAGAAGATTAGGGTTGGAAGAGACCTCAGGAGGTCATCTAGTCCCACCCCCTGCTCAAAGCAGGACCAACCCCAACTGAATTATTCTATTCTATGAAATAGCATGAGGAATAGAGATTTTGTAGATTATAGAGTCAAAATGATTGTATAAGGGATAGCTCAGTGGTTTGAGCATTGGTCTGCTAAATCCAGGGTTTTGAGTTTAATCCTTGTTGGGGCCATTTAGAGAACTGGGGTAAAAATCTGTCTGGGGATTGGTCCTGCTTTGAGCAGGGTTGGACTAGATGACCTCCTGAGGTCCCTTTCAACCCTGATATTCTATGAAAAACAATGCCCGCTGTAGTAAAAAAATTCAAGTGTTTTGATCTCGAAGTCCAAATTTTAATATCTATATTAAGGGGGACTACATTGTTAGGGGACAGATCATTAGAGGCTTACCTAAACTAATTCACTCATTTATATCCAACCCAGAGCTCTAGCGACCAAAGGTCACTACCATCTGAAGGCTGGAAGGGAACTGTGTGAAACGGGCGGTGGTCTTGATACAACTTCTGGGAATCTCAGAGAGGCCAGGATTGAATGGGCACATAGAATTTACTATCTGCTCTTCATTACTGGTGATGCCTCCAAGGTAGTGGGGAGGCACATTGGAAGAGCAGCATGGGGAATTTTGTGTTGCTACTTCCTGTGTTGTAGCTGTTTGTGGGATAAGCAGAGTACTAAAGTGTTTCAGCTCTTGTCAACAGAATATAACCATATGTAGTGTGTCACTCACTACTGCTTTTGGGCAGCACCCACAGTCCTGTAGATGTGTCAAACATGTTCCAACCTTTTCTTAGCTGTTTAAAGGAAAAAATAGTACTTCAAAAAGATTATTCACCCTTTTCCTCCTGCTTCTTCATCGTTCACGGTTGCTGTTCCATTCTTGAGGTCCCCACCCCTTTAAAAAGATCAAGCTCCTAATGATGAAATAATACAGTTGTGAAAATAAGTTAAGATTTCAGTTCAGCTTTCCCCAAACATACAAGATTTTAAAAAAAAATTCCCCGTAGTTTAATGGCATTTTCCAGCATGTTGTAAAAAGCATACTTAAGCAAATGGAAGTAAGATCGCATGATGCTTGCTACATTTGCACATTATACTCCTCTTCTCTTACCATTTAATCCATACTATTCTACTATACACTCCCACAGTGGAGTAGTATGCCACTAACTATCCCCCGACACTCCAGTTATTTGAGAATAAGAAGGGGAGACCTTTAGTGAACTGTTTACATTCCTTTAAAAAAAAAAATCCTGAACTAAATGTGTTAGGCTAACATGCCTTGTTATAAGACATCATGCTTGGGTATATAAAGCAACATCATTGATGTGAACATCAACTAAAAATGTGAAAAACATTTTTAGATAATATTTTTTAGCGATTGCACTCAATTTAAATTTATTCATAAAGTGTAGATCAGAAATTCCAGCTCGCCCCGTCGGTTCAGGAGTTATGTTCACGCAGAGGCACCCAAAGCACTGCTGAATTTGTTCTCCTGTTTTTCAAAGAAAGGCAATATAAACAGAAGATCAAATGCTTGTTGCCTGCATCTTTAATATGTCAGCACCTTCTGTCTAGGGGGAATGTTGTGCCAGACAGAATGCTGCATAAATAGTGTAGCAGACAAATTACATTACCTCTTGTGGTGTACACACTGAAACACAAGTACCTTGAAATAACTAAATTACATCTTTTGTCCAAATCTCAGCCATTGCATTTCAAGTCAGGTAGAAGAGAGTGTATTATTCTGTTTGTTCTGCTCAAAAGTAATGAATAAAAGCTGCCTTATGTGGTAGTAAAATATGCACTTTCTATTAATTATCTTCACATTAATGTTTACACTAACATTCTCAAGCACAGAAAGGTTATAAATAGAATGATAGGACTGCCAACGCGATTACCTTTTAAAATGCCATTGCATTTTTATGAGCATTCTGAGGTGACTGCATGAGTATATTAATGCACAGAAAACTGGAAAAATTGGCATATTCTTTCTGGTATGTTCAGTTGAATAATGGAGTTTACATCTGAACAATATTCTAATTTAAACATAGGACAATGCAGCTAAATAGTTTTGTGCCCAAATTATGGTGATTAATGTTAGACACTATGCATGGACTCCATTGTAGACACACTGCATTGTCAGAGCGAGCTGGAAAAGGGAATTTTTGATTTATCTGCAGAGTAATGTAGTTCTTATAGGTTTAGAAAAATCTAAATCAGCTTTATTTCTATTTGAACAGAAAACAAAACAAAAACAAACAGACAAACTCCAATAACCTACCACTGCCTATTCCCATGTCTTAAATTAACAGAGTATTTGAGACTGAAATAATTACTTTTTAGGCTGGAATTAATCTCAATATTTCAGAAGATTTTAAATGGTTGATGTTCACACAATAAACATGTCAAGAACTAGATTTTTGCCACCACTATGCACATTTTCAGTGTTAGAATGAAGAGCTTTTTTTTTTTTTTTTTTAAGGGTGGGGAACTCCAACAGATTTTCCTTCAACTTTTTCCCCCTATTTTTTTATTCTGCAACTGTATTTATTAGAAAAAAATACTGTGAGCAAAAATTATTATTTTGTGTTAGCACAATGTATTAATCTAGCCTTTATTTTGGTGATATTTTCATGTTTCTGTTTGAAATACAATTTAGCAGGCAAAGACAAGGGTTTATACACTGCTTGGTGAATTCATGGATTAAATTAATCTTAATTGCATAGTCCTTAATCTTACTGAATAGACAATGAAACTCATAGTTGTATGAATAAGTGCAACGTTTGACAACTTTTTCAATTTTGTACACTAAGTTAAAATTTCATTGAAACACTGATTGTGGGTTAATTAAAATGCAAGATTCAAGTGAATTAGTTATGTAAATAAGATATTGTATAAGTTATGCAGCAATTACCCAGTCTACATTTAAAACCTTATTGTTTTTCAATACATTGCAACAAACATAAAATTTGCAAAATGCAATTAAATAAGTAATTAAGTGCAAACAGATATTTGGTTTTGGCTATATCTATTTTAGGTACTTCAATGGCCTGCTCCCCAATCATCATATTATCTGGTTGCCTCACAATCTTGAATGTATTTAGCTTCACAACACCAGTGTGAGGTAGGGAAGTGCCCATTTTACAGATGTGTCACTGAGGCACAGAGGATATGTTTACAAGCCTCCCAGCCTGGGTAAACAGACTTGTGCTAGTGGGACTCAGAGCATGCTAAAAATAGCTGTGTGCACGTTGTGCCTCAGGAGCCTGAGTCATGCTATCTCAAGCCCCATTAGTACAAATCTATCTACCCTGCTGGGAGGCTCCCTCCCAGCTAGAGTGTAGACATACCTGGAAAGGCTACATGACATGCTCAAGGTCACAGTGGATGTCTGTGAAGGAGCAGAGAAATTAATCCCTCTTTCCCAAGTCCTAGATTGGTGCCCCAACTACTGGACCATTCTTCCTCTTTGTTGACATTAAATCATTACTTTTCATTCCTTTTAAGCTAATTCTTTGGAGAGCGCAGATCTAGAGATTGTACATGTTATCTTAAGAATCCCTTCTGGTTACAGTCTGGAAAATGCCAGCAATCAGAAAGGTCACATATTTTACTTTAGGAAACCTAATTGCCCAGCTGGAGGCAACATGGAATCTCCTTAGTACTGTTTTTTTCCCTCATTACGAGAGATCGGACTTCCAGCTCTGGGTATTTATTACACAAATATTCATTACCACATGATTTGTGTTGTTACACATTTTATTATAGTGAGGTGGGGCCACGCTGGACCATAAGATAGGTTGGAATACAGAGGATGAAACCAACAGCTATACTCTGTCACCAGTTCTTGCAATAAAAAACGGGATGCTATTCGAGGAAGGACTGCTAGGCAGAGATGGCGTTCACCTTTCGAGGAGAGGAAAGACCCTATTCGGACACAGACTGGCTAACCTAGTGAGGAGGGCTTTAAACTAGGTTCGACGGGGACAGGTGAGCAAAGCCCACAGGTAAGTGGGGAACATGGAGACCGGGGAGATGGGTCGGAAACGAGAGGGAGTGTGGGCTATATTGGCAGAGAGAAAGGAGAGTCAGGACAAAACTGGGAGGAAAGATCAAACCAGTATCTTAGATGCCTATATACAAATGCGAGAAGTATGGGGAATAAGCAGGAAGAACTGGAAGTGCTAATAAATAAATACAACTATGACATTGTTGGCATCACTGAAACTTGGTGGGATAATACACATGATTGGAATGTTGGTGTGGATGGGTACAGCTTGCTCAGGAAGGATAGACAGGGGAAAAAGGGAGGAGGTGTTGCCTTATATATTAAAAATGTACACACTTGGACTGAGGTAGAGATGGACATAGGAGACGGAAGTGTTGAGAGTCTCTGGGTTAGGCTTAAAGGGGCAAAAAACAAGGGAGATGTCATGCTAGGAGTCTACTACAGGCCACCTAACCAGGTGGAAGAGGTGGATGAGGCTTTTTTCAAGCAACTAACAAAATCATCCAAAGCCCAAGATTTGGTGGTGATGGGGGACTTCAACTATCCGGATATATGTTGGGAAAATAACACAGCGGGGCACAGACTATCCAACAAATTCTTGGACTGCATTGGAGACAACTTTTTATTTCAGAAGGTTGAAAAAGCTACTAGGGGGGAAGCTGTTCTAGACTTGATTTTAACAAATAGAGAGGAACTCGTTGAGAATGTGAAAGTAGAAGGCAGCCTGGGTGAAAGTGATCATGAAATCATAGAGTTTGCAATTCTAAGGAATGGTAGAAGGGAGAACAGCAAAATAGAGACAATGGATTTCAGGAAGGCAGATTTTGGGAAGCTCGGAGAGCTGATAGGTAAGGTCCCATGGGAATCAAGACTGAGGGGAAAAACAACTGAGGAGAGTTGGCAGTTTTTCAAAGGGACACTATTAAGGGCCCAAAAGCAAGCTATTCCGCTGGTTAGGAAAGATAGAAAATGTGGCAAAAGACCACCTTGGCTTAACCACGAGATCTTGCACGATCTAAAAAATAAAAAGGAGTCATATAAAAAATGGAAACTAGGACAGATTACAAAGGATGAATATAGGCAAACAACACAGGAATGCAGGGGCAAGATTAGAAAGGCAAAGGCACAAAATGAGCTCAAACTAGCTACGGGAATAAAATGAAACAAGAAGACTTTTTATCAATACATTAGAAGCAAGAGGAAGACCAAAGACAGGGTAGGCCCACTGCTTAGTGAAGAGGGAGAAACAGTAACAGGAAACTTGGAAATGGCAGAGATGCTTAATGACTTCTTTGTTTCGGTCTTCACCGAGAAGTCTGAAGGAATGCCTAACATAGTGAATGCTAATGGGAAGGGGGTGGGTTTAGCGGATAAAATAAAAAAAGAACAAGTTAAAAATCACTTAGAAAAGTTAGATGCCTGCAAGTCACCCGGGCCTGATGAAATGCATCCTAGAATACTCAAGGAGCTAATAGAGGAGGTATCTGAGCCTCTAGCTATTATCTTTGGAAAGTCATGGGAGACGGGAGAGATTCCAGAAGACTGGAAAAGGGCAAATATAGTGCCCATCTATAAAAAGGGAAATAAAAACAACCCAGGTAACTACAGACCAGTTAGTTTAACTTCTGTGCCAGGGAAGATAATGGAGCAAGTAATTAAGGAAATCATCTGCAAACACTTGGAAGGTGGTAAGGTGATAGGGAACAGCCAGCATGGATTTGTGAAGAACAAATCATGTCAAACCAATCTGATAGCTTTCTTTGATAGGATAACGAGCCTTGTGGATAAGGGTGAAGCGGTGGATGTGGTATACCTAGACTTTAGTAAGGTATTTGATACGGTCTCGCATGATATTCTTATCGATAAACTAGGGAAATACAAATTAGATGGGGCTACTATAAGGTGGGTGCATAACTGGCTGGATAACCGTACTCAGAGAGTGGTTATTAATGGTTCCCAATCCTGCTGGAAAGGCGTAACGAGTGGGGTTCCGCAGGGGTCTGTTTTGGGACCGGCTCTGTTCAATATCTTCATCAACGACTTAGATATTGGCATAGAAAGTACGCTTATTAAGTTTGCGGATGATACCAAACTGGGAGGGATTGCAACTACTTTGGAGGACAGGGTCATAATTCAAAATGATCTGGACAAATTGGAGAAATGGGTTGAGGTAAACAGGATGAAGTTTAACAAAGACAAATGCAAAGTGCTCCACTTAGGAAGGAAAAATCAATTTCACACATACAGAATGGGAAAAGACTGTCTAGGAAGGAGTACGGCAGAAAGGGATCTAGGGGTTATAGTGGACCACAAGCTAAATATGAGTCAACAGTGTGATGCTGTTGCAAAAAAAGCAAACATGATTCTGGGATGCATTAACAGGTGTGTTGTGAGCAAGACACGAGAAGTCATTCTTCCACTCTACTCTGCTCTGGTTAGGCCTCAGCTGGAGTATTGTGTCCAGTTCTGGGCGCCGCATTTTAAAAAAGATGTGGAGAAATTGGAAAGGGTCCAAAGAAGAGCAACAAGAATGATTAAAGGTCTTGAGAACATGACCTATGAAGGAAGGCTGAAAGAACTGGGTTTGTTTAGTTTGGAAAAGAGAAGACTGAGAGGGGACATGATAGCAGTTTTCAGGTATCTAAAAGGGTGTCATAAGGAGGAGGGAGAGAACTTGTTCACCTTAGCCTCTAAGGATAGAACCAGAAACAATGGGTTTAAACTGCAGCAAGGGAGGTCTAGGTTGGACATTAGGAAAAAGTTCCTAACTGTCAGGGTGGTTAAAAACTGGAACAAATTGCCTAGGGAGGTTGTGGAATCTCCGTCTCTGGAGATATTTAAGAGTAGGTTAGATAAATGTCTATCAGGGATGGTCTAGACAGTATTTGGTCCTGCCATGAGGGCAGGGGACTGGACTCGATGACCTCTCGAGTCCTATAATCTATGAATCTATAATGTAGAGTATGTTTAAGGCTCGGGCATAGGGCCATTCATATGAAAATTACACCAGTCCCTCTCCAGCCATTGGTAGGCATTTCCTTGGAAACATGAAAAGATCTTCCCAGTGAAGCAACTTATTAGCTCCAGAAGCAAGGCCTCCCTTCTAATTATAGACAGAAAGGTTTGGATCACCACAGCCATGTTCAATGTGCATTCTGAAAACTGGTGCTCATGATTGTAGGGGTAGGCCAAACTGCCTGCATCTGTGGGGGGCAAGTCAGTAGCTCATGGGGACTAATGCCAAGTCTGTTCTGCTTGAGTTTTGGTAGGTTTCACACTATGAGGTACTAGCAGCGTAGGGGGCACTTTGTGTCAGAATTTGTGCTTTGGACTAGAGCAGAGCAAATAATTGATTTTTGGAGTCAGGAATCAAACCAACAAAAATTTGGTTTGATTCAAACTGAAATTGAAGGATTTTTTTTTATTATTATTTTTCTTGCCAAAAAACAAAACAAACAAAAACAAACTGAAAAAGTTTCACTTTGTCTCGAACAAAACTTTTTGTTCGACCCAAAGTGAATATTTTTTTGTGTTTGTCACCCAATTTTATATAAAAAAAATAGCTAAATTACAAAACTAAACTCTATTTCAAAACAAAGTCAAAACATAATTTTGAAATAAAATGTCAAAATGAACCATTTGTACTAAAAAAAAAAAAAAAAAAAAATCCATTTTTTTCCAGCTGAAACTAATAGTGGATTTGACCCGAATCTGCAAATAGTTTGGGTGCCTCCCACAGTGAATGTTTTGGCAAATTTAGTATTCACAAAAATAATACTACTAATTAATCCAGCTCCACTTTGGACTCCTTTCCATTAGCCTTCATGAACCAAGATGGGGAGGGAGTGATTTCATTGTTGGAGAATGTCAACGTTTCTTCAATGTTTTTATTATAAATCCAAAAATATAATGCCAGCCAAATGCAAAGACAGGGGACTCGAAGTGAAGTATAATGTGAGTTTATCACAAACATGGGATAAAATCAGTCAGACTTTATCAGAGGACTGTCTACTCACTTAACTAATTATATTCATTGGGCACAGATGTTGGAAAGTTTAAAAAGGAATTGAACGGCAATTTACTAGAGAAAAAACTTTATTCTCAGAATCAGTGATTAAAGACGGTAAACTTGAATATTATTTAGTTCTATAATAATGATCATTCTTATGATCATTATTATAGATATAAATAACATTCTTATAATCATCTATTATTAATTTTTTTTAAAGAGCTGCTAAAGATTATTCTAACAGCTTCTCAAAGATGATTGGTCTAGTGGTGCTCTCAGATACACCGATGCATCTTCCCAACAATGGTATGTAATAGACTGAGGAAAGTTCTCCTGGGGGAAGTGATGGTGCTTGACACATTTTTAAAACTGAACTAGATTAAAGCAATAGGAAATATACTGCCATATATGAAAACACACACATCCCATTAGGGAGTTGAAACAAGGCGTACCAGTTTATCAGAGAACAGAATTTGGACCAGTGAGTGACTGTAACTAATTACAGTGTAATTATTATAACATTTCATCAAAACCTTTTAAATGTATTGGAATTTTTATTATAACCTCAAGGCATTTGAAAGGGACGCTGTCTTGCTCACTTTTCTCAATGTTAGTAGAACTGCAGCAGTGATTATAGTGTGTACCATGACAAAGCAATGTTACAGACAGAGGTGAGCAAGTCCATGGGACTACACACCCTTTACACTGCACATGAAGGAGCCATTTGAAAATAACAAGTCCATTTTAAATAGAGGCTGCTGCTGCTGCCAGAAAAAAGTTTGAATTCAGCTAATGCAGAGTTAACAGCGAATGTTCTAGGGATAAAGTGTGTCTTCAAGGCACCACCCTTCATTGGAAGTTGCCTGGTATTGCACTGCCCAAAGAGCAGCACCAGGAGTATTGAACTTTTTGGAGCTCCCAAAGACCACAGTTGCGGTACCATGCGTTCATAGGTGCAGGCTCGGATCTCTCAGAGCATGGCTAGCCATTGTGGAGTTGGAATGGCACCACAGCCCAGCCTCCTCCAAGCTTGCTTAAGAATAGCTGATGCTACCCGTGGCGATAGCCAGACCCATAATCTTTGTGCTTCCCCAGGAATAAGGACTACAGTTGTTTCTAGCCCTGTGTGTGACTGGAGGCAGCAGGATAGGGTTAGAGGAAGAAGCATGTCTGTAATGCTGCAGGAATTTGTTATCCTTATTGCTACCTGGTGGCTAATGTGCAAATACTTTTACGGTTAGAATATAGCGAATATTTACTATTAGAAGCCTTAAGGATCTACTGAGCGTGCTCCAGCTGAGTGGCGGGCAGAGGGCTATGTGAGGAAGTTTTTCCAATATGGAGCTGGTTTGTTGTGTATGTGAACCTGTAACAGAAGAGAAGCTAAGTTCTATGTTTTGGGTCTCCATATACTACAAGGTTATTATCTTTCTTCATTTGTACATCCTCATAGCACTCAAACACAGTCTGCTCCTAGGTCAGACTGGGATTATAATATGGATTCTTTACTTTCTTGTTAACAATACAGTCAGTTTCTCAACTGTCTACACTGGGTCCAGTTGTGTAATCTATTTTTGTGTGGATGAACACTTGCTCACACAACAATCCCATTCAAGTTGGCAGACTTGATGGTCTACTCAGCAACAATGGAGTTGCACTGCCATAAAAGAAGTGTAACAGAGTGGAGAATCAGGTCTAGTGGGCGTACTCAAAGGAGTAAGAGCTCCAGCTGAGTAAGGACTGCAAAACTGGGGCCACTTGTTCCATACATATTCTCATTTATGGAGACTAAGATTATTTTATTCAAAAGTTTAGGCTTTCCATTTCAGAAAAAGAAAAGACTTAGTAATGATTAACGAAGGAGCAGAACCTTACCTTAAACTTGTAATGTACATTCTTCCTTAGCTGGCCTTCTTTTCTATCACTCAAATGACTGTTCCAAAATAATTTCCCACTTCTGAGTTTAAGAATGAATGCCAGTTTCTCTTTAACTTAAATTTTTCTCATTTACTTAAAAAAAATCAAATCTCACAGCATTAAAAAGATCACTCGGGGACCTGTATTTTATTGACTTTGAAAGGTATTTTAGTGCAGCAAATACCTTGAAAAGATGCAGAACTAGTTGAGTACAGGGATCAGCAGAGACTCGAAATGAGCATTTGGACTGAACATCAGGGAAAACTTCCTAACAATGGGGATCTAATAGACTGTGGAATAGTCTCCCAAGGGAAGTAGTGATGCTTGACATTCAAAACAAGACTAGACAAAGGAAATATACTGTGGTGTAGTGCACAACACTGCATTAGTAGAGGGATGAACTAAATGACCTATTTTTTTTCTCTCTCTCTCACACACACACACACACATCTCTAATTCAGCAAATCTTGTAGTAGTATGCTGCTGATATATACTGTGTGGCATAAAACCAATGCCTATGTGTGCTATACCATGATTTTGCATAACCAGAGTTATCACTGGTTTCACGAGAAGATACCTTAACACTGACTAATGAAGGGTGAAATCCTGGTGCTGTTGAAGTCCATGAGAGTTTTGCCATTGTCTTCAGCGGGGTCAGGATTTCGTGCAAAGTCATTTTCAGAGCTAAAGAAGTAATGAATAAGCTGCAGCAGATCACCACCTGCTGAAAGCTTATGCTGAAGAGAAAAGGGGATTCCATGCACATCAAGCTCCAGAAGATCTCTGTATTGAAAGGAGAGGCATGCCCAGAAGTGAAGGAGGCAGCAGGAGACATTACCATCAGTGACTGTTTCAGTCTTAATGCAGTATTTCTGTGCATGTATATTCCTCCCAATCTTCTCTTCCATTCAGAATAGAATGTTTACATATCCTTTAAAATTCTACAGGATTCAAAACAAGAACAGCAACTAAAATTAGTATCAAATAAAGGATGCAAGGAAATGTCTTGCTTTGAGAATTCTGTGAGCACAAAGTGGTAAAAAATGTTGAAAGGAATAAACATACAATACAGTGTGTCTGAGAGTATCAATTTTCTTTTAACTGAACAGTAAAAGATGTTTCTTTGCAGGAGGAAAAAATACTGTACTGGGACTAAAATAGTACCATTTGGCTTAAGCACGCCATTATGGCTCTGAGATATGTACAAAGGAACAATAGCAATGAAGCCACATTTGTTCTGGTTTTGCTACTCTGTATGACAATGAGCTTTCTATATTAGTCTGTTCAAATAAATTAAAATCTACTTTCTAAGTGAATGGAAGCTGGAAGTGAGAAAAAAAGGGAAAGTGCAGCTGATAGTGCCATTGATCTGTGCAAAGATATTAATTTGTCCTTTGTTGTAAGTTCTTTTTATCATGAGAATCTCTATCAGTTGAAACACCATGTTCCCAGTGAATATCCTGAGGGCAACAGCAGGAGAAATTCACGCAGTGCCACACAAATGCTCAGCTTCAGTCCGTACAGGGGTGATCAATTCAAAGCGTAAACAATAACATTTAAAGAAATAATAAAAGGGAACTGAAAACAAGTAACAACATAATTAAAAGGCAGCCTCCTGAGAGATGTGGAGAGGCTGGGGGCAGGGGGAGAGAGGGAGGCAGAGAAACAATCCAATCCTTCAGCAGGAGGACTTCTGTGAGGAAAAAAGCAGTTCAAGAGAAATTGCCTTCAGAGGAAAATGGATTTTTTTCCCCACAGTGTGTAGAATTGGGTTTGAAAACCTAAGGATCAAATCAAATCCAAGTCACGGTAAAGAATAATCAATGTGACTTATGATTTGTTAGGTGGCTGCAGGGAATCATTCAGCCCAGATTCCTGTTCTTGAAACAATAAAGTAGAGTTAATTACCAGTGCAAACAACTCGCTCTCCTCCCCACCCCAGCCACCCTTTTATGAAAAAGCATATTAACTTTAATAAATGGAGCTTTGCCATTGACTTCATTGGACACAAGAGAAGGCCTCTAAATTGGTAATTTAAGTAGGGAGTCCAAAGATGGAAGAGGCCATGCACTGAATTGCATTTTCATCTCTATAAATGATTCCTTTCGGTCAGGAACAAAATTTGTGCAATCATACACTCATAGAGTTTAAGGCCAGAAGAGACCACCAGATCATCTAGTCTGACCCCCAGTACATCACAGACCACCAACATCACCCAGCACAAAACCCAACAACTGAAATTAGACCTAAATATTACAGCCCACAGGAGGCTAGACTTTCATGTACCACAGGTAGAGAATAGGAGGGATGAAGGAGCACCAGTGGCTCCCACAATGGCACAGAAATGATTCAGTGAGATATACTCGGATAATCCTGTCAAGTGACCCGCATCGACACGCTGCAGAGGAAGGTGAAAACCCCCCAATCTTACCACTAGTCTGATCTGGGGGATAATTCCTTCCTGATGCCATTTATGGCTGTCAGTTAGACACTGAGCACGTGAGCAAGAATCAGGTGCTCGGCTGGCTGGCTGGGAAAGAGAATGTTCTGTGCCACCTCAGAGTTCTGGCCCTCCCAGGCTCCAGCTGCACCCATCCCAGAAGGGAACCTTTAAGCTGACCTCCTGTATATCCCACTACCACCACCACTCAGCACCCATACACTAAACCCAACAACTGAAATGAGACCAAAGGTTTACAACCCACGGGAGACTCAATTATTGTGTGTCACTGGCATAGAAGAGGAAGGACAGAGGTTTCACCCACACAGGGGGAAAAAAAATCTCTTTCTGGCTCTTGCAGGTGGCTGGCTAAAACTCAGAAGCATGAACTTTAGGAACATAAGACAAACTGGAATTGAGCCCCAGGGTTGTTGATCCCTGCCTCCTGCCATCACAAGCAACCCTGTCATATAATTGCACTCATAAACTTGCTCATTTCTCTCCTTAAAACAAATTAAGTTGCTTGCTCCCACAACTGCTATTGGGAGGCTGTTTCAGAACTTAATCCCTCTAACGGTTAGAAACCCTCTTTTAATTTCCAGCCTGAATTTGTTCATGGCCTGTTTATATCCATTTATTCTTGTGCCAGCATTGTCCTTTACCTTAATAGTCTTCACCCTCCCTGGTATTTACCCCAATGTATTTATAGAGCGCAATCCTATCACCTCTCAGCCTTCTTTTTGCTAAACTAAAAAATCCAAGCTCTTACAGTCTGCTCTCATAAGATAGGCCCTCCATTCTCCCAGGGCCGACGAGAGCAGGGGGGAAGCCGGTACAAATTACCGGGGCTCGGCAGTCCGGAAGGGGGCCCAGGACCTGGCTTCCCCGGCTTCCCCTCCCTCTTGTTGGCCCTGTTTAGCCGGTCCACCCTTGCAGGGGGACCCTGAAAACATTTTTTTCACCGGGGCCCGAACCCGCTCTCAGTGGCCCTGATTCTCCTGATCATCTGAGTAGCTCTTCTTTGCACCTGTTCCAGTTTAAATTAATCATTCTTGGTCATGGGTGACCAGATTTGTACACAGTATTCCAAATGAGGTTTCACCAGTGCTTTGTAAAATGGCATTAATACTTCTCTGTCTCTACTGGAAATACCTTGCCTATGCATCCTAGGATTGCATTAGCCTTTTTCACAGCTGCATCACACTGGTGGGCCATAGTCATCCTATGATTCACTCACAACTCAGCTCTCTCTCTTCTCCTCTGTCGTCCAGATGATGATCCCCGAACTTGTAGCAAATGTTCTTATTAGCCCCAAACTACATGACCTTGCTCTTCGTACTATTGAATTTCATGCCATTTCTGTGACTCCTGTCGTCAAGATCATTCAGATCTTCCTGTATAGTATTCTGATCCTTCTCTGTATTGATGATGCCTCCCAATGTTGTATCATCATCATATTTTACTAGCACACTCCTACTTTTTGTGCCAAGGTCATTGATAAAAATATGGAACAAGATTGGTCTGTAGACTGATCCTTGAGGAACTTCATTAGTAACCTCCCTCCAGTGCAATAATTCACCTTTCAGCACAATACATTGCCTTTTCCCTTTTCACCAGTTCCTTAGCCACCTTACAATTCTTGTACTGATCTCCACCTTCCCTAATTTAACTAATAATTTCCCATGTCAAATGCTTTACTGAAGTCCAGCTATATTAAATCTACTTCACTTCCCTATCTAAAAAAATAAAAAAAATAAAAAAACCCAGCTATTGTCTCAAAGAAGAAAATCAGGGGTCATAGATTAGCTTTAGTCTCCTTCCCATCCTCACTGCATAGCAGCTGTCATCCTTCCTTATTCTCTTTTTCTTTATATAACTAAAAACCTCTTATTATTTATTTTAATTTCCTAGGCAAGAACAAATTCAGCTTGACCTTTAGCAATTCTCACTTTATTTCTACATTTATTCACCTACACAATGTAGCTATCTTTACTCACCAACCCTTTTTTTCACTCCCCTGAGAGTCTCTGCTCACTCCTAATAATCTTTTTGAGACAGGTTTCAGAGTATTCAACCAATTGGGTTGGCACCTTTCCCTACAAGATTCCTTTGCTTGGGATGCAAATTTCAGATAGTTTTTGTATAGCTGATTAGAACAAATTCCAAGCCTGCTCTGAAGAGCTCCTTGAGCTCTTCAATCCAGTTAACTTCTTTATCTAGTTCCCTTAATTTCCCAAATTCTGCCCTTTTGAAATAAAAAAAATCATAGTTGATATCCTGATTTTGATTATTCTTCCATTTAATTAAAACTGAATAAACTTGTGATCATTTGATTCAAGGATATTTCCTACAATCAACTCTTCTATTATGTCCTCACTGCTTATCAAAACCAAGTCTAAAATTGCATCACCTCTTGTTGTTTCGGTGACAAATTGATGAAGAAAACTATTGTCTATCACAGGGGTAGGCAACCTATGGCACACGTGCCAAAGGCGGCACATGATTTTCAGTTGCACTCACACTGCCCGGGTCCTGGCCACTGGTCCGGGGGTCTCTGCATTTTAATTTAATTTTAAATTAAGCTTCTTAAACATTTTAAAAACCTTATTTACTTTACATACACCAATAGTTTAGTTATATATTATAGACTTATAGAAAGAGACCTTCTATAAACGTTAAAATGTATTACTGGCACGCAAAACCTTAAATTAGAGTGAATAAACTCGGCACACCACTTCTGAAACCCCTGGTCTATCACATCCACGAATAACTTCGCCCTATCAGTATTAGCTGCAATTATTCTTCATTCTACATCTGGGAAGTTAAAGTCTTCCATTATGACACAATTACCAAAAGTATTTCTCTCTCAAATAATATTGAGGCGATCTCTAGCCAAATCTGACCCTGAGGGTCTATTGCAGACCTCTACCACTATCCTAACAGGACCTCTTTTACAATCTTTCCCCAAAGTGATTTTTGACCCAAACAGATTTTGTTTTGTCTATGCTATTGCTTTTTATTTCTTTACAGTTTACTGCTTCAGTGATGTACAATGCTACCCTGCCACCTTCACCTTTATTTCCATCGCTCCTAAACAGAACATACTCTTCAATACCGGTATTCCAGTCATGAAAGCTATTCCACCCTGTTTCTGTAATCCCTAGGATATCTAGTTTGACTTCCTGCACCAGTAGTTCCAGTTTTTCCCCGATTTGTAACCTGCTCACTAGTCATATAGATGGATTACTCTTGTTACTGACCATCCTATTACTGTTTTTGCATTAAGGAGGCAATTTTGGGCTCCAGGATTGTCAATCTGGTAGTTTTCATGACCGTTAAGTGCACTAATAGTAAATAGAAACCATGATTTTCTTAAAGGCTATTGCTCAGTCAAGGTGGTGCTTGTAACTTCACACCAATTCTTCCTGAGGATGCTGGCCTTTTCTATATTATGAAAAAGAGCAGTGCATCCTGGGTGCAGGAAAAAAATCAGTTGGGAGGACTCCGAAAAGGAAGGTGGAGAAAGGTCTCAATAAATGAAGAGTTTCTGAACAAGAATATGTTTTCTTTCTCCTGCTGTCATTTATGAAGATTTTGGAAATAAAACAGAAATTCAGTTACCCAGATGCAGAGGGTCTATTGAATATAAAAATATATTTATATTTGCTTTAGCACTAATAGGTGAGGAGGCTCGCTCTGGCTATGCTTAGGGTTGCCCAACACTTCCGATTACAAGACCCTGTTTTCAGTTGAATATAACTTTGCCAAATTTTACCATTCAGACTGCAAGTATCCATCCTGGTGTCTGCCTCAAGCTAGCTGTTGCTGTTGTTTACTTTCAGCCAAATCACTTCATCCTTTTCCAAAAACAAGGCTAGGGAAAAATAGATTTCTCAATGTTAAAAAAAATTCCTGGTGACTTTTTCTTTGGAAAGCTCTAGCACCCCTATGGTTTGAAGTAGGGAGTTGACATCTGACAGTGTAATGGCTTTGTGTCAGGGATGTGCCTTTAGCATCCCCCTGAAAATCAGCCCAAATTTAGCCAAGCATTTGGAAAAAAATTGCAGTTTGTACATGCTCAATAAAGACTTTCTAGAGTTTAATAGCTGACTCTCTGAAGATTCCATCTTCAATGAGCATGCTCCATCCCCTTACCAATCCTAGTGTTGACCAGAATGCACATGCACCACCCCGACATAGTGACTGAGCATGCTTCAGCCCAGGGCTACGGGGACAAAGTTGTATTTTCCCTATAATGGCTGCTCCTGGCTGTTAGCAAGGAGATTGTCTTTCCTGTACTCTCAATGTCCCCCCTACTGGCACCCAGGCAGCTGGAAGGAAGAAGCCATCTGATTCAAATGCAGAAGGGAGAAGAGCCAGACCTAGGGTATTGCAGGGAGGGCCAGAGGAACAGATGGGAACAAGGAGCCTGGGGTGGAGACTGGGACTGGGGGCTGTTAGGAAAGTGAGTGCGTTGGGGGAGAAGGGGGACTGAAATTGAATGAGGAGCCAGGGGAGGAAAACACTGGGACTGGGAGCCAATGGGGAAAGGGAATATGTTCTGAGAAGAGGAGCAACTGGAGACCGTGGGTGGGGGAAGAAAATAACAGATTAGGGAGTAGAGGAGGAAACTGGGACTGGCTGGGCAAGGAGACTGGCATCAGAACATGAGGACTGGGTAGTCAAGGAGAATGGGATTGGGACAAGAAGCCAAAGATGGGGTAGAGACATGATTAGGATAGATTAGCGGGGACAAGGGAAGAAGAGGTCAAGCTTATGGGGAATTGGCAGAAGTGTCTGTGCTCACTAGGAAACATTCCCATCAAGAGCCTGGAATGGAAACCATGATCTGCGAGTTTCACCATTCCTCTGCTCTCCGCAAACAGCTGTGAAATACACTGGCAAAGTTCCCATTCCCCTCTAGACCTGGTCTACATGGAAGAGGACAATAATTTCTTACTATAAATTACTCCGTTAGCTCAAGTGGCAGATGTCTGTGCAATGGATCAAAAGGTTGCAACCCTGCTGATGAGTGTCAATATAATGGAATTGTTTTTTCCCCCGGTTTGCTTTTTTTTTTTTTTTTTTACAGTAGGAAATTGCATTATTCTACATTATTCTATATTAACGGAATATTAAGGTTGCAAAGTCACGCACTCAAAAGTTTGGAAATGCCAGCATTAAGGTTGCCTGTGCCAATTTAATTTGGCCTGTTTATGCATATGCATTACAATATTACCTTTAAATTACATGATCACATTTTCCCACAAAACCACCTCCCCAGCATCATTAATCCCCAGAGCAGATCCATCGTATGCACTGAATCACAGCCGTGTAGTGGAGGAAGCTGTTGGCTATTTTCCTGTAGGAAGCTTGCATCATTGATTGCAGAAGTTGGAAAGTGGACAGTGAATGAACTAGGAAATTTCAGGAAGAGAAATAGCGATTTCACAGTTGAATGCTACCATGGAGAACCGGATTCTATTTCTGCCTCTGCGACACAGTTTCTATGCAGTGCTAGGCAAGTCACTTAAAGCAAACTTTTCACAGGTGGTCACTAACTGTGTGTTCTTCATTTTCTGGGTGCCCAGGTTGATGCCCCCGAAGTTTGATTTGCAGAAGTGTTGAGTATTCAGAGCTGCAACTGAAGTCAAGGGGAGCTGGGCTTTGACCACAGTAAGTGCTATATTATGTTAAGTACTCTGAAAAGTCAGACCCTCGCTGTCTCAAGCTGGGCACCCAATTTTAGTAGATACGTTTAACCTTAAGCTATGTGCCTCAGTTTGCCAACAGTAAAATAGGAATAATACCCACTCATCTCACAGGAGTAATGTAAAAATAAATTAATTAATATTTGTGAAACACTCAGATACTATAGTGGTGAGTACCATAGAGGAGCCCGGGAGGAAGTTAATAGTTCTAACTACTGAATAGTGTCTGGTAAATAAGGTGAGGGGCCACACATTGAAGAATGCGGAGAAAGCCATTGGAACAAGTTACCAAGGGTTGTGGTGGATTTTCTATCACTGACAATTTTTAATTCAAGTTTGGATGTTTTTCCTACAAAATCTGCTCTAGGAATTATTTTGGGGAAGATCTATTGCCTGTTTCCTGTAGAAGGTCAGACTAGCTCAGAGGTTCTCAACCAGGGGTCCAGGGCCCCCTGGGGGGCTGTGAACAGGTTTCAGGTGGTCCGCCGAGCAGAGCCAGTGTTACATTTGCTGGGGCCCAGGGCAGAAAGCCAAAGCCCTGCCATGCGGGGCTGAAGCCTGGGGCCCTGAACCCTGCCATTGGGGGCTGAAGTCAAAGCCTGAGCAACTTAGCTTTGTGGGGCCCCCTGTGGTGTGGGGCCCTGGGCAATAGCCCTGCTTGCTACTCCCTAATGCTGGCTCTGGCTTTTATATGCAGAAAAATGTTGTTGTGACACAGGTGGGCCATGGAGTTTTTAATAACATGTTGGGAGGGTTGGGGGGAGGCTCAGAAAGAAAAAGGTTGAGAACTCCTGCACTAGATGATCACAATGGTTACTTCTGGTCTTAGAATCAATGAATCTATGAAAAAAAAACCCCACAAAATATTGACTACCTACACCCTGTCTTCAAGAATGGGTTCTGGTTTGTATCAGTTTATTTGAATGGCTTTTGGGTTATCAAAATGTACCTTTTGCCCTGTTCCCCAACCCACTCCTGCTTCCATACAAACACACGCTACTTATTAAGATCAATACCCTCAACTTCTAGAGAAGCCTTTTGTCAAGGGAGTTTAAGACACACACTGTTACAATGGCTGGTAGCTTAGGCACAGGCTATTGGCAAAAGAGCAGAAATTATGTGGTTTTGCGGACGACTTGAATTTACAGCAGCGTGTGTCCACAAGCAAAGTATATGGGTGTCTTTAATCCACTTCATTGTTTGGAGCCACAAATAATCAATTATTTTTCCTGTGCTGTTTTGGGGCTTAGATAGTTCTACAGCACTATGTGTGACTAATTCTAGAACCACATATCACCAGTTATACTTCCTCTGAAACAGGCAATAACTGTAATTATGTAGAATTGAGTAAGCTGGCAGTAAGCTACTTCATTGCCCGTAGCTCCTGAGTCATAAAAACTTTAGTGCTAACAGGAACGTGGACGGTTGTAGTTTTGCTGCATAGTCCCAGCAGACTCAATTAGGAAAAAACTTGCATTCTTTGGAATTATTGGGGGCTACGGGTAAGTGAGTTGGTTTTAGTTTGATTTTCCAGATAATTTTAGATGGATGGAACTCAAGATGCACTGAAATATTGTGTAGAGCCCAATATGTGTGTACCATCATTTGAACCTTTGGATGCCTTTACTATTCCATCCTCAACATTGTTTTAGACCCAATCCCCAAAATCTCTCCTAGCTGTTATAACTATACCCACAATTCTTTTTCTAATAACCCCAACTCACTGCTCCCAACCGTCCTCTTTCACCCCTGTTCTGACTCTTGGCACTACTTCAAGAGATCTAGGAATTGCTATTTCTTCTTTCGTTTAGTTTCTCCCTCCCCAGTTCTCTTACCCTTCCCTTCTTTGCCCCATACCTTTGAGAACAATCCTCTGGCCTTGAGTCTAGCAACTTAGCACACTGCCACATCTTTCAATAATTGGTGATCCAATAATATTCTGTGATGTTTTGTATCAGAACCTGGCCCAGTCCTCTGGACTGACACCAGTCTATTATGAGGAGACCCAACCACTGAATCCCATATGTTGCTTAGCCCCCTGAGCATGGGTATTGACTGATCACTGGTCCTAGCACTAAGAAGAACAGGAGTACTTGTGGCACCTTAGAGACTAACAAATTTATTAGAGCATAAGCTTTCGTGGACTACAGCCCACTTCTTCGGATGCGGTCCTAGCACTAGGTCTCTTGGGTGCATGCACAGGTGCACACCCCATGTATGACACTCTTAGGGGCAGAGAGACCCACTGTCAGGCCACCTAGCCCCCAGAATCAGTGCCCGAGCCCTCCCAAGACCCCAGTTATTTAGAGATATTCCTCCTCAGAGTCCATCTGGCTTGGAAGTTCTGGTTTCCCAGTTATATCTTTCAGGGACCACATGACAATAAACGAATGATCACAGGCTTAGGCACAGCACTTGCAGCACAGCAATCTTATACTGGTGAAATAAAAACGTATGTCTCCATGGGCAGTTATGTGCCTGTTCTATCCTGATGCAGAACCCTCAGCCTGCAGAACTCCCTGAAATCTCCTGCAGCCAGGTAAGCATTAGCATACCAACTGTTGTTCAAGAACTGGATGAAGAATTGGCTTGAAACACAGAGTTCCTCTTGTGTGCGGTAGCAAGCCAAGAGATTTGACAAGAGTACAAACTTGAGGCCCTCAAACACCCTAGCACCCCTCAGGGACACATCAAAACAGAGTGAGGTCCCAGGGTAGTAGCAACATATGGGAGCAGTGACGTCCTCAGGCAGTAGCAACATATGGGAGCAGACTAAGTATGTTCTTCAGATCTAGGGAAGGGAAGCCAGAGAATAGAATCATAGAAGCATAGGACTGGAAGGGATCTTAAGAAGTCACCTAGTCCCATCTCCTGCACACATGGCAGGACTAAGTATTATCTAAACCATCCCTGACAGGTAATGGTCCTGCTCTTAAAAATCTCCAAAGATGGAGATTCCACAACCTCCCTAGGCAATTTATTCCAGTGCTTAATCACCCTGACAGTTAGGAAGTTTTTCCTAATGTCCAACCTAAACTGTCCTTGCTGCAATTTAAGCCCATTGCTTCTTGTCCTATCATCAGAGGTTGAGGAGAACAATTTTTCTCCCTCCGATGTTCTTCTCTGGACTTTCTCCAATTTCTCCACATCTTTCCTGAAATGTGGCATCCAGAACTGGACACAATTCTTCAGTTGAGGCCTAATCCACAGGCAGTAGAGTGGCAAGAATTACATCTTATGTCTTGCTTATGACACTCCTGCTAATACATCCCAGTATGATTGCTTTTTTTTTTAAACAGTTTTATACTGTTCACTCATATTTAACTTATGATCTACTATCACATTTTTTGCAGTACTCCTTTCTAGACAGTAGTTTCCCATTTTGAATGTGGAGTATTTTGCATTTGTCCTTATTGAATTTCATCCTATTTACTTCAGATCATTTCTCCAGTTTGTCCAGATCAATTTTAATTTTAATCCTATCCTCTAAAGCACTTGCAACCCCGCCCAGTTTTGTATCGTCCACAAACTTTATAAGTGTACTCTCTATGCCATGACCTAAATCATTTATGAAGATATTGAATAGAACTGGACCCAGAACAGATCCCTGCAGGATCCCACTCATTATGTTCTTCCGGCATGACTTTGAACCACTCATAACTACTCCCTGGAAATGGTTATAGTACCTTATAGTAGCTCCATCTAGGTTGTATTTCCCTAGTTGTTGTTGTTTTTCACCAGGGGTGGTAAAAAAAGATAGTTGCTCAGAAGCTGAGCAGTCTTCTCAGAATTACTAGTAGTGCAGCAGGCAGGAATAAAAAGAATATTTGGTGGCAGGGGAGAGGAAAAAATACTTTTTATCTGAACCTTTGAAAATGTTCAGGATTGCTTGAAATAGAAGATAAGGCTGAAGCTCAGGCTAGTTTAAGAAGGAGCTGGAACTTGCTAGCATTTGGGGGAAGTACATATCAATGATTTTGGGGAGGGGAGGAGACAGACCCTTATGTTATTAATAGCTACGCTTTTTAAATACTATCACACACCACTTTACACTCACAAATCACTTTTCAACCCTGGATCTCAAAGCATTTTGCAAAGCAGAGTAAATATCATTAATCCCACTTTACACATGGGGAAACTCAGGCAGAGAGGTTAAACGAGTTGTTCAACATCACACGCTGAGTCAATGGCATAGCCTGGAATACAACTCGGGTCTCCTGACTCCCCGTCTCATGCTCCATTTACTGAACTGTTTCTCTTTACGCTTAATTTTTTGTAACATTAACAATGTTTCTTGTAAATGCTAATTACAGACTAAGAGACTATTTACATTTAAACAACATTTATAACAAAAATAAAGGCAGTAGGAGAGATAACGTGAATTATCTTTGCTGTTGCCAAGGGACTCAGTGTTTAATACCTGGATTATTTCACACAGTCTCTCTCCAGTATGCTGATGTTCTTAGATGAGCTAGCAAGCCTCTCAAACCCTGTCTGAATTAGCATTGCAAGTTTCTAGACACTTTCTCTTAACAGGAATCTTACTGTACCCACTCTTATAAAACCACATCTTTGAAAAAAATGATGACTTGAACCTCGCTAATCTAGTAAAAATGCAATAACCAAAAGCTATTAGAAACCAGGCTTTATTTTACTAGCAATTTTTTATCTTGCTTGAGAACACAGAGCATCCATCACAGGAGAACAGCGGAAAATACAGCGATGAGATACAATCCAGTAAGGAACACATCATTTTGTTACATTTTACTCTAATCTGACCACACTCCAGATTTATGCCTCAATTACTGCAGCTGCAGAGGAGGGCAAGAAGCATTTTATGACCAATTCAGTGAGTGATTGACAAACAACTAGGCATGATTTAGTCATAGTTATCAGAGACTTTAATGTAAACTTTGCAGGTTGATGAATTACTAAAAGCTGACCTACCAATATGTCCTGATTTTATATCAGGACAGAGATATTGGTGCATTAGAAACATAATAGATTAGATCTGCTGGATAATCTATTTACCTGTAGGATTTTCTCACACCAGACACCATCTGAAACTAGTACTCTCAGCCTAGTTCAGTAGTTCTGCTCCACTACCCTGGTGCATAATATGTTTCGCTTTTTGTTGCTCACCTTAGTAGCTGTCTGTGAGTGTTAAGGACAGCATAATCGATGCACTGATCCAGGCATCTCAGCTTGGGATCTTTGTCATGATGGATTACTTGCTGTACACTGTGCTTGGTAGGATCGTGGGTGAAGAGGGATGGGATAATATTTAAAAGTAGTCTGACCATGGAGTACATACTCTTCCAATAAATATGTCTCTTCAGACTATACATATTGTATGTAAGAACCTGTCCAGATCTCTCAACCTTCCCCTTTCTGGCCTCCAGAAGTCTTTGCTTGTTTATTTCATGCTGCATTGTGCTTAGCCAGTGATTCTCCCAGTGGCATATCTGAAGGAGGGCTAAGGGAAATCTAAACTACAGCTCAGATACAGTATGCAAGTTCAAATACTTACCTTCATTTTTTCTTTCTAACCACATGAGAACAGAAAGAGCAGGATCAGTTGCAATCCTGCAAGGCTCCTTGGAACAACAGACCAATAACATGAATCCAATGCCTATTATTAATATTGCCACAATGAAGTTCTGTGTTTATAATTTAATGATCTATCAGAGCTACCACCCCGTTTGATCATGAATCAGCATCTACTTTTTCTTTTCTAGGAACTATAACTGCTGAAGGGACACACGCTTGTATCCCCATTCTCTTACCTACATTAGTCATGTGCTTTATCCAGTGTTTAACATATTTGAGTTATCAAAGTTCCATAGGGATTTTCAGTACTTTCCCGCTTCAACAGTTTTGTTGGTAAAGCTACTAGCGCCACATTTTGAAAAGGACCCAACCCATAGACAACACTTTGTCCATGCAGACATCTGCACCTGCCTGTATGTGCATATGGCAGATTCAAACACATGCAGGGGCACTAACATTTGTGCTTGAACCACCTGTATATGCAAAAATAAATAATCAAAGAATCAAAATTATACGCACACACAGGTTGGAAAATCTGGCCCCTAGCGTTCAACAGGGCTAACAGGAAACTTGCCTTAAACTATACAATCCTAAGTACAAGTAATTGCATTGATCTAAATTGGGACCCCCATGTGATCTCTGACTATCAGTCTATACACTTGTTTTTGACTAGTAGCAATCACCAGAACTGGATTTAGGGTTGTAGGCACCACTATTAAGGTTAGTCTTCAGGGCTATCCAAACCCCATTCGCTCCTAACACCCACATTGCCCAGCAATAAAGTTCTTTCTCAAGACACCAGGACCCCCAGTAATATACCAGAGAAAGCCCCCTACCAAGTTCCACAATGGCATGCCATCTTAGCATCTGGATTTCATCACTCAGCTAAAAAGCAGAGTTAAACTCACCAGTGACATAGGTAGACAGGCACAACATTACTGAAGCCAATGGAGTTGGATCTACTTATGGTAGTAATGAATTTGGCCCTCAGTGTACTTGATTAGGCCTTTTTCATCAGAGGCTCCCTGAAGCATCCATTGACTTCAAGGGTGTCTAAAACTAGCTCTCTCACCATCTCACAGTATAAAATGTACAATAGTGAAGTACTTTGAAAGCCTACTGCTCTAACACAGACAGTTAAAGCTTAGAGTCTTTGCACATACGACATTAAGCATAAAGGCCCGCCTGTCCATTATGGACAATTTATCACTGATTACAGATCATAGCAGATTAACAGCCTAACCCCTTTTCACTTAGGGCTTTCTGCCAGAATACACAAACACTGGGTAATGAATAGCAAAAGCAAATTAAACCCTTATCTTCAGAATCTCTTCTGTACTCTCAGTAAAGCATCTCTCACACATCCTGTGTGTGTGTGCACGCGTGTGCTGTATTCAATATGAAATCCTTACTTAAGGGAATTTCTAGATTTTCCACTCACATGCCAGAATTAGTCCCTTGGTTGGGCATATCAGCTGGGGAAATGAAAAAACACTCTGGTCTTTCTGCATGAAAACTGATCCTCCTACTCACAATTGCGTCTCTTGAGAAGAGCCTTGAGGTATGATGCTGCAGCAGACCCATTGCAGAGGAATC
This sequence comes from Malaclemys terrapin pileata, assembly GCF_027887155.1. Lineage (NCBI taxonomy): Eukaryota > Metazoa > Chordata > Testudines > Emydidae > Malaclemys > Malaclemys terrapin. The sequence continues at coordinate 219,354,568 of NC_071506.1, read as the reverse complement.
AAAGGAGCTGTTACAGTGTAGTGACTAAAATGTGCACTCGGAGCTAAAAGTGCATGGAGGGAAGCCCCCTTACCACAGAATAACCTCTAAAATGTGGATTTGCCATGAAACAATTAATCGTATCAGTCTATTGCCTGACTACACCTGGGCAACACAATCTCAAAGGTGTTCAAAAATGTTTATTGAGAAAAGTTAGTTGTATACGAGCATTCTACTAAAATCAGCTATCAAATATTGCAACAGAACACTTCTCAGCTGTCGCATCAACATCCAGCTCTTCAGCTGGTGTAAGTCAGGATAATTCCATTGTTACTACTTCAGTCCACAGCAGCTGGGGATTAGTCCGAAGGCTCCAATCTGTGAAGATCAGCTCTGTACATTTGTGCAGGGGTGGCGCTATGTATTTTGCCGCCCCAAGCACGGCAGTCAGGCGGCTTTCGGCGGCGCGCCTGCAGGAGGTCTGCCGGTCCCGTGCCTTCGGCGTACCCGCCACCGAATTGCTACGGAAGCCGTGGGACTGGCGGACCTCCTGCAAGCAAGCTGCCGAAGGCTGCCTGACTACCGCCCTCACAGCAACCGGCAAGCCGCCCCCCGCGGCTTGCCGCCCCAGGCACGCACTTGGTGCACTGGTGCCTGGAGCCGCCCCTGCATTTGTGGATTCTACAGTTTAATTTCCCATCTGGTGAGTGAGCACACCTCTCCAAAGTAAAGAGATCCCTAAGAGAATACTGAAGTTTCTGTAGCAAGCAACATTACTCCAAAAGAAAAGCCGGATGTACACACTTAGGTATGTTTAAAAATCACATTGCAGTTGCAGTGTGATCATTGATGGGAGAGCAAGACACCCATTAACATTTTAGCTTGCTGCCTTTTCAAAGACTCACCTGCTTCATACTGTAATTATTAGCATCATAATTCACTTTTATTCTGAGATTGCCTTTGAGCTGGACCTTTAGTCTGATTTTAAGTATATTTGTATGTCTAGGCTAAAAAATGAATATGTCAGCAATAATCACAAATGAGTGACCCTGAAACCTAGTTTTATTCATTTTTATTGGGAGTGTATTGTCAAATTGCAGATCTGAAAACTTCTAATTTTTTTTTGAATTAGCAGTCAAGTGGCATTGTTTGTTCATTGAAATAATAGGGTCCATTCAACGTAAGAGATTAATGATCCATATTAATCAAGAACCTGTTTCCTGTAGCAAACTACCAGTTTGGGAAGTAACACCAGAAATTAGATTAGCTGTTGGGATATATGGCTGATTTTTTCTAACCATGCATTTTAAGTGTTGTAGATAAATGAAAAACAACTTATTTTTGGCTTTAGTTTTCAGTGTGGAACACCAAGGGTAAAAATAGCCCCAAACCTACATCAGCTATTTTCCCATGTTATATAAGAAATTGTACTGCCTAATAGTTGCAAGATGTAGATAAGAACATCACCAAATATATTTTTCATGTGGTTCCCTATTCAGGAAAGGGTGTGCAGTTTTGTTTCTACTGTACAACAACAGCAACCATGCCTCAGTTTGCCTTTCTTGGTATGGCAGGTTAGCTTTCCCACTAGACTGAAAGATTCATCTCTTCCAAGGTAACAAAAACAATCCACATCTTCACCAAGTCTTTTTCCCTGGATCACAGCCCTCCACTGAGGGTGTGTAAGACTTCTCCTCTCTCAGGATACAACAGAAACACACCCAGCTGACTCCTGAGTGTCAGAGGGGAGCTCATGCCTTCCCTCTTCCAAAAGTCCTAGCCTTTAATGCCTCAGAAACAGTGAAGCAGGTTTCAGGTATGACCACCAACTCTTTTACTGGTTCCTTATGCTATCTATGTTCTGCCACAAAAACCATGTACTGTTGCCAACCCTCATGATTTTATCACAAAACTTGTGGTTTGTTTCCCTTCTCAAGGCCCCAGCTCTTTGAATCAAGAGACTGCACGAGAATCTCAGCTTTCTTTTTCAAGGAGAGTAAGTTTATTGTCCTCCTGGTTGTGAAAAACTTAGAAACAAAGTAAGTACACCCTAAAAGCTCAGAAACCAGAAAGCAAATAAAACCCAATTGTTCTTGTTTTTAAAAAAATCATGTGATTAAGCTGATCTCATGATTTTTGAACACTTACGATTGGCAGTACTGCATTACCTCTTCCTTGCTACCCAGACTTTTAGCTATCTTTTTAGTCACTTCTGGACCCTTCTTCAAAAGCCCCCTCAACACTTTTCTAGGTTTTTGGGTTAATGAGACAAAACTCTTACCCTCATTTTCACTTCTCTTTCACTCAGTAGAAAGACTCACAACAAAACTTACTCCTTCCCAGTTCTTGGGGGAAGGGATCTTATATTCCTTGGCACACTTTCCCATCATTCCTTGTTTTGCTTTTAACTCCTAGCAGCCCTGGGAACTACAAGTCCCAGAGTTCCTCTGTTCTAGGCTGAACTAGAATAAGACAATGGTGAGCCTGTTGCTTGCTCTAAAGGGTCGGCATACTGTGTTATTTAGGATATGCTATAATCACTTCAACTGAAATGCGGTTGGGGTGTCAGCTGTTTCACTGTATATTTAAACCCTCCATAGCAGTTCAGGATGGAAAATGAAGAAGAATAGCACATCCATATGAAATTATGTGGGGAATTTAGATATGCAGAATGAAGTTACATGAACCAGAATATGGACAGGACACTGTGGTAATGCCTTTTATATCATAATAAAACCTTGGGAAATGTTTTGAGAAAACCTGGGCTGAGGTTGAGAGATTTGGACTGAAATTCAGTCATTTCTCTGGATTTTGAATGTTTTACTCAAAACTCAAATAAAAACTCATGTTTCATTTAAAGAAAACAACAACAAAAAATATTCACAGGAAATCCTATTAAGTGATACCACCAAGTTTCACTCAGCTCTAGTTTAATATTTTGCCACTGCTCTTTTGAAGAGTGCCATGCAATGGTTAATAACCACAAGAGGGTTAAGATATTGGCATTACATGATTCTGAAAGGTTTTACGAGTAAGGTGGTGAACCCTAACTTGATTTAGGAAGAATCTAACTAGATAACCTACTGGTGGTCCCTTCCTGCCCAAATGATTTAATGATAATTCACAATGACTATTCTTTTATAACAACTCATAAGAAAAAACAACATAATTTCCATGGAGGGGAGGGCTAGCTCAGTGGTTTGAGCATTGGCCTGCTAAACCCAGGGTTGGGAGTTCAATCCTTGAGGGGGCCACTTAGGGATCTGGGGCAAAATCAGTACTTGGTCCTGCTAGTGAAGGCAGGGGGCTGGACTCAATGACTTTTCAAACTCCCTTCCAGCTCTAAGAGATAAGATATCTCCATTTTTTTCATAAAGATGAATGTCCTAGCAGAGATGAGCATTGTACACTATCTGTCTATTTGCAGTCTATATGCATACTCTACTGATATTTTTAAAAGATTAAAAGGGATACAATTTTCAAAGGATTGCAGTCATTTTACTTAGGCAATATAATCCTGATTTTTGGAAGCAGGTTCCCAGTTTGTACCCATGAGTGAAGCAAGCAAATAAGATATTTAGATGTCTTAACTACATCACTTGCATCCACAAATTGTGGTGGACCTCAAAACAGGAGGCTGGGTTGAGTTCTGTCTTAAAATCAGGCCTGTGTGTCTTACGGTAGCACATACAATGACCTTTTATAAGAGCACTCAGAGGCATAACAGCCTATTCCATCAGATTTCAAAAGCTAGGCTGGTTTGAATCGAGTCAATACTTGATGAGAGACTCCTAAGAAACACCTAGCTGCTGTATGAATTACTGATGGGGATGCAGTATGTGGCACTTACGCATTTGCATGCCTAACAAATGAAAGCTCTATCATGCTCTTAGGCCCACTGTGCTTCTGGAGATGTTGGGTTTTGCATGAGAGCTAAATCTTCAGTGCTTGTTGTCATTAAAGATTTTACAGCATTGTAAAAGTTGCATTAATCCCGATGTCCTGGACAAATTCCAACCAGCATAATTACTCTCTGTCTACCTTAACCACTAATTTGAATGGAAAAAGCTTTTCTGCACTTTCTGTCCTAAATAGTAGTGTACTAGCATCACTCTGTGCTGTTATCACAGCTGCACTGTTTCATCAGAGGGATTGCCTTTCAGAGCTAGATGTGAGGGATCACTGTGTATAGTAAACATATCAGTTTGTAAAGCACTTTGGGATAAGCACTATACAAATTTAAGATTATTATTAGAACAGCTTGCACAGTCTCAGAGGATGTGCTCATAAGCAGTGTGATTGTATATCGCAATATCTTGTGTGATATAATATGTAGAGTCAATGCTATACTGTAGTGTTTACTGTATATGAAAATACTTTGTATCATACAAGGTATAACATAAATACAATGAAGACTGGCCAAAATAAATAAAAAAAAAATCACACTATCACATATATTTTACATGTATGTTGAACACATTTGATCTTTCACTATGCAACAAATGCATGAAACATGCATTTTTGTCTCCCTATAATGTATGAAGAGGAATAAAAAATTGATTTCTCAAGAATAGTCAAGATGTTTCCTGCAGAAATCCCTTTCTTGCTCATAGAGGGAGCTTTTATAAGACATGAAAATGTATAACAGATTAAGGAAACAATCTTCCATTTTGCTTATTATAACAAGGTTTTCATTTATTCAGTTTTACTGCATTTTCCTTCACTCAAAACCAATTTCCTTTAAGGAAAATGGTTTCTGTACTATTTTAAATTGTTTAAATATTTTACTTTATTAAAGTTTCACTAAAACGCTATGGTCTTGATAAGATGGGGACTTCTGCCTCCAATAACTAGCTTGTGAAATGTCAGTCAAGACCTTACTTTTAGCAGGAACCGACTACAATGTTTTTTGTAGATTTCTTTCCCAAGAAGTTCTGCTAAGAACTGGTGCTTAATGGAATGTGATCTGCTTAAACTCAGTCTGTGCACATCAATTTCATTCAATATGTATGGTTAGGTATCACCTAAAGTCCTCGAACCCTGAATCCACAATGTTTCCTTCTCATTTTTATTTGATTCCTTTCTGAAGAAAGTGGCCAACCTAGTTTCCTGTCAGTTAGCAAAAAGGTTAAGTTATCTTTGATTGTTGAAGAACTCTAACTGGCTTACGAAAATGACACCATTGCCTGGACTTTAGGTTGCATTTTAGTATTTGCTTTTTTCCTCACGAACATTCCCATGACATATACAGAAGGTCCAGTCAAGACATCCCCAGGAAAGAAAATGAGACCAACTTTGCTTAGAAAGAAGTGAAATCAATGAAGAGTTTGAGAGCAAATTCCTTGTTAATGACTACCACTTTTCAAAGTGTACACATGATGCCAGGATAGCAGGGAGACACATGCATTATAATATGATAGACAGATGACAGATTTGAGAATGCTAACATTAAATCACATTTACTAACAAAACATTTCAAAGTTCTGTTATACACAGACATTATAACAATATTTGTCAAGAAATGGAACATATGTACTTGCTGTTCCTAGCTCTTGGATATTTTTTTCTGTGGAAGGAATACATATGTAACGTTCAACAGACATCAATAAATCTTTTCCCTTGCCAAATCAGAGTAGCTGTTCTTAATACATAAGGTCTTTCATAGGTAGGAAGATGTTCTTCTTAGCGGATGTAGATTGGTTGAACTGTCAGTCATTACTCTAGGCCTGAGGCTGAAGAAACTCCCACTGCTCCTATGTCCCTGATCCACCAGAGATGAGTGACTGGTGGATCTATGTGGCCAAGCAAAGCCAACGCACTTCAAATTTCAGATATCATAGATTCCAAGGCCAGAGAAAGGGACAATTGTGATCGTCTAGTCTGACCTCCTGAATAAACAGGCATAGAACTTACCCCAATTAAGTCCTAGAGCAGATCTTTTAGAAAAACATCCAACCTTGATTTAAACATTTTCTGTGATGGAGAATCCACCATAATCCTTGGTAAACTGATCCAATAATTAATTATTCTCACTGTTAAAAGTTTTTGCCTTATTTCCAGTCTGAATTTTTCTAGCTTCAATTTCCAGCCATTAAACCATGTTATACCTTTCTCTGCTAGGTTGAACAGCCTGTTATTAAATATTTGTTCTCCCACATACGTAATTATAGGCTATGATCAAGTCACCCCTTAACCTTCTCTTTGATAAACTAAATAGATTCAGCTCCTTGAGTATATCATCTGTTCTAATCCTTTAATCATTTTCCTGGCTCTTCTCTGAATCCTCTCCAATTTATCAACATCCTCCTTGAATTGTGGACAACAGAACTAGACAAATATTCCAGCAGCAGTCACACCAGTACCAAATACAGAGGTAAAATAACTTCTCTACTTCTACTTGAGATTCCCTTATTTATGCATCCAAGGATTGCAAGAGCCCTTTTGATCACAATGTTGCACTGGAAGCTCAGATTATGCTGATTATCCACCACAATCACCAAATCTATTTCAGAGTCACTGCTTGCCAGGAGAGAATTCCTCACTGTGTAAGTATGGGCTACATTCCTTATTCCTAGAGGTACTTTTTCTTTTAGACATATTAAAACACATATTGTTTGCTTGCACTCAGCTTACCAAGCAATGCAGAACACGCTGTATCAGTGACATTTCCTCTTCATTATTTATCACTCTCACAATTTTTGTGTCTTCTGCAAACTTTATCAGTGATAATTTTATGTTATCTTCCAGGCCATTAATAAAAATGTTAAATAGAACAAAGCCAAGAACTGATCCCTGCAGGACCCACTGAAAACACACCCGTTCAATGATGCTTCCCCATTTACAATTACATTTTGAGACCTGTCAGATAGCCAGTGTTTAAACCATTTAATGTGTGCCATGTTAATTTTGGAACTTTCTAGTACTTTTAATCAAAATCCCATATCGTACAAAGTCAAATGCCTGACAGAAATCTACCTTATTACTTTTACCAACCAAACTTGTAATCTAATCAAAAAAAGATATCAAGTTAGTTTGACAGGATCTATTTTCTATCAACCCATTAGTTACATTAGCCTCCTTTAATTCTTTATTAATCAACCCTTGTATCAGACACTTCTTTATCTTGCTTGGGATTGATGTCAGACTGACTGGCCTATAATTATCAATTATCAAATATTCACAATCAATTACTCGTGACAAAAGCTAATGACTAAGAATTCTGTGCAGAAGCAATTCAGTGAATTTTGAGATCACCCAAAAAGGGTAAAAATGTATGCATAAATGTTCTGCTTTTTTTTGGTTGAAATTCAAATTTTGATGACAAGTTTCATCAATCATCATGGGCCATATTGTGAGCCCTTTATTCCCATTGGTGAGCAGTTAAACCAGCAGCAGTGAAGTTAATTGGACTGCTTGTATGAGTGCTGCTCTTCAGTGGAAGTAAGGGGTTCACAATCTGACCAAATATTAGGTAGTTGCTTAATCTAGTTCTTGGTGAGAATTTATTCTAGAATAGAGTGCTCCTAGAGCCACATACTGCCCTTGCCCTGACATGGGTTGAGTGGAAAGTTACTTGATGAACAGTCCCATTGAGTTCAGTAGTGCTACTTGTGAAGAAAAGCACTACTCTGTTTGTGTGAGTGCTGGGATGATGTGGGTTTTATTTTTTTTATTTTTTTGGCAGAGTTCATTGCTACAGCACATACCACAGCCTTTAAACATTCAAAGAGGGACTGTTGTTTCTCTTCTGTAATCAGATGGCAGAAAGTCCACATCTTTTTTCTCATTATTTCCTCCTTTTACCCCTTAATGCCCCCTCCCTGCAACAAACTCCCACAACTGTTTATTAACAATTTTAAGTACTTGTCCAAAGTTTGGTTGTACTCTAATTACATGAAAACCTACAGAAAAAATAAGGTAGGTGAGGTAATGTGGTGTACCTTATCCAGTGCATCAAATGCCCCAACAACAACTATGTTACTGAAACCAGACAATCACCATACTCTTGAATGAAAAATGATAAAAAACAAAAACACAACATTATCCATAGGTAATGGATAAATTCATAACTCTGCTAGAACTAAAAACCATGGACTTAACAGAGACACTGGTTTTATAGCTCATGACAATTTCTAGCACACCCCATTGCCTGATAATCCTTAACTTCCACTTCATTTTAAGGAGTGTCCTACAGCCTGTGTGAACCCCTTGTGGTTAACAATCTGTCCCTACTTGTATTTAGCTCAGACACTCTGCTTACCTTTCTCAGACCCAAAGAAGAGCTCTGAGAAGCTTGAAAGCTTGTCCCTTCCACCAAGAGAACTTGGTCCAATAAAAGATGTTACCTCACCTACCTTGTCTCTCTAATATCCTGGTACCAACAAAGCTACAACACCACTGCAAGTAAAGAATAAAGCAGATAAGATAATCTGATTTTTTAAAAAGCGGAGAGCTGGGATGTATTTTGTACAAAATATATGATTGATATCTGTTGAGGCAAATATGAAAAGTAAAGGCAGATGAGAAAATTAAATCTTATCTAATTTATAGATGTTAGCTCATAGAAAATACATATATATCTTTTAGATAGCTATTAAAATAATGATACTCTCTCTCTACTAAGAAAATTCATACACAAGGTCCAAATATCAGAGGGGTAGTCATGTTAGTCTGAATCTGTAAAAAGCAACAGAGGGTCCTGTGGCATCTTTAAGACTAACAGAAGTATTGGAGCATAAGCTTTCGTGCACGAAAGCTTATGCTCCAATACTTCTGTTAGTCTTAAAGGTCCAAATAGTTACTATTTATTCCATAAGATGTGCACACTCTTTATTTGTACATGTTAAGGGCCACATTTTCAAATGGCTTAAGCAAGAAAAAAACTAGATTTCTATTTGAAACTAGTTGTATGGCATAAATAAGTCCAGGTTTCAGTGTGCATAAATGCATGCCTCATGACGGGAGAGATTCCAGAAGACTGGAAAAGGGCAAATATAGTGCCAATCTATAAAAAGGGAAATAAGGACAACCCAGGGAATTACACAACAGTCAGCTTAACTTCTGTACCTGGAAAGATAATGGAGCAAATAATTAAGCAATCAATGTGCAAATATCTAGGCGATAATAAGGTGATAGGTAACAGTCAGCATGGATTTGTCAAGAACAAATCATGTCAAACCAACCTGATACCTTTCTTTGACAGGGTAACAATCCTTTTGGATGGGGGGAAGCGGTAGACATGGTATATCTTGACTTTAGTAAAGCTTTTGATACTGTCTCGCATGACCTTCTCATAAACAAACTAGGGAAATGCAACCTAGATGGAACTACTATAAGATGGGTGCAAAACTGGTTAGAAAATCATTCCCAGAGAGTAGTTATCAGTGGTTCACAGTGATGCTGGAAGGACATAATGAATAGGGGTCCCATGGTGATCAGTTCTGGATCTGGTTCTGTTCCATATCTTCATCACTGATTTAGATAATGGCATAGAGTACACTTATAAAGTTTGTGGATGATACCAAGCTGGGAGGGATTGCAAGTGCTTTGGAGAATAGTATTAAAATTCAAAATGATCTGGACAAACTGGAGAAATGGTCTGAAGAAATAGGATGAAATTCAGTAAGGACAAATGCAAAGGAAGGAACAATCAGTTGCACATATACAAAATGGGAAATGACTGCCTAGGAAGAAGTATTGTGGAAAGGGATCTGGGGGATCATAGTGGACCACAAGCTAAATATGAGTCATCAGTGCAACGCTGTTGCAAAAAACACGAACATAATTCTGGGATGTATTAGCAGGAACGTTGTAAGCAAAACATGAGAAATAATTCTTCCGCTCTAGTCTGCACTTATTGGGCCTCAACTGGAGTATTGTGTCCAGTTCTGGGCATCACATTTCAGGAAGGATGTGGACAAATTGGAGAGAGTCCAGAGGAGAGCAACAAAAATGATTAAAGGTCTAGAAAACATGACCTATGAGGGAAGACTGAAAAAAATGGGGTTGTTTAGTCTGGAAAAGAGAAGACTGAGGGGAGGACATGATAACAGTTTTCAAGTACATAAAAGGTTATTACAAGGAGATGGGTAAAAAAATGTTCTCCTTAACTTCTGAGGATAGGACAAGAAGCAATGGGCTCAAATTGCAACAAGGGAGGTTTAGGTTGGACAGTAGGAAAAACTTCCTAACTGCCTGGGTGGTTAAGCACTGAAATAAATTGCCTAGGGAGGTTGTGGAATCTCCATCATTGGAGATTTTTAAAAGGAGGTTAGACAAACCTGTCAAGAATGGTCTAGATAATAGTTAGTCCTGCAGTGAGTGAGGGGACTGGACTAGATGACCTCTCAAGGTCCCTTCCAGTCCTATGATTCTATGCCTCTGGAAAATGGACAGACAACTGATCCTAAATTCCTTTTGGCTCTGAGAGACATATTTTATTAAGGCAATTGTTGTAGCCTATTGGAATAGCATTGTCAGTCTATGGAATATGCAATGTAAAAGTGAACACATGCTAAGATTATACATGTTAAGTTAATTTGGTTCACATACTGCACAATGTCAGAGATGACCTGGCAATATGCATAACCAGCTGAAATTCAGCTGAAATGAAACTGAAGAAAATTATGTTATGCTGTTTTGGATAGAGGGAAAATTTCCCCTTTTGGCTCATCTAGTACAACTGCGGTCTGCCGCCCTCAAGGATCTTGGCTTGAGTTCCATTGCGGCAGTCAGCATGTTCTACCCATGTCAATTCTGCTAAATGGCTAAGTCTGCTTTGAATGTCTTGCCAAAAATTTGCAGACATAACAAGATCTGAGATGTTGTATCAAAGAATCTCCTGTTGTATCAAAGAATCTCCATACAGGTGGTGTACATTTATGAATATTACTGTAGGTCAGATAAAATAAATTGTACACCAAGAAGTGAACTAAGCTTGTCTTAGGCTCACATCCATTGAACTTTTGGGTGTTTCCACCTCTGCTTCCTGTCCCATAGCCTTCCACCTTAGAAAAAAAGCAGCATGTGGATGCATGCAAGTCATATGAAATCTAGCCACTGCCTGCCTATCCTTCTCTCAGATCACACTGCGCTGACAAGCTGAGAGAGAAGCACCTTAAGTGCATGGTGTCTTTATCTTCCTAAGGTTAGGCTAGGGTAGGTCTCTCTCTTTCTCTCTCACTCATATTATCCTTAGGACCACCTGCTGATCAGGTCTCATTGCTGCATTGAGCTCTCAGAGTACTGGGATTGGATGGTAGGCATCCTCTTTTCATCCACTGCTGCTTTCATAGAGAATTCATCTCTGAATTCCACTAGATTTTCACAGTTTTAGGTCCAATTTTTTTAAAAAGACCAGCCCAGGATCCTGGTGCAATAGTGCACCTATACTTGTGCATGTAATTACCGCAATTCCCATGCAAATTGGGAGATCACATACACAAATGTCAGAGTGCCTAAGATCACATGATTTTCACATGCAAAACAGTGGCAATTGCACCTACCCAAGTACAGTTCTTTGCACATGGCTATTTTAAAATGTGTCCCTTATTGGTTTAAGTAGTATTTTCTAATCAGGTTGTCAAAATAATCACAACTAGAATAAGTGCAGCAAGTTTGCCCACCAGTTGTTTTGAAGTTTTTCAGTTTGAGTTTAATTTTGCCAATTCTCTTCAACTCACAACATTTTACCTACATAAAATACTGTGCAATATAATCACTTTGTTGCACTTTGACATTAAACATTAAGACTCATAGACTCATAGACTTTAAGGTCAGAAGGGACCATTATGATCATCAGGTCTGACCCCCTGCATGCTGCAGGCCACAAAGCCATCCCTACCCCTTCCCTTGACTCTGCTGTTGAAGTCCCCAAATCCTGTGGCTTAGTGACTTCAATTGGCAGAGAACCCCCCTGCTAGCGATCCCTGCCCCATGCTGCGGAGGAAGGCGAAAAACCTCCAGGGCCTCTGCCAATCTACCCTGGAGGAAAATTCCTTCCCGACCCCGAATATGGCGATCAGTAAGACCCCGAGCATGTAGGCAAGAGTCTCCAGCCTGACCTTTGTTAGCCATTATACTATTTACCCGCCGTTGCACTGTATTCCTTTGGCTACAATCATGTTTTTCCATTAAACCATTCCCTCCATAAACGTATCTAACTTAATCTTAAAACCAGACAGGTCCTTCGCCCCCACCGTTTCCCTCGGAAGGCCGTTCCAATATTTCACCCCTCTGACGGTCAGAAACCTTCGTCTAATTTCAAGCCTAAACTTCCCCACGGCCAGTTTATATCCATTCGTTCTTGTGTCCACATTAGTACTAAACTGGAATAATTCCTCTCCCTCCCTTGTATTTATCCCTCTGATATATTTAAAGAGAGCAATCATATCCCCCCTCAGCCTTCGTTTTGTCAGACTAAACAACCCGAGCTCCTGTAGTCTCCTTTCATACGACAGGTTTTCCATTCCTCTGATCATCCTAGTGGCCCTTCTCTGTACCCGTTCCAGTTTGAGTTCATCTTTTTTAAACATGGGAGACCAGAACTGCACACAGTACTCCAAATGAGGTCTCACCAGTGCCTTATACAACAGAAGCAGCACCTCCTTATCCCTACTAGATATACCTCGCCTAATGCATCCCAAGACCGCATTGGCTTTTTTCACCGCCACGTCACATTGTCGACTCATAGTCATCCTGCGGTCTACAAGGACTCCTAGGTCCTTCTCCTCCTCCGTTACTTCTAACCGATGCGTCCCCAGCTTGTAACTAAAATTGTTGTTAGTCATCCCTAAATGCATCACCATACACCTTAAATATGGGTATAGCAAATAAATTGGTCTTGCAATATGTCTGCAATCTTTTCTAAGCGCATACACAATTGCTTGGGTTTGACTCTGAACATCCAAAATCATCATGATGGGGAATGGGTGGAAAACATGCCCCCTCCAGTGGAAAATGTATTTAATTTTAGAAAAATATTTTAAGTATAGTCATCATGGGCCAGATTTTCAGAAATGGCCACCTTATTGAACCTGCAAAATTATCACACAAACTCTTTCTGAGTGCAACATAGTATCAATGCATGCTAAAAATACATTACATGTACAACATGTATAGCTACACATTTACCCTTGCTATATGTGCCAGCACCTGTTTTTGTGTGTGCAATGGGTGCACATATAAATTTTGTAAGTGTGACCTAGGGAGCAAATACAGCACAAATGATGGAGGGATAAAGCGATAGAGCCAAATTATCTGCAGTTGTATTTTATCACAGCTGCTTTGATGTCAGGAGGAGCTATGCCAGTCAGAGAATTTGGCTTGTGTTAATATATAATAGATGGTTGTAGTGTAAAGTACAAATACTCTATTATTTTAAGATGCACAAAGAGTTGTGTGAGCCGAGTAAAGCTTAGCACACCTCACGTTAACTTGGCCAGGGGGACAGATGCTCACTTTTTGCTCACCTATACTTACACTTACTATGGACCACAAGGTTCCTGGCTAAATTTTCAGCTGTAGTACATACATAATATGCACGATACTTACAAAATAACTGGCTAGAAGCCATCTGGCGATCGATAGTGTTTGACCACCAGTTGGTGACAACCACAAATCACACTTTCCTCTTTCATTTACAGTCTGTCTGCTTAAGAGTCACCTGAAAACTATGGTGGCTCTGTCATAACATAGTGCAGTTGGTAAACTGTTTACCAAAAAGGGGATCTACTTTGGTGGTTTAGTTAACTAGGTGATTTAAGATGATTAAACTACTGAGATTTCAAATATGTACCTTCATCATTTCATTGCCATTGTATTTTATGCCAGGGCCCCTTATACTATTCCTACAAAACATCTCAACTGCCATGTAAGTAAACCCCAATTAGGCTCAGCAGTTCTATAGGAACAAATTTCCCAGGAACTAGGCGGACTGTGATTGCTTATGGTTTCCTTGGATAAAAGGAGATCAGTACTTCTAGATTTTTCTTTATACTGACAGCCTGCCTCACTTCACTTGTATCTTGAGAATTAGTTGTCACAGGCCAAGGAGATGGGGCAGCAAGTTTCTAGCTTAACTGTCACTCCAAGAAAAGAAGGATAATGAAATGTCCTCCCTTCTTGAGCCAAACCTCGGCCTCATACATACAAAACATATGGAAGGTTTTGAAGAGTCTTCACACAAAGTGACAATAACATTCAAATTGAACATTGAGTCTAGAAGTACTTAGTAATGAACACAGAATTAATACATCAGATTCTCTATGTCAATGATCAAATGATTTGTTAAAGGGGCACTTACTGACAATTTTGAGACTCATCTAAGAGACAAATGAAGTTTTGTCATATAATTAAATGAGCAAAATGCATAATCACATTCTTATTAATATGTTAACCTTGTAAAGAATAGTTTGGTATTGCAGGCATCTGACAAGATAGCTATGGCAAGCTAATTAGATTTGGAGTGAATTGCTAACCATGCTAATTTATATTTTATAAGAATAGTAATTAAAAACCAACATGGTATAGCTGCACTACAGTATCTTATTATATTTTATAACAACTCTGCCTTACAAGTAAATTAAACAATGCAAATATAATGGATTAATAAAAGGACAACTAGCCATTTATTGCTAATATAGTAAAAATTATACTGCAAATGTTTTATCTCTTATATATTTATTACATCTCATCATGGGCTCTTTTAGCAATCACTTGGTGCAATGAATTATTTTTATATGCAAATTTAAATACAGGGTTGACAAAATAAATATGTATTTTAAGCACAGGTTCTATGGCCTCATTTCATCTGTATGAGAAAATTAAATTACAGTGGCGCCAAGGTCACTTGGTATAGAATGCCATATGCTAAGAAGTACTGCATTACAATAGCGGTATTAACCCATTGTATGTGTGGTGCACATCTTCACATAAATCCTTTCTTCAGCTCCACTGAATCCACATTGGGTCAATGGATTGTGCCCTTTTCAAGCTTGCTTGCTGAAATCTAACAGCAGTAACCATTTTGGGATATTTCTGTTAATGAATTCATTATGGATAATTCTCAGTTAGTGCCGCAGGCTATTCTGCCCCATGCTAACTCCCCTTTGTACCACCCCGGTGATTCAGTTCGGACTTAAAGTTGCCCTAAATAGGAATCAGAGGAGTCCCCGACAGGTGGTAAAGTCTCATATTATAGAGCCACCATAAGTGGTTCTACATCACCCTCAGCATAAGGGATGTTCTTGGGGCATAAGTGAGTGCTACAACATGTCCACTAAAAGGCTATTTACAAGCCAGCACATTGTAGACCAGCCTTGTGGCTACGCTAAATTACACAGAGATCAAACTATACCTCGCCACCTTCAAGATCAGGGGAAGAAAGGCAGTAGAAAGTCACCTTTGTTTCTTCCCCCCCACCTAGATGCTTTAACGGTACCATATTGTGCGATACATTCTACATTGCTTCAGGCTCCCTGTCTCAGTGCACCACATTTTCAGGCAGTGTCCCACAGGGCCAAGGAGCCTGAAGCAGCCTGGCTGATGGGCTTGGGATGAGAGAAGATGACTCTTTCCCCGCAGTTCCTGAACTATTGTTCTCTTTTTGCTCCTCCCCTCCTAGCAGAGAGGCTCCCAGGGAAAGAGGGCAAGCCCTAACAAGTGAGAAGGGGATGAGGAAGTTGATCCATGACATTATTTGCAGAGGGGAGGGTTATAAGGAAATGGAGCAGGTCTTCACTGAGGCTGGGAGACTCACCTCTTCTCATGAAGAACATAGCATCCCAGCCTGCTCTCTCCAAACTCCCCACTCCCCTGTGAGAAAACCACTGTCAACTTCTGGGCAGTGGAGACTCCTTTCTCTCTGCTCCCCACAGTGTGGGGCCATCAAGGAGTGGGGAAGAGCAGGGACCCAAAACAGTAGCTAAGACCACCTGAGGGGCAGTCTTCCCTACAGCTGGTACTGTCCCTTTACCGTATTTGAGAAATATACAGCACTTTCCATCGCCATTTTACTTTACATGTTTTGTTAAAGGTATTGCAGAGATACTATATGTACTGTGTATATTTTACAAACTACAAGCCAGCTTTTGTAATAGGAAGATGAGAATAGGTTGCCTCCCTTCCATGGCTCCTCTGCTCCCCACAGGCGCGGTAGCCCCTTATTCCTCTCTCTGCTGGAACTCGGCGGCCTCCCTTAGGACCAATGGGGCCCTGCGTCCTTGGTGCTCAGTGCCTTCACCTAGTGCCAGGTGCATACATCCACAACCAACCTTCATGGATCTCCCAACTCACAGGTCCAGCAAATCAAGGACCAACAAAAAAATAAGGCACACTTTATCCCCAGAATGGCTGGGAGTGCATTAAAAAGGGGGGGGGGGAATAGAAAAAGGAATCCAAGCTGTTAAATAAATGAGGCTCCCCCAACTAAAAGCCCACAAATTAAGTCAATATAATTTGAAACTGCCCTCCTCTCCCCCCGTACCTCCAGGCCTGATGTGGGTGGTAGGATTGTCACTCAATGTGAAGGGCTGATATCCCTTCATGGGAGATGGACAATTGGTATCGGCAGCTCTCACAAACTGATTGTGAGTCATGGGAGTTGGGAACCTGCAAGAGGAGTTGTCATGATGACGTGAGGAGCTCCTCCATTCCTCTTATTTTCAGGGCTGGATATGGGGGGGCACAGCTCCTTGTGAGAGCCTCAGGGCTGCCCTGGCCTGCCATTGAGCCCTACTTCATATGTGTATCAGCCTTAGCATAGAAAGGATCGGGGCAGTGGGAGGCAGAAGAAGGGAGAGTTGGGGAAAAGGTGTTGCTGGGCCCGACTCAGTTGCTGCCTCCTGGCTGCTGCCCAGGGTCTTCTCCTCTGGCCAAGACCAGCAGCACCACTTCCAACTCAGACCCCAATCCCCTCCTACGCCTGCCTCCTGCTGCCCTCAGGGCTTCCCCTCTGCTTGTCTCTGGTAGCACCATTTACCTGACCCTCCTGGTCCCAGGCAGAAAACACTCAGGATAGTGGGAGGCGGGGGGGAGGAGGAGGAGAGATGGGGAAGTGCTGCCAGACCCAGGCAGAGGAGAAGTGCCAACCCAGTGGGAGGAGGGGAAAATCAAAATTAAATAATTATTTTAACTATTCAATTTGGACAAGTGTGAGATTAAAAAAATGTATTGTAATTACTGGGTGATTCATATATTTATGTCATTATGAAAGTTATTGGAAGAAAGCAGAATGATTTTAATTTATTTTTGAAATGCTTTGAATGTGACTGAATTGATTCCCTTTAAAATATATTATTTAAGGATTATAAAAATGATTGCACTGAGATATAGAAAGTGCCCCTGGGGTTAGGGGTTTCAGCCGTTAGTAAGGTAGTTGGCGTGGTAAAGACATTCTCACATAAATCGTTATTGCAAAATAATTGGAAAACTTGATACACAGGGAGAGTGTTTTGTGATTCTTGGATGTTAATTGTTCATTTTCCAGCTCAATTTTATAGCCCTTATATAGTATATTTTAAAATAACATCATGATTCTTTGTCTGATTTAGGAAGGTGCAGGTGACTGTGCAGGAAGACAGGAGAATGCAGGGGGCTAGGGGCAGGTCAGGGAGGATGGTTGAGGAGATGAATATGGGCAGGGGAAGGTGGGAAACTAGGAGAGGAGAGAGTCAAGCAAGTAACAGGAAATGGATGGCAGTTCCCTTATCTTAGGCGGGAGAAGAAGGTACATGGAATCTCCCTGAGCAGCCAGGGAGAGCTGTGCATATTTGTATGCATTAAAGGCTGACTTTTCAACCTGAAATTATCATACATCCATTGGCAGAGGAGTAGAGGGGATATATACAATGATTTTGGCAGCCAATCTCATGGTTTTGTGGAATCCAACTAATGATTTTGGGTCTCTTGAGGTTGGCAGTACTCTACAATCTTCCCTTTCTGCTGGATGGAGTCCCTAGTGAGCAACATATAGAAAGCCAGTGTAGATCCCGGAGCACTAATGTCTTGTGCTTCTAATAAGATGCCCTGCTTAATAAGCAAGCTGCCATATGCTTCATCAACTTCAGACCCTGAATGGTTTTAAGGTCTAGCCCCTGGTGATGTGCATAGCAATAGTCCAACTGTGAAGTAACAAAGCCACGGATCAGAGTAACAAAGTCCACATCCAAAAGAAACAGATACACCCTCCCGATTAGGTCCTGACTAACATGGTAAATAGGAAACCTGGTTACTGCTGTAATATCATCGTCCAACAGCAACTGATTGTTTAACGTGACCTCCCATGTTGTGAACTCTTGTGACCAACAACAGACACTAATGGAGGAGGTAATACCCGCTCTTGAGGTAGCTTCCCCCAGCTCTCCATCACCATGTTGGTCTTGTCTGGACTGAGCTTCAGCCAGCACATTCTCATCCATGCCCCAATCTCTACTATACCTGGGGTGAAGTTTTGAAAACAGTGTCCAGTTTTCAATTGGCCTTCAACTGGCCCTTTCTGTGGGTGCTGTAACAGGGTGTGCTGAGTCAGGAGCTAACTCAGTGCCCTGTCAGTCTAATACCTATCAGTATATATGAATTAGGGCCTAACTGGAAGATCGGTGGTTGACAGTGGGTGTGAATTAACTGTGCAGAGCTACAGCTAAAGTGGTAACTGTAGGGGAAACAACGCAGTTGGGATTATATATATTGACAGGAAGGACACCCTGGAGCTAGGCAGATCCTGAAGGAAGGCAGAGTTAGGATGGCTGGTCTTGATCCCTAGAAGCAAGTAGAGAAGCTGGCTGTGGATTGTAAATAATACACCTCCCCCTGGCTGCTCAGATGGAGGTTCCACTTACAGTAGAACCTCTGACTTACAAACAAGACTGTTACAAACTGACCAGTCAGCAACACACCTCATTTGGAACTGGAAATACACAGTCAGGCAGCAGAAGAAAAAAAAAAAAGCAAATGCAGCAAAAACAGTACAGTACTGTGTTAAATGTAAACTACTAAAAAAATAAAGGGAAAGCAGCATTTTTCTTCTTCATAGTAAAGTTTCAAAGCTGTATTCCATCAGTGTTCGGTTGTAAACTTTTTAAAGAACACCCATAATGTTATGTTCAGAGTTACAAACAACCTCCATTCCCGAGGTGTTTGCAACTCTGAGGTTCTACTGTATCTTATTCTCATACCTCAGATAATGGAATTGCTATCCATTTCCTGTTACTTGCTTGATTCTCTTCCCTCCTAGTTTCCCACCTTCCCCTGCCCATATTTGCCTCATCAACCTTCCTCCCTGATCTGCCTCCATCCCCCGGCATTCTCCTGCCTTCCTGCACCGTCACCTGCACCTTCTTAAATCAGACAAAGAATCATGATGCAAGAAGAATATAATAAAGCATCATGGTTGTGCATGAAAGATGGAGTGGTTGTGATCTGTGAGTAAGGCCCGAAAGGACTCTCAGGGGGACCACCCTGCGACAGGGGTATAATTACTCCCATGGCAAGAAGAAGATGCACAGGATGACAGTTGAACTTCTAACTACCCACCTCCATGAACAAATAAGGATTTAGATGACCAGTCAATTCCATTGGCACCTTTTTTTTTTTTTTTGCTGGTTCAAATTTGCACCCATAAAGTTAAAGGTTTCTTCTGAAACTGAAGACGTCAGAGTATTAAGTTAGACTGTATTTTTAAACAGTCAAAATTGGTCCTGGGTGTGTATGTAAATGACATACATGCAGTGGCAGATTAGCCACTGGGCCAACAGGGGCCCCTGGAAAAATGGCCACCTCCACGCCCTGACCCACTCCACCTGCCCACTGCTCCTGCTGAGGAATGGGGCCAGAGTGAGGTGGCTTGCTCCACTCCACCTGCCCGGCGCTTCCGCTCGCCCACCCAGAGCTCCTGCTGGGGAGCGCGGGGGAGGGAGCACTTGCTCTGACACAGGGCCCCACAAAACAGTAATCCGCTTCTGCATGCATGAAGTGTTGTTTATCAGCAATTATCATATGCATCACAAACAAGCATTGGGAAAAAAAGATACCGGTGTATTATTGCCACACACCATATAATATAGTATACTGAAAACAGAAGTGCTGAATTGCGGCAGGGGAGTTCTTAAAATATTAAAGATACATGATTTAAAGGACTTTGCCACTCCCATGATATTGTATGAGTGTAATTTGTATTTAATAAGTTCCAAATGCTAACTGTCTTCATTTTATATTTGTTTTGCTTAAGTTGAAAGATGAAGACAAGCCATGGCTCTTGGCTTGAAAAAAAAAGTCTATAGGCTACACTGAAACCTTACAGCCAGAACTTCTGGCCAGGAAAGTTGGGGCAATCAGAACCAAGGGGTGTATTAACATAGGGCTGGACAAAGTCCTTTGGCATCTAGAGCTACCAACTCTAAAAATGGCCTGTTTTCAATAGTTTGTTAACCTTTCATTGGAGAGTTGGAACGCTTGAAATAAAAACCTTATTTACAATGAGCTGGAAAAAAACCATGTATATAGTCTTGTAGATGAAAAAAGGGTGAAAAAAAACAACAACCAAAAACTACACAAAGCAGAATGTTGTGACCAGATTTAAAACTTTTGAAGCATTGGCTTTGCCAAGGTTTCCTTTTTAGTATGCATGCCACATTCTCTTTATTTTTTTAGTCTGACACTTTAGCTGTCATAAATCATATTAAAAATTGATAAAGGAAAAGAGCACAGCCCTAAGAAAATTCAACAGGTTGGCAGCTCTTTCTAATTTGATAATTTATGAGAACAAGATGTCTCAATTACATAAATATTTCCTTTGCATTTCATTGGATTACACTGTGTTATTTTGGAAGTTTACAATTAATATAAAGCAGATTTGTGTGTGTATGTGAGAGAGAGAGAGAGTACGAGAGAGAGAGTGAGCTGATATCAATAACTAGAATCACCAATAGTACAAATGCTAAACCCACATGCTGGCAAATAAAACAGACTTTATTGGCAAAAGAGTATCAGACAAAACTGACTAGGTCTCTATTCAATAAGCAAGAGAATTGTCTGTGCTATCTGAAACTAGGAAGGGACAGTGATCATGAGGTATGCAAACCTTTATGAGAAGATAAAGGAGGGCCAGAAAACCCCTTGAAAAAACACTTAGCAAACCCTGAAAAACTTGTCAGCTCCTGTTTTTTAACTATTCAGTGGTGGGCAACTTGTGGCCCATGGGCCACATGCAGCACTGCCTGCCACTTCCCACAGCTCCCACTGGCTGGGAATCATGAACTGTGGCCACTGGGAGCTGCGAGGGGCCGTGCCTGCGAATGGTGAACGTCACAAAATGTCTCATGGCCTGCACTCAGAATGCCCTGATGGGCTGCATGCAGCCCGCGGGCTGTAGGTTGCCCACCACTGTATGAATCGACCTCCTCAGATCACAGTATTGCCAGTTTTTCCTGAGTCAGTTGTTCTGAACTGAGGGTAGAACAGCTGTTAAGTATTATCTAGATTTGCCTTCTCTTGCCCCCCCCCCCCCCCACACCCATATCAATGATTCAAGGGTAAGATTAATAAAATTCCTGTAGGGTTTGTTCATACAAACAGTACATGTACAACTTGTCATATAGCATATGTACAACATGTGTTATGAGTGTTTTCTCTCTCTTATTATGGTGCCCTGGAGAAAGCACAGTTTATCCATATGTTTTCTACATATTGTGTAATTGACTGATACAACAAGAAAAAATGATTGAAGGACATCCATCATTGAATAGCCTCAGACTAAAAACATATACTTTCTTCTGCAAGATTACCATATTCTTTCTACTAGATAATTACATGTGGAGTTGAAAAATAAATTCAGCACATCTACAGAACCATATAAATGTTTTAAGACACTATTTTATAATCTGTAAACTTTGTTATGAGCCTTTTGTTCCATGGCAGGTGAAGCACATAGATCATCATGTTACAGCTCTCATGGATGTTGTTTTAGCAGCATGCTGAGTCACATGTGATATATGAAAAACAAGCCAATGGATTGGATTAATGGTTCCACTGAGCCCCCTTCTATAGTAATACTGGTTTGAACCATAAGTGAATTCCACCCATCATGATTTATGTGCATAAAGTAAAAACACAGTATTTACCTATAGATCAATAAAGCTCAGAGTCAGTGCATATCTGAATGGATATTTCTAGTTCCCTTAAAGTAACCCTACTTCTTCCACCACCTCCACACTTTTATTTGCTCTCCAGCTATTTTAGGAATGAGCAGAAATAAAACAAAACCGTCAATAATTCAATGTAAATTAAAAAAAACTGTTCAGAGTTATAGAATTTTGTCCAGCACTTTGCAATCTGCTGTATAGTCATTCAAAACATATTTAAAAAGCAGCTTCAGTAACTCTGGAAGGCATCAGCTGATGAGATTAGCAGGAATTCTGACAAATATGGAAATGCAGTCAATGATACACTGACAAGTACTGTAACTGAAGTGAGATCAGATTGAATTACTGTAGTACAGAGTAAATTAAATTGCTGTGGTTGAAGGAGATTTGCCCTTTGTATATAATCTACATTTAGCAGCTGGAACTCTGACTGAAACTGCTACATAAAAAAACAAGTAAGATCTTTCTACAAACAAGATGGCAGCGCAGCAGCTGAACTGACAAATTAAAATGCGAATTAAAAGAGGAAAAATTCAGGTTGGTGCCAGGCCCTCCATGCTGATTAAATCCAATAGGGGGCTGGCAAGGAGGCTGGAGCTGCTGCTTGACAAGATCTCAGTGCAACTCTGAAGATTGTGCCATATATCATTTAAAAAAAATCCCCAATGTCTAATAATCAAAGGCTGACCATTCAAATATTCTGAGTGCCCAAGTTGTTTGTTTCTCCTCCTTCTGAAACCTAAAGCATGCCAAACAAATCAAGTAAAGAATCAGGAAATGCCTATGTCCTTAGCTCTGTCACGCACAATAATACCTGGATCTTATATAGTGTTTTGCATCAGTAGATCTCAAAGCACTTTACAAAGGAGGTCAGGGTCAATATCCCACTTTTACAGATGGGAAACTGAGGCAGAAAGAGTCAAAGTGACTTGACCAATGTCACCCAACAAGCCAGTGTCTGAGCTGGGAAAAGAGCCCAGATCTCCTGAGTCCCAGTCCAGAGTCCAGCCAGGCCATAATGGTACTCATTAGGCAGTGGGGATGCCCGAGTTGCAGCCTCATGTTTATAAGAGAGAAGGGATAGCAGGTACCGCATTCACCATGAAAGTCCCTAAAGTTTGCTGCTCACTGCTCCCTAGACCTACAACAACATGTTGACTTTTAAGGCATTTTGCAAGGTCTATTTCTTTTCCTCAGCTGTAAGGCAATGGTGGAAGAACTTATATATGGTTTTTGCTGTAGTGTATGTGCTGATTAATAGTTGTAGGGTGCTGATTATAAGAGGGCTGTTTTATGGTTGTGTATTGGAGAACTGTCAACGAGCACTGAGAATAAGGGACCAGCACTCCCATTTAAATTATAAAATCCAAATAAATAAATTCCATCATAGCACCTCTTCGTTTGATAGCACAAGACTGAAAATATGTCCCAGCATATGTTCCACTTTGCATCCAAGACCTGGAAGTGCACAGACTCTGAAGTAATTCTTTTTTTAATACTTATTGCTTATCAAAAATTAATGAGAACAACTGTGTGTACTCTCCACATTTTTATTTGATGTATAAACAGAGCAGTGGGGTTAATTGTGAAAACTGTTTGCTTTTGAAAAACACTCAAGTGCATTTTTTTTGTCAAGCTGTGAATCTTTTCTAGCTATAGCACGTATGCCTTGCAACAATATGCCAAAACATATATAGAAAAACAAACCATGATTATAATCCCTACTTAGACAGCCTGCAATAGAGACTCACATCAATTACATATAATTTTCTTTCTCTACCAAAAAACAATGACAACACCCATTAAATGTTGACCTCCTCTCTAGGACTGCCTTGGCAGTAGGACATGCAACAAGTAACAGGTAAGGAAGGAAAGTACACTCAGTTTCAACTATTTTCTGAACAAAAACTTTAAAGTCCAATAAAACAGAAACTCAGGTTAATAACAGGTCACGTATGTTAGATGCACTCTGCAGGGCCAATAGCCTAAAACAGAATTTGTCACTATTAAATATAATACCTGCCAGCAGGTCTCCCCAGCTGTACACAGTCTTTCCTGTCTCTGCTTTCTCTGCCTGAATGGCATCCCCCTGTGAGTTACAAGCTTCGCCTTGCCCAGAGGTCACCATACTTCCGGACATGAGAAAATAGTGTATTTTGGCAAATATGCAGAAATTAAATGAGCCAAGGCTTTTATACTTTCTTTCTTTTAGTGGTAAATATACTAAACTGTAAATATATATATTCAATAGTTCATGACATACAAACTTTGGGACATTCCTGCAAACTACTTACTTGTACTGGGCTACTTTGTACCCTGATCCAAAATGGTTATGCAGGAAGGAAGGGGAAGCTGCATTCCACTCACCAAACCCAAATGGCTGCCTGGGGCCTACTTAGACCATGGTTCTCCGCGCAGGGGAGAACCAGGACTGGGCACTCAACACTCCTCCCATGAGCAAGTGGTGGGGAATGGGATGGAGTAGTGGGATTTAAGTGAAGCCACAGGTCTGTTTTGACCCAGTGTAGAAGCCAGCAGACCCAGCTAGGTGCATGGGTTAGAGTATGCTGTACCCCAATAAAGAATGTAATAAATTCCTCCCTCATCCCCAGTTCAAGGATGGTACAATTGCATGGTGTGCCATGCCCAGGTATGGGTCTACAAGTCCAATGTATTCCATAGGAACTACTCATGTGGGCAGCTGCATTGAATTCTATGTGACGACCCATACAAGTACGGCTTGGGTCTTTTAATTTTTGATCTTTTAATATACAGCAACAAATGAGTGTCGATATTAATGTAACCAACAGAACAATTATAGAGGATAACAATAGGAAGGCCTTGGAAACAAAACAGGCTGCAGACCTGAGGGTACTGTGCGCCTGCACTCTTCCTCACCCTCTACTCCCACCTCCCAACCACTGCAGCCAGGGAAACCCATCCTGGGACAGCGGGTAGCCATCATATTCCTTACACCACTCTTTTGACTATTCTGACAGCACCGGGACTTTCTAGGGTGCAGCTTGAACCTTCAATTCCCCTGGAAGCCCAGCAGCAGCAAGAGAGGGAAGGGCATACCTGCTTCCTCCCTTGCCTTTGCTACTCTCTCTTATAGCCATTGGAATCTACCCAAAGACAATGCGCCCTGGCACCTCTCTTCAACCCATATATCACCCTCTGGCCTTTGATGTGTCTGCCAGCACCAAAATTTACTGAGATGGAGCCTTCTCATATTCCTTTGGTAGCCTCCAGCAGCTCATCATCTCAAGGTTTTCCCACTCTTCCTCTCACGTGTTTTCCTTGGGCCAGAGGCTGCTTCTCTTCAGATCAGCATGCACCGCTGCGCCCAGCCACTCATTACTTCTTCAGCAGCAGTTACTTGAATTTCAGTTGTCACTTATCTCCTGGGGTTTAGAATTTTTTTTTAGTATAAACCAACTTTTCTTGCTGCATAATCCAGTGGATTAGTTACTAGACAGCGAGTCAAGAGAACAGAGTTCTAGTCTCCTTTCGGCCACTGACCAGTAGTATAACTTTGGGCAAATCTCTCCATTTCTCTGTGTCCTAGATTCCCCAAGGTGGGACTGTGAGACCTCACCTCCTTTGAGATCTATGGAGTAAAAGCTTAAGAGCTTAGTATTACTGCCTCCATTTTAAGAACACAAGAGTCCTTTTTTTTTGGTAGCTATGAATTCCTTGATGTGTGAAAAGAGGAAGTCCTTTTTATTTGCAAAATTGTTCTCACTGGTGAGAGATTCAAAAAACTGGGGATGACAATCTAAAATGAGCAAAGTAGAACTATTTCAGGCAAAGAGTTCTAAATATATGGAATAAATACCCAGGGAAAGTGACTGATGCACAAGAGTATAAAGGAGTTCAGGAGAGATTCAGATTTATATCTGGAGCAAGAGGAGGTTGAGCACTATCATGAAAAAAAGCCAGAAAGTGAGATTAAGTTAAATCGAAAAAGGCATCCTGGGCCAGATGACTGTTTTTCTTGTTTGTAAATTTCATATGTTTTTGAACAGAAAAATAACTACACAGATGGTCTGTGTTACGCCCACATCCTTTGAAAGTCAGTATCCAAAAATGTCACCTTGTTCTGAATCCTCTCATGTAGCATAAAGTGCATATGTTTTCCAATGTGCATATATGTGCTCTCATGCTCATGTGGTCTTCGTTAGACAACCTTGTGGAAAAATGTGGGGAAAAGGTACATATGTGGGGATGTGTGCCACCAGATTCTGCTGCAGAAACGGCTGCTGGTGGCCCACGCAATCACCAAAGCTATCACTTAATCAATTTGATTAACCTTCCTGAATGCTCTTACTTTCTTGCTCTTCATATCTATCTCTGCTTCTCACTGGGGCTGCCTATTCAGCAGAATATGAGCACTATATGCTCTTACAAGCTGCATATAATGCAAAGAATACAACCATTTTCATTTTCTTTTCTATTTCAGCCTTGAGAGATCGAATAATCCTAAACGGCAATCCTACTTTGGGGCTGTGCTATGCCCTTGATATCCTTAGATGCATTAAAGGAGGTGCAGAGGGACACAGTGCAGCCAGGTTACCTAAGATGAAATCTGACCTAGGCAGCCAGAATTCCTCCTAGGGAGGGGGGGAGATCATGTACAGAGAGCACCAGCACAACAGCTACATCACCTGTGTTGAGGGAGCAGAATACTCCCCTTACAGCTCAGTCAGCTCTGTTGACAGTTGCAGAAGGGTGTATAGGCTTATGGCCTCATCTCATCCTGCTTTCAGGAAGTTAGTTCCCTTTGAGGTGCTCTAGGCGGGAGTGCATATGCAGAGTTGATGGGTCTGGGTGAAGTATAAGACCCTGAACAGATCAAGGCTTCTGTGATGGGAGCTCCCTTCTCTGATAGGGTGTTCCAAACCCTTACAAGCTTTGGGGAGACTGAAATTCACCCAGGAATTTCTCCAGTGCACAGGGCCATCCCAACTCCTTTACTAGCACAGATAGAATCTCAGTCTCATTGCAAAGACCGGTCGGTGGGAAAAAAAAATCCAAGGTGAACTCTACCTCCATCAGTCACAAAGAGCCTCAACGATCCCTCCAGTCTCACCACCTTAGTCATAGATTAAAGCATCACCTTCCTTTTGGGCAGTGGCCAACTCTTACATGCCCTACAAGCTCATAGAGCCCACGGCCCAGCCCTGAGCTCAGGCTCCACTTGGGTTTGCTGTGTCCCAGCAGCAGTACAGCATGTCCTCTCCTGCAACCTGTGGCAACCACTTCTCTAATGACCTCAAATCCTCATCTCCAGCTTGAGGAGAGCTGGACACAGGAAGCCGTGGTGGGATTTCTTGCCAGCTCTCTAGTGAACCAGGGGTGAAGATGCCAGTTCCACCTGGCTGGGAACAGGCAGACAATCAGGGCTCCAGGGAGAGGGACATCCTACACAACACTGCTACTGACCTGTGGAGTGGGGGCTGCACACTTGTGATCCTCAGACAAATCGTGGCTGATCTATGTGCAGAGATACAAGAGCAGGGAGAGGTTTATTATTTCCTTCCTCCTAACCATCGTCCCCCTACCTCCACCCTCCAACACTCATCTGTGCAGGGGTCAGCCCCAGTCTGGTCCTTTATCTTTTCTGGAAGGAGCTATCTTTATTTTTAAAGAATGTTGACGAATACGAAGAAAGGAAACAGTCTTTTGATGAATCACAATCTAGTAATAACATAACCCTGAAGTCAGTGGAGTTATACCATTGCAAAGCTGGTGTAAAGTGAAAGGAGAACCAGGGTCTATAGCTTTAGGACCAAGTTTTGCTCACAAATAAGCCTTACAAAAGTAATGCTGGTGAAGTGAGTGCCACTACTCTCATAAGGACAACTCTAGCCTGTAAGGGTTATATGACTAGGCCCTTATTCTTAGGAATTTTCTAATCCCTACTAGCTCTCTTTCAACATGAATTCAGCTTGGTTTTAAATGAACCTCAGGATTTTGTAATCCCCAGGTATTCACAAGCACAGTTCATGTCCTTTATATAAATCAGGATCCAGTTACATTAATTCCACCTGCAAATATTTGTAGGTGTAATTTCCCCCCTGCAATTATTGGAGCCTGTTGATGCCAAAAGTAAGCCAACTTTTAAAAATCAGGGCCACTATATATAGTGAATGTGGGAGTAATCCAGACCATCTGTTTAGTCATTTTTTTTCTGTTCACTATGTATGAAACTTACAAACAGGAAAAGAAAAGTCATCTGGCTCAGCACACTCAAACATCAACATTTTGGGTAAAAGACAAAGAAAAATGAGAAAAAGACCCTACAAAATAAAGAAAGATGTGATTTTTTTTAAAAAAGGAGACATTAAAATGAGCATAAAGTTGTTACCTATACCCCTGAATAAATTCAGAGTCTATTGCAAAACAGAATATGGTAAAATTTCCTCCAATTTGATGACTAAATGGTTAAGCTTAGTCTTTCTTTTCCTATATATTGTCTCTGCTTGAGTGATTGCTCAGTATCTGCTAGGATACCACATGGTGCTTTACCAGATGCTGAACTGTCAGACAGGCAGAGTTGCAATGACATCATGAATATATCTATTATAGCCATATTTTCTCTGCACCCAAAATACACACACACACAAATTGTGTTTTTCCCCATGTCTGTCTGTTTTGGTTTAGTTACTTCAGAATTCAAAAATAAAAACTACAACAACATACATGCCCCAGGAAAGCCAGGAAGCCAAAGAGGGTGATCTTTCTGTTGCTATTTATATGACTGTCTATCTACTCTATTCATTTGCAGAGGAGGGTGGGAAGGTAAGGGGTTAAGTGACAATATGCATCACATGTCTTTTTCAATGACAGAACAGAGGGTTATGCAGCATGGATCTCTGAAGAAGGTGAATGTGTCTCCTAATGAGGTGCAGCTGATGGATCTAATGCAGTGGAACAGCTGCAGGGGGCTTTTTCCCAGTTTGGAGTCATACTGAGATCGGATTTGGCTCATAGTGGCTCTATTTTCTTCACACACTATAATTATGATTGATTGGCAAAAGACATAAAATATTTGACCTTTCATAGCAAGAGCTATTAGTTTGTGAGGCGTTGAGAATTAACATTTTTGTTAGTGTCCCAAGAAGAACTAGTAGAACTGTATGAAGTTGGTGGGAACAGTCCACAGATTAGGGTTAAATTATCATAATGCATCATTTCCAGCACAAATCTACAGTGTGGCTATCAAAAGATGATATGATTTAAGTCCAGAAGAGATGATATGTTGCTAATGTGGGCTTTATTATTGTATAATGGTGTTTTTTTTAATCATGCTGGTCTGTGGTACTAAGGCAAATGCCCCCCCCACGTTTCTTGCTTTACCCACCTTCACTCACTCATTCATTTTCACCGGCCTGGCACAGGAGGTAGGGGTGTGGGCTCCTGGTTGGGACCAGAAATGAGGAGTTCATGGTGCGGGAGGGGGCTCTGGGCTGAGGCAGTGGGTTGGGATGCGGGAGGTGGGTGAGGGCTCCGGCTCGGGGTGCGGGCTCTGGTGTGGGGCCAGGGATGAGGGATTTGCAGTGCAAGAGGGTGCTCCGCACTGTGACTGAGGGGTTTGGGGTGTGGGAGGGGGTTCTGGGCTGGGGCAGGTCTGGGGATGAGGGGTTTGGGGTGCAGGAGGCTGCTCCGTGCTGGGATCAAGGTGTTTGGGAGGCAGGAGGGGGATCAGGGCTGGGCAGGGTGTTGGGGCATGGGCAAACCTCAGGCCGCTCCCGGTCAGTGGCACAGTGGGGCTAAGGCAGACTCCCTGATTGTCCTAGCTCTGCGCTGCACCCTGGAAGCAGCCAGCAGGTCCAGCTCCTAGGTGGGGGGACCAGGAGGCTCTGCGCGCTGCTCTCACCCACAGGCATGGTTCCCAGCCAATGGGAGTGAGGAGTCGGTGCTCGGGGCGGGGGCAGCTTGCAGAGCCTTGTGGCCCCCCTGCCTAGGAGCCAGACCTGCTGGCCACTTCTGGGTGCAGCACAGTACCAGGACAGGTAGGGACTAGCCTGCCTTAGACCCACAGCACCGCCGACAGGACTTTTAACAGCCTGGTGAGCGATGCTGACCGGAGCCTCCAGGTTCCCCTTTTGACGGGGCATTCTGGTCAAAAAACAGACACCTGACAACCTTATGTGCAATGTATTTATTAACACTATATGAGGAATTATGAATACAGTACTTACTGATATTATGCTTTAAAGTCTGTGACCAGACAAAGGGAGAAACAGGTTCTCTCCCAGACAGTAAAGAGGGTTCTGCCCACTGCTTACAGTTCAGCCAGTGGCTGACCCACCTACAGCACTGTAAGAATGGAGGTGTGACGGTGGGTCATCACACTTGCTCTTTTTGAATATTTGCACAATGTTTTTAGGACTTTGGGGTGCAGGTGATCTGGGCCTGCTGATTTAAAAATGTTTCTCCCTAGATGTTACTCCTTAGTTACTAATGGACTGGAAAAAAGTCCATCAGCCTCATGTGATACAAGTATATCATCCTGTTTTGTTCCAAACACAGATTACATATAAAACCCCAAATAAACACTTCTGCCTTTTCTGCAGCATTAGTCAGTTTTATCATCTCCAGCTAGGAGTGGGTCTACTCCATTGTTAAGCTTTGTATCAGATTTATGTACTTGGTTTGGTGTGTCCTCTAGAAATACCTTCCAGCCAAAGAGAAATAGAACCCAAGATGCTTGATAGCCAACATTTCTCTGCTGTCTTGTAAATAGTTGTACATGCTACTGCTAACATGTGTGTAGCAGCCCCCTCTAATGGCTGGTCCACAGAGAGACAAAACTCAGCAACCCACAGCACCCCTCACAGCATAGAGTGGCATTACAGCCATCTGCCTCAGCTTCTCCACTGTGCTCTTTGGCCTACTTCAGCCAAAGGTATGATTTGCTCCCCGCCCAGAGAGTTTTAGAGAGTTTCCCTATCTTTGGCTTAGCCAGGCTCAACATCCAGTTGTTGTGGTTTTTTTTTTTAAACAGGCAGGCCCCAGCTACAACAACCTGTTTCAACACCAACCAGCACTCACCTGAGCTCTGGTCAACCCAATAGTTCCATCCAGAGCCACCCTTCAACATAGAACTGTGGCTGGCCCCAGTTCTCAAGCAGCTCCTGACCCTCAACAAGGCTTCTAGCCCCCAGGTGGGAGCAGTCTGTCCACTCTCCTCCCCACTCAGCCTTCATCGGGGGCTTTCCCCTTTTGAAACCCCACGCCCTAGACAGGTATAGCAGGGGCAGAGCTAACTGAACAGGACTGACTAGCTCAAGGCCTCCTAGCTATTAAAGGGGCAGGACACATTGTTACAAACCCACTGTTGTTACCAGTTACTCCTGTAGTTCAAATGGTCATGGTCTGTGCTGTGGATCTAGGGCAGTGATACTCAGACTGAGACTTGCAAGCTGAAGTGTCCCCTGTGGCTCTTTGCAGCACACAGTATTAAAACACTATGTGATTTAATTATTAACCAATCAGGTTAAAATATCTAAAATTATTCTCACAGCAAAACAAATGACCAAGTATTATTATTTTATCAACTACAATGGTTGATAACATAGGGACTGCATCTTGATTGGTTAATAATTAAATATATAACTTTCCCCTCATATTGTTTAAATATAAATATATAATAAATGAAACAATGAATTCACACTCCTGTGGCTCTTTTGGGTAATATTGATCAATAATTTGGTTTCTGAAGCCCTGAGGTCCATTTATCAGTTGATCTAGGGACAGCTGATGAGCATTGATGGGTGGGTCCAATATGGGTCCCCCTGATTTCAGTCTGCTTTTTTAAAAAAGGCTAGGAAACTATATAGAAAAATATATTTTAAACATTTCAGGTTGAAAAGTCAAGCACTCAAGCAATAGAAAAAGAACTAAGATTTTTCCCATCTGACCTAAATTAGAACCCTATAATAAGCATTGTTATATAGTCCTTAATTACAAGCTCCTGTAAAGTTCACAGGATGAACAATGAATGAAGTTGTCAGGGACCAGGACATGGGCAGTCATACATAAAGGTGGGAACGGGAGTCAGGGCCTAGTGGTCAGAGCAAGAGTCAGTAGCCAGGAACAGGAACCCAGGTTAGAACTGAAGTGAGAAATCAGAGCCCAGGATCAGAGCCATGTTACCTGGGGTAAGCTGAGACTGGGAACAAGCATGGGAGCTATCACAACTATGGACAAATGCTTGGTGCAGCCACCAAACTACTGCTGCTGCTGGGCTTAACAGGGGGTCTTCTGAGTCTTCCCACCAATCAGGCAGCTACTACTGGCCACCTACACTCATTAGGTTGACCAGACTGGCTCTGCTACAGGCCCTGCTTCCTGAAAGAAACAGAGGGTTGCCCAAAGAGAAAAGGATAGTCACTTGTATTTGAGGCACTGGACCCAAGAGAACTAGGTTCCATTCCTGGCCCTACAAAAAAGTTCCTATGACAAAGTGAGCAAGACCATCAAAAAAATCATAGAATTTTAGGACTGGAAGAAATCATCTGGTCCAGTCCCTTCTATTCAAGATAAGACTAAATATTATCTTGACCATCCCTGACTAACCTGCTCTTAAAAATATCCAGTGATGGAGATTCCACAACCTAGCTAAGCAATTTATTCCAGTGCTTAACCACCCTGACAGTTAGGACATTTTCCTAATGTCCAACCTAAACCTCCCTTGCTGCAATTTAAGTCCATTGCTTCTTGTCCTATCCCCAAAGGTTAACAAAAACAATTTTTCTCCCTCCTCATAATAACCCTTTATATACTTGAACTGTTATAGAATATCAGGGTTGGAAGGGACCTCAGGAGGTCATCTAGTCTAACCCCCTGATCAAAGCAGGACTAATCCCCCAAAAGATTTTTGCCCCAAACAGCCCCTTCAAAGATTGAACTCACAATGCTGGATTTAGCAGGCCAATGCTCAAACCACTGAGCTATCCCCCCTCTGCTTAGTCTGCATATCCCCCCCCCCCCCAGTCTTCTTTTCTCCAAAGGAAGAGAAGGAAAATAAAGTCACGTGAGCACCTTAAATTTGGCATTTCCTACATTTTGAGTGCTTGACATTGCAAACATAACATTCTTTTAAATGTAGCAGTAAATGTAGCTAAAGGTCAATCTCACTGTCACCCACACAAACCAATAAAAAATAAGTCCATCAATAATAATCAAAATTTACTGATAAGCAAAGTGAGAAAAATGTTACTTGAAAACGTATTACCGTTTGATTTAAGGATATTTACCTTGTATATTTTGACATAGGATATTCACAATAGGTATTTAAATGGTTACAAAGCTTTAACTTTTTGAATTTTAATTGTTTATAGTCATTACCATTATTGTCTGACACCCCATTTTCTGACACCCCCCCCCCAATTTCCCACAATTGTGAAAATTTAAATTGGTTAAAATAGAAAAAATGCTAAAAATATTGATATTAGACACCTAATAATAAAAAATTGAATTCTGCTAAGTGTGAGTAGACGTGGTAAATTTTCAGTGTAACTGTATGTGATTTGTGAGTTAGCAGAGAGATTTTTCTTTAAAGTTTTTATACAAGGTAATAGCATAAGAAAGTGATTACTGCTAAGTTAAAACCACAGGCAATATCCCTTAAATTTATTATAATGACACAATCTTGTCCATTGCTAGAGTCAGAACTGCTTCTAAATGCAGTGGAAGATTTCAGAAAATATAGTTGGCAATTTTAGAGGTGGTAATAAGGAAATCATAATAAATAATATTAATAGTATTTTAAACAAATTGTAGACACTTAAAGGAATGAAAGCCTTAGACCCAACTCTAATCCCATCTCTTCTGAAGAAATAACTGCACAAGTTAAAAAACTGTTTTATTATCTCTGTATGTTATTAGGACAGCAGGACTGATTCTGTAGCCTAGGCGTATTTGTTTGACTATATGATATTAGGTTAAAATGTGTATTTTCCCTCTACAATATTCCTTCTTCCATAAATATATAGAATTGCTGTCTCTGCAGCCACCCTCCATCAGCCTTTTTATGGTTGTTCATCTCAACATCTGGACATAGCATTATCTGAAACACAATTAAATTTCTCTGGGGGTAGGTGGAGAAGGGAGAACCAGGAATCCAGTATCTAATCAGAAATAGTTCATAATGGATCACCCTGGACAGCAGATATAAAAATGTCAGCTATCATCATAAAGTCAAATATAATGTAATTCCTGTGCTAGACCCTCCAACAAGATATAATTATAGTAACCTAGAGGTTTAGGTCCCCAACATAATAGATAGAAAGCAAAGGGCTCATAGCTTTTTTGCAAAATGCACTATGCATACAAGTAAGGAAAAAGAAAGATGTCTTAAAATACATCCTCCTTCATGGACGTGCTTAGTAGCAATTCTTCTATCCTTGTTAAGGATGACAAGGAGAGAGACTGAAGTGGAGAGATACTTGCTACTTCAATGTCCCTGTCTGTAAGGGACGCCTGATCTACATTACACCTTCTGCCAGGTGGAGCCAGCAGCAACAAGGGCTGGGTTCAGTATCTATAGTCTCCTTTTCAACAATACAACACAAAACCAGCTCGAGCCCCCACCCAGTGACCCGGGACAGTTACCCACCACCCCCTGGGGACCTCTAAGAGGCAATACTTCCCCTCTCGCAAGCACAGAGTCTGATTGTAGCAAAAACTTTTAATAAAAAGAGGGAAGTAACTCAGCATTAATTTGGGAAAACACTGCAACTAGGGCTTATAAACCATGAGCAAAAGACCCACCCCCAAGTAAGTTGGGTAGTGTCCTTTCCCCTCAGGTTCTTAAATCCAGCAACCCAAAAGTCCCTTTGATGTGCCCATCCCTTCTCTGTACCCCACTCACAGTTGCTGTCCTTGGCCAGTGCAGCCCCAGAGTTCACCTCCCACCCTATATTGGGGGGAGGAAAAGGGAGGCACCTTATACACTCCACTGCTCGGGCACTCACTCAGCGGCCCAATGGCCGATTGCCACACCTCTGCAGGGCTCTGCTCTGGCCCTCTCTGCTAGTTGCCCTGATGGCCACTTGTCATGCCTGCTGGCTGGCCACTTGCTGTGCCTCGCCACCAGCTGCCCAGCTCACTAAGATCTCTTCAGGGTCCCCCCACTTAACACAGCTCTCAGTGATTTCATCTGTTAGTGGGGGGCCTCACTGCTGGTGCATCCTGGGCAGTCTCTTGCAATAGAGACACTGTCCCAAAGTAGGTCTAATACTTAGACCTAGGTATCAGTGATTTCAGCTCAACAGCATGTAACAAGCAACAGAGGGTCCTGTGGCACCTTTAGGACTAACAGAAGTATTGGGAGCATAAGCTTTCGTGGGTAAGAACCTCACTTCTTCAGATGCATCTTCTTCACTTGCATCTGAAGAAATGAGGTTCTTACCCATGACAGCTTATGCTCCCAATACTTCTGTTAGTATTAAAGGTGCCACAGGACCCTCTACTGCTTTTTACAGATTCAGACTAACACGGCTACCCCTCTGATACTTGACAGCATGTAACAAGACTCTCAACTGAATCTAAATTAGCTCTTTTATTATACCATGGAGAGAGGAAGGATCAAATCATGTCTAGCACCATTAAACAAGGCCCACATACACATACCTATCCCTCCCCCAACATCAATGGGCTTTGGACCCATGTCCCCTGCCTAGTGAGTGACATTCAGTTGAGGATGAGTCCCTCCATCGGGGTATGCGAGTTCTGCTGCCCTCGGTCACACAACAATGGTAACAACCCTTTATTACTCCTGCCCCAATAACAAGGAGAGTGGGGATCCAACACCAGCCACAAGTGATCATTTGGGCAAGCAGCCCCATCATGCTGAGCACCTAAGCCGGGTGGGTATGTCCATGCAAATGAGATCAGCTTCTGAAGTCTTTTTCCACAGCTCACCACTAGATATCAGGGGAGAGCTCCTTCAGACTGTACACTAGAAAATTAAGTTGACAACTACATCACTCAGAGGTGTGAAAAATCCACACCCCTGAGCAGCATAATCAAGATAACTTAACCCTTGGTGTAGACAGCACTAGATCAATGGAAAAATTCTTCCATTGATGTAGCTACCACTTCTTGGGGAGATGGATTACCTATGTCGACCGAAGAACCCCTCCTGTCACCGGAAGCAGTGTCTACACTGAAGTGCTACCGAAGTGCAGTTATGCCACTGTAGCATTTCAAGTGTAGACAAGGCCTGGGTGGGTGAAAGATGTTTCCTCAAATTATCAGGAGTAAAGGCAGACATCATCCCGAAGTATTGAGAAAAACCTGGGCATGACCCTGGGAGAAAGGAGAGAGATGGATGGACACCAGCTGTAGACGGAAGAATGACACTAAAACACATGGGATTAACTGAATGTGAAGTCTTATCCTGGTCAGATTTCCCCCATCTGTTAACAGATACTTGATGATTCTCTCTCTTCCTTACACTATGAGGTATAAACTGTCTCATCAATAAAGCTTTATCAGATTTGACTTGATGTATAAAGATGACACTTGCTCTGGGGAGAGCAGACGAGAGTTCTCCTGAGAGGAAAAGCAGGCGACAGGACTTAGTCCCAGCTGCATTCCCAGAAGGAAAATGCCCCAATGCTGAGAACTAAGGAAGAGGTTGCATGAAGGAGTATGCCACTCCTTCATCACCTGAAGATGCCTCTATATTTGGGGACATCCTCAGGTAATGGAGGACTCAGAAAGTTGAAGGAAATGTAAAACCACATGTACTGTAGGTAGACATTTCCTTACAGTACTTTGTGTTTTAAGAGACCTTTGAACATTATTTATCCTGCCATACATATAGAAGTGGTTATATGTGGAGAAGACAAATTCTCCCTTTGGATGTCGGTGAGTTCAAGGGGAGCTGAATAAGTATCTTAAAAAGAATAAAAATCGTTCTTGCAACACCTACTATGAATAAATAGAAGATAGGCCTAAGGCTTCCCATTTTTGTTCAAACCATACCGTTGTAGAATGCTTGGAGCACAAGTGCATTAAACACGTACAGCTGTGCCAATACTTATCTTGGAGGACTCCTTCAGAGCTGCACTTTGCACAGATTATTCTGTTTCAGCGCCTTCTAAGGCTTCTAAGGAATTGGGCACCTTCTAAGGCTATAGTGTAATTGTCTTATTCTGAACTTAGGCTATCAGGAATTGGTGAATTATTCTAAACTGCAATTTGCCTTTTATAACATACCCCTGTGTTGGGGACAATATGGAGGCACCCAGACCCAGCAGTTCATCCTGGAAGCATTGTGACTCACTCAAGCACAATGCCTCCTAGATCTCTGAAATCTGCAGGGGGAACACTGCCACTGCACCACCCATTACAACAGACCAACCCTATCCTTGGATCAGGGCCAGCTTGCTGGACAGGACTGTGGGACGGGGCAGAGCCATGATTCCAACCCCAACCCTTCCTGGTTTGCAAACAAACTCCAATGCTGGGCTAGCACATAGTTCTTCAACTCAATGAGTACAAGAACCAGATTATGCCCAGACCCAGTACAGGGAGAACATGTCCTGAAACCTTTCCCACCACTGACACGTACTCAGAGAGCAAGCAGCTTTATGACAGTTACATTAACATGGTATTGCTGTAATTTTTGCTGTAAAAGAAAATCAACAATACCATTGCCTCTGTTGACATTAATAGTAACAGAAATAGTCAATTAAATTAAATTAAAATAAAATAACACAGCTAAGGAATCTTTAAGTACAGAATACAAAAGAGTGGGAAAGGGTAGTTTTTTATCATCATAGCTACCGTTCCCCCTTTGTGTGCCCTGGTTTTAGGAATATTGCCAGAATACATCCTCACCTTGCTGATGCAGAGGTTCTTTCCTTCTGCTTTCCTTTTGTTCTGGTTAGACTACTGTAACGTCCTTGTCTTGCTAGCAGCTGTGTGCGCACAAATAACTGCTGACACCAAATGCTGCTGCTTGATTGGTGTTGGCACAAGTTGGAGAAAGCTCTTAACTCCAGATCTGGCTCAGTTACACTGCTGGTAGTTAGTCTGAGTCCATATTAGGTTCAAGGTGTTCCTCCTGACTTATAGAGCCTTTTATCTATTTCTGAGATCTGACTAACTCTGGGACCCTCCCTTCCCATTCACACCCCTTCACCTAAGAACCTGTGAGGTCCTTCAGTGCTGGCTTATGTTTTCATCATAAACGAAGGCCTCCATTTCCACACAGAGGGACCCAGGTGTTCATATGGGACCCCACTGACGTCAGTGAAGTGCTTGCAGGCAGAGAGGTTCACCCATATGAAGCAGTTTGCAGGACTGAGGCCTGTATCTGCCATGCTGGAAGGCTGATGCTTTAGGAATTTAGCACTCTCTCAGGGAGACCCTACCCAGAGAAGCCAAAGCTGCTGCCATTTGTTAAGTCAGTATGACACGCTGGCTTGTTTTCCACCTTTTGCTTTCAATAATCGACTTGGCATTGCAGACTGTATTATTAAACTACTGTGCAACTTTTGAGAGCACCTTGAGATGTCTTAGCATAGCAGGTCCAAGAATGTATCAACTAAATTTGCTGGCTGCCATTGCGAGATATTACTACTTCCAAGAGGGGAGGACAGGCAATTCATTCAAAGCCAGTGTTATCCAGGGCTCAGATAGTACTCATCTGGACACAAACTCCAAAGCTTGAGATGGGCCTTTATTAGGTTTGAAAAAGTTGGGTTATTTCATTTCCCTCACACTAAGTCTCATTCCATTTTGTCTGCCTCTGCACTGTCTGGTTCCATGCAACCCAGAGAGCAAATGGCCACCAAATGTGCTGCTTGAAAAAGCTGTGTGACATTTTTACCAGAAAAAATAGAGTTACTGGAAATCTCCATTAGATTTTCAGCCACTTTTCCAGACTAAAGTGGTGTAGAAGCAAAACTTAACAGGAGGGACAGCTTATGTGTAGGGTGACCAGATGTCCCTATTTTATAGGGACAGTCCCGATATGTGGCATTTTCTTCTATAGGCTCCTATAACTCCCCCACCCCCATCCTGATTTTTCACACTTGCTCTCTGGTCACTCTACTTATGTGAACAGAAACACCCCTTTTGAGATTCCACCACTACAAGTACTAATGCCAATAAGGTGAATAGGATCGTGTATC